>NC_045601.1:94497397-95231147 GCF_009762305.2 Zalophus californianus
CCCACCCAGACTAAGGTTATTTCAATCTGGGGTTGGAGAAGATGGTTTTGCTCTTACGTTGGGGAACAAGCAATAGATGGAAGATGTGTAGGAAGAAGGTGATGCACTCAGTTTTGCAAACGAGGAGTCAAGGCGCCTGCGGACCTGTTCACATGGAGACAGACATCAGGACTTGGGCAGTTAGGATCTGCCACTCAGAAGATATTTGAAGCAGTTCTTCTGTTCGTGCCTGGAAATTTGATATTTCCTTCTATCCCCTCTATGCACTTTCTTTTTATTTCTCTAAAATCAGTCAGTTCGTTAAGAACGAAGCTAAAGACTAGAATTCTAACTCGTTAAATCACAATATGCTTATCACCCCGAACCAGCCTTTTCTCATGCCAAACATTTCCTTTGCAAGAAGAGAGATGTAGGACTCTTTTTTAGAATTAATGTAGACTAATTCACTCCAAAATAAAAAGCGATTTGGTGCTGGTTAAACCTCTAGGCACTAGATCAGACATTCCCTATCTGAACTGTTATTTTTATAAAATCCAATTCTTACCGATAAAGGATAATCTTGCTTCAGAATACAGATGTATTTGATATGTGGAAGTAATTAATGGCACCAAAAATGTTGGCAGCATTTCCTCTCCCCAGCTGGAGGGAGAGACAAAAAAAAACCACACTTAAATGGATTTCTTACGGGTAAAGTAAAACTGGAATTCTAATTGTTGAAAACAAAAAATGAGGATTTCTTTTTTCTAATTATGAAATATATCTTTATTATAAAAATTAGCATAAAATATGACAAAGTAAAAAAAACTCTAACACTCTAACACTTAGAAATAACTACTATTAATTTTTTTGTATTTCCATCCATGTATTTTTAATGGATCTACATAAATGCTTAAAGTTTATATGTGTGTGTTTATATACATTTAAATATGCTTATATATAAATATATATAAATGCGATTACACTACATAAACTGTTTTGAGTTTGCAATGTTTTAATGATTATAATCTATTTGTACTATTCTTTGTTTTGTGCTGTTTACATAAAGAAAAGGGAGAGCAAGTGGATGAGCAGTGATAAAGGGAGGGACTTGTTTTTACTTTCTCTATGTGACATCATTTTATTTTATTTTTTTAAGATTTCCTTAGTATGAGAGAGAGAGAGCGCACCTGAGTGCAGGAGGGGCTGGGAGAGGGCAGGAGAGGGCAGGAGAGGGAGAGAATCTAAAGGAGACTCCCCGCTGAGTGCAGAGTCAGATGCAGGGTTTGACACAGGGCTCAATCTCATGACCCTGAGCTGAAATCAAGAGTCAGACGCTCGACTGAGCCGAGCCACCCAGGCGCCCCTGTATGTGACATTATTTTGGGTAGGCACACCAATACTGTGTACATGTACTACATGGGTAATGAAAAAGAAAAACAATTTAAAAGCAGAATACAGACTACATTTTTAACTTTTAACAACACACATGTGAACTGTCTGATTAATAGCTTTTCGAACTGTATAGCCTCCAAACATGTCTGCCAAAGCCCAATTCTGAGGCTACACTTGGCAATATCGCAGACAAGTGCAGTCGGTTATCTTATCTGAACTCTGAACATTTAAGGAAATAAATTTACCCACAGGCTTTTTTAATGGCCATTAGCTGAAATATTCTCCTAAAGAGAACTTTTACTTTTGGATTCAAGTCTCTTTACCTTCAGACTTTAGTTCCTTCAGAGAAAGTTTGCCCTATGCCCCTCTTATCTTTGGGAAATAAACTCCATGGCTCTTTTAAAGCAGGGCCACTCATGGGGGGGGGGGGATCCATGATTTGTTGTCCAAATAAGTACACTTTTGCTGAGGGGGTGCTATAATTATGCAGGGATAACAAAGGTAAGCCAGACCCATCCCATGCGGAGTACACTGAATAATCACCCTACTTATAAGGCTTTTTTCAACTACTATGATTTTAGGGGACAGCTTTTTTTAAAATTTCAATATTTATGAAACAACTAGGTGCTGTAGGAATCAGAAAAAATATATGACTCATGATCTGGGCCCTTGAGAAGATTACCAGGAACTTGGGAAGACAGGACCAGTGGCAACAAAGGACAATATGGGAAATGTCAAGACCAATAACAACAAATAACACCAAATATTGCTTTCTTAGTGCTCTACAAATGTTTCACATAATCTATTTTCTGCATAACACTCAAGTGAAACTAAATATTATTATCTTCACCTTAGAGTTGAAGTTGAAAAAAAGTCATAGGATTCTCCCAAAGTCACAAACTAGTAAAAGACTGAGACTAAACCAAAAAATTCTAACATGACCCTATGTTAATCCTCAGTATCTGCCACTTGTATATGTGATATACTATATGGAGAAGCACCAATTTGGTTATAGGGGATAGTCGATATGAGCTTAGTATTTTATACTACATGTGTGTAAGAATAGAGTGGACATACAATTAAGAGGCAGAGACAAGGGAAGTTGAGGACATATGCCAAAGTCAGAAAGATAAGTCAGATGAGAGGCTAACAAGAAGGCAAATTCCTGGCTGGCTCAGTCAAAAGAGCATGCAACTCTTGGTCTTGGGGTGACCTCAAGCCCCACGTTAGGTGAAGAGAGTACTATAAAAAATAAATAAACTTTAAAATTTAAAAAAAGAAAAGAAGGCATGTCGTTACCTGTCTAGATCCACTAATTACTAGGCCTGGCAGAAGAGAAGAAGGGGCACTTCCAAGGGAGGCAACCAGTCATTCAGGATGAGTTGCACTCAGTACATAATAGGACTGTATCATAAAAGAAAAATCAGATACCAAGATCGTATAAACAGAAATGCGAGACTATTTAATAAGAATCAATACTGAGTGAACTAGAATAACAGTGATGCCAGTAAAGGGAAAGCAAGCAAAACATTTAGTGATGATAAAAGGGGTTGAGAGCCCTGGAAAAGACACCTCCAAATATATATGCCTGAGAGAATGCTAGTAAGTGCAGAAATATGGAGGAGCGCTGGGAAAGCCAGCTTATCGTTCAGGTAAATAAAGTGTATTAGTAAAAAAAAAAAGAAGAAGAAGAAGAAGAGGAAGAGGAAGAGACGACGAGACGAGAAGAGGAGTGCATTAGTTACTTGGGCTGCCATCACACAGTGCCGCAGACTGGGTGGCTGAAACAATAGAAATTTATATCCTCACAGTTGTGCAGGCAAGTAGTCCAGAACGAAGGTGTTGCTTGGGTTGTCTTTTTTTTTATTTTATTTATTTATTTGACTGAGAGAGAGAGAGACAGTGAGAGAGGGAACACAAGCAGAGAGAGTGGGGGAAGGAGAAGCAGGCTTCCCGCGGAGCAGGGAGCCTGATGCGGGGCTCGATCCCAGAACCCTGAGATCATGACCTGAGCCGAAGGCAGACGCTTAACGACTGAGCCACCCAGGTGCCCCTTGGGTTGTGTTCTTTTGAGGCCTCTCTCCTTGGCTTATAGATAACCACCTTCTCTCCGTGTTTTTACTTAGTCTTCCCTTGGTCCCTGTCCCAATTTCCTTATAAGGACAACCAGTCACAGTAGATTAGAGCCTGCTCATTAGACCTCGTTTTACCTTAATCACCTCTTTAAAGACCATATTTCCAAATACAGTCACATCCCAAGGCACTGGGAGTTAGGACGTCAACATTTGAATTTTGGAAGGACACAATTCAGCCCATCACAGGAAGAGACTGGGGAGGGGGGGGGTAAGGGAAGGGAGTGGTTATTTTAATTTTAACCTTTTGTAATTTGCAGTGAAATTAGATTATTGAAGTAGAACTACTTAGGAAGCAGTTCGGGATACCAAACAGAATTTACCTACTAAAAGATATTAGCTAAAGCTGTAAGACCCTCTATTTAGTATGCAATAGCAAGAAACCACGCTGTACACTGTGCAATTTGTAAAAATGAAGAATATACAGTCTTACTCTTAAAGTGCACATTATAATGAGAAACACACACACACACACACACACACACACACACACACACACACACACACACCAGTCATTTGGCCCTTCCCTAAGACAAGACAAATAAGTATCAAGAGTGTTTTTTAAAAGAAGTCACATCAGATGGTGAAAAGGAACAAGCAGAGGGTCTAGGAATGAGGCTTGGGATAGTTTCTTCTATCATTAGTGGTGGCTTTTGCCAGTACTTGATGTTTTCCTTGGATGATCTGTGAGGACCGAGTGACTTAACGGAGTACTCGAGAACCAATCATAAATCATTTAGTATTGGCTTTGAGCAATGCCATGAAATGTTGGATCAGACTCAGGGTTTAAACTGGTCAAGTTCATGCAGAAACTCAGTTTTATTACTTTTTTAAAACATAAGGAGAAACACCTGCAGACCACTTGTAACTATCTTAGGGATGGGGTGCCTGGGGGGCTCAGTCGTTAACTGTCTGCCTTCAGCTCAGGTCATGATCTCAGGGTCCTGGGATCAGCCCAGGGTGGGGCCCCCTGCTCAGTGGGGAATCTGCTTCTCCCTCTCCCTCTGCTGCTCCCCCTGCTTGTGCTCTCTCACTCTCTCTCTCTCTCAAATATACAAGTAAATAAAATCTTAAAAAAAAAAACTATCTTAGGGAATGAGGATTCGTCAGGAAGTAGTGTTGGAAGCTGCTCCCATGTGCAGGCTAAGCTGGTGGGTCCAGAAGATTCCATCTGCCCGGGACCACCTCCTTCCCCAGCACACTGCTTCCGCCTGGAACTTCCACTCTCCCAGGCCGATGTGCTGTGACTCCAGGAGACCCCTGTTTCAGGCTGGGAATGTCTACAGACTCACAATACCACAACGCAGTTTCCCAGGTTAGTTAGTGGAAATATGATAGAGGTAAGTACGTTTTGACAGACACAGGAGAGAGAAAGGGAATCGTTAACATTGGGGAAAGCTGGGTGGTGGACAGCCAGGAACTCCTGCGAAGTTGTTGGAACTCTTCTGAGAATTTAAAAATAATTTCAAATTTTAAAATTTATTGACAAAAAGAATATAAAGTAGGGAAATGTCTAGGAAATAACATTAGTGAAGGAAAGCAAAATAAGAGTTTTATACATAAAATGGTCACAAACATGTAAAAAGTTATAAACCGAATATATCAGTATATTGGCCGTAGTTATCTCTGTCGGGTGGACTTAAAGGTTGTTTTTATGTTTTCACTTTACAACCTTCTATAACCTCCAGGTTTTCTTCAATGAGAATTTTTAAATTTCCTAAGAAAAATATAAAAATTTAAAAAATAAACAAAACCCCTTTTACTTTTTTTAAGAGTTTATTTATTTGAGAGAGAATGAGAGAGAGAAAGCACGAGAGGGGGGAGGGTCAGAAGGAGAAGCAGGCTCCCCGCTGAGCAGTGAGCCCCACTCAGGACTAGATCCCGGAACTCCAGGATCATGACCTGAGCCGAAGGCAGTCACTTAACCACCTGAGCCACCCAGGTGCCCCACAAAACCCCTTTTAAATGATCACTGCCTTACTTCAGATCCCTCAATGTCTCTGTGGAGCGTCTAGACTTAGCACGACATTCGAGGGGGCCTCCTGATATCTGGGCCCCGCCCTCCTCTACAGCCTCATCTCCTGGCCTCTACAGCCTAATCTCTTGGCCATCTGGAACCACTTACAGGCCCCCAGCCTACCTCATCCATGTAGGATGTCCTCAATGGGGACAGCCCTTTCCCAAATCCTCCCCTGGTTAAGGGCTCCTCTCCCAGGATTCAGCTCAGGACTTCCCTGCCATCCACTCAACCCATAGAGTACCATACTTTGCCTGCTTTTAGTATTTACCTTACATTGATCTGCCTCACTCCCTTGTCTGTGAGCTCCTTGAGGACAAGAGCTCTGTTATTTTCCACTTTGGATCCTAGCACAGTGCTGGCAGAGTAAGGCCTCAAACATATTTTGAATGACACAAATTCCATTCACTACATTCATTACGTCCCCTCTAGCCCAGCGCAACCCACCTTCCCCTAAGCCCTTATATGCAAAGAGAAACTCGCCTCAATCTAGTCATACAATTCTCCAAAAAAGGGGTGGCTGCATCCTCCCTGGCGTGGACTGATCCAGCAGTCCTGAATTCCTGGAAATTCTCCCCAGGGCACTGCACTTACTGACCCACAAAAGTTCAAAATGCTGAGAGCAACTCCTGTAGTAGTACCCTAAGCTATTTCCCTGACAGCTTAAAAGCAATCTACCCCATGTGGGAATTAAAAAGGGTGAAGCAGGGATTTCCTACTCCACCCAGACCAAGGGAATGCAGTTTCCAGAAGTTTAAAAATGAGAGACCAGGAAAGTAAGCAGTAAAATTTTCCAAATCTAATGTGTGGCTTCCCTTCTATAAAACCTTTACAAGCTCAAGTTCCTCTTAAGACAGGACTTGGAGATAAGATTTTAAAGCCAAACCTCTAGTACTGTGCCTTCAATGAGCTGGGCTTAGGTTTCACAGACCATAATTTCACCCCTTTGGGTAGCAGGACAAACACTATAAGCAGTCACAACCAACTGCCTTTAATGGATGCTTCAGGCCATGCTTCTAGTGTCTGGCACAGTGCCCAGCACATACCTGGCAAGTAGTAAGCACAAAATTAATCACTGAATGAATACATACTGTCTTTGTTTTTTCTTACTTGCTTCATTGTATCAATGTCATTATCAGTCAGGGAGGGGGGAAATATTCCATAGCGTTCCAGAACAATGTTGATGGAAGAGGTCTCCTTGTCTGTATCTCAGTTCATAACTAGGCCCCCTCTCCAACTGCTGGACACCCTTTCCCGCCTCCCTCATGGGTCCCTTCCCAGCTGAAGCCACTCCCTCATCCACAGCTCCTCTTTACCCTACAAACCTCTTCAAACCTCGGAAAATGTGAAGAAGAAAATAAGAACACAGACACATTATGTCCATATATAGTATTATATTACGTCTCTCAGAATGTCAGATATTTATATGTTATTGTCAACAAGACATTTTGGAGACACAACTCTTGTCAAAACATTAATGTTACAAATTAGAGTATAAAGAATTTATCAAATATCTTTTGATACAATAGCTTGTTATTCAAAATAAAAAAAGAGTATTGAGGCAATGGAATGAATTTCTAATAATGACATACTGGTGCTAGGAAAGCAGACAACAGGGTAAGGGAACAGGTTTGGAGAACAGACTCTTCCCAGTGCCCTAGAGCACAGAGCTCAACCTTAGGTATACGGTCCGCGGGCAGAATCTTTCATTCATGCTAGTGAACTGGACACTGACTCTGAATTCCTGTCATGGTCCTCCAAGATCATCAACTCCATGGCCAAGCAGAAGCAGACTCCCACCACTCCCCACCACTTCTGTTCCCAAGGCAGCTTTTGCCTTCCTCCAACACACTGGGCTGCAAATGTCTCCGTGCATATGTGGCTCTCCCCAGGGGATCGTGAGTTCCTTGAAGGCAAGGATTCATTCCATAGCCCCAGCATCCAGCAGAGGGTGCCGTCTGGGAAGCGTTCAGTGCGTATCTGTAGGATGAATAAACCCCTCTCCTTCCCTGGGTGCCTCGCTGGAAGCTCCCACACAAACAGGTTGGACAGAGGAAGACTCTACTTGCAAGATACCTGGGCTCCACGAAGGCTTGAACAGTGCCGAGCACATGTAGTTAATGAATATATTTTGAATAAATGAATGAATGAATCTGCTCCATTTGAAAGGGTGCTTTCCTGTCCTTTCTCTTTCATCTGATGTTCCTAGCAGTCACATAGTCTGACCTCAGATTCATCCTCTCAGTGTTCCCCTTCTGTACTAAGTCTCTGTGGTGGTGACTTTTTTTTTTAGGTTTTATTTATTTAAGTTATCTCTACGCCCAACGCAGGGCTGGAACTCACGACCCCAAGATCAAGAGCCACGTGCTCTTCCAAGCAAGCCAGCCAGGTGCCCTGACGGTGGTGACCTGCTGCCTACAATCACATACCTCCTGGAACTTGCTCCTTGGGGTCATTTTCTCCCTCTTCCTCCCCTGTTCTCCCCTCTTTTGGTTCCCCTCTTCCTCCTCAGCTTCCTCACCTTCTCCCATTCTTCTAATCATTTGAGACAAGCAAAAAAGTGTATCGTCATGATCGTATCTCCACCACCACTCAGCTTACAAACTAAGATATCGTAGTTATAACTGAGGTCCCCGTATGTGTCCTCAGCATGCTCTTCCCTTCCTGAAAGTAACTACGATCCTTTACTTTCACTACGTATGTCCATATGTATGTATATATATACAGTATTGTTCGACGGTTTTTAACTTTTCATTCATTATATCATACTCAAGTATACCACTGCTTCTTGCTTGTTTTCATTTGGAAACACAGAGCTCTAGTTCCTTCCTTACCACTGCTGTGTTATATAGTATTCCGTTGTATAAATGTATCACAGTTGTTTCATTAATTTTGTGACTAATTAACATGTGGATGGTCTTCAATTTTTGCTATTATGACAACTGTTGCTATGGACATTTTTGTTACCTCTTAGGCAAGAATGAAGGGGGATTCCATTTGGCCCTTGGGGATAAAGTCCAAGGTGCTTTTTCATGAGGACTCCAGCAGAGCTAGCCACCTCAGACCCAGGACCTAAGTAGCTCAGGAGCGGGAACTATATGGGGTTGGCAGTGAGAGCAAGGAAGAGCACATTAAAATTACCATCTTTCCAGAACCTCAGCCCTCTGTCCAAAACCTGACTTTGTAATAGCATCACACTGCCCTGTTATAAGATGTTCCTCTAGCTGCCTGGCAGTCCAAGAGTAGGACCGGAGAAAGCAACATTTGGATTGATCCAGGACCATATTAAATGTTACAACCAAAAGGCAGAACATATATAATATTTTTAAATTGTGCCTGGGGGGCGGGGCGCCTGGCTGGCTCAATCGGTAGAGCATGAGATTCTTGATCTTGGGGTCATGAGTTCCAGTCCACGTTGGGTATAGAGATTACTTAAAAAAAAGAAGAAGACAGATAGATAGATAGATAGACAGACAGACAGACAGATAGATAGTTGATAGATAAATTGTGCCCGAGGTAATCTGGAACCATCCGGCAGTAACGGCATCTCCTTTTCACTCTAGCCTTGCTTCCTTGCCTCAGCAATTGGCATTTCATTCTGCTTACCTTTTTCCCCCCTTTTCCCCCCAAATCATTGCTTTTACAGAGTTATCAATCCACATCTTATCCATTTTGGAGATGATACTGAAAGACTGTATAAATGTGGAAAAACAGAATCTTCACAGTGTTGGTGGCCAAAAGACATTAACAACATAAATTAAAATTTTCATAAATGCCCCAGAACCCAGTGTATTACAATTATTCTTAAATCTCAACAGAAAAAAATAGTGAATGAAATCCACTTTCCTACCAACAATATTAACCTTGACTCTGAGGCAGCATTTTTTCCACCCTTTCTGCATAGACATTTTGGTATCACGTAATATTTTTTTAAAAGCCATGACATCTCAATATATAAAAACTTCATGTCCCGAGGCTCAAATCGTAGAAGATGTTTTACCCTTTGGTTCTCACATTTAATATCCTTATATCCTACTAGAGGTCACGGAATTCCATACAGTAATTTGAGCACCACCTAGTGGGCATTCTGGCTGCATTCCTAATTTGAAGGAAACCCTAATAAAGTAGTTTCTCCAGAGCAAGGAGGAAGGTGAGCCAGCAAGTGCCTCCCCACTAAAGTGGCAATTTTACATAATTCATACAACCTTTCATCCACCCCCAACACTTTAAAAATGTTCATAGGACTATTCTAAATCTCACTGAAATTGCAAAGCCAGAAACAAGAGCTGTTATTCTCTTAAAGCTCAAACAACACTGCACAGCCAAACAGTTTTGCTCCTGCTTGCATACGCTCGACTCCCATAGTTCAACAGCCGCTCTTTACAGCACGCCTCATTTTGTGTGTCTCTCAGATCTTTTCTAGGATACAGTTCAACATAATCTGACCTTCTGCATTTTCAATAGCTGGGCTTCATTTTTGTTTCCATTTCTAGCCTTTAATTCACAACCTTCTCATGCTCGATTATTTTAATCGCCTCTGGTTGCCTAAGCTATTACTGATTCAAACAGCATATTCCAATCTAATTAAAGAGAGTAGCTAATAATCAATGCTTTAAACAATTAACAAGCTATTTTTATTAGTACCAAATCAAAGGTAATTCAAAAACATTTAGTGCTCATTAAAATAAACAAGAAATTAAAGTCTTCATGTAAGAAATAATTCTTTTTTTAGAATTTTATTTATTCATCAGAGAGAGAGAGCGCGCACACGCAGAAGGAGCTGCGAGCAGAGGGAGAGGGAGAGGGAGAAGCAGGCTCGCCGCTGAGCCGAGAGCCCGACATGGGGCTGGATCCCAGGACCCTGGGACCATGACCTGAGCCAAAGGCAGATGCTTAACCAACTGAGCCACCCAGACGTCCCTGTAAAAAATAATTCTTAAATTATACGAAGTATCGATGGCTTAGCATACGTCAAAAGTTTAGAAATGACAGAAGTAAAATCAGTGAATCACCAAAGTAATAATCAATAAAAGTTTACAGTGCACACACCAAAAGCACAGTTTGCAAATCAGGAACATGGAATGAGGCTCACTGTAATATTGTTACATATTGTTATAAAGCTGCGACTGTTTATTCTTCACAGTGATTGGTTACAATATTAAAATTTTCCTTTTTTTTTTTTTTTTTTTGAGACAGAGAGAACACAGTGGGGCGGGGCAGAGGGAGAAACAGAATCTTAAGTGCTCACCTCAGAGCCCGGCCTGGGGCTTGATCTCAGGACCCTGAGATCATGACTTGAGCTGAAATCAAGAACTGGATGCTTAGCCAAGTGAGCCCCCCAGGCACCCCAGTTAACCACTATCTTGAGTTTGGAAATTGTAGGAGGGACTCCTGTACCGTGGTGAAAAACCAGGTAACTTTCAAGGTTTCTGCCATTAATGAATCTATAATGCTGTGAAAAAAAAACCTGTCAGACGTGTTAAAATAAAAAAACAGAGACCAGGGGCACCTGGGTGGCTCAGTCGTTAAGCATCTGCCTTCGGCTCAGGCCATGATCCCAGGGTCCTGAGTTGGAGCCCCGCATCGGGGTCCCTTCTCAGCAGAGAGTCTGCTTCTCCCTCTGCCACTCCCCCTGCTTGTGTTCCCTCTCTTGCTGTGTATCTGTCAAATAAAAAAAATCTTAAAAAAAAAAAAAAGAGACCAGCCTTGAAAATTCCCTGAGCAGACAAATCCTGTGTAGTCATATAGACAAAGTTTAATTTAGTGTATTTTGTAAGACTAACTTGACCTGAGTCATTCATTTCTTGCTTATATCTCCGGAAATCACAAGCAAAACTTAAACTCTTTCCCAAGGTAGATATGAGGTATTCACTGACCAATTCCCCGTCATTTAAGAAAATTCTAATATTGGGGGGGGCACCTGGGTGGCTCGGTTGGTTAAGCATCTGCCTTGGGCTCAGGTCATGATTCCAGAGTCCTGGATGAGTCCCTGCTCAGCAGGGAGTCTGCTTCTCTGCTTCTCTGCCCTTCCCCTGGCTCCTGCTCTCTCATTCCCTCTCTCTCTCAAATAAAATCTTAAAAAAGAAAAAGAAAAAGAAAAGAAAATTCTAATATTGGGACACCTAGGTGGCTCAGTTGTGGGTTGGGGGAAAAAACTAAAGATCCCAATCTACATGATTGTTATGAGAATTAAATGAGATAATGCACTGCCCTTCACAAGCAGTGCATAATACTTTTCAGACAGCTCAGATACAAACTTTCACTTGCCTCTCTGTGGTTTCCTCCCATCGACCCTGCTTTTACCTGAATTTCTGCCTTTCCAGGTATACAAAGACCATAAGCCTCCAACTTCTGACCTCATACCCTCTGACCCCACTGCTTAACTAAATTTTCCTGTCTCCAGTTGAAGTCTCTGTATTTCTGCCAAGCAAGCTTTATAGTAATGCTTCCCAAACTTTTTCATGTGGTAAAACTCAGAGAAAGTGATAAGATACGTATGTTGAGCTAAATGGATGACGTTACTTAAAGCCAACAGGTTTTGAAGTCTCTCAGAGGGATGAGTGGGATTGAGCCTCCTTCCCCACTACAGTGACCTGCTTAACAAGTTACCCTTAATGACACTTTTCTTGCCAGTCTTACTTTCCCACTCCCTAATCATGCTTGCTGAGGTCACTTGCACCCAAATTCTTATCATACTGTAGTAGATAATATTTTAAAAATTGGCAAAAGTAATAAAATAATATCCAAGCACAGTGAGTCTTTGTGCATCAAGCTCTGCTCCAAAGCATATATTGTATTCATTCTAAAAGCATTTTCGGATTTATATCAAGACACTGTCTTTCATGGCTAAGGAACTAGGCCACAAAAAGTTTAATGACTTCCAAGGTCACATCTTTACCAGTAAAAGTGAAAAATATTTAGATTTACTGAGCATTTATGTGAGGCCCCATGTTCAGTACTTTGTACCACTCCACTAATCAATGCAAGAGCTTTATATTGTTTTAGAGGTATTAATTACACCCTCTCTACAAAGGCAGAAATTGAGGCTTAAAGAGACTGGTTCCAAACTGGGACCAATCAAAAATTTAGGAGAAACTTTTGAACTAGCAATGAAGAGAAGTTGTGGCAGAATAAACTCTTTTTATCCTATAAGATACTATTTTAATAAAGTCTACACATACACCCAAGTAAAGTGGAAGATCGGGGCAAGTAACCAAATAATTCAATGCAATTTATGAGGAACATTTTTTTTTCAAAGATTTTATTTTTAAGTAATCTCTACACCCATTGTGGGCCTCGAACTTACAACCCCAAGATTGAGAGTCACATGTTCTACCAACTGAACCAACCAAACACCCCTCTGAGGAACATTTTTGGGGGGAATTATCTATGTAGTTGAATCAAATCTGTGCTATATGTTATATGCTTCAATAACTTTGGACTTCATCCTCAACAAATGGTCACTTTGGTCACTCCCCATAAGCAACCGTGGCTGCAAAAATTGTTACAGTGATTATTAGATTAGGTAGAACTAAAAATTCTGATTTTTTAGGGCTGACATTATTGGCACTTTACTGAAATGAGTTCTTCATCCTTGACTTTGTAAGGTCTTCTGGGTTTGTTTTCTAGAGACAGAGATGGAATTTGCGCCAAAAATCTAAATACATTGAAACAGTCCTGAGCATATGGCCAAGTTTTTGTGTTGAGATGTTTGTCTGCCCACATGAAATTGCTGTTGTCTTCCAAGAAAACTTTGGCTCCTTGGTTTATTTATACTGACCACATTACAGCTATTTGATATTTAAAGTAAAATGGAAATTTTGATGCACTCTACTCAAAAAATCTGCAAATTGCAGATTTTGTTTTTTGGTGTCTCATTTGTTTAAGCTCCTTATAATAGTCCTGAGCCTGAAAATTAGTTAGGTTTCTGGCTGTTCCTTCTTTTAATCTCCTTTTCTTATAATTTAAAAATCAAAATATGTGACTTAGTTCTACTTTTGTAAGAATGGGCAAGAAGCCCATTTCCTGTTCATGATGAGCTGACCATATTCTGACAGGACACTAAGGAAGAATTGGATGACATACTGGCAGGAGAAAGTCAATTGGAAAAAAAAAAGTGTACTTGTATTTGGAAAATGAGTCAGTGTCTAGGAACCAACTGCATTCAACACACAAAATTTGCTCCAAATGAGCAAATTGAAAATGCTTCAAGAGAAGCTACATAATGAATATATCTGGAGTTGTCAGGCACAAAAAAACATGTTTCATAAAGAATTCTGTTTAATCGCAATGAAACCAATTTCTGGAGCATCTCTAGAATAAATTGACAGATTTTTTTTTTTTTTTAAGTAGAATATATAGGGGGCATCCGGGTGGCTCAGTCATTAAGCGTCTGACTCTTGGTTTTGGCTCAGGTCATCTCAGGGTCGTGAGATCGAGCTCTGTGTAGGGCTCCATGCTAACCGGAGTCGGCTGGAGTTTCTTTTCCCCCTCCCACTTCCTCCCCCTCTGCTCCTCCACACCTCCCTCACCCCCGCCCCCTGCTCACACTCTCTCTGAAATGAATAAAATCTTTAAAAAAAAAAAAAAAAGCACCTAGAATACATAAATCAAATCACTAAATGCATTCAGAACTTTTCTTTGGAACTGCAAGTCTGCATGCCTAAATGTGTTCTAGGAAGTGGCCAAGTGTCCACCCTAAACCAAAGTCACACCAAAAAAAGTTTTTTGGAGGAGTAAAATTATAATCGCACATGCCAATATACCAAACAAGTAACAGAGTATCAGAGAGACTATATTAAAGAACTTGAAAAAGATCACACACACACACACACACAAAAATCCAGATTTCTCCTCTTTTTCAACCTGATAATTAAAGTCATATTATCCCTTCCCTCCCCAAAGTAAAAGATGAAGAAAGAATAGAAGAAGTTAACACTCAGAACCTGATGACCTTAAAAATGCTGCAAAATGGCCTGAACACTTATTTGCCCAGATGGCTTAGTAAAAATGCCAACTTAGGCCTTTACCAGAGATTAAATAGCTTCTTCTCATGGACAAGTGCAGAGCCAAGACTATTAAGACTGTAAGTGGATGTTATTCACAAAGGCATCTGAGGGCATTTACAGTACAACTGCTTTTGTACTCATTAATCACGTTATGCTTACAACAATCTTATCAAGTAGGTCACGTGCATTACTAGTGCCTTCCCATTTTATAAAAGAGACCAGAGTCCGAGGCTCCAGAGAGCCCAGCTTTCTCTCCTCCACTTATTAGTCTCCATCCTTAAATTCTGCTTCCTTCAAAGATTTCGAGGGTTTTAACAAGCTTAGATCACCCCGTGCTGTGTTAGTATCAGAGACGTTGCATCTGTTCACAGATTTATTCAATGACAAGAAGATGAGGCTGGCTCTGTCATTACATTCTGTGAAATAATCGGTTGAGTATTTAAGAAGATGATGAGCACTCCAGAATCAATGAAAAAGAAAATCAATGTAATAAATCAGGGGACCAAAATAAAGGCACATCGCTGCCCTGATGACAACCAGTTACTAGGCCAGAAAACTAGCAAATGAAACCCATGGCTTGGGCATCATCATAAATCTGCACTAAAGAGGGCTCTAGGCACCACACCGCCCTGCACTGCAGGAAACACAAAAATACTTCCATAGCAACTGTAACTAAGGACATCATCAGGATGCTAAAAATGCAAAAGGGCCGGGGGGGGGGGGGGGGGAGCCATAAACAGGACAAACAAGATTGTTTCCCTGGTAGAGTGAAGCGACTACTCACTCCCAGAAAACGTAAGTATTTCACCACCGGAGGCAGGCTGTCACTAGCTACTTCAGCCAGCCAAACCCATCCTCCTCATCTTTATACTTCCACTTCCAGGAAATCAGCCAAAGGGCCAAAAACGCAAGGAACTCAGAAATGCACATAGCGAGCAGGCAGCAGCATGCTCCAGTCTAATGGATTGGTCGTGAGTAAGGAAAGGAGTCCAAGCATTTAGGAAATGCCAAACCCATTATGGACAGGCAGGTACCAGCAGGAACACAAAAAATCAGAAATAACATTCTGGGGGGCGCCTGGGGGCTCAGTACGGTTAAGCGTCTGCCTTTGGCTTAGCTCATGATCCCAGGGTCTTGGGATGGAGCCCTACATCGGGCTCCCTCCTTAGAGGGGAGTGTGCTTCTCCCTCTCCCTCTGTTGCTCCCTCTGCTTGTGCTCTCTCTCTCTCTTAAATAAAACCCTTAATTTAAAAAATTACTATACAATAAACGAGAATGTGATAGACATAAAAAAATGAAAATTGCTATTAAGGTTTAGATTATTGAAGGATGTTATGGATTGAATTGTGTCCCCCAAAATGGTATGTTGAAATCCTAAACCCCCAGGACTTCAGACAGTGACCTTTTTTGGAACTAGGGTCTTTGCAAATATCATCACGTTAAAATGAGGTCACTAGGGTGGGCCCTAATCCACTAGGGCTGATGTCCTTCAGACAGAGAAGGGCTCGTAAAAACCGAGCCAAACCAAAAAGGTGGGAACAGATGGCAGTGAGGAGCCACAGGCCACCAAGGATTGCTGAGAGCCACCAGCAGCTGCGAAGGGGCAAGGAGGATTCTTTCCCCGAGCCGACAGAGACGGATGGCTCTGCTGACACCTGGATTTCAGAACAGTGAGAGAGAAATTTCTGTTGTTACAAACCACTCCACTTTTGGTACTTTGTAACCACAGCCCTGGGAAAAGAATTCAGAGGGAGAGATGACTTCATACTAAACAGATTACAGCAGGCTTCTTGTAAGCAATTACATCTAAATGGAACCTTGAAGAACTTGCAGCATAGGATTGGTAGGAAATGGGATTTCCTAGTTATAGGATAACTTTGTGCCAGGTATTGTACATCTCGGTGTAACTGGCACGGACACGGGGTCGTAGAGGAGCCATACACACCTCCCCTCCCTCACTGACCCTCGCTCTTCCATCCCACAACGGCTGACAGGCACAGAAGCTTCGGTTTAGCAAATGGAAGGAGGGCTGGGGGTTTGGGGAGAGATGTGGAAGGGAGGGAGAGAACGAGGGAACAGATGGTAAAGCATCTATTCCTCTTCTAGTCTGGCCATGATCTCCCTCTAGAAGAGACGGTGGAAACAAGTTCCAGAACCTCTGTGAGTTGCTTTGTTCTCATGTGAAACTAGGTGAGGAACTAGTCAAAAAAACTCCCAGAGGCTCTATATGTTTGGGGCTGAGATGGCTCAGATGCAGGGGAGGCTATTCCCCCTCCTCTCCAGATGGAGGCCTCCCAGGGACTGGACCCTTTGGGAGCACTGAGAGTCAACAACTCTGGCACGGGCAGTGTTCTCATGATGGACAGTGGTCCTGGAAAAATGTCAGCCTTGGCAAAGCCTCAGCACATGGCCTTGCAAGCAGATGCTGGACATGTGGGAGCTGCACTAGAAGAAAAACAACAGGGCAGAAGCCCACAGCAATTGCAAAAGACAGACAGGTTACCATGGGAATTTCTTTGAGAACATCTAGAAATAACTGGAGATACTCTGAAGGGAATGAATTTCCTCCAGTCAAATAGGATGGGGATCCACACTATATAAACTGGAATATAAAAAGAATGTGAGGTAAATACCCAATAGCGCAACTGCTGGGTCGTAGGGTAGCGCTACTTTTTTTTTTTTTTTTAAGATTTTATTTATTTATTTGAGAGACAGAATGAGAGACAGAGAGCACGAGAGGGAAGAGGGTCAGAGGGAGAAGCAGACTCCCTGCTGAGCAGGAAGCCCGATGTGGGACTCGATCCCGGGACTCCAGGATCATGACCCGAGCCGAAGGCAGTCGCTTAACCAACTGAGCCACCCAGGCGCCCTACTTTCAACTTTTTGAGCAAGCTCCATACTGTTTACCCCAAAGATACAAATGTAGTGATCTGAAGGGGCATGAGCACCCCAATGTTTATAGCAGCAATGTCCACAATAGCCAAACTATGGAAAGAGCCCAGAAGTTCATCAACAGATGAAGGGATAAAGAAGATGTGGTATATATATATATGATGGAATATTATGCAGCCACCGAAAAGAATGAAATCTTGCCATTTGCAACGACATGGATGGAACCAGAGGGAATTATGCTAGGTGAAATAAGTCAGAGAAAGAAAATTATCATATGATCTCACTCCTATGTGGAACTTAAGAAACAAAACAGAGGCTCATAGGGGAAGAGAGGGAAAAAAAAAAAAAAAGACAAAACCAGAAAGGGAGACAAACTATAAGAGACTTTTTTTTTAATATTTTTATTTATTTGAGAGAGAGCAAGTGAGAGAGTGAGAGCACAAGCGGGGTGATGAGCAGAGGGAGAAGCAGACTCCCCGCTGAGCAGGGAGCCCGATGCAGGACTCAATCCCAGGACCCCAGGATCATGACCTGAGCCAAAGACAGACACTTAACGACTGAGCGACCCAGGGACCCCAATAGAGACTCTTAATCACAGGAAACAAACCGAGGGTTGCTGGAGGGGAGGGTGGTGGAGGGATGGGGTAACTGGGTGATGGACATTGGTGAGGGCATATGATGTAATGAGCACTGGGTATTATATAAGACTGATGAATCACTGACCTCTACCTCTGAAACCAGTAATACATTTATATGTTAATTAACTGAATTTAAATTAAAAAATTTAAAAAAAGAAAGAATGCAAGAACTTGTTCTGTGACAACAGGCTGATGAGGCCTGGAACATACCGGGGTCAGGCACAGATTTTATTTAATCCAACTGATAGACATCATTATCCCCACCTTGCAGGCAAGAAAACTGAGGCTCAGTTAAATAACTTCCCCAGCCAGTAACCCAGTTGGTATGCGATTGAGTCAGAAATAAAACCATGTCTGTCAATAGGCCAGTGCTTTTCCTGCTATGCCACACTGCTGATCTAGGCAGAGGGGAAAGCAAAATACTTGCAAGGAGTTGGAAAACAAATACAGTAGGTCAGGGTTATCAGCCAGGATCCTGGCAGGAAACAGAATGCAACCTGAATTGTTCGAATGAAGAGACATTCATAAAGATACAACTGACCTAGCTATGGGCAAGACGAAGAGACTCAACAGGGGATAGTAAAATACCCAGAAGCCATTGCACCCCTGATGAGTCCTAGTGAGCCTGGAAGCCACGGAGAAGAGGCCACCAGCGGGATCTGCAACCAGGGAGGGACACCAACAGGGAGAAAGCGACGGGCGGTCAGGGCGGGGGGGGGGGGGGGGGTAGTGTTAGAGAATAATCTGACCTTTCCAATAATCTGACCTCTCGCCTCCCAATCTCCTGCCTGTGCCACCTACCAGCTGTGCCAAACTGGAAACCAGCTGCCAAGGGAGCCTGGATGAAGCCAGTGTCAGGGATCAGAGACTCAGAAATGGAAGAGAAGGAAGACATTTCCATGGAGAAGGCAAGTTGAGGACATGTGCCCCTCTGGGCCTGTTTTGCTCTTGGATCCATTCCCTGCCCTCCTCTGCACTGTTCTGTATCATGAGGATTTCTTTTCCCAGCTTCCTTTGCCCTTTGGTTTCTGCATCAATTCAGCCAACAGGAGGCTCTGAGGGAATACTGGGGGCAGACAGGGAGAAGCCAGGATATTCCGCCCCACCCCCCATCTCTTTTTGCTCCAGGCACTGTCCTGTGGCAGCCGCCCGTCTCTTCTGTGGTTCCAGCTCACTTCTGCTTGCTGACCCTGGATCCTATGGCCCCTTCAGCTTTAGGCAGTGGTAGGCGCTTCCTGCTCTCAATAATCTCAGGGAGGCTTGTACTGTCCCACTTTAGGCTTCTCAGTTCTGTCATCTCCCAATTCCTTGTTTTAAATTCCATTTTAAAATATAAGGAATTGGGGCGCCTGGGTGGCTCAGTCAGTTAAGCGTCTGCCTTTGGCTCAGGTCATGATCCCAGGGTCCTGGCATCGAGTCCCACACGGGGCTCCCTGCTCTGCGGGGAGCCTGCTTCTCCCTCTCCTCTGTCCTCCTCCCTCACCCTGGCTCATGCTTGCTCTCTCTCTCTCCCCCCCAAATAAATAAAATCTTGTAAAAAATAAATTAATTAAATAAAATATCAAGAACATTTCCTAGACCCTGACTAATACAGGAAACTCGTATCAGAAAACCTCAACCCTCCCACAGGAAATAGCAGAAAAATGAATATAAACATGACTTGTAGATCACCAGTATTGAATAAGTTCGTGTTGATCTATCACTGCTATGAGCCTGTTTCTCCCCCTTCCCGGGGCTTCCAGCCCCTCAACCACCAGTGTCCTGATCTGCTCTCTGGCCCTGCTGGCCCTTCTTCAGACCCTGGAGATGACAAACAGCCATGTAAGCAATATTCTATTAGAACTCTTAATTTCCTGGGGCACCTGGGTGGCTCAGTGGGTTAAGTGTCTGCCTTTGGCTCAAGTCATGATCCCGGGGTCCTGGAATCGAGTCCTGCATCAGGCTCCCTGCTCGGCGGGAAGCCTCCCTGCTCATTGCCTCTCTCTCAAATAAAATCCTTAAAAAAAAAAAAAACCCATCCCTGAGTAGAGCAAATTCTCTACTTTCTCAGTTCCTGCTTTTCCCTGGAGAAACACTGTGTGGCCAGCAGTTTCTTCTCCTGGGATGTTCATTTGCTGTGTTCAGTATATCCAAAGTGCCCATTTTCCACTCACCCTGCGCCCATACCTTTTCCCGGAGTCCCTCGAACTCACTACGGTTTCCCATCAGTTTAAAACTGATGCAAAGGAAATCCACTGAGAACCACAAACCAAAACTAAATTTATGACAACATGCCATAACTTCATACATGGAATTATCTTTAAGAAGGGAAAGGGGCTTATTTATAAAAATGAAATAAACTGCTGATATATAAAATCCTGACATGGACAAAAATCAATGTTAAGACAGTTATCCATAAAACAACTCACTGCATTTTTACCTTTAGAATACTGAACTTCCACCACACACTTGGAATTTCATTCAATTTACAAAGTTTCCCTTTGCCCACAACTCTTCAGGATCACCAACCTTGGCAAACTGAGTTCCACCTCAAAAATAGTTCAAGGTCCAATATTAATGGTTTAAGTACACATTAGGACATTTCAGACAGAGATTGTTTTCTCCAATACATACTTTCGTTCTAATCTGGGATGCAGTTTAGTCTAGTTGTTAAATGCAAAGGTGTGGTAAACTGCATCGTTGGTCCCAGCTTTCCTATATTCTATCCATGCCCTTTGCCATTGTCTTTGGAATTTCTCCCATGTTGAAGGTTACATTTGCATGTGGTAATTATTGAGGAGTGCTCTTGGGAGAAAAATGGGACCAAGCCAGTTGCAGCCAAGGCCTCAGCCAAACCCAAGGGAGGCTCTGGAGCTGCAACGGCGCTTGGGAAATGTTTTGAGTTGAGGCGAGGGGTTGGGTCTTTGTACTGTCACACCTGACCAGTGATTGACATGTGGGTGGCCTATGGGGCACCCTTGAGCAAAACAGTTCCTGGCAGGTAGTGCGGATGGGAGATCAGGTGTGAGGGTAGAAGTGGGAGGATAGGAGTGTTGGGGGGGCCTTAGCTGTGAGCTATCATTGGCAATAAATATTCCTAGCAGCTGAGGGAATAAGAATAGTTCTGAAGGGGGATCAGGAGGTACACCACAGCATCTACTATATCCCGTTGAAGTAGAGTGTATCTCTTTGCTCCTTGACATTGGGCTCAGCCTTGTGACTTACCTTGACTAACTGAATGAGGCAGAAGTGAGTATACCAATCTCAAGAGTCAGCCTTAAGAGACCTTGCATTTTTCAAATTTCCTTCTTATATATGTCCAGGCTAACCTGCTGGTCTCAGGAGGAAGATGAGAGGCACGTAGAGAACTATTCTACATGCAGAACCATCCCAGCCAGCCACCCAGGCAAGCCCAGCTTAGATCAGCTAACACCCAAGATGACCTACAGACACTATAGAAATGAGTGCTTGCTTTTGTATGATGTGATTTGTTATGCATGGATAGCAAATCAATATAACAGACTCCGACCCAACGGTCAGATCTGGTTCAATATCTGATACATAAAGTTAATCATCAAAGCTGGAAGTATCAATTCAACTGGCTACAGGGTACCCACATTAAACATTATTTCTGGACGTGTCTGCGAGGGCATCTCTGGATGAGATTAGCATTTGAATCGGTAGACTCTGTAAAGTAGATTGCCCTCCCCAATGTGAGTGGTCATCATCCAATCCATGTAAGGCCTGAATAAAACAAAAGGCAGAGGAGGACATATACATATCTCCCATTGCTTCTGTTTTTCTGGAACACCCTGACCAATACAGTGACCTACTTGTGACTTGAACAATTTACCCAATCTTCTCTTGTAAGCCTCAAGTTCACCCCAATATAGACACAGTATATGCTCTCTAATGTTGTTGGGAGTTTAGCGTGGTACGTGGCAACTTAGAAGCACTCAATCACTATAAGATATAGTCAATATTTGTACGCTTTAATTTTAGATGCAAAAATCATGAGCCTAGAAGATATTGGTGGGTGAAGGGGGACAGCAAAGGAAGGGTTAGTTCCTACTGCTCTCCAATCCCCTAGGCTGCATGTATCCTGCCCTCAGCCCTTCACATATTTAGGTTCTGATAGTAGAGGAGGTGCAGAGCTGAGTCCAGCCATCTCAATGGGAAATTGCAGTATCTGCCCTCCGGTTCCTGGACTATGGAGTCAAAGATGATATTAGATGGAAGAGTAAAGAAATATCGAAGGACAGGTGTCTTCTGTCCTACAGTGGTCTTTTCTTGTGGCTTCCAGGCTCTCAAGCTTTCTTCACCAAGCATAAGAGGGTGATCTGATGCATCAGGAATAGCCTGTGGGGCCCTTAGTGTGCAGCCGCTTCAAACGTTGCTGTGGGTGGGGAATTTTTGCTCACTGAAATTCTCCTGCCAAGTTTTGGCAGGGTGCTTTACTTTTTCCCTCTTCCTTTTAAAGCTGACAAGGAAAAATAAAGCGCAGAAATAATGTTAACCAAATAAAGAGATGCTATGATTTTTTTTAAAACCTCATTTGCGTCAGAAAATTCATTCCCCAATGAGCCATAACCAGATGAGGCTGCACATATCCCGCCTTACAAGAGAAGGCTTTAATTACAGACTTCAATGTTTTATGACCAGCTGAGGCCAAGCCGTGGTTCCAAAGGGAGCCAAGCCTGAAATTCCTCACATCTATATCCCCGAAATCTTAACTATCGGTTTGCTATTCCCAACTATGAGTTTATTTCATTTCAAACATGAGTGACACTGAGATTCATTCCCCTTCATTTCCCAAATTCCTAAAACAGCTACTCTTTGTTCTTAATGGTGCTGCAAAAAAAAGAAAACAGCACATTCCTGAAACATTACAAAAGACCAACAGAAGAGAAGCAAGTGCAGTATACTGGGAGAATCCTGGGGAAGGGCTTCTTGAACTTTGGCACAGAGACACCGTAACAAAAAGAGAACAAAAGGCTTGCCCCAGGGGGACACTGGGAAGCCTAAATACAAATGAAAATGGCTAACATTAGTGACGGTTCACTCTGTTCCAGGCGCTGCTCTAACACTGAACATCCTCTCATCACTTATTCTCATGATAACCTATAAGGCAGGTGGTATTTTTATTCCCATTTTATAGATGAGGAAACTGAGACACAAAGAGGTTAAGCCACTTGCCCAAGGACACAGAGCTAGAAAAAGGCAGAGCTGGGACGCCAGGTCTTGCTCTAAAACCTGTAATTTCAACCACAAGTTGCCATGAGTAGTCTACCACAAGCTTGAAATGTCATCAAAGTTGCACCTTAAAAATGCATATGGATATTTCATTTTATTCAATAATATCTTCACATTTGCTTTAGGATAAAAACTTCTTTCAAAGATTTCATTGACGTTTTTTCCATGTCCTACTTCCCTTCAAGCAAATCTTCAACCACAACTGATGCTCCAGGAAGGTAGACTAAGTATTTAGGGTGGTGTGGCCAGGGTGAGAAGCACTGGCCTAGGGCAGCTACCTTGCCCAAGAAAATAAAAACCTTGGGGCGCCAGGGTGGGCTCAGTTGGTTAAGCAACTGCCTTCAGCTCAGGTGATGATCCCAGGATTCTGGGATCGAGCCCCACATTGGGAGCAAAAAGTCTGCTTCTGTTAGAAAAGATAATGAAATGCCCAGCAGGGAGCCTGCTTCTCCCTCTCCCTCTGCTTCTCCCCCTGCTTGTGCTTTCTCTCTGTCAAATAAATAAATAAAATATTTTTAAAAATAAAATAAAAATAATTTAAAAAATAAAAACCTTTATTGTATCAGTCAGAATTAATTTGTCCAATTAACCATATTTATAAGAGAGAAGGTTAGCTTCTTCCCAGTGTCAAGGCACCTGATTCTAAAGAGTTGTGGGTAAAATGGAATCGAACAAAACAGATTGAGTAATTTAGCAGGAAAAAGAGACAAACACATCAGTTTGACAGATGAAGTTCACCATGGCTAAACTCAAAATAAGCATAAGCCTGACATCTTACGAGCAGGATATTTTTAGCTTAGACTGAAATGTAAAGACATGTGAAAGAGAAAGGGGGAGGAAGTGTGTGTGTGTGTGTGTGTGTGTGTGTGTGTGTGTGTGTGTGTGTGTGTGTGTGTAAGAGAAAAAGAAAATTTGGAGAAGGAGCAAAAAGTCTGCTTCTGTTAGAAAAGATAATGAAATTAGGGTGCCTGCCTGGTTCAGTTGGAAGAGCATGTGACTCTTGATCTCGGGGTCATGAGTTTCAGCCCCACATGGGGGATAGAAACTATGAAAATAAATAAATAAAAACTTAAAAAAAAAAAGACAAGATAATGGAATTTAAGGGGGGAAAAAGTACAAGAATTAGAGTCAATTCAATCATGAATGAGAGAGAGCATTATATAACAGTGCAACTTATTTTATCAAATTTAAGACACCATCAATGATAAGATTCACTCACTTTTTTTTAAATCAACCTTAATTTTTTATTGTTATGTTAATAGATTCACTCACTCTTGAAACCAGTATGACGTTATATGTGAACTAGAATTTAAATAAAAATTTGAAAGTTAAAAAAAAAGACTCCTTCAAATATTCTTTTAAAATGTCATCTGAGAATTGATGAACTACAATAATTTCTTTGAGTCTCATTTGCAAAATGAAGATAATGCCTACTACAGCCTTGCAGGGCAATGGTGAGGGATAAATGAGGTGACACACGCTTGACATACGGTAGGGCCCCAGGAAATATAAGAAGTATTATTTCTACCACTTTTTGCCAAAAGCAACCTTCTTCTCCAAAATATTTTTATTTTTACTGCAAAAGTTTAAATTGTAAAAGGGAGCATTTACCTAATCACAAATGAAAACAACATGCTGATGGATAAAACAAGACAGTATTTTATCCTCCCCAGATTTTTCTATATTTATACAACAAATATATGTGTATATTGATGCACACACATAGGTGATAAATTGCCTTTTGAATTTTTCATTTATTCATTTGAGGGGCACCTGGGTGGCTCAGTTGGTTGGGTGGCGGACTCTTAATTTCAGCACAGGTCATGATCTTGGGGTCCCGGGATGGAGCCTGGCATTGGGCTCTGTGCTCAGAGGGGAGTCTGCTTGAGGATTCTCTCTCCCCCTCCCGCTGCCCCTCCTGCTGCTTGCACACACTCTTTCTCTCTAAAATAAATAAATAAATCTTTAAGAATAAATAAATAAAATGATATATTCCTCTAAGCGCCCTTAAGGTTTTTCGCACCTCATAATGGACAAAGAATCATCCTAAAGGAGACACAACTCATTAATTCTCTTTCTAAAACCTGCTAGGTTCTATCAGTGAAATTAATATAAATTACACCATTCCTATACTTAAAGAGCTTTAGAGTCTAGTAGTGTTTTGATTCATATTTGTATCTTCCATGATAGACCTGAAGATCTTTTTCTGATCATTGTTAACTAGATGTACTCCTTACAAGTTCATGGATTTCTGTATTATGCTTCTAACTGTTATGGAATACCACTCCATATTGCAGTTATTTGTGTTTCTATCTTATCACCTCTGCTACACCCTGAAAAATGGAAATGACAGGTTGTGGCAATGACACAGCGTTGGTCACTGGAAAGAGTGGTGGAACGATAAGATTGCAAATAAATTGAGAGTCATTGGGCGCCTGGGTGGCTCAGTTGGTTAAGCATCTGCCTTCAGCTCAGGGCATGATCCGAGGGGCCTGGAATCAAGTCCCGCATCGGGCGGGCTCCCTGCTCAGCGAGGAGCCTGCTTCTCCCTCTCCCTCTGCTCCCCCTGCTTGTGCTCTCTTGCTCTGTCAAATGAATAAATAAAATCTTTAAAAAAAAAGAGAGAGTTAAGGGGAAAATCTGTGGACCTGAGGAGGTAAAGACATTCTGGAAGCTAGGATGCTAGAGGGTCCCATGGATGAAAGTGAAAGTCCTCAGACAACCTCAGGAGCTGGAGTAGCAGGAAGACAGTCAGCAGGGCATCTCTAATGGTAAAACTCATTTTCCTCCTTCTGTGAGGAGAACGCAGTTCTTTCCTGTGTGTTTCTATTCTAGGAGTCTCCTTTACTTTTACCCAGAACACTTCACTTCTGGTTACTTCTGGATGTGTGGAGGTTTTTCCCTGAGAAATACCAAGCAATTCTCAAGGACACCAGCTGGGTATCTTATAATTTACTCAATTCTACCCAGAGATAGGGGCACATCCCATGGGTAAAGGCCTCAGTCTCACAAGGCTGCCCCCCACCTGCAAAACATACATGTCAGATGCCAGCTGTAAGCCCAAGTTATCACCTGGGCTTCTGTCCAACTGGCAATACAAAGACCCCCATCTTGGCTTTGATTAATTTGCTAGAGCAGCTCATAGAACTCAGGGAAACGCTTAGGTGTACCAGTTTATTAAAGGATATGCTAAAGGATACAGATGAACAGTCAGATGAAGAGATACATAAGCTGAGGTCTGGTAGCATTCCTAGTGCAGGAGCTTCTGTCCTCTGGAGTTGAGGTATGTCACCCTCCCAGTGTTGAGGTGTTCCCCAACTGGAAGCTCCCTGAACCCCACAGCACCAGGATGTTATGGATGCTTCGTCATGTAGGCATGATCCATTATTTACTGTTTCTAGCCCCTCTTCCCTCTCTGGGGGTGGGGGGTCCCTGAAAATTCCAAGCTTTTGTTTGGTTGGTCTTTCTGGGGACCAGCCTCCATCTTGGGAGCCGTCCAGGAGCTCACCCAGAGTCACCTTAATAGAACAAAAGATGCTCTTAGTGCTCTTATTGTTTAGGAATTTACAAGGGTTTTAGAAGACCTGTGCCAGGGATGGAGGTCAAAGACAAATATTAGAACAAGAGATGTTCCTAGTGTTCTTGTCATTTAGAAAATTACAAGGGTTGTAGGAGCCCTGTGCCAGGAACCGGGGACAGAGACCAATATGTATTTTTTCTATTATTTCACAGTGCCATAAGATCTTCCGAGAGCATGTGTATGAGGTGACTGGAATGTCAGTAGACAACAGCTACAAGTGGGAGAGTGCATGATACAGTGTAACATCAAGGGGACCGAAGGAAGATGAACACTTCCACCACGGTGAGAGAGTCACGATTTCCAACAGTGATTCTCCGAGTGTAGTTCCTAGACCAGCCATATGCGCACCACCTAGGAACTTGTTAGAAATGCAAACTCCAGGCTCCCCTCCAAATCTACTGAATCAGAAATTGAGAGTGAGCTCTGAAATCTGCATTTAAATAAGCCCTCCCAGGGATGTGGGGGCTTGCTAGGGTTTGACCACCACTGGTTTACAAGTTGCCACAAAGCTGAACAACAGGTCAGCACCCACCCATTTACCATCACAACCGTTTCTTTAGTCATCTGTGGAGTTTAGATTTCAGTGAAAGCCACAACCTGGAGGGAGCATTATGGAGAAAAGCGGGGGAGAAGAGGAGTTTGTTTACAAGGGAACAAGGGTTCCAGAGGAAGCCCTGAATGTTGACTCTCTTCCTTCCTATCCTAAGCCCTTGCATAGGCTCAACCATCATGATAGAAACTGGAGACAGGAGTATACCCGGGGCAAGCTGAATTAATAACTGCAACAGCAATATTTTATAATAATCATAATTTTACTATTAATAATTACATATCATTAGTAACTATTAATCCAGTTGCAATCATCAAAACCAGCAGGTAGATAAGCTCCATGGTCTCCCGCTGCTGAACGTGGGTCAAATGTTTGTACACTTACAGTTATCAGATGGAACAGACGCGGTCAAACGATTCTTCAGTTTATCCTCAAACTAAATAATTCAGCCCAGCAGTATATTAACCAGCCCAGAGCGCCTAAAAAGCACTTAAGTTCATGAAGTTAGTAAAAACTTCCTTTTTTTTTTTTTAAAGATTTTATTTATTTGACAGAGAGAGAGACAGCAAGAGAGGGAACACAAGCAGGGGGAGTGGGAGAGGGAGAAGCAGGCTTCCTGCCGAGCAGGGAGCCCGATGCGGGGCTCGATCCCAGGACCCTGAGATCAGGACCTGAGCCGAAGGCAGCCGCTCAACCACTGAGCCACCCAGGCACCCCAGGAAAAACTTTCTGATGTGTACCCCAAGTCTTAGACTCACAGTCTCCTCCTTTGCTGGGATACAAACCCCTCCCCAAAGCACCACCGATATCATTCTCCAAATGAAGTGGACTGTATATCACAGGTTGCTTCACCCCTAACTACTGTTTACTTCATTTGCCTGTTGTTTCTCCGAGGAGACTGAGGAGGGGATCCTGAAATCTAGACCACTGGGAGCACTCCTGCAGGGTCCAATTACAGCTGGACCCTCTCCTCCTCCTGGCTGAATTTCAGCTTTGTTCTTGGCTCTCTGCACGAGAGTCACAGAAATGTAAGCACGAGACAACCGCACCCTCTTTCTCTTGCCTGTCATTCCCAGTGTCCCCCGTGAAGTTACTGATCTCACATATTCTATTTCTTTTTTTTGTTTAAGATTTTATTTATTTAGGGGCGCCTGGGTGGCTCGGTTGGTTGGGCGACTGCCTTCAGCTCAGGTCATGATCCTGGAGTCCCGGAATCGAGCCCCGCATCAGGCTCCCTGCTCAGCGGGGAGTCTGCTTCTCCCTCTGATCTTCCCCCCTCTTGTGCTCTCTCTCTTTCTCTCAAATGAATAAATAAAATCTTAAGAAAAAAAAAAAGATTGGGGCGCCTGGGTGGCTCAGTCGTTGAGCGTCTGCCTTCGGCTCAGGTCATGATCCCGGGGTCCTGGGATCGAGCCCCGCATCGGACTCCCTGCTCCGCGGGGACCTGCTTCTCCCTCTCTCACTCCCCCTGCTTGTGTTCACTCTCTCACTGTGTCTCTGTCAAATAAATAAAAAAAATTTTTTTAAAAAAGATTGTATTTATTTATTCGTAAGAGGCAGAGAGAAAGAGAGACAGAGGGAGAAGCAGGCTCCCCGCGGAGCAGGGAGCCCGATGCGGGACTCGATCCCAGGACCCCGGGATCATGACCTGAGCCGAAGGCAGACGCTTAACCATCTGAGCCACCCAGGCACCCTCACATATTCTATTTCTAATAACTACGAAAGCAAATACATTTCTTCCCTTCAGTAAAATAGATCTCCCTTCTGATCAATACAACCCAGAGTGGACAAAGCAGGAAAGGTGGGATGAGGCGTCCATCATGAGAAGTGCAGGGAATGAGGAGATACAGAGCTGCCATGGGAATGCCAGTTTAGCCAACTTATTAATGAGTGTCAGTATGGTTGTGGTTAAGGCAAGAACTTGTGTATATAATAATTACATATCATTAGTAACTATTAATCCAGTTGCAATCATCAAAACCAGCAGGTAGATAAGCTCCATGGTCTCCTGCTGCTGAAGGGGGGTCAAATGTTCATACACTTACAGTTATCAGATGGAACAGACATGGCCAGATGGACTAACAATTCTTCAGTTTATCCTTAGAAACTTAGACAGACTGGAGTTCCAGAATTAGATAACCTAGTCATTAGCTGTGTGACAGTAGAAATAATAATAGGCTCACAGGCCTATTATTATTAAATGTAATAGTAAAGATTTAATGATAATGCATATAAATGTCCCTAGTGGGGTTCCCAGTACTTGGTGAACCTCAATAAATGGTAACTTGGAGTTTGCTTTTTTTTTTTTTTAAGATTCTATTTTTAAGTAATCTCTACACCCAATGCGGGGCTCGAACTCACAACCCTGAGATCAAGAGTCACACGCTCCACCAACTGAGCCAGCCAGGCGCCCTTGGAGTTTGCCTTTCTTATGAATAAACTACACCATCCCTTAGACCAATTAAAAGGCAATGCACAAAACAGAAGCAAATGATAACTGAATACTTCCTGCCTTCTATAAACATAAAAATATTCCTGAGGAGAGACGTATTATTAAGTCTTTGAACAGGATTCAGGAAAGAATATAGTTAGCACTATGTTGTGATGAAATCTAAAGGGAGAAGAAGACATGGTCTCATCCTCAGTGGGGCAAGACATGGAATTTTTTTAAGACTTCATTTTTTTAGAAGAGTTGTAGGTTTATGGAGCGCCTGAGTGGCTTAGTCAGTTAAGCATCCGACTCTTGATTGCTGCGCAGGTCCATGATCTCAGAGTCTTGGGATCAAGCCCCACACTGGGCTCCAGAACTGAGCATGGAGTCTGCCCTCTCCCTCTGCTCCTCCCCACCACCCCCCTCAAATAAATTAATTAACTAATTAATTTTAAAAAGCTTTAGGTTTACAACAAAATTGAGAGGTAGGTAGAGAGATTTCCAATATACTCCCTGCCCCCATGCGTGCATGGCCTCGCCCATCACCAACATCACTCAGTAAAATGGTATGTTTTTTCCCAAGGGTGAATCTACGTTGATATATCACAATTATGCAAAGTCTGTAGTCTACTTTATCTTTTTTAATGTTTTATTTATTTGTCAGAGACAGAGCACAAGCAGGGGGAGTGGCAGACAGAGGGAGATGCAGGCTCCCTGCTGAGCAAGGGACCCAAAGTGGGACTCGAACCCAGGACCCTGGGATCTTGACCTGAGCCGAAGGCAGATGCTTAACCGACTGAGCCACCCAAACATCCCTGTAGTCTACAGTTCACTCTTGGTGTTGTACATTCTATGGATTTAGACAAAAGTATAATGACATATATCCATTATTAAAATATCATACAGATTATTTTCACTGTCCTAAAAAATTCCCTATGCTCTGCCTATTCCTATTTCCCTTTTCCGACCCCTGGCAACCACTGATCTTTTTATTGTCTCTATGGTTTTGCCTTTTCCAGAATTTTCTATAGTTGGAACAACACAGTATGTAGCCTTTTCACAGTGGCTTCTTGCACTTAGTAATACGCATTTAAGTTTCATGATTTTTCATGGCTTGATAGCTCATTTCTTCCTAGCACCACTGTGTGGATGTACCATAGTTTATTTACACATTCACCTACTTAAGGACATCTTGGTTGCTTCCAAGTTTTGGCAATTATGAATAAAGCTTCTATAAATATCTATATGCCGGCTTTTGTGCAGACATATGTTTTAAACTCCTCTGGGTAAATACCAAAAAGCACAACTGTTGGATTATACATTAAGAGTATGTTTAGTTTTGTAAGACATTCCCCAAAGTGTCTTCCATAGTGGCTGTACCATTTTGTATTCCCACCAGCAATGTATGAGATTTCCTGTTGCTTCACATCTTTGCCAGTATTTGGAGTTATCAGTGTTCTGGATTTTGACCCTTGTAATACCATCTCATTTTTGTTTTAATTTGCATCTCCCGGATGATATATGATGTGGAACATCTTTCTATATGCTTATTTGCCATCTTCTATCTTCTTTGGTGACATGTCTATTAAAGCCATTGGCCCATTTTTTAACTGGGTTGTTTGTTCTTCCTGCTGAGTTTTGAGTTCTTTGTATATTTTGGATAAGTCTTTTTTCCAAATGTGTCTTTTACAAATATTTTCTCCCGGTCTGTGGCTTGTCTTCTAATTCTCTTGATATTGTCTTTCACAGAGCAGAAATTTTTAACTTTAATTAAGCCCAATTTCTCAATTATTTATGTCATGGCTTGTGCCTTTGGTGTTGTATTTTTAAAAGCATCACTATACCTAAGGTCACCTAGGTATTTTCCTATGTTATCTTCTAGGAGTTTTATAATTTTGCATTTTACATTTAGATCTATGATTCATTTTGAGTTAATTTTTGGAAGGATGTAAGGCAAGACATGGAACTTTAAAAGCTAAAGATTAATCCTATTCAACTGTACAAGACAGGTTAAGGGTCACTTGATTGGGTAGATCAAGTCATGTAGGATTTGAGACCTAGAGAATATTTAAGGAGTGGCGTTAATTAAGGAACTTTTCCTAGCGGAGGTGAAATCTGAAGGAAGTTCATAATTGAAATGTTGGGAGGGAAGTTGATGAGCCAGTATAAATAACCTGAATTGTGCAAGCTCCAAAAAACAGACAATAGTTACTCTGAAAAGAATGAAGCTCATGAGAAAGAAGAAGACTGGATATTTTCTTCAAATATGTGAAGATCTATCATATGAAGTAAAAATGGCTCCCTGAATAACACCTAGTTGGATAGTATCTTCCCGGCTCATTTCCTCTTCTGTGTCAATGGTCCCAATCCACAAAAATGACCACAGCACCCATGTTTGAAGAACGTAACCAACCCCTCTCCATGGCTCAGCTGACTGGACCCAAGAAAGCATCTAATCCAAGCCAGGCATTCAGATTCTCTCTTCTGGAAGTCTGAGATGGGTCCAGCAGAGGAGTTCAAAACCTAGGAGGTGACTGACACACTAAATGGAGATGACCTGAACCCCGGCCTACGTGGAGCAGAGCACTCCCTTGCCAAACTGCATTAGACTGTGAGGCAGCAAGAAAGAAACCTTTATTGGGGCGCCTGGATGGCTCAGTCAGTTAAATGTCGGCCTTTGGCTCAGGTCATGATCAGGATCCTGGGATCCCCCAGCCCACATCAGGCTCTCTGCTCAGCAGGGAGGCTGCTTCTTCCTCTCTCTCTCCCTCTGTGTGCGCTCTCTCTGTCACTCTCTCTCAAATAAATAAATAATCTTAGGAAGGAAGGAAGGAAGGGGAAGAAAGAAAGAAGCCTTTATTGTGTTACGCCACTAACATTTAGGGGTTGTTTGTAACAGTGGTTCACCGACCTTGACTAAGTTAGACTACATCACCTGAAAAATATCCCTTCAAACTCTTAGATTTCTTAATAAAAGTAATATTTTTAAAAATCTCATCTATAGATGACCTGCAAGATGGATCAAAGGGAAAGAGAAAATGGAAGCAGAGAGATTATTATAAATCTACCACAGAAATTAAGAATCTAAGTAATAACATCACTTTCATGAGAGGCTTTCCTTGACTCCCCAGCCTAAATTATGTCTCCCTCCCCATTACTGTCTTTCATACTCCCCTGAATTTTATCTTTCATAGTATTTACTACAAATTACTATTTAACTTATAATTACATATATCTCTAGATGTTTATTTATTTAAAGTCAATCTGTCTCCCTGGATTGTGAGCATCATGAGGAAAGTGACCATGTCACTCTTTCACTTCACTTTTTTATACCTAATGCCCAACATAGTAAATAGCCAATAAATATTTGCTGAATTAATTATTAATTCCCAGATATCTAATCTGAAACATTGGAGAAATGTTCCACAACGTCTGAGTCAGCATTCACATATTGAAGAAACAGCAATATTTGTACAGTCAATTAAACCCTTAGGGATTATCAACTGTCTGTGCAGTGGGCAGCACAGCAGAGTGGGTCAAATAACAAATATTACTTCCATTCCTTCAACTCTCAGGACTTATGCCCCAAACCACCAGATGAATCATCTGCCCTAGTGGAACTTGCAATGAAACAAGATGGACTTGTAGATACTGGTCTTCCTAATACCGGGGAGGCCAAGAACTAGTCCAGGCAAGATGTAATCACTTCCGGAGTGTCAGGCCCATAATAGAGCAACACTCCCCCTCGACAGTAACCAATATTCCATTTAAAGCCCCTGGGTCTAGGTTCTCAAATTCAGTGCGCCAGCTGCAGGCTCGGCCCAACCTTTTGTCTCCAAGCCTTTGGCCAGCACATTAACCTGGGTATTCCTTATCTCTCATTAGATAGACCTCTATCCCATCTTGGCAAAGATGGCCCTACTCCGACCGGACAGACTTGTGCTATTCTTATCTCACTTTAAGATAGTCTAGCTTCTAGACAAGTTGTCCAACTAGAAAAGGACTCCTTTCTTCCACAAGTGACCCATTTTTCATAATAAAAGATAACTGCTCAGCAAATATATGGAGAAAATGTGTTCTTTGGAAAAGGAGAAGAGGAAAGGAAAAGGTAGTTTAGATTTCCCAGAATATTTCATTCCTTAAAAAATATTTCCTGCAACAGGCATGTCACACCCAAGCTGTAAGTGTTTTGAGAGGACAATTTTTTAAGAAATTTGTGGCACAGTATTCCAGGCTTTCAGATTCGCATTTCATAATTGTCCTTTGATCATTGTTCATACTGAGTTTGTTTCCCAGTATATTAACGTGGGCTTGAAAAAAGTTGGGGAGGGGGGAGGCAGCTATGAGTTCCACAGAGAACAACGTGCTGAGCAAACTGACATGAATGTTATTCAATGAATTCTGGTATTTTCTAAGTAGTAAGTTAAGGATATTGAATAGGAATCATGAACCCATTGTGAGGCACCTTTTGAAATACTGTACTCCATCTCAAATGGCTAGTAAATGAAAGTTAAAGGAGTACAAGACTGAACCTCACATTGCAAGCTAAGGACAATTAGGTAAGTTAATAGGTGTGATTTATTTCTCTCTATGGATAGCAAAATGAATCTGAAAAGCACTTTGTAACCCAAAGAGCTTAGCTCAAGTTCAAACTGCTCCTACTATCTGTTTCCAGAGTTAATTTGCTGAGTCCCTGGGTACTACTCTTTCCTGACCAACTCTCTGCAGTTACAATTCAAAGCCGTGTATACCTACACTTGGATACATTTGGTTATGCCATGTTAGGTATGATACACGATTTGGATATGCCACTTGACATGTATGATTTATATAGTACAAAATGTTATGTACATTCCTGAATTCCCCACTTGGTCTCATTCTGACCCTTGGCACCTGTAATGGATCCAATTATTTTTTGGTTAAATTCAGAAGTCCCAAGCATGAATTGAGTTACATACTAGGTTGACTTGTGTTAACACACCCAGTGTCTTGATTTTTTTTTCTTTTCTGTTTTCTTTCTTTTTTTAGAGAGGGAGGTGGGGAGGGGCACAGCAGGGAGAGGGAGAGAGAGACTCTTAAGCAGGCTCCACACCCAGCATGGAGATCATGACCTGAGCCGAAATCAAGAGTTGGATGCCTAACCGACTGAGCCACCCAGGTACCCCCTGGTTTTTCTTTAATCTATTCTCTAAAAATTTCAGAAATAATCTCATGCTCACCCACTGGCTAGTGCTACAAATCCATCCAGAGTGACAGAGTTTATTTTTTAAAAGCTCAAATAGAGGCTTCCAGTGCTAGGAGAAATCCTTTTAGTCACACAGAAAGGACTTAGGTTTCTAGGCCATGCCCAAAGAAAGCACCAAGATTTTTTAAATCACTACTTAAGAAAATTTTAGAATCCAAAATGACATCCTAAGATATAATTTTGATAGTCCTGTGAAACATTCTCTCACACAGACCAACCAGAGAACATTTTCATTCCATCCGCAGCAGCTAAAAATGTGAATTTATGCTACCCCAGCAGCTCTTGCTATGTCTCACTGGTTTCACTGACGTTTATATGGTGCTCAAAATATACCAAAAATAATTTTGCTCTAAGTAAGCCTCAATTCTAACATTGTCATTTATTTCATAATACTTTCCTATCTTCCTTCAAAGCTTACTCATTGATGGATAATTATTAAGCACTTTTCATATTCCTAACAATATGTGTGGTATGAAAACAGAGCCTTGAAATCTGACAGGCCCTAAAACTCATTACAATCTATCCAAGCCACAGAAGCAGTGGATAATCTCGTACAACTCAATCGAGGTCACTCCTGGATGTGATGGCAGAGAAGGAGGGCTGGCTGAAAAGGGGCTTTACTTTTCCAGGGAAGTGGGAGAGACAATGGATACCCTGGGTCTAGGTGAGCAAGAACTCATGTCCAGAGACATCAACCAGAGAGGAAGGAGCCCATGATCATAAAGGCAGATGCAGAAACTAGCAGGTGAGAGAATCAGCAGGAACGGTCACCTGGGTACACATCTGCCTAGCACTTGCAAGGGGGAGCTGCCCCTCCCAGTTCCAGCCTAATGGTTCCCAGCCAGGGCTTCCTCTCCTCTCGTCATCTCCCACCTGCCCAAACCTGGGCACAGGTATGGATTTCTGAAACAGACTGCGTACATCATAGTGCTCCTGCATTAGGGTTACCTGTGCTCCTGGCTTCTGAGCTGGTGTGACACCATCCTATCTTGAACTCCTGCTTCTACCCCATTGCTGGAACAAGATATCAGACGGGTGAGTGGAGACTAGAGAGGGGGAGTTGTAGGTAAGAGTTTGGCCAGAAGTGGACTGAGCCAGTCCCTTCTTCTTCTCGTCGAAGCCCTTCTCCAGCTGTATCTCATCAACAGCTGAGGAAGCTGAGATCAACTAGCAAACCTAGGATAGTATTATCTCTACCACGGCAGCCATGTTCTCCTGGCCTCCCGGAGAAAGGAAGTCAAATGATTTCCTATTGTTTTTCACTTGAAGATGTAAGAGGTTATAGGAACAGAAAGGGTTGATGCCTTTGAAACACAAACCAAGAAAACTTGTACTGAAATAAATTTCTAGGCCCAAGGTGGAGCTGCTCCCGCACTGGGGTGCTGTGTCAGGATATGGCAACTTAAACAACTTCCGTGTCCCTGTAAATGCTCCTCTTGACCAGAAGCGCAGGATATCCAGTCAGCCAATCCCCAAACCCAAGTCACCCCTTGGGCCTTCTCACCCCCAACAAGGGTGACTATGTGGCCTCAACCAACCAGATATTTTTATCTGTCTTTCTTGTTCTTTGTTCTATATTCTATAAAAGCTTCTAGTCTTCTGCCCTATTTGGCAGCTCCCCAAATGGAGACTGTCCACTCCATGAAGTGTCAAATTAAATTTGTTTGTATCACCTAATCTGTCTTCTTTAAGCACTGTTTAAACTCTGTGATACCCTTTCCCTCATAAATGACCTAGAGAACAGGTAACATGGGTTTCTGTACCACAATTTAACATTGACATGACTTACTGGGGGAAAAAAAATCTTAGAAGAGAAAATGAGAAAATGAAAACTTATTTCTAAAGAAATTAAGTTTTTTTTTTAAGATTTTATTTATTTATTTGTCAGAGAGAGACAGAGAGTACAAGTGGGGGGAGCGGCAGGTAGCAGGAGAAGCAAACTCCCCGCTAAGCAAGGAGCCCAATGTGAGACTCGATCCCAAGACCCTGGGATCATGACCTGAGCTGAAGGCAGACACTTAACCAACTGAGCCACCCAAGAGCCCCACTTTCCATTATTTTTTTTTTAAGATTTTTTATTTATTTATTTGACAGAGAGAGACACAACGAGAGAGGAACACAAGCAGGGGGAGTGGCAGAGGGAAAAGCAGGCTTCCTGCTGAGCAGGGAGCCCCATAAAGGGCTCGATCCCAGTACCCTGGGATCATAACCTAAGCCCAAGGCAGATGCTTAACCAACTGAGCCACCCAGGCATCCCAAGAAATTAAGATTTTTTACAGTATTATATAAAGAGACAGATATAGATGTGATACAGTAAGTGAGCAACCACTAAAATGATAGGACTCTTCTGACACAAAACCAGTACTAGATTTGTTTTCTATCTCACTAGAAATAATATTCCCGTCTTTCTCAATAATTTGAAAATTATAATTATGAATGAAAAATTCAATGTTTTGGGGCGCCTGGGTGGCTCAGTTAAGCATCTGTCTACAGCTCAGGTGATGATCACGAGGTCCTGAGATCGAGCCCCACATCGGGCTCCCTGCTCAGCAGGGAGTCTGCTTCTCCCTCTGCCTCTGCTCCTCCCCCTGCTCCTGCTCTCTCTGTCAAATAAACAAATATTAATCTTTAAAAAAAAAAAGAGAGAGAGTTCTGTTCCACTGCATTCTGTAAAACAGCAACAGTCCTGTCCAGTACTTGAGGCACACTCTCCTCTGTCCCTGGCCCCACTCCCTCCACCTGCACTCCAGGGCACCCAGGACTCAGGATTCAGTAATTCTTTTCTTGCTGAGCTACTATTTGACCCTCTGAGCTCTGAGATCCCAGCGGTTGTGCTAACCCAGGAAGCTGCACTGGCCAGTTCTCTCTGAGCTAGAGAACCTAGACCCAAACCTGCAAAACTGAGACCTGGGAGGGAGAAGAGAGCAAGGCAAAGGTGAAAAATGGAGGCTTCCTGCAGTTCCTTGAGCAGTCCTTGGTTATTTGGTTACCAAAACAAAGGCAAAGTCGGCCCTGTGAGTTGACAGGCACACACTTCCAGAGGTGACAGATGCAATTAATCCTTACAGCCAAAGAGGTAGGCAGACTGAGCTTCATGGGTGTGTGACCTGGGTTCCGCTTTCAAAAAGACAATGTCTTCAAATTATTTTATCTTTGAACTTGGGTTTTGCCAATGAGGTGTGATGGGGCAAGGTTGTGTGCACATGAGCAGCAGAACAGAGAGAGGCTGGGCAGCACGCAACTGTAAGCTCAGGTCCCTGAGCATGGCCTGCAGCACAAAAGTCAAGTCACGAGACCATGCATCCCGGTGACTGGTGTGCACCTGCGTCCCTCAGGGTTCCAAAGTGATGAGAGATGGGCCATGGCAAAAGTAGTAGCAGAAGCAGCAGAGGAAAGAGGAAGAGTGGCTCCACTTGGGGACAGTGCTGGGACCCAAGGTGGAAGGGTATCAGCCAGTACATCCCCCAAACCAGTCCATCCTCTGAGCGGGTTCCTCCTGGGGGGCACAAGCATTAACTCTCTGACCTGAGGCTCTGGAACAGGAACTGCCAGCTCTCAGGTAGTAAATTCTGTCTGTAATTATTACAAAACAAAAGTATATGCACAGACTCTCTGGGGTCCTGGATGCAATTCCAATGTTGCGGGGGGCTTCTTGCCACATACCACCAAGCTTGGTCTTGCGAGACTGCCCCCCACGTCCAACACACATACACACTTCAGACGTCTCCAGCAAGCCCGGGTTGTTACCTGTACATATGACCAACTGGCTATAAATCAGAGCTTCCCACAACCCCCATCAAGGGTTCGATTAATTTCCCTGAGTGGCTCGCAGAACCCAGAGAAACATTTTACTTACTAGATCACCGGTTCCTTATAAAAGGATGTACCTGAGGAACAACCCGATGGAGAAGCTTCATAGGATGAGGTCCTGGGGTGCAGAGCTTCCGTGCCCTCTCCAGTGCCACTCTCCCAGCACGTCCACGCGTGCTCACCGACCTGGAAACTCTGACCCCGCCATTTTGGTTTTTATGGAGGCTACATTGCACAGGCATAACAGATTAAATCATTGGCCATTGTTGACTGATTCAACCTCCAGTCTCCTCCCCTTTCCAGAGGTCAGGAGGCGGAGCTGAAGGCTCCAACCCTCTAATTACAGGTTGGTGCCTCTGGCAACTCAGCCCCTGCCCCTCAGTGGGGTCTAAATGTCATCCATTAACATAACAAGAGACACCTTTGTTTCTCTCCTCATTTAGGAAATTCCAAGGGTGGGGTGCCTGGCTGGCTCAGTCAATGTGTGATCTCACAGTTGTGAGTTCGAGTCCCACATTTGGTGCGGAGCCTACTTAAAAAGAAATTCCAAAGGTTTTTAGGAGCTCTGTGCCTGCAATAAGGACAAAAAAGAAACACATTTCTTATTATAAATCATGATATCACACACAGACATGAAAATCAGGAAGTCTAGGGGCGCCTGGGTGGCTCAGTCGTTAAGCGTCTGCCTTCGGCTCAGGTCATGATCCCAGGGTCCTGGGATCGAGCCTCGCATCGGGCTCCCTGCTCCGCGGGAAGCCTGCTTCTCCCTCTCCCACTCCCCCTGCTTGTGTTCCCTCTCTCGCTGTGTCTCTCTCTGTCAAATAAATAAATGAAATCTTTAAAAAAAAAAAAAAGAAAATCAGGAAGTCTAGATGGGCTAAATTTTATATTCAATATAATTGATCAGAGGGTCACCTGGCTGCCTCAGTGAGTAGAACATGTAACTCTTGATCTGGGGACTGTGAGTTTGAAAACGACCTTGAGTGTAGAGATTACTTAAAGATAAAATAAAAAAATAAATGATAATAATTGATCAGAAATTTATCCCAATATGTCAAAGCCTATAAAATACTCTTTTTTTAAGATTTATTTGAGAGAGAAGAACACGTGCGCAAGAGCAGGGTAGGGACAGAGCGCGAGGGGGGGGTGCGGGGAAGAGAAAAACAGACTCCCCTCTGAGCATGGACCCTGACATGGGGCTTGATCCTACAACCTCGAGCTGAAATTAAGAGTCAGCTGCTCGGGGAGTCTGAGTGGCTCAGTTGGTTAAACATCTGCCTTCAGCTCAGGTCATGGTCCTGGGGTCCTGGGATCGAGCTCCGCAATGAGCTCCCTGCTCAGCAGAGAGACTGCTTCTCCCTCTCCCCCCTGCTCCTGTTCTCTCTCGCTATATCCTCTCTCTCTCAAATAAATAAATAAAATCTTTTTTAAAAAAAAAAGAGCTGCTCAACCAAGTCACCCAGGTGCCCCAGTACTCATAAGAGCTCCAGTAACAGTTGCATCAGCAGATCTCAAAATTTTAAATTATAAAAATATATCTGTGATCTTCCATTTGCCAAGTGTGACTGGTATTACTTTCAATTATATCAATTGAAAATAAAGCTGTTAAAAATATAAATTTTAATGACCTAATAAACGTATTTGGAGAAATATGAGCAAGAAAAGTCTTATGATCAATCAAGATAGCACATTAATCAAATTATGACATCAAAAATATTTTAAAATTTGTTCGTTATGTTGTTACTCAGTTATCACTATTTTCCCAATTACTTTTCATAAGCAATATAAGCATTTATTTATTTATTTATTTGAGAGAGAGAGAGAGAGAAACAGCATGAGAGGGGAGAGGGTCAAAGGGAGAAGCGCCAAGCCGGGAGCCCCATGTGGGACCCGATCCCAGGACTTTGGGATCATGACCCGAGCCAAAGGCAGTCGCCCAACCAACTGAGCCACCCAGGCGCCCAACAATATAAGCATTTTTTAAAGGAAAAAGCTTTATATTTTAGTTCCTTTAATGGCACTTTTTCATTGCTCTTTGAACAAGAGATTCCACAGTTTTATTTTGCCCCGGCCCCTGCCAGTTACATAGCCAGCCTGGAGGTAGAATTAAACCAAAGAACTGGACCTCTCACAATTTAGTTTTCCACATCATCCCAGAACTAAGGGAGTAACTTTTTTTTTTTTTTTGAGATGGAGCAAAAAAGCCTTCATAGTGTCTCTAAAGTTACATCAGAAAAAGGGACTACAACACTCACTCTGCTTATTCATAATTCCATTTTTAGTGACCTTACTCATATCTCTGGTTTAAAAAACCCACAAACTAGGAGCAGCTTGGTGGCTCAGTCAGTTAAGCATCCAACTCTGGATTTCAGCTCAGATCATGATCTCAGGGTCAGGAGATCGAGCCCCACCCTGGCTCCTCACTCAGCAGGGAGTCTCTCCCTCTGCCCCTTCCCCTGCTCTCTCTCTCTCTAAAATAAACAAATCTTAAAAAAAAAAAAACCGACAAGCTGATATTCAAAATATGGAAAATAATTAATCTAAGACAATTATGCTTCGGCTTCCAAAGATATTATTGCATTTAATTAATTAATTCAACAAAGTATTTACTCAGTGTCACTATGTCAAAGATGTGTGAAATATAAAGTTAAAAATTAGTTAGGAGGGGCAGCTGGCTGGCTCAGTCGGTAGAGTATGTGACTCTTGATCTTGGGGTTGTGAGTTCCAGTCCCACATTGGGCCTAGAGCTTACTTAAAAAAAAAAAAAAATATATATATATATATATATATACATACTTCGGATGTAGAGGTCGGGATTTAGGATGGTATATGAGATAGTTAGACATGAGGAACCACAGGAACTTCCACTTTAATTGTCCTAACTTTCAAGTACCAGTAAATGAACTAAGTAATAGGACATCCAAGGAAGGTAATCTTGCAATAACCAATCTGCTTCTTTGCCTAGGATAACTTCCTTTTCCCTACTCCCTTCTGACTATGAAAGTCTTTCATTTTATACAGCTCTTTGGAGCGCCTTTCTCCAAAGAATTGGCTCAGTGCCAATTCTTGCTACTACAAATTTGAAACTAATTATACCATACCCTCAAAGAAGTGTTAATAATTATTCTTTTTCCTTTTTTAGGTTGGATCCTAGACATCATAGTGCTTAATTTAAAGATTGATTTATTTATTTGAGAGAGAGAGAGGAGACAGAGGGAAAGGGAGAGACAAGCCGACTCCCCACTGAGTAGGGAGCCAGACATGCGGCTGAATCCCAGGACCCTGAGATCATGACCTGAGCTGAAATCAAGAGTTGAATGCTTAACTGACTGAGCCACCCAGGTGCCCCTGCAGTGCTTAATTAATTAATTAATTTTTTAAAGATTTTATTTATTTATTTGACAGAGAGAGACACAGCGAGAGAGGGAACACAAGCAGGGGGAGTGGGAGAGGGAGAAGCAGTCCTCCTGGCCGAGCAGGAAGCCCAATGCGGGGCTCGATCCCCATGACCTGAGCCAAAGGCAGACGCTTAACGACTGAGCCACCCAGGCACCTCTGCAGTGCTTAATTTAAAGTTCTATCATAGTCATCCTATTAGTTTGATGCAATTACTACTCTCTTTCTGTTTTTTATATTTCCATTTTTGTTTTAATGGTGTTAGTCTGTATATGACATGAAGCTTGGATGCATATAGAGGGACTAATTTCTTCATCACTTCCTGATCACAGTGGTTGGACAAGGTGAGCCAACCTGAGCCAACCAAATGTTCTCTACTGTGAATATGAATCTGGAGAGATTTTAAAGACTCTGAAGAGCAGAACTAGGATGTGGCATAGTTCTATATGGCTGTTCATAAAAACAAGGTGGGGGGGCACCTGGGTGGCTCAGTCGGCTAAGCGTCTGCCTTTGGCTCAGGTCATGATCCCAGGGTCCTGGGATGGACCCTGCTTCTCCCCATTCCTCTGCTCTTCCCCCAATTCATGCTCTCTCAATCTCAAATAAAATCTTTAAATTTTTTTTAAAAATCTTTTTTTAGAAAAGAGAAAAAGAAATAAAGGAGCTAACAAAAAGACATAATAATCTCTGATATTGTTTGTCTTTCCTTTTTGGGAAGATTATCGTGATGTCTGGTCACCAGATGGGCAGCCATAAACTGATTGGTTAGATTTTGCCGTCTAAACGTAAACTGTGAACAGTACTCCGAAAATATTCAATGACAGAATCAATAACTTGTTAACATTAACAACTAGCAAAAAAATGCTATTATAACACTAAAATAAGAATGGTAGTCTTGGGCGCCTGGGTGGCTCAGTTGGTTAAGCGACTGCCTTCTGCTCAGGTCATGATCCTGGAGTCCCTGGATCCAGTCCAGCATCAGGCTCCCTGCTTGGCAGGGAGTCTGCTTCTCCCTCTGACCCTCCCCCCATCTCATGTGCTCTCTCTCTCTCATTCTCTCTCTCTCAATAAATAAATAAAAATCTTTAAAAAAAAAAAAGAATGGTAGTCTTTGGGAGATACCACTTTCAGATGCCTGAGCACTCTTCCATTTGAAAAAGAACAGCTCATTAGTTATTACTTATATTTTTTCCCCTAAATCAAAGGGAGATTCATAGCAGTAAGGAACACTGTATTTACCTAAATGAAATGCAAACGAGAATTAATTTTCTGAAAATGTCTTCTTTATATTCTCTATTGGAATGCTTTGAGATCTGGAGACTTGCTGACCCTGGAGAGACTGCCCCTCCCAGAGCTAGCCAATTCCTAGAGATAGTAAACAGTCTACAGTCTACCGCTCCAGATAACCTTTCAAGTGCAAAGCAACCTATCCAGAGCCCACATCCCCAAGTACCTCCTCTATCAGCTTCCACACTCAGGGCTACTATCCACCTGCCCTAATTACCCCAGGGCCAGCGACCACACAATGAAGGACAGCTCCTGTGCACCAGAGCCCACAGAAATTCTTCAAACTAACCAATCCTAAACCTGCTTACCCAGCCTACCCTGTTTCTTCCAGTGGAAACCACAACAAAGGCTCTTGCTCATTTCCCCCTTACTCCATCTGCCTCCTGGCTGACACTGGTGCTTCCTGGGAGCCCCATCCCTGGTGGCATGGCACGCCCCTTCCACTTAGAGGGATCTATAACAAATTATTTTTTCTATGGCATTTATCTCCTGATCTATTGGCCTTGCCATACCTACATAATATTAAAACCTATATTCTAGGGGCACCTGGGTGGCTCGGTTGTTAAGCGTTGTCTGCCTTTGGGTCAGTTCATGATCCCAGAGTCCTGGGATCGAGATCGAGCCCCTTCTGCTCAGCGGAGAGTCGGCTTCTCCCTCTGCCCCTTCCCCCTCCCCCTGCTCGTGCTCTCTCTCTCTTTCTCAAATACATAAATAAAATCTTTTTAAAAAAAACAAAATAAAATAAAACCTATATTCTAAAACATTCCTGAAAATGCCCACCGTGATTTCTTTACTTAATAGGATATTAGAGTTGCAAGCACTATATATAAGCAATCTAGGTCAATCTAGTTCACATTCATTATACTCCAAGGCAAATAAGGGCACTGGTTAAGTTTAATAATATGATACAGGGTGGCCCCTGGTGTTCATCAGTCATGGCATGCTTTCCTGCTAAATCCAGATGTGGCCCCAGACCCTTCTGACTGGAGCACTCCAGACAGCTTCTATCAGAGAGATCTGGCTTAAAGAGATGAACCTATTTACCAGCCATGGACCAGCCCTGCTAGAAGCAATGCCCAGAGTGGACACAGGTCTTCTTTCCACTACTTTAGTCCCCCTTATGGTATGTCTACATCTCCCTCCTCCCTCACAGAGCAGGGTAGGTGGTAGGGAAGAGAAAGTTAATGAAGAAAAATAGACTTTAACTGTTATTTTTCTTTAGGTTCCATGGTATATGAAGTTTAAAGTTTCAATATCTAAGTATATAATTATAGATTATTAAAAAAATTCAGCTGAGTAAATTTTTAAATTTTTTTCAATCTTTTTGAAGTATAATTGACATATCCAAATCCTTTCTTCTTTTTTTAAGTAAATTGTATGCCCAACATGGGACTCAAACTCATGACCCCAAGATCAAGAGTCGTATGCTCTACCAACTGAGCCAGCCAGGTGCCCCAATTGAGTAAATTTTAAAGATCTTATTGGCTTTATTGAGTGATTCATGAATCAAGCAGCATCCAATCTAGCAGAGAGAAAGGAGATCCAAAGAGCTGTATAAAATGAAAGACTTTCATAGTCAGAAGGGAGTAGGGAAAAGGAAGTTATCCTAGGCAAAGAAGCAGATTGGTTATTGCAAGATTACCTTCCCTTGGACGGGGCAGGGGTCTATCAGGCAGATTATGTAAGTAGTGCTGATCAGACGATTCCTGAATGACTGATTTAAGATTCCATTTCTGGGAGAGCCGAAATTCTTAAGGTTTGGTGACATGGGGCTTAGCATAAATGATGTCATTTTCTGTCTGTTGTCTTGTTTTTAACACTATAATGAGCATATACTACATTTAAAGTCAGAAAAAAATTAAAAACAAATAAAACAAAAAAATCTGTTTATTAGATAACATGAGGACTTGATAAGCTGTTAAAGAATGCAGCCATAACATTTGGAGAGTGTTATGTTATGGCTGCATTCTTTAATAGCTTGGAGAAAATGTAATAGCCAACAAACATGAAATTTAACTTCCAAACATTTATAAAGCTTAGCTAATATAATACAACGTCATTTTCCTTTTTGTCTTCATTTTTATATTCTGTAAATTTTTTTCTAGGTCTTGGCTTTCTCCTTTTAGTTACCTTTTAGCTAACCCAGATCTTAAAATTACTTATAATGTAATCTTCATTTATTTCAGAACTACCTCTAATTCTTTGTGAGACAAGGCAGGAAATGGCTAACTAAATGAAAGAATGAATTATGTAAATTACAAACTTACAAATGAGTCCCCTTGTAAAGTTAATTTTCAATCTATCTGCTACATATGAATATTCTGTTCTTTTTTTTATTTTTTTATTTTTTATTTTTTTTAAAGATTTTATTTATTTATTTGAGAGAGAGAGAGAGAAGGAGAGAGAGAGAGCACATGAGAGGGGGGAGGGTCAGAGGGCGAAGCAGACTCCCTGCTGAGCAGGGAGCCCGATGCGGGACTCGATCCAGGGACTCCAGGATCATGACCTGAGCCGAAGGCAGTCGCTTAACCAACTGAGCCACCCAGGCGCCCTGTTCTTTTTTTTTTTTAATCTCTACACCCAACGTGGGACTCAAACCCATGACCCTGAGATCAAGAGTGGCATGCTCTTCCTACTGAACCAGCCAGGTGCCCCATGAATTTTCCATTCTTTTTTTGATTCTCAGTGTTTGGACTACCTCCAGCCTCTGGAGGATGTTTTTTCAAATGTAGTTATTCCAAATAACCTCAGTGAAAATGCCTCTTTTCTATAAAAGGAGATACATAATATTTGAAACATTAACCAACACCAAAACTTTGAGAAACCCTCCTAATCAACTAAATGTTTACCCAACAGGCAGGGCCATGCATAGTGACAAGAAAGCTAAAAATATAGATTTTGATGGTTTATTAATTATATTAATTTTTAGTTTAGTTATTAATTTTTAGTTTATTTATTAGATGAATTATTTCTTTTCCCTCATTGTTTTCTTATTATAAATGTGGCTCCTTTGACAAATATATCAGTAGTTGTCCATAAAATAAAACAAAACAAGGGGTACCTGGGTGGCTCAGTCGGTTGGGCATCAGTTTCTTGATTTCCACTCAGGTCATGATCTCGGGGTTGCAGAATCAAGCCCTGCGCCCGGCTCCACGCTTGGCACAGAGTCTGCTTGGCATTCTCTCTCTCCCTCTGCTCCTCCCCTTGCTTGAGCTTTCTCTCTCTCTAAATAAATAATCTTTTAATATATATATATGTAAAACAAAAGACTTCATTACTTTTTTTAAAGTTTTATTTATTTAAGTAATCTCTGCATCCAACATGGTGCTCAAACTCAGGACCCCAAGATGAAGAGTCCCATGCTCTTCTGACTGAGCCAGCCAGGCACCCCGTCATTACCTTTTCTAATTAAACAAGAAAAAAAAAATCTACTTAAGTAGTGTTGTTTTCCTCAGACTCCTGCTATGCTATTCAAAGATCATTCCTCAAATGGATAAAAACACAAGATTCATATATATGGGGCCTTCAAGAGACTCACTTCAGATCTAAAGACACACAGACTGAAAGTGAAAGGATGGAAAAAGATATTCCATGAAATGTTAGTGGGGAAAAAAAGCTGGTAGCAATACTTGTGTCAGACAAAATATATGTTAAAACAAAGACCGTAACAAGAGACAAAGAAGAGCATTACATAATGATAAAGGGATCAGTCCAACAAGAGGATGTAACAGCTGTAAATATCTATGCACTCAACTTTGGAGCACCTAAAAACATAAAGCAAATATCAACAGAAATAAAAGGAGAAATTGCTAGTAATACAATAATAGTAGGGGACTTTATTTTTTTATTTTTATTTTTTTAAAGATTTTATTTATTTATTTGACAGAGAGAGACACAGCGAGAGAGGGAACACAAGCAGGGGGAGTAGGAGAGGGAGAAGCAGGCTTCCCGCAGAGCAGGGAGCCCAATGCGGGGCTCGATCCCAGGACCTTGGGATTATGACCTGAGCCGAAGGCAGACGCTTAACGACTGAGCCACCCAGGCGCCCCAATAGTAGGGGACTTTAATACCCCACTTACATCAATGGATAGATCATCCAGGCAGAAAATCAGTAAGGAAACAACGTATTTGAATGACACATTACCAAATGGACTTAGATATATAGAGAACATTCCAACCAAAAAGAACACACAAATTTTTTACAGTATAGTTCTGTGAATGTATTTTCTCTTCCTTATGATTTTCTTAATAACATTTATTTTCTTGGGCGCCTGGGTGACTCAGATGGTTAAGCATCTGCCTTCAGCTCGGGTCATGATCCCGGGGTCCTGGGATCGAGTCCCGACATCGGGCTCCCTGCTCCTTGGGAGCCTGCTTCTCCCTCTGCCACTCTCTCTCTCTCTGTCTCTCATGAATAAATAAATAAAATCTTAAAAAAAAAACACATTTATTTTCTTTTCCCCAGCTTACTTTATTATAAGAATACAGTATTACATACTGTATAGCATACAACATATGTGTTAACTATTTTTTATCAGTAAGGCCTCTGGTCAACAGTAGTCTATTAGTAAAGTTTTGGGGGAGTCAAAACGTGGATTTTCAACTGCATGCGGGGTTGAATAATATGCATGGGCATATTATTCAAGGGCATATTATTTGTGGAGATTCATCTACTATGTGCTAGGCCCCTTACCATACTGGGATACAACTGTGAGCCACAAAAGACAAAGTGCTTCTCCTCAGGGTACTTACAGTCTAGTGGGTGAGAATAATAAAATAAAAGGATTACACAAATACATTTAAAATGCAACCTCAAAAAACATTTGGAAGAAAAGAATATAATTGGGACGATCAGGGAAGTCAAGAAAGGTTTTCTTAGGTGATTGAGGTATGTGTTTCCCCATTATATTCGCTAGATTCAAATGATATAGAAAGGAACAGCTTGTGAGTCTACTACTGTGTGCCTCATTGTGCACAGTTTTAAAATAGAATTTTTAAAAAAGATTTTATTTTATTTATTTGAGAGAAAGAGCAGAGCTAGAGAGAGCACAAGTGGGGCAGGGGCAGAGGGAGAGGGAGAAGCAGGCTTCCCACTGAGCCAGGAGCCCGATGTGGGGCTCGATCCCAGGACCCTGGGGTCATGACCAGAGCCAAAAGCAGACACTCAACTGACTGAGCTCCCCTGGTACCCTTAAAATAGAGTTTAACCTCTTCATCTGTGCTAATACTCTATTAACATACCCTCTTTTTTTTAAGATTTTATTTATTTGACCGAAAGAGAGAGCACAAGCAGGGGGGTGGCAGGCAGAGGGAGAGGGAGAAGCAGGCTCCCCCACAGAGCAGGGAGCCTGACGCTGGACTCCATCCCAGGACCCTGGGATCATGACCTGAGCCGAAGGTTGTTGCTTAACCAACTGAGCCAGCCAGGCGCCCCTAACATACCCTCTTAATCTTTATCTTAGGGGACCAGCACCATTCGTTTCTACATCCTTCATCCCTGTTCCCCACTTGTACACAGCATCCTATTCTGCACTCACTTCTGTCTACAGCCACCACCATTACACACACACACACACACACACACACACACACACACACACACACACACACACACACCCCTTGTCCTTCTCATCTCCCCACCACAGTTTCTTTCCCTATTCCCAGTCAATTAATAAGGGGAAAATATTCAGTAGTGAATGACCACTATCATTTGCATTTTTATCACCATTTGCATTTTCAGAGCATATGAAATACTGACATTTGGAAAGTGTAAAAATGTGAAATGGTGACTTACAGACTGCAGAAGAGAGCAGACTGAACATTAGGAACCCTCTAATAATGTCCTTTGTTTTATAGGTGGCTGGCCTGGGTAGATGGTATTTGGCTGATACCAAGCTGGGAAACGTGGGTTTTGGAACAAATAATATCATATTGTTTGAGAATATCTATGAGGTTCATGAAAGATATTTAAAACAGAATTTCTAGAAAGTTCTTTTCCATGAGAAATCATTCCTAAAACAAAACTCAAGGCAAACATCACTGTGAGATTGCCTGTGATCACTTCCGGTACAAATACAGATCAGATTACATCATGGCTAAATTACACTGTAAAGAGCCTGGGCTTTTTCAGGGCTCACAAATAAAGTCTGGGCAGCAACTTGGTTTAATACACACGTGCACACACACACACACAAACAGGCATATGATTTGTTACTAATCTTCCTCCGAGAGTTAAGAAAATACACACCCTAAGATGTCATACAGTAAGAACTTTACAACTGTTTATACCATATTAGGGAAAAAGCTTATGCTATGATTAACTAGCATGTTTTTCCTTTTGATTTGGTAACCATCATATTGGTTTAGGAAAACATGAAACTATTTAAGTCAATTGTAAGTTATTTGATTTCCATGTTGTAGCTATGCAACTATAATTCTTTTCAGTTGTGATTAGAAGTAACCTAATTATATTATAATAATTCCCTCAAGGAATATTTGTTGGTAGACAAAACAAAAGCAAAACATTTCCTTTTTTTGTTTTTTTTAAAGATTTTATTTTATTTATTTGACAGAGAGAGAGAGACAGCAAGAGAGGAAACACAAGCAGGGGGAGTGGGAGAGGGAGACGCAGACGCCCCACTGAGCAGGGATTCCCTATGTGGGGCTCAATCCCAGGACCCTGGGATCATGACCTTAGCCGAAGGCAGATGCTTAACGACTGAGCCACCCAAGCGCCCCTCTTTTTTATTTGTTAACACAATATTGTATTATAATTTATTGGCAGGAAATTTTTAATGCTTTTATTAGAGGGTTTTACTATATTTTGACATAAAGGAAGTTTGAGGTACTGTCATTTAGAGATACTAGAAGAAAGAAATCATAAGCATTTATGAGGTGCCAAACTGTGCTCTGGACATTAATATGTCAGATCTCATTTAATTAGCATGAACATTGCACCAAACCAAATGAACCAGTTATTGTTAATACTATTATTACTTTTTCTAAAAAGGATTTTATTTATTTATGAGAGAGAGTGAAAGAGAGCAGTGGGGAGGAGCAGAGGGAGAGGGACAAGCAGACTCAACGCTGAGCACTGAGCCCCCCGACTCGGGACTTGATCTCAGGATTTCGAGATCATGACCTGAGCTGAAATCAGAGTTGAACGCTCAACTGACTGAGCCACCCAGGTGCCCCCATTACTATTCTTTTTAAAGACAAAGCTTTTCTACTTTTTTTTTCCTTTTCTTTTCTCTTTTTTTTTAGAGGGAGTGTGCATGTGCAAATGTGGGGGGTGGGGCAGAGGGAGAAAGAGAGAGAATCCCAAGCAGGCTCCACCCAGCGAAGAGCCTGAGGCAGGGCTCAATCCCATGACCTGGAGATCATGACTCCAGCGGAAATCAAGGCACCCAGGTGCCCCTGTTAATACTATTTTAAGTTTCCAAGAATTCTTTTTTGTTCTCATAATTTTCCTTTCTTTACTCATCTGTTGTTTCACAGGTGTGTTAGTTTTGTATTATGTCTCTGTAGATTTTAATGAGCTGTTGTGTGTGGTTTTTTGTTTTTAACTTTTATTCTCCCTCTTAGTTTCTGTTTTCTCTAAGCTCTAGCTTACCCTTGGATTTTGTCCCTGTCTTTGATGTTGGAAGCTTTGTTCAAAAGTATGGGGATCCTTGACAATTCATTCACATTTAAGAGTGGAACATTCAAACCTGACTTGAAGCTGTGTGTGCATGAGCAGGCCTTTGTCAACTAGTGGGCTTTATATAGAGTGATCTGGTTGAGGTGATTCCTGGGGAGACCCCCAGTTATCAGTATCTTTAGGCCTTTTCTTTGGGGTTTCTTAGATTTCCAGAGAAAGCATTTCCAGTGTTGTACGTGGAGGCTTTAAGCCTGCTTGCTACTGATCTTGGAGCTGAGTGGATCTAGAGTTTCTCCCTTCAATATGTAGACTTGTACTTACTACTATTGTTTTCAGTGTGGTAGCCTCCTCTAGCTGGGCCTGGTACTCCCTCTGGTCCACATTTATTCAGAAAGCAATCAAAATCTGCTGTAGAGGAAGAGGGGAAGTTGGCCAGCTCTACGTGGTGGTAGGCAAGGGTTGGGGGAGTAGAGAGATAGCAAAGGAGAGCCGGAGTATCTAATGCTTCTTATAAAAACTTGCAAACACTCCTCCTGCTTTACCCTTCTTTATGAGATTCTTGGTTTTTAAAATTTAGGTCTTATTATTATTTAGATCAGGAGATAATTGCCATTGAAACGGTAGTTTGTTATTCACCATTTCCGGAAGGAAGCCTGCCATACCTCGAAGAACCACAGGGGAAACACCAGGGTTGGGCAGATGACAGAGGGAGCAAGGGAGAAGCAGCCTTTACTGCAATCTCATGAGCGGACTGGGAGAGGCAGGGTAAGCAGGCGAAGGACTGGCTAGTTTAAATAATTTCAGCAGGCTCTTGGGCATAGGGACTGTCTGTCCTTAAGTGTCCATACTTGGCCTGGGATGATTGGGGCAGGAGAATGTTGACCCAAAATGTAAGAACCCCTTAGAAGTGGTGGGGAGAGGAGCCCTGGGAGGGGTGGACTCCCCACTATCAGTAAGGCCTCAGATATCAAAACATCAGAATAAAAAGTCATGCTTCATACCCTTGGCACTACCAATTTCTGAGGCTCTGGGAGGTCTGTGGTGCAAGATGGCTCACTTCTGGGGCTCCTCCATGGCCTGCTGATGGTTCTGCTTTCCTGTATATAATATGATTATGACAAGTGAGGACTTACCCCAATCCACCCTCTCTCCAGCTTCCCAAATTTTTTGCTGTTGTTCTCTCCCTGTTCTCTTTGAATACGAGACATTTATGCCTTTTTAAACATACTTTAAGGTCATTTTAATGGGATTTGGAGAGGTGGCAAAGGTGAATGCTCGTGTTCAATCCACCATCTCTTCAACAGATAGTCACAAAGTTAGTACCAATACTTTTTCCTCTTACTTTGAAAGAAGGGAATATTTCACCACTATATTACACCCCACCCCACACCTGCCCAAAACAGGGTATGTATGAGGCCATATAACTGCTACTGCGTAGAAGAAAGAATAAACTTACCCTGAGCTCCTTCAGAGTCCATAACTAAGCAATGAGTAGAAGTTTTGGAGAGATCTTTCAGTTCAGTAAAAGAAAAAATATTAGAGCAGTCTAAAAATGTAATCTGCTGCCTCATGAAGTAAAGAGCTTTCCATCATGAAACACTTGTATTCACTCACGAGCCTCTATCAAATGCCCATCACAACCAACATAGTTCTCCCTGATCTCAATCTGCTACTGGTCTAATGGAGGGATAGAAATGTCTGAGCCTAGGGCGCCTGGGTGGCTCAGTTGGTTAAGCGACTGCCTTCGGCTCAGGTCATGATCTTGGAGTCCCGGGATCGAGTCCCGCATCAGGCTTCCTGCTCGGCAGGGAGTCTGCTTCTCCCTCTGACCCTCTTCCCTCTTGTGCTTTCTGTCTCTTATTCTCTCTCTCAAATAAATAAAATCTTTAAAAAAAAAAAAAAGAAATGTCTGAGCCTAAAGATTTTTTTTAAAGATTTATTTATTATTTATTTTGAGAGAGTGAGAATGAGAGAGAGAGTACATGAGAGGGGGGAGGGTCAGAGGGAGAAGCAGACTCCCTGCTGAGCAGGGAGCCCGATGCGGGACTCGATCCCGGGACTCCAGGATCCTGACCTGAGCTGAAGGCAGTCGCTTAACCAACTGAGCCACCCAGGCGCCCATGAGCCTAAAGATTTTTGATCTCCCAGGTCTTCCTGTTATAATTACCATTGAATATCTAGTTCCCTTTTGGAGCACTTACAATTCCTTGCTTAATGTCCATCTTCTTTTTAGTCTCTGAGCTCCATAAGGGCATAACTGTCTTTGTTGATCATTACTTTACCACTTACATTTAGTATGGTGCCTGATACACTATAGGTACTCTGAAGCAGACCAAAATTTAAATAACAGATTAAGGAGCAGTATGATATAAATATAATCAGGCACTAGAGTATTCTAGAAGTAGAATCAAATGAAGACACTTAATTTAGCCTGGGATGAAAAGGGAGGACTTCCTGAAGGGTGACGGCACTGAAATGAATTCTCAAAGAACATTAATGAGTTAGTCAGTTGGGGCTCCTAGGTGACTCAGTTGGTTTAGCATCTGCCTTTGGCTCCGGTCATGGTCCTGGAGTCCTGGGATTGAGTCCCGTGTCAGGCTCCTTGTTCAGTGGGACCCTGCTTCTCCCTCTCCACCATATCTCTTGCCATGCTGTCTGTTTCCTGTTATTATTTATGGAATTAGTCTTCACTACAAGCCCACAGACTTCTTCAGTGTTATTTCCTGACTTTTTTTTTCTTAAAATTTTATTTATTTATCAGAGAGAGAGAGAGAGAGAGAGAGGGAGAGCACAAGCAGGGGGACGGGCAGAGGGAGAGGGTGAGGGAGAAGCAGGCTCCCCGCTGAGCAAGGAGCCTGATGCGGTACTCGATCCCAGGACCCTGGGATCATGACCTGAGCCGAAGGCAGACGCTTAACCAACTGAGCCACCCAGGTGCCCCTTCCTGACTCAAATTAATCATTAGCTGACACTGCTCATGCCTTCACCTCCTAGTGCATCATGATCTGGTTCAGGGTGACAGTTTAGCTCACTTTCTTACATGTGGACCACAGGCACTAACTCAGCTCATATGTCAAGAGATGGGCTCCACATACTGTCACAGTTTACAATGTGATATTCTTAAGCATCTGGACCCACAAAATATAGTTTTGATCAAAGAAAATATTATCTTCCAAGGTCTATGACTGGTTTAAAATGACAATATTACTATTTACAGTGTTTGGTATGTGGAAGGCAGTCAACAACTATATGATAAATGAATGGACATTTCAGGTCAGGAAATCAATAAAAAGGCCCAAGATGGCAAACTGTGGGTATTTTCTAGAAATGGTAATGGTCAAAATATTGGATACATGAAAGCCCACAGTAGGAATGTGAGCTAGAGTGAAACATTGAGGAGTCCTGAATGCTCAGATGAGACATTAAGATTACCATCTGAGCATTCATAGAACCATTAAGGTTCAGTTATAATCAGATATTTGCTTAAGAAAGATAATTCTGAAATCTCCCATTTCAGAGAGGTGCTTTCAAATGTCATTAAAATGACCAGTAAAACACAAATGTAGCAACAATTCTGTTTCAGGGATGGAAAAAGAGAAGGTGTGGACCAGAGCAATTTCTACAAGACAATGTGCAAACAAGACCAGAATGGTGGGGGGGGGGGGGGGTGGGACATGGAATGAGCAGCCTGAAATTCAATAAATGAAAAAGGAAAAGCCTGCTTGGGAAATAAGTAATGGTGTCCGTGACAGAACCCAACCCCAGCGGGGTTGGAGGTAACAGAGCTGCAGGGCTGTCAGCCAGAACAGCCGCTTATTCAACCTGCCCCTATGAAGGGGAGCACAAAGGGGATTGATGGAGTGAAGCTCTAAAAGGATTGGTGCCTGTTGCCAGGGTGAGTGTGGGAAGGTGGGGATGGGGGTGGGGCACTACCAAGGAACAAAACTTGAGTAGCAACCAATTGGCACATCATTGAAATTCTCTGAGATAGCTTCCTCCCTACTTCAAACAAGCTGTTTATACTCTAAATCTTGCAAAATCACCAAAGAAAATACAAATTTTTACCTCTTCTTTGAGCCCAAAAGATTTGCCCAAGGATCCAGATAATCTCCAACACAACTTATTTGAAATCCCAATACTGGACCAGTATAGATACTCTTAGGATGAACCACCAGAAAAGTTAACAAATTTCAACATTTACTGACAAATACACACACACACACAGACTTGAGTAAATCAAGTGACACTATGATGTTCCTAAATAGGAAGACTCAATGACAAAGATGACAATTTGCCCCAAATTAATCTATATTTATGCAACCCCAACCAAAATCCTAAAGAGTTTGTGTGAAGCATTTCATCAGAATTTCACTCTCTGAAGCCCAGCACTCCTTCCTCAGGAAAAGGAATTATGAGCAAGCCCTACATGTCCTCCTTTGATCTGGTTCCATATATACCATGTGGGAGGAATTCCTTGGAATTTGTGCCATGCGGATGGTATCTTTCTTATACCAGGATTAATGCAAGCTGTTTTAATTATCAATTGCTATGTAACATACAACTTCAAAATTTAGTAACTTAAAACATCATTTTTGTAGCTTGGGCAGGACTCAGTGGGGCAGCTCATCTCTGCTTCATATGGCACTAGTAAGGTTGGTTTGACTGAGGCTGGGGGATCCTTTTCCAAGATGGCTCCAGGTTGGTGCTGACTGTCACATAGGAGCTCAACTCAGCTGGGACTGTTAGCTGGGGCCCTTTATCCTTTGCCACATGGGCCTTTCCACTTGATTCAAGTTTCCTCAGCACATGGCCACTGGGTTTTAGAGGGAGGAAGCAGAGGCTTATTAATGCCTTGGTTCAGAGATCACAGAATGTTACTTTTCTGTGTTCAATTAGATGAAGCAGTTACAGGCTCACAACAGATTCAAGAGACATAAGCTCTCCCTTCTGAAGGAAGTAGCTGCATGCAGGTACAGGGAAGGGCAGGATTATCTGGGGGCCATCTATGGACACTATCTACTACTCAGGTTAGGTTGTTCCTCGATTTTATATTCCATTGGCCATTTGGTCAGTTTCCATAAAGGATATCCAAATGTTAGTGCTTAAACCATCACCCTTCTTAGAAGTAGTCCCAAATAATAATTAAACATAGCTCAACATTAAAGCAGCATTTCCCAGAAAGGCACATTATTTTTCTAACTTTTTATTGAGGTGTAATTTACAGTGAAATATACAGATCTTAAGTATATAATCAATGTGTTTTGACATACCCATACAGCTGTGTATGCACACAATACATATGCATATGCACAGCTGTGTAACACATACCCGTATCAATTTCTATCTCCCTCACCCAAGAATATTCTCTGTGCCTTTTTCTTGTCAGTGCAAGTCCCAGAGGCAACCACCGTCCTGACTGTTTTAAGATCTGCCTACTTTAGAACTTCATATAAATGAAATTTATATAGTACATACTCTTTTGTCAGACTTCCTTCATTCAGCATTAAGTTTTTGAGATTCATGTTTTATATATTAACAATTTGTTCCTTTTAATTATGAGCAGTATTTCACTTTATGAATACACTACAACTTGTGTAACTATTCATGGGCTGGTAGATATTTGGGTTGTTTCCAATTTGGGGCTATTTTTATTTTATTTTTTTAAGATTTTATTTACCTATTTGAGAGAGAGAGAGGTTGGGCAAGCACAGGTGGGGCGGGGGGGGGGCTGGGGAGAGGGGCAGAGGGAGAAGCAGACTCCCTGCTGAGCAGGGAGTCCCAGGCTCTTGATCCCGGGACCCTAGGATCATGACCTGAGCACAAGGTAGATGCTTAACTGACCGAGGCACACAGGCACAATCTGGGGCTATTTTAAAGCTGCTATGAACATTCTTGTACAACTCTTTTCATACACATAAGACTTTATTTCTCTTGGGTAAATACCTAGAAGTGAAATTTCTGGGTCATACAGATGATGTATCTTTAATTTTACTAGAAATTGCCAAGGTTTCCAAAGTGATTGAACTAGAGTTCCAGTTACTCCACATTTATACAAATATTTTATTTTGTCAGTCTTTAATTTTAGCCATTTTAGAAGTTTGTGATGGTATCTTATTGTATTAATTTGCATTTTCCTGATGATTAATGATTTTGAACACTTTTCCATGTACTTATATTGCCCATTCATATACCTTTCCTTGTAATGTGTCAAAGTATTTTGCTCATTTTTATTTGAGTTGTCTTTTATAAATGAGTTGTAGGGTTTTGTTTTTGGTTTTTTAAAAAATATATTATAGCTATAAGTCCTTCATGAGATATGATTATACAAATACATTCTCCTGGCATATGGCTTATCTATTTATTTTCTTAACCATGTCTTTTATTGAGTAGAAGTTTTAAAATTTTTATTATGTACAACTTACTGATTTTTCTTTTAGGAGTTAGCACTTTCTGGGTTCTAAGATATACTTGCTTACCCTAAGGTCATGAAGATATTTCCTGTTTTCTTCTTGAAGCCTTAGTTTTTAGCTTTTATTAGGTTAATAATCCACCACAAATTATTTTTTGAGAATAGTATGAGGTAAGGCATGAAATTCAAAATATCTAGTTATTCCAGCACATTTTCCTTTTCACCATGGAACTGTTGTGAAATCTTTGTTAAAAATCACCTGACCATATTTGTGTGGGTATATTTCTGGAATCTAGTCTGTTTCAGTGATCTATGTGTCTTGTTTACTGTACCCATACTGAGAGTCTTAAAATCATGGAGTCTCTGTTCTTTTTCAAAACTGTTTTGGCTATCCTAGGTTCATCACACAACTTTTAGATAAACTTTCCAATAAAAAGCCTACTGGGATTTTCATTGGAATTGCATTGAATCTATAGATCAATTTAGAAAGAACAACAAAACAATACTTAATTTTCCAATCATGTACATAATATATCCATTTATTTAAATCTCCTTTAATTTCTCTCAGCAATAAGTATCACACATTTAAATTTTGTTTGTTTATAATCTGCTCTAATTAGTGTGATTTATAAATCTGTGTAAAAGCCATACTAGGAAATTTCAAGATTGGTATGACATGTTTTTTCTTACAATCTAATAGAAGAGCAAAGTATTCTCATTACAATTTTGAAAGTAGAAAAACTCGAGTAACATTTTAATTAGAAGAGATGAAATATGTACACATTTAGTAATAACACAAAGATAGAATATAAGAATTATAGAGGAGTCATACATACAATACAAAAACCAAGGGGAAAGCAAATTCAGCCTTTGATTTCTCTTAAACAATTAAAAACAATAGAAATATATTTAAGTGAATCTGTCACTTGAATATATGAAAAGCTGAATTCTATGAGATAGAAGAATTGGGAAAATAAAAAATCTTTTTATGACAACTTCTGCATCCAAGTTGGCATTCAGCATGGATAACAACCTTTTTTTTTTTAAAGATTTTATTTTTAAGTATTCTCTACACCCAAAGTGGGAATCAAATTTACAACTCCAAGATCAAGAGTTGCATGTTCTACTGAGTGGGCCAGCCAGGCACCCCTATTTTTTTATTTAAAATTTTCATTTATGAAGATTGCTTAAGTTACTTCATTAAATGACTGCAGCATTTAATAATCAATATAACCAAGCTAAATCCTTCAACTTTGATCTTTAATAAAAAATGGCTGGTCAGAATTCTCTTTACAATAAGCCTTTCATAATGTACTTGAGAATGGTTAACTTATTTCCTTTTTTTATGTACATAATCCCAATTCAAAAGCTTTTCTTCATATTTTTAATTAATTTTTTGGATGAAGCTATCAAATATACACTAAAATATGATTAAATCAGTCTTTTGGGATACTTCCCTCCCTGTAATTTTAGATGAGAAATTAGACTTTTGATTGAAAAATAGTTATTCTTTATTATTTTAATTCTCTCTTTAAAACAAATGCATCGAATAAGAAATCAATATTACATTAGAACATTTGTAAGCTGAAAATGTTCTTAGCAGTAGTAATTCCTCCATAAAATATAACTGCATATATAAAGCAGTATCAAATCCACTCATATATATTAGGCTGTAAAGTATAATGGAAGATAGCACATCTTTTTATGTCTGGGCTGCATAAACATAATAGTTACAAAATGGGATAGAAAATGGCTTTGTCGCTATCGAATACGTGACTTCGACAAACTTATCTCAGTTCTTCATTCTCCTCCTCTTTCAAAAAGGAAGGGAAAGAATAATAATACTCACCTCCACAGAATTGTTGTAAAGCTTAAATTATTGTTTGCAAGGTACTTTGTACAGTTCCCACCTGACAGTACTAAATCAATGGCAATGAATTCCATCTTATGGCACTAATAATGCTAAAATACAGTTGATCCTTGAACAACACAGGGATTAGGGGCACCGACCCCCCGCACAGTGGAAAATCCAAGTATAACTTTTGACTCCCCCAAAACTTAACTAAGAGCCTACCGATAACATAAGCTGTCCATTAACAAATATTCTGTATGTTGTATGTATTATATACTGTATTCTTACCATAAAGTAAGCCAGAGAAAAGAAAATGTCATTAAGAAAACCATAAGGAAGAGAAAATACATTTACAGTGCTATAAAAAATCCACATATAAGTGGACCCGTGTAGCTCAAACTGGCGTTGTTCAAGGGTCAACCAGATACTGCCTTATCTGGGCTACAGCGTGAGCTATTTAATTCACTAGGCGGACTGAGAGAGGAAAGGAGAGCCGGGGGGGGGGGGGGGGGGGCAGGCAATATGGCAGCTACCTCACAGCTCTCCCTGGATACTAAACCCCAGCCAGCATGTAGCAAAGTACGGGAGGGCACAAACTGTACAAACAACATCTTACACAGTGTTTTCTTTCGTATCCATTATTCATTACAAATTAACAGTAAAGTAATTTAAAAGAATTAAGGGTCTGGGGCAGGGGGTAGGGGGAATTTAACGTCAATTTTGGAGGTTTTAGAATTAAACTCAGAAAGTACTTAACATATCACCTGTGACTGATTTTCAGACTTACTTCGTTATTTAAAATGACCAATTATGGTTAGGTTTAAAATACACAAGTGCAAATAAAAATTCAAATGTATAACAAAAGATCTCTCTTCAGTTCCTATAAAAAGAAAAAAGGACAAAACTAAATACATAACATTATATTACAAATATCAGGGAACTTCAACCATCAACAGTGATTATCTTTTTTATATAGAAAAGTAGCAATCTCTTCCCCACATACATTTAATTAATATGAAATAGAACTACAACATATTACATAACATTTTTTTTTTTTTGGCTACTAAAGACCACAAAACTATTCACCGTGAAGCATGTTTTGTGCAAAAATTAAAGACACTGTATTTGAACAGAGGAGAAAAGGAAAGAGGAATCATTAACAGGTACCCATTGTTAGGAATGGAGTTGTTTCCCCCCAACACCTAACCCACTGCCAGCAATGGGAGTGGAGGCAACGGGTGACAGAAAAATGAACATTTTATATTACTTTAAAACAGATAATGCCAGATTGTTTCAATATTATGAAAAGCAAACATTCACTCTTGACCATTTAGCAAGGACATGCCCCAGAAAATTCTATTATTTTCTCAACATGAATCTGGACAGAGGGATGAGGATGGTGCAGATGGAAGACTTAAAGAGAGAGAGAGAAAACATACAGAGGAAATACATACATTATGCATTTAGTACAAATAATGAAAAACAACTTTTATGACACATTTTCCAAGAAAAGTTATTTTTACAGGTTTTGAAATCCTGTAAAAACCAGGTATATAGCAAGGGGTTAAAAACAAAGTCACTGATGAATGATAATCACTTTTTAACAGAGTTCATGCAATTATCTTAGTTGGAAAGTTACTGTCCCAAGTCACAAAATGTATGCTCTGCCACATGATTACATATGAAAATCAGTTCTTAAAAGAAATTATTTTGCATTTGGTGCTGACAGAGCTCTCGAGAAAGTGCTATACAAACTGAAGTTCATAGAAATTTTTAAGTGATAATCTTAAAATACCATACAAAAAATGTGTAAATGAAAAGATGCTTTAGAGTTGCAGGGCATTATAAAATCCGCAATGCAGATTAAGACAAAAGAACGTCTCTTCTGCATTTAAAAAAATCATTAGCATAATCTTACAGGTTCAAAATTGCATTTTCACTCAGCAGCAAAAGGTGCCAGGTGCACCAGCACACTTCACAGGACCCCAGGAACGACCACAGGGGCGCTGGACCTTTGGAAGGGCTCAGCCGGCACAAGCTCCCCTGCTCATGGGTGCACATGGGAGAAAGAGTTTGCAACAAATCTCACCTGGGAGATACTCTAGCATTAAAACGTTTATACTCCTCTTTTATCTACCCTGTCAGAGAGGAAAACTGCTTTTTAAAGATATTATAAACAATATAAATTCTGATAGTAAAGCACTGTAAAAATTAGGTATGATATTTTTGGCACAAAGCACTTTTAAAATCTGAGCTCATTTTTCAAAATATATGTGTGGAATTTCCTACTTGAAAATAAAAACTTTTGACATACACACAATGTGTAAATGATTTTATGAATGCATGAATTAGATTCTATGTTTCCTTACATACTGAACATCCCTTCAGTATACTTCAGTACCAGATATCTGCATGCAATCTCCACATTCTACATCATACAGATATTGCACTGAAGTAACATTGCCAAAATACACACCCATGCAGTCTGGCAAGACTTAGGGTTTACCATTCAGTATTATCTTTTTGTATGTATTTGGACTCAATACTACTTTCCAGAAAAGCTATATGACCAATTTCAGACATACAATGCTTGCTATCTTTCCTGGACCAATAATATTAAAATCTGCACCAATATATTCAGGCATTCCATTTATGCTTTCCAGCACTTAAAATTCAGCAAAACCTGTTTTTGACATTTCTTATAGCATTCCTTCAAAAACAGGAGAAGCTTCGTCTGATGTAAAAAAATTAAAATGAGTCCACAAGGCAGTAATTTTTCCACCAAAGATCTCACTCCATCTGAAAAGCACTGCAGAACAATATTTAAGTCTGTCAACTTTCACAGAGCCATTAGGTGCAAAGTCTGCTAAAAAAAAAAAAAAAAAAAAAACTTGTAACATACCATGACAGCTGGATGTATTTCTTAATGAATTGCACAATAGAATTCAATTTTTTTCCTCCCTAAAATGTTTTAGGGTATGCTACAGCTGCTAAAAGGATTTCTGTTTTTCTTGGTCCTCTGTTTGTTGGGTCTAAGATTGATGACATCTCCACCATTAAGCGTACTTGAATTTTGACCCGAGTGACTTCCAATAGATGTATTAAAGACACCTGTATAAATTGAGGGAAAACACAAGAGTGATACTGATATAGCTCAGGGTTACCAATTACAGATGGTGCATCCAGCATCTTAGTAAATCAGTAATATTCTCAATATTTACAATTTTAAGCTTTTGTTTTCATTTCATATATTTTTAAAAATTTTTTTAAAGTAAATTCTACCTCCCCCCACCCGCTTTTTAAGTAAACATGGGCTCGAACTCACAACCCTGAGATCAGGAGTTGCATGCTCTACCAACTAAGCCAGCCAGGTTCCCCACATTGAATTTACTTTTTTTTTTTTTAAAGATTTTATTTATTTGAGAGAGAGAGAGAATGAGAGACAGAGAGCACGAGAGGGAAGAGGGTCAGAGGGAGAAGCAGACTCCCCGCCGAGCAGGGAGCCCGATGCGGGACTCGATCCTGGGACTCCAGGATCATGACCTGAGCCGAAGGCAGTCGCTTAACCAACTGAGCCGCCCAGGCGCCCCTGAATTTACTTTTAATAGCCAGTACACATTGTTTGTCAAAGTTCTAAGGTTACAAAAGGGATTAAAGTCTCCCTTTCAAATCACCAGTTTACCTTCCCTAAAGCATGCATGTTTTAACACTTCCCATGTATCCTTCCAGAGATATTTTATGCATATTTAAGCAAAAATACATACACATTCTTTTTTCCTCCCTTAATTACCAAAATGATGATTAACTGTACACACTGTTCCACATCTTTTCACTAACAATCTATGTCTGAAATTTGGAAACAGTAAATATGATAACTTTAATAATTTCACTTACTATCTTTTACATCATATAATTTCCTCAAGCGTACCAGATTTGTATTGACAATATTTGTGAGATTTTATGTTAATAAAAACACTGCATATGTAAAAGCTGCAGTAATGCAGGATTTTCGTATCTTGGCTAAAACAACAACGAAATGGTCTACAGATAATTAAAGTGATAAGTAGGTAAAAGGATGAACTAAAAGAAAGCTTTTAACTGTTAAGAGTTTCCATTCTGAACTGTGCTGCTCTTAAACTATAATCTCCAATTTATAAACTACTTATCATCCACCATACACAAAAGTCTGGGCCCCCAACACTGTCAGCAATACAAAGATGACTAAGGCCAGTTCCTGCCCACAACAAGTTTACAATCCAGGAAGTGAGGTGAGCTGGAATACACATAAGAAATACTATAGAGGGCGCCTGGGTGGCTCAGTTGGTTGAGCGAAGGCCTTCAGCTCAGGTCATGATCCTGGAGTCCCGGGATCGAGTCCCGCATCCGTCTCCCTGCTCAGCGGGGAGTCGACTTCTCCCTCTGACCCTCCCCCTTCTCATGCGCTCTCTCTCTCTCCCTCATTCTCTCTCTCAAATAAATAAATATAAATAATAAAATAAATAAAAAAAGAAAAACCTTCTAAAAAAAAGAAAAAAAAGAAGCACTATAGATACTCTACCGTAAGTGTTATAAAAGAGACCCAAGATCCCACAGACAGTTCCAAGGAAGGACCAGTTATAGCTACTGTAGAAGAAAGGACAAGCTAATACAAACAGTAGCACTGGACAGCTGGTAGTGCATGGGACTCACATCTTCCTTCGCTGAGAAGCAAAGCAGAGTGGCCACGGCTCTAGCTAGATAGATAGCGAGCAGAGAGAGCTTTCCAAACAGTCCTTGAGGAATGAATAGGTCTTTGACAGGGATGGGAAAGAGAGACGTCATTCTTTCTTTTTTTTTAAAGATTTTATTTATTCATTTGAGAGAGAGAGCACAAGCAGGGGAAGCGACAGGCAGAGGGAGAGGGAGAAGCAGGCTCCCCGCAGAGCAGGGAGCCCGATGCGGGGCTTGGTCCCAGGACCCTGGGATCATGACCTGAGCCGAAGGCAGACGCTTAACGACTGAGCCACCCAGGCGCCCCTCTAAGAGCGGTCATTCCTGATGGAAGAACCAAAATAAGCAAAAATGAAGAAGACAGTACTAGAATGTTTAAGAAACAGCAAGACCTCTGGCAGAACTGGAAAACGGGGTACATAAATATTAGTGGGGCATAAGGCCACACAGAAGGACAGACAATATTGTCTTTAGATCTCAGAATGAAGAGAGCTGCATTTAATATTCTCCACAATATGAATCTATCAAAGGGCTTTACTCAGTGAACTGGAAGAGACAAGAATGGAGGCCAGAAGACCAGACCAGAAAGCAGCTTATTACAACTGTCCTATCTTGTTTCACAGAGCATTTGAGGTGTCTGACAGTAAGAACATATGCAATAAAAATGGCAAAATAACAACAAAAAAATGGCCAGAACCAAGGGGGAAAAAGTTAAAAGAGGTCAAGAAAATAAAGTTATGTGATCACATGTATGCAGTGGGAGGGTTGGGGACAGAATACAGATATGAAGTCTCTAAGAGACTACACAGAAGCTTTAGAAACAGAAAACTTGGATCTAAACTTCCTGGAAGCCAAAACAAAGAGCAAGACATGGTCAGTCAGTTATTGTTATAGAGAAGACAACATACTTATTCTTCAGGAAGTGTTAGACTTTGCAGGCATTTATTTTTTATTTGTTTGTTTGTTTATTCATTTATTAAGATTTTACTTATCTACTTGAGAGAGAGAAACAAAGCTTAAAAGAGAGAGAGCACGAGCAGGGGGGAAGGGGGTAGAAGGAGAAGCAGGCCTCCCGCCGAGCAGGGAACCTGATGCGGGGCTCGACCCCAGGACACTGGGATCATGACCTGAGCCGAAGGCAGACGCTTAACTTACTGACCCACGCAGGTGCCTCTTTGTAGGCATCTAGCATTAAAAAAAAAATCAGTCGAGTGTATGGAAACAGTACAAGTATAGAGTCAGAAGAAAAAGTGTTAAGACCTCCTTTATTCATAGGACAGATCTTTATAAAAAGTCTTTATCTCTGCTCTCTTAATATAGAAAATGGATTTAGAAAATTCAATAGTTAAAAAATCTTTTAACTCAATATACCTTTTAATCTGAGACCTGATACTAAGTTTAATAACTGCTGATCTAATACTTCCTAATCACATTTCTTAAAGAAATGAACATATTATATTAAAAAAAATAGTAGGGGTGCCTGGGTAGCTCAGTCAGTTAAGCGTCCAACTCTTGATTTCAGCTCAGGTCATGATCTTGGGGTCCTGAGATTAAGCCCCACATCGGGCTCTGCACTCAGTGGGGAGTCTGCTTGTCTCTCTCCCTCTACCCCTCCCCCCACTCGCTCTCTCTCTCTCTCTAAAATAAATAAATCTTTTTTAAAAAAATAGTAAATATGGGGCACCTGGGTGGCTCGGTCGTTAAGCGTCTGCCTTCGGCTCAGGTCATGATCCCAGGGTCCTGGGATCGAGCCCTGCATCAGGCTCCCTGCTCTGTGGGAAACCTGCTTCTCCCTCACCCTCTGCTTGCCTCTCTGCCTACTTGTGGTCTCCCTCTCTCTCTCTTTGTCAAATAAATAAAGAAAATCTTTAAAAAAATAAAAAATAAAAATAAATAAATAAATAGTAAATATGGGTGCCTGGGTAGCTCAGTCAGTTAAGCGTACACTCTTGATCTCAGCTCAGGTCTTGATTTCAGGGTTTTGACTTCAAGCCCTGAGTTGGGCTCTATGTTGGGCATGGAGCCTATTTAAAAACCTTTTTAAAAGATGGTTAAGAAAATAATGATATAATGAATGGAAAATAAATTTACTAGGTAAACATGGGATAAAAATTTCTTGGGTACTTACCAATTTTGTTACTACTTGAATGCATTAATTCTGGATCCTCAGCTATTTGCTGTTTGAGTTTTTGAAGATATTTTTCAGCCAAATATTTAAAAACTAGAGTAAAAACAAAAACAAAATTCTTACCAGGTCAGTATAATTTATGCATGTAAAATCTGTTGTTTCATATCACTCACTGTAATATTGTATACTTGCTAAAAACACTTATTTATTTTTAAATATTTGTATTCTTTCATTCATCCTTACTAAACACATTTAAAATTAAATTGGAAGTATACAATCTAGTTGAAAAAAATTCAACTTTTAAAAATTACTTGAGCAGGAGCGCCTGGGTGGCTCAGTCAGTTAAGGGTTTGCCTTCGGCTCAGGTCATGATCCCAGGGTCCTGGGATTGAGCCCTGCATCTGCTCCCTGCTCTGCAGGAAGCCTGCTTCTCCCTCTCCCTCTGCCTGCCACTCCCCCCTGCTTGTGCTCTCTCTCAAATAAATAAATAAATAAATAAATAAATAAATAAATAAAATATTTAATAAAATATCAATGTCAAATAAATAAAATCTTTAAAAAAATTATTTGAGCAATACCTAAGTACAATGGTCATAATAAATATATATGGCCTTTTATTAGCAAAGAAATGAAATAATACTTGTAGTCACTAGTTTTAGGTACTTGAATAGGGATCAACATTCAGCAACACTACACTAACTCAGTCTTGAAAAGATGGCTCCTTTCTTTTTTTTTTTTTAAGATTTTATTTATTTTTGAAAGAGAGAGAGAGTGTGCACTCGTGAGCATGAGCGGGGGGGTGAGGGAATGGGCAGAAGGGCAGAGGCAGAAGCACAACTCCCCGCTGAGCAGGGAGCCTGATGCAAGACTAGATTCCAGGACTGTGGGATCATGACCTGAGCCGAAGACAGATGCTTAACCAACTGAACCAGCAAGGCGCCCAAGATGCCTCCTTTCTTTAGGTGAAAAAGCTATCCAGAAGACACTTGAGCAACAACCAAGTTGCAATCTAATAAAATAAGTAGCAGTTCTGGAATGAGAAAAATAATCATCTTTCTCTACTCTCACTCTCTTAAACTAGGAATGTTACTAAACAAATTAAGGTCAGGGGTGCCTGGCTGGCTCAGTCGGTAAAGCATGGGACTCTTGATCTAGGGGTCGTAAGTTTGAACCCCACACTGGGGATAGAGATTACTTAAAAAAAAAAAAAGCCCCCCAAAAAACAAAAAAACAATCAGGGGCGCCTGGGTGGCTCAGTCAGTTGGGTGCCCACCTCTTGGTTTTGGTTGAGGTCATTATCTCATGGGTTGTGGGACTGAGCCCCTAACTGGGCTCTGCACTCAGCAGGAAGTCTGCTTGATAATTCTCTCCCTCTGCCCCTCCCCTGCTCTCTCTCTCTCTCAAATAAATAAATAAATCTTTTTAAAAACACACACACAACAACAACAAATTAGGGTCATTGTAACAACCTAATGGAATATCCACTATAGAGTAGTTCTTAAACAAGTCAGTAACTTTAAAAGGTATGCATGAAAAACACATACATGCATATACACTCATATATGTATATACAGTTATATTTTTAAAGATAAAAAACAAAACAAAACCCACCCAAGTTTTTCTGTAGAGAGTAACAAGTATTCAGAGTCACTGGTAATTTAGTTAAGGACTCTAAGAAGTATCATGCCTCTAAATTTTACTTGATTGTTGACAAGAAAATTCTGTTATTACATATATGATTTCTGGAAACCACAATAGAAAAAACATAAGAACAATAAAACAAACTTCCTGCTATTAATTTTTTTTAAAAGGCAGTTTACCTTCAGTCACATTCAGATCTTCTTTCACCGATGTTCTGTAGAATCTTAGCTTTAACTTTTTTGCCAGTGCCTCAGCTTCCTCACTATATATTGATTAAAAAAAAAAAGGCACTTATAAGGGTACTTTCTGATAGCTTGTTTTAAAAAATCATTTTCATTACATTTACTGAATACATGTTGGGGGTGGGGGTGTCAGACCTTCCAGACCAGTTGAAAACTATGTTCTTAGTGCTTAGACAGGATTTTTAATTTTCAGTATTCTTGGGGGATAAACACCACTATACTGTCATTTCTATATCACTAAACTCTAGCCTTAAAATGGCTAAATATCACTTTTCTTTATATAATACTTAAATTAACTTTGTTTTTAAAAACATTTGATTTTAATTGCACTCTGAAAATCTTACACTATATTCCTTACTTTCCTCTTAACTGGCTATGAAACTGCTTTGCTGCCAAAGCCAAAGTCATTATATTAACAACTGTGTCTATGAGAGCAGACTCCTAATTTTAGTTTTATTATGACTCCTGGTCTTAGTTTTATTAAGACTGTAGTAGCTCTGCTCTATAATCATTCCCGGTGATTCCACCCCGCCCCCCACCTTCCTCCTGGTCCTCACCTTCTTGTGTAGCCTCCTCCTACACTGTATTCAAGGTTAGTCTGTGTAATCAATAATACACAGAAGGCATAGAATGTGACTTCTGAGATGAGGTCATAAGAGACATTATGGCTTCTGCTTTGCCCTGTCTCGAATCCCCTGACTGGGGGAGGCCGGCTGCCATGCAGTGCCAACACTCAAGGAGCCCCAGGGAGAGGTCCACGTGGCAAGGAACTAAGGCCTCCTGACAAGAGCCAAGTGAGGGAGCCATCCCGGAAGTGGGTCCTCCAGCCCCAGTTGAGCCTTTACACGACTACCATCCTGGGCAACATCATGACTGCAAGTTCACAAAAAACCCAAACCAGAGCCACCTGGCTAATCCACTCTCAAATTCCTGACCCACAGAAATTGAAATAATAAGTTTTTGTTGTTTTAAGCCACTAAGTTTTGGGTTAATTGGTTATACAGCCACAGATAATATAAGAACATACAAAAAAATTAGAAGATAAAAACCAAGCAAAGATTTTCAAAGCTAGCAAATACGTATAGACAGAGTTATCTAGATGCTCTGTTCACATATTTGAGCATAATGTTTCTTAATACACAAAACAATATGAATCTGAACTACTTAGCCCTTTAAACTCATCAACACAGGATAGCTATTTGCTCTCGATATTAAAACATACAGAGATATTTTTCTTAACATTCTTACTATATCTAGATTTGCTTTAACATCAAGAGCTGGATTTGTGGTATAAGACTTAAAACTGGAATTCTACAAGGGCCTTCAAAATTTATTTCCTTTAATTTTTTCTACTTACGATTTCATGTGAACTTTTTTTTAAACCCAACCAATCACATAGAATAGCTCACAGAAAATTTAAGTATAAGGCAGTCTCCATAAAAGGTTTCCTGAATTTTTTAAATCTATGCAAAAATTAAAACAGGTTTTAACTTTATAGAATTACCACCTCCCCCTCAAAAGTGGGCATCTTACTTCTTTATACAAGAATCATCCAAGAGGTCAATCTTGTTCTGCACAAGTACAGATGGTATGTCTCCAACTTCAGCTACTACTTTCTCTCTCCAGCTGGGAATGGCTTCAAAAGATTCCCTATCTGTGGTAGAAAACACGAGCACACAAGCCTGGGCTCCTGCGAGGGCACAAAATAAAAATGTTGTTTACATCAATGAAGCAGTTCTATACGGGAAAGAGCAACTTTTACCTATTCAAACAATTTTTTTTATTGAAGTATAATTAAGATACAATGTTATGTTGGTTTTAGGTACATCAGAACAATTTTTATGTAAGTGAATATTAAGCTCATCTTTGCAGCACTCTGTTATGTTTATTTTATTTTTTTCAAAGATTTTATTTACTTATTTGACAGAGAGAGAGCAAGAGAGGGAGCACAAGCAGGGGGAGTGGGAGAGGGAGAAGCAGGCTTCCCGCTGAGCAGGGAGCCCGATGCGGGGCTCGATCCCAGGACCTCAGGATCGTGACCTGAGCCGAAGGCAGATGCTTAACGACTGAGCCACCCAGGTGCCCCTCTGCTTATGTTTTAACATATAAACTCTATTTTTCCTACTCCAAGAACCAGTGGTTCTCAAAATTGTGTACAAGTGTCAAAGTACCCTCAAAACTATACATTCTTATTAACTAATTGTTAAATAAGAGCTTGGAAGAAAAAAAACCTGGACACATTCTTTTTGGAACACCATGAAATACTGCTGTATTGGATATTACAAAAGCAAGAGAGAATGGTAAGCCAAGTATGAATGATAGGCTATTGCCAAGTTCTTCCTATTAATATCTATCATTTGCTTCTGAATTTCTTTTAGCACAGATTTAAGAAAAATCTGAGGAAAAAAAATCGTAATTTTCTCATTCTATTTACTTAAAAAAATCTTTATTATTTTATTTTAGTAGCAGAATATCAGTGATGTCAATGAACATAATTTAAGAATTACTGTCAAAGTTAAATATATATATATATATTTAAAATAGAGGAAAAGGTTTAATTTTATTTTTTATCCTGTTTAACTGCATAATTCCCATGCTCAATGACAATATTTTAACTTTCAATTATCACATTAGGTTGATAATATCTAAGATTAAAAATAAGCAGCAACCTTCTGAAAGAAGCCCTTTGGTTTTATTTTATTTTTAAGTAGGCTCCACGCCAATGTGGGGCTTGAACTCACGACCCTGAGATCAGGAGTCACATGCTCTACTGACTGAGCCAGCCAGGTGCCCCTGAAAGTTATTTTATAAATGATTAGATGTTGAATCAATCAGGCAGCATGGTGACAAAAGCAGATACATAGGCAACAAGAGAAAATCGCCTTGGGGTCAAGAGGATTTCCTGGAATCAAGGCACGTTTTCTTACTGTTATCCTTCCTTCCAGATTCCTCAGGTATGAAAGTTTCCTACTAAGACTCAAAACATACATACCTGGGCTACCTAAGACATCTGAAAGCCAAAAAAGGCCTGTGTACCACCAAAGGGAATATTGTAGTGGAAAGCAAGAGCATGAAAGAGAAAAACCAGCAATTCATTATTACTATAAAAGCAGAGGCTTCATACGAGAAAATCTTCCCTACTGTAAAACAGGTTTTATTTATTTATTTATGTTAAAGATTTTATTTATTTATTTGACAGAGAGAAACAGCGAGAGGGAACACAAGCAGGGGGAGTGGGAGAGGGAGAAGCAGGCTTCCCGCCGAGCAGGGAGCCCGATGTGGGGCTGGATCCCAGGACCCTGGGATCATAAGGCAGACGCTTAACGACTGAGCCACCCAGGCGCCCCCTAAAACAGGTTTTAAACCAAAGAATATATTAATTACAAAAATTGTCTAAATTAATACAAAATTGGGGCAGGGGACAGGATACAACACAGACAGACAGAAGCACCCTAACACTTTCCAGGAATTTAAGAAGAAATAAAACTGACCAGGGGCGCCTGGGTGGCTCAGTCGGCTGAGTGTCATAGACTCTTGATTCCGGCTTGGGTCATGACCTCAGGGTTGTGAGATGGAGTCCCGTGTCTGGCTGGGCATGGAGCTTGCTTAAGATTCTCTCTCCCTCTCCCCCACCTCTCTCTCTCTCTCTCTCAAAACAAAAAAACCCAACACTGACAAGATTACACTAGATACTAGTAAGTAAATTTATATTTACTTGAACTCTAATATTTACTTCAACTGTAAATAAAACATTATTTCATTATACTTTGACTAAGAAACTGTTTTTTTTTGTTTTTTTTTTAAGATTTTATTTTTTAAGTAATCTCTACACCCAACGTGGGGCTCGAACTCACAACACTGAGATCAAGGGTTGCATGCTTGGGGTGCCTCGGTAGCTCAGCCGTTAAGCGTCTACTTTCGGCTCAGGTCATGGTCCCAGGGTCCCAGGATCGAACCCCACATCGGGCTCCCTGCTCGGCGGGAAGCCTGCTTCTCCCTCTCCCACTCCCCCTGCTTGTGTTCCCTCTCTCGCTGTGTCTCTCTCTGTCAAATAAAAAAAAAAAAAAAGAGTTGCATGCTCCACTGACTGAGCCAGACAGGCGCACCAAGAAACTGTTCTTTATTATAAAACTCTATTAGCTTTAAACCTAGAATTTTATATCCAGTCAATTGTTCTTTGAATTTGAGGGCCAATTAGAGTATTTCCAGGAACACAAAGTCTTAGACACTTAAAAAAAAAAAACCTCTTAGAGGAAGTATATTTTAATAATAATATATTAAAAAAACTAAGCAGATGGTGCCAGAGATATGGACAGCAAGAATGATTAACTAAGAAAAGCAAAATGTTATTTAAAACATCTTTCTTTCTTTCTAAGATTTTATTTTTAAGTAATCTCTACACCCAATGTGGGGCTCAAACTCACAACCCTGAGATCAAGAGTCACATGCTCTAGGAACTGAGCCAGTCAGGCATCCCAAAATGTTGTTTAAAAAATCAATGATCAACAGATAAAAGAAAAAGTATGTCCATAACAACTTCAAAATATTTAGTGGGAGACTGAGTGGGGAGAGACCAAAGGAATGTGGAAAAGTACTAAAGTGCCAGTCTAAAGAGAAGGAAGATGCACTGTTAAATGTGTCTAAGCAATCAAGGGAGGTAAATAAACACAAATATGGGTAGAAACACCTGAATTTCATTGTAGCTGTGAACAGTTCTTGCCTGTTGTTAATATCCTCAAAGCATACGCTGCAGGTGGCACTCAGATTTTTTTTTTTTAAGATTTTATTTATTTGAGGGGCGCCTGGGTGGCTCAGTCATTAAGCAGCTGCCTTCGGCTCAGGTCATGATCCCAGGGTCCTGGGATCGAGCCCCGCATCATGCTCCCTGCTCGGCGGGAAGCCTGCTTCTCCCTCTCCCACTCCTCCTGCTTGTGTTCCTGTTCTCGCTGTCTCTCACTCTGTCAAATAAATTAAAAAATCTTAAAAAAAAAGATTTTATTTATTTGAAAGCAAGCAAGCATGAGTGGGGGCAGGGGCAGAGTGAGAGAGAGAGGGACAAGCTGACTCCCTGCTGAGTGGGGAGCTGGACGCGGGGCTCAATCCCAGGACCCCGACATCATAGGCTGAGCTGAAGTCAGAGGCTTAACCATCTAAGCCACCCAGGCTCCCCACACTAGCTTTTCTGAATCTGGGCTTTTTCTGATGCTTCAGAAAGACTCTTGGGCTTGCCCAAACTAAAGGGAACTCATACCTCTGGGGAGAACTTGAATGTATGGGAGATGGGATAAAACCTCAGCCTCACTTTGGTGGGACCATCTTGAGGCATGGCCACATGGTTCCTCACAGGGATTGATTCCCCAATTGCCTACAGTAATAATTAGCTCATTAATGCACCCTTCATTGGTTTTTCTCCCTTTCTCCCCAGTCTCTCACTTCTTCCTGGGATCACCTACCAAATAAACCAGCCCCACCAAGTTGTGCCAAGAACTGTTTTGTGGATTACTTTTGCAGATATAATTCTCAGAAATGAGGGACAACAACTTGTTTTAATTTTCCCTAACTGAATATTATCATTCATACATATACAAATACTCTGTGAAATTGTGATGCATTATGGTTCTTTTCTGCTTAGGAACCTCCCCCTTCCCCCTCAAAAAAGCCCTAATATATACTTTAAAAAGTTAAAGACTCTTGATACAAAATTTTGAGTGAGGTACCAATAAAACAGATGACAAATACCAGATTCCAAATATGTGTGGAAAGATCATTCTTTGCACAATTTGCAAAGGAAATGCCCATAAATCCATTATACAACTTTGGAACTCCCTCACAAGCACTTCAAGAAATTATTTTTTTAAGAATTGAGAAGAAGGGGAAAGGATTTCTTTCGAGAAAGTGCTGTCCACACCAACCATTCTCTCTCTCTTTTAAAAGATTTTATTTACTTATTTATTTGAGAGAGAGAGAAACAGTGGGGGGTGGGGAGCAAAGGGAGAGGTACAAGCAGACTCCCCACTGAGCAGGGAGCCCAACATGGGACTCCATCCCATGACCCTGAGATCATGACCTGAGCCGAAATCAAGAGTCAAACACTTAACCAACTGAGCCACCCAGGTGACCCCTTTCTCTCTCTTTTAAGGTGGGGGTGCTATGGGGGAGAGTACTATCATTACCTCCTTCATCTCAATCTAGAAGGAATGGACCTCAGCAAGACCACTTAAGTAGCCTGGTATGTATTCCCAGCAACTGGGGGACACTCTGGACTGATGGTGCCTTGATTCAAGCCTGAAGAAGATGCAGTGGCTGGGAACGACAGCAAAAAGGCAAGACCAACAGGCAAAAAGAAAAGAGTTGCCTTTGGGAGTAACCATGATCCTGCCAATGGCAAGACAAAGAATGTACATGAATCTCCTATGGATAGAGGTGAACCACATCTCAGAGATAATGGGGTCATTTTAACTCATGTCCCACAGGAGCGCTTATTGAATGATGGGAGTTTAGCATAAAGGAGGGTAGAGGCGGAATGCAACTCTCAGAAACAGCAGCAAGGGGGAAAAGCAACTGCAAGAATCAAGTATACGGGGCACCTGGGTGGCTCAGTGGTTAAGCGTCTGCCTTCGGCTCAGGTCATGATCCCAGGGTCCTGGGATCGAGCCCCACGTCGGGCTCCTGGCTCAGCGGGAGCCTGCTTCTCCCTCTGCCTCTCTCCCTGCTCATGCTCTCTCTCTCTCTCTGTATCCCTGTGTCTCAAATGAATAAATAAAATCTTAAAAAAAAAAGAATCAAGTATACATGTGCCCAAAACCAATATCCCCGAAAATGGGAACCTTGGAGGAATCCAGGACAATCTCCTAGAGAAAGAATCATCTTGGAACACCTGCCACCCAGAGGGCCCCAACATCAGACAATAGCACCTGTAGGAGTGCTCCTGTCTGGGGCGTCTGGCTGGCTCAGTAGGTAGAGCATGCGACTCTTGATCTCGGGGCTGTGAGTTTGAGCCCCACGTTGGGCAGACAGAGTATTAAAAAAAAAAAAAAAGAGTGCTTTTGTCTCCCAATTCCATTTCCTCCTGGGCCTGACTGCGGAGAAGAAAGACACATATCCAGCAAGTCAAAGACAAGTGAGAGGATGGAAGCAACCAACATTTTCTCCCCAGACCACAGATACTAACTGGCCTACTAAAACCCCAGAGAAGATAAGAGATTTAATGCTAAATTATATTTGTAGTTTTGATTAATGTACAAGACTGGCTATTCTAACTACCAAAATGAGATTATGTTTATGACTAGAAATAACTATGAGGCAGTTGAAAAAAACTACTTTAAGAGTGACCAGAAAAGACATGAGCTAAAGAGAGTTTTCTTCGAGGGACAAGAAATAACGTCCCCTGCCCCTACTGCCCACTAAAGACAAAGGGATGGTGAGAGACAAAAACTAAAGTTGCATTTTGGTATCTTCATGAACTCTGTTCAACATATCAACTACTATGAATATTTTTTTTAACATTTTATTTATTTGAGAGAGACAGAGATAGCGAGAGACAGCATGAATGGGAAGGAGGGGGAGAAGCAGGCTCCCCAATGAGCAGGGAGCCGGATGCGGGGCTCCATCCCAGGACCCTGGGATCATGACCTGAGCCGAAGGCAGACGCTTAACAACTGAGCCACCCAGGCGCCCCTATAAATATTCTTAATGAAAAATGATCCTATACTGTTATCCTTTTTCTTCCTTTGACCTCCAGTTCTGTGTTGGTACCAGTCATCTTTAAGAAAATTAATAAAGTTTTTAAAAAACTGTTAATAATGCCTTAATTTCTCTGATGCAGTCATTTGGACATATCTTACACCCTTGATATTAAAGGCGGCCAGTGTTTTCTATCCATATATTTTAAAACGACCTTAATTTTCCTACTATTCAATCTTCCTTCAATACCACCTACTCTAAGAATCACACCATTAGAAGTCACTTTGTCAGGCAGGGCGCCTGGGTGGCTCAGTCGTTAAGCGTCTGCCTTCGGCTCAGGTCATGGTCTGGAGGTCCTGGGATCAAGCCCCGCATCGGGCTCCCTGCTCGGTGGGAAGCCTGCTTCTCCCTCTCCCACTCCCCCTGCTTGCGTTCCCTCTCTGGTTGTGTCTCTATCTGTCAAATAAATAAATTCAATCTTAAAAAAAAAAAAGTTACTTTGTCATCATAGATAACAGTAACCACCCACAAAAGAATGACTTCTAATAATTAACAAACTATTCCACTTACCTACATATCAGGAATATAGAGATCTGAACAAAGTTTTGGTGTCATTTGTAAGATTACCACTGGCAAATATTTATTTCTAATTAATAAGATCTTTCAAAAAAAAGTTACTATTTCTGAATAAAATTCAGAAAATACTCCTCAAGACACATAATGTTTAGAGAGTAATTCTGTCCTCAAATTCTGAAAGACCCTAAAAGATGGTCTCTAGACTTGCAAGTGTGGCTGAGGACCAGCAGCATCAGGGTCACCAGGGACGTTGCAGAAATGCAGAATTTTAGAGCCACCCACACATCTACTAAATTAGAGACTGCATTTTTAACAAGTTCCCCAGGGGATTCATGTGCACATGACAGTTTAAAAAACAATGCTCTATATAACATGGCATAAAATTTAATAAGGGCAGGCCAATCAGAAACACAGGCTTTATAATTACATATATTATAGTTATTATTCTGGATTTTAAATGCCTGTCCCTTATTCTTGTTGACACTCTATATAATGTGAAGCACACAAATTAATGAACCAATCTATCACAGATTCCACACTCACATAATTTAAAACAAATCTAAAGGACTTGCATAGTCTAATTCTGTTGTTCCTTATTTTTTACATTTATAACAGAAATTTATAAACAGCTTCTTGCCCAGAGCCATTTCATTTCCAACAATTTATATTCACTTACGTTCATGAAAGATGATACTTAAAAAAAAAATGTTTCTTTCTATTTATGAGCATAATCTCACATAATAGCTCTCAAGTCTATAACTTCATTTCCCCATACTGTTAATCAAAAACTTTTTTTCTTAGAAACAAATCACAGTAAAAAAAACTATAATGAAATGTTTTACATTATACATAATTTTCTGTACTAAGTATGGCTTCTACTGCCTAGGGTGGACTTCTTAAGAATTTAAGAGGAGTCACTTGGGATCCCATAAGGGTTTCTAATGTGATCTGTGTTCTGTTCTTTACAGAGTCATGTTTCAACATGTCTCACTATACCATTAATGCAGCATTCTAAAAATATAACTGTGCCTTTATTTTTTATTTTTTAAAGATTGTATTTATTTGACAGAGAGACACAGCGAGAGAGGGAACACAAGCAGGGGGAGGGGAGAGGGAGAAGCAGGCTTCCCACTGAGCAGGGAGCCGGATGCGGGGCTTGATCCCAGGACCCTGGGATCATGACCTGAGCAGAAGGTGGACGCTTAATGACTGAGCCACCCAGGCGCCTCTAACTGTGCCTTTAAACGATGGTTTTTTATGGTAGGTCTTTTAAATGAATTATAATAAAATTTTTCTTCTTTAAATATAAATTTTTAAAATTTTTTATCTATTTTGAATAATACACTTCTAGGACACAAATCATTAAGTCCTAATGTTATAAGGCATGGTGTTTCCATCAATAAATCGGTATCTTAACGCATTCTTCCCAGCCCTTACATTCTCTTCCTAGTCTTCGTTTCTACTCAATTATATCATCATATTTGAATCTACACTAGAAGCAGATGATTACCCAGCTGCCTAGCTGGCATCCAGTTATCCATCCTCCCTCCCTGAGAACACCTCTCCCTCACTGTACAGTAGCCATATGGTTTAGGCAGGCTGAACCTACCCTCTGCTCTGGGGCAGTAGGCCCTAAGTGCACCAAGCCAATTAGGGTAATCACATTCCTCTTAACTACTTACAGTGATCTGGTCAAGGGTGATCTAATCAGATAAAAGCTCAGGACTTTTGATCCATTGTTGTGGGAATTAATCCTTCCCCTCCAAGGATGTGAACAAAGCATGTGGCTTCCATTGCTGATGGTAGCAATCTTGCAACCAAAAAGGAAAATCAGCATGAGGAACCCCACACAGGGAGTGAGGCAAGTCAGGAGAATCAATGGGGTTACAGTAAGAACAAACTATAACTAAAAGCTATGCTACTTCCACTTTTCTTTGTAGTTTAAGTTAGTTTGAGGTTGCTTTTCTGTTCTCAGCAACCAAAAGCTTTCTGATGGAACCTCAAAGGAAAGCATATAAGAATATTCAATATGCGATTTCCCAAATTTACATATAATTGCCACTTTCTATTACTTAATTCATTTTGGGATGTGATGTTTATTCTTATAACTTAGAAAAAGAAGCTGAAACTTAAGACCTGTCTCAGCATCCCATGCTCTTCGCCATTTTAACATGGTTGACTAAAAAAATTAATTTTAAGAAAAGCTTTTTTTTAATTAACATATAATGTATTATTTGTTTCAATTAATGTATTATATGTAACATATAATGTATTATTTGGTACAGGTCTGTGATTCATCAGTCTTACACAATACACAGCACTCACCACCACACAAAACCTCTTAAGAAAAGCTTTTAAGAGATAATCTATTTATAAGCTTAAGATCAACTTTAAGTTAAAATGTTAAGTGTAGGGACATCTGGGTGGCTCAGTTGGTTAAGCATCTGCCTTGGACTTAGGTCATGAGCCACTTCTCCCTCTCCCTCTATGTTCTCTCCCTCTGTCTCTCAAATAAGTAAAATTTTTAAAAATAAAATTAAATGGGGGCGCCTGGGTGGCTCAGTCGTTAGGCGTCTGCCTTCAGCTCAGGTCACGATCCCAGGGTCCTGGGATGGAGCCCCACATTGGGCTCCCTGCTCAGTGGGGAGTCTGCTTCTCCCTCTGCCTCTACTGTTCCCCCTGCTTGTGCTCTCTCTGTCTCTGACAAATGAATAAAACATTTAAAAAAATAATAAAGTAGACTATAGACTTTGCGCTTTGAGAGGAAGTCCCACAAATAAATGACAGAGAACATGGAGTATGTGATTCAGAGAAGTGGCTTGAAAGAGCCAAGGCTCAGCCCTGCTCCTCCCTAGTCACATGATCATGGGCAACCCTCCTCTTCTCAGTCCGCTTCCCCATCAGTGAAGTGGGGATAACTCTACCTACTCTGCTAGCCTTACAGGACTCCTGTGAGCCTCAGATGCATGAAGGATGTGAAAGACACCTTTGTGGGGCACCTGCTCAGGTCATGATCCCTGCTCAGCAGGAAGTGGGCTTCTCCCTCTCCCTCTGCCCCTCCCCCCGCTCTCTCCCTCTTTCTCTCAAATGAATAAATAAAATCTTAAAAAAAAAGGGGGGGGAGAACCCAAGCTATCTTTTTTCCTCACAAAACATATATTTCATGCTGAGAATTTAGAGAAAAAAAAGCTAGGTAAAAACGATGAAAATCTCATGTACTCCAACTATTTTTTTGTTATTTCCCCTAGGGTTTTTTGTTTGTTTTGTTTTCTTTCCATGTGAATGGGGTGAAGGGGTATGTGGTAGTAACCCCACTAAATAAATACAAATAATTTTTACTCAAGAATTAACTTTAGGGCGCCTGGGTGGCTCAGTTGGTTAAGCATCTGCCTTTGGCTCAGGTCATGATCCCAGGATCCTGGGATGGAGCCCCGCATCGGGCTCCCTGCTCAGTGCGGAGCCTGCTTCTCCCTCCCCTCCCCACTTGTGAGCTTCTCTCTCTCTCAAATAAATAATCTAAAAAAAAAATTTAAAAATTTAAGAATTGGGGTGCCTGGGTGGCTCAGTTGGTTAAGCAACTGCCTTGGGCTCAGGTCATGATCCTGGAGTCCCGGGATCGAGTCCCACATCGTGCTCCCTGCTGAGCAGGGAGTCAGCTTCTCCCTCTGACCCTCCCCCCTCTCATGTACTCTATCTCATTCTCTCTCTCAAATAAATAAATAAAATATTTTTTTAAAAATTTAAGAATTAACTTTAATTTTCGGGCCTGTTAATCAACAGTGTCAATGCTCATGAAACTGATAATTTGATAAAAATGCCATCTAATCTAAGAGCTTTGAGCCATAAGAACATAATTCCTGCCTCATGCCATGTTACAGGTGCTCAAGATCCAAACTAGCATCCACAGGAGAACAACAGTCAAAACTACTGCCCCTGGGAAGCCTTTAAGGACACAGTAAATAGAATGAGAAGTAGTGGTGGTATCATTACAATGATACCTGAGAGGTGTACCTCTCTTAATTTCTCAAGAAACCAAAATGTCTTCTTCGAGGAGGCAGTGGAAGTCGGGTTTCCCTGGTACCAAGCCAGAAAGGCAACTTCTTTGGTTGTTTTAAACTTATTTTATTTTATTTATTTATTTGCCAGAGAGGGAGGGGGAGAGAGAGCACAAGCAGGGAGAGCAGCAGAGGGAGAAGCAGGCTTCCCAACCGAGCAGGGAGCCCAATACGGGGCTCGATCTCAGGACCCTGGGGTCATGACCTGAGCTGAAGGCAGATGCTTAACGACTAAGCCACCCAAGTGCCCCAAAAGGACAAAATTTTAGAAGAAAATATTAATGGAAACTTTAGAAATTTCCATTTAGGAATTTCAGCTTTCCTTGAGGAATTTAACCCCGCATTTTAGACTCTTAAGTGCTACAGTTGGAGTTCTTTCCTTTTACGTGTATCTCACACCTCTCTGAACTCAGAGCACCGAGAAGGCTTTATCCACGCAATTTCATGCGTCTTAACATAGTGTCATCTTATTTGCAGGAACTTTACTTTTTCATGCCAGTTTCCACTCTCTCTGACCACAGAGTCATCTCCATGTGGTCAGAAATAGGCACTGAGCAATTTCTAACTGATTAGAACTGGGAATGCCTATGTGAGTCATATAATTCCAAGGCAGAGACAAACTATCTATAGTACACAGCATTATTTACCACTCAACAAGATCATTAGGAGAATAATGACCTAAGAGGTTTTTAAAAATACTCTGAAATTAATTACAGTCTTCTTAAAAAGAAACCCTTCTATGTGGAATAAAAAAAAAAGTGAAGCTCTTTGTTTAGCCGAAAGAACATGCCCAAACCAACCAACCCCACAATTTACCTCGATAGTAGGCCTTTGTTATTGCATCGAATTCCTCTTGGCCTGCTGTGTCCCACAACATCAGTCTGACATCTTCATCATTAACTCTGAAACAAGAGATGAATTTATTTCATACGTAAACAAAACATCTTTAGTAACATAGCTTTGTGCACATTTCTGTTTTTTAAGTCTGAAGGTTTTAAAACTACACTGTTGGTTTCCACTCTGAAAAAGTCTGAGTGCTTTTAAGTGCTGATACCACTACCAGTAGTGAAACTAAAGGGGGAAAGACAGTCCCCCAAAGCTATAACCTCATACATGATTTGAGTTTACCTGTCAGGTTTTCTCCTTTAACAACAGTCACAGACAGTGGTCCTTCCAGGACTAGCAGCACCGGGAAGGGGATTCCCTTAGGTCAGTACTTGCTCTCCTCTTGCTATAACATTTGGGTGCACAAGTGATAGAATAAGAATAAGAAAGGAAAGAAGCAAAAAAGGAAGAAAAGAAAGAAGGGAGGAAGAAAAGAAGCAGCTTGGTTGCCCTATAACTTAAAAATTTACTCTTATTTTGTCATATAGTGCATTGCCTTATTCACGGTAGTTACGTTCTATAAAGTCACTGCAAACACTGAATTATCAAATACTGAAACATTGCTCCTAGGGGAAATACAGGGTTAGGTTCCCGTGACCCATAGTTACATTTTTCCCTAACGAATCAATACATAACCTTGTTGGGGTTTTTTTGTGGTTCTGTTTAAAGATAACTTATTTAATACATATTGTTAATTCATTAACATTCAACTCAAGGCCAGTAGCAGTGTAACTCATGCGTAAATGAAGTGTACCTAACATACATATTTTCTCTATAAGGCACATCATAGACTTCTTGTACTTAGGAAAACTAGACAGCACTATGCTTGGGGGCCATTTTAAACAGCAACATCATCAACAAGAAGTACAAAAATGTGGCACAAAAACAGACATGAGAAAACACTTGTTTATAGTGTGAGGGATGAAAAAAGAAGGAAGAGGGTAGCCTTGCTCAACCTCAGCTGAGAATGTGCATGTAGGGTAGCAAATATTTGCTGCTCCGTGCATATCCACGGATGACCACCAAAGCATATCCACGGATGACCACCAAAGCACTGGGAGTATTGACTCGGAATACAAAAAGATTTTAGCAAGTAGATCAGTTGCAAATATGAAACCTATAAACAATGAGAACCTTAAAGTATAACTATGGAATCTACAAATAACGAGGATCACCTGTATATTTAAAATATTAATTTGGTTCAGATAACAAATATAAAAATGAACATCATGAAGGCTTAAAATGAATCCTCAAAATATCTGAGAAAGGAAGTAAACACAGAAGTGTTTTGAAAAGACAACAATAGAATACAAATTAGAAATTGAACAATCTTTAAAACAATGAACACACCTATCTTTAATGCTAATGTCTAGGCTAGTCAGATTTGTTTAATGTTATTTCTTTAGTATCTGTCAGTTTGTCTCTACAATTTAAAATATGCTTGGGGTGTGGGAGAATGGGCAAAATGAGTGAAGAGGAGTGGGAGACACAGACTTCTACTTATGGAATGAATAAGTCACAGGAATAAAAGGTATAGGGAATATGGTCAATGGCACTGTAAGAGCATTATATGGCGACAGATATAGCTACACTTGTGAACACAGCATAACCTAAACAGAAGTTGAATCATTCTGTTGTACACCTGAAACTAATGTAACATTATATGTCAACTATACTCAAATGAAATGAAATGAAGTATCTTTAAAAGTTCTCAGGACTAATGACAAAAACTTACTTTTTTTTTTTTAAGATTTTATTTATTTGACAGACAGCAAGCAAGCACAAGCAGGGGGAGTGACAAGCAGAGGGAGAGGGAGAAGCAGGCTTCCCGCTGAGCAGGGAGCCCAACATGGGGCTTGATCCCAGGACCCTGGGATCACGACCTGAGCCAAAGGCAGATGCTTAACCGACTGAGCCACCCAGGCGCCCCCGCCAAAAACTGTTACTTTTGATGTGTTTTAGAATCCAACTGGATTTCATGAAGTAAGATTTCCTTTTCAGGGGCACCTGGGTGGCTCAGTCATTAAGCGTCTGCCTTCAGCTCAGGTCATGATCCTGGGGTCCTGGGATTGAGCCCCGCATCAGGCTGCCTGCTCAGTGGGAAGCCTGCTTCTCCCTCTCCCATTCCCCCTGCTTGTGTTCGCTCTCTCACTGTGTCTCTCTCTGTCAAATAAATAAATAAAATCTTTAAAAAAAAAAAAAGATTTCCTTTTCATTGGAGTATTTAATCCTGCCAAATCTCTTATTTCTTTAAAACAAATTATTAATTCTCTAACTTTGAGATAGTCTTAGGATCCTATAATAGTTGAAAACTGTTCTGAGAGACAGGTAACTGTCCTTCCAAATAAAACAGGCATGCCTTGTTTCATTGCACTTTGCTTTACTGTGCTTAAGAGAGACTGTTTTTTTTTTTTTTTACAAACTGCGGGTTTATGGCAACCCTGCATTCAGCAATTCTATCAGCACCACTTTTCCAACAGCATTTCTCACTTTGTGTCTCTGTGCCACATTTTGGTAATTCTTACAATTTTTCAAATTTTTTCATTATGATATTTGCTATGGTGCTCTGTAATGAGTGATCTTCATGTTACTATTATAATGGTTTTGGGGTGCCAGAGACTGCTTCCACATAAGATGGACAACTCAGTGGATCAATGTCGTGTGTGCTCACACTATTCCACCAACCAGCCCTTCCTCCATCTCTCTCCCTTTTTTTGGGTCTCCCTATCCCCTGAGACATAGCAATACTGAAATCAAGCCAATTAATAGCCCTACAGTGGCCTCTAAGTGTTCAAGTGAAAGGAAAAGCCACACATCTCTCACTTTAAATCAAAAGCTAGAAATGATTAAGCTTAGTGAGGAAAGCATGTTGAAAACCCAGATAAGCTGAAAGGTAGGCCTCTTGTGCCAGGTAGCCAAGTTGTGAAGGCAAAGGAAAAGTTCTTGAAGGAAATTAAAAGTACCACTCCAGGGGCACCTGGCTGGGTCAGTCAGTAGAGCATATGAACTCTTGATCTCAGGGTCATGAGTCTGAGCCCCAAGTTGGGCGTAGAGATTACTTTAATAAACAAACAAATAAATAAATGTGCTACTCCAGGGAACACACAGATGATAAGAAAGCAAAACAGCCTCACTGCTGTATGGAGGAAGTTTTGGTGATCTGGAGAGAAGATGAAACCAGCCACACATCCCTTAAACCAGAGCTTAATCCAGAGAAAGGTCCTAACTCTCCTCAGTTCTCTGAAGGCTGAGAGAGGAGAGGAAGCTGCAGAAGAAAAGTATGAAGCTAGCAGAGGAGGGTTCATGAGGTTGAAGGAAAGATGCTGCCTGTGTAATGTAAAAGTACAAGGTGAAGCAGCAGGTGCTGATGTAGAAGCTGCGGCAGTTTACCCAGAAGCTCTAGCTGAGAGAATTCCTGAAGGTGCTACACTAAACAGCAGATTTTCAGGGTGGATGAAACAGCCTTCTACTGGAAGGAGATGGCATTAAGGATGTTCATAGCTAGAGAGAGGTCAGTGCCAGGCTTCAAAGCTTCAAAGGACAGGCTGACTCCCTCGTTAGGGGCTAATGCAGCTGGTGACTTTAAATTGAAGCCAATGCTTATTTACCATTCTGAAAATTCTAGGGCCTTTAAGAATTATGCTAAATTTACTACTCACATCTGTTCACACGATGGTCTACTGAATATTTTAAGCACACTGTTGAGACCTACTGCTTAGAACAAAAATTCCTCCAAAATTTGATTGCTCATTGACAATGGACTGGTCACCCAAGAGCTCTGATGGAGATGTACAATGAGACAATGTTGTTTTCATGTCTGCTAACACAACATTCATCCTGCAGGCCATGGATCAAGAAGTAATTTTGACTTTCAAGTCTTTACTATTTAAGAAATACACCGTGTAAGGTTATAGCTGCCACAGATGGTGATTCCTCTGATGGATCTAGGCAAAGAAGATTGAAAACTTTATAGAAAAAAATTCACCATTCTAGATGCCATTAAGAACATTCATGATTCACTGGAAGAGATCAAATATCAACATCAACAAGACTTTGGAAGAAGTAGATTCCAACTCTCATAGATGAGTTTGTGGAGTTCAAGACTTCTATGGAGGAAATAACTGAAGAATGGGTGGAAACAGCAAGAGACCTGGAATTAGAAGTGTAGACTGAAGATGTGACTGAATTGCTGCAATCATGTGATAAAACTTGAACAGATGAGGAGTTGCTTATTATGAACGAGTGAAGAAAGTGGTTTCTCGGCATGGAATCTACTTCTGATGAAGATGCTGTGCAGACTGTTGAAATGACAACAAAGGATTTAGAATATTAAATAAACTTAGTTGATCAAGTAGTAGCAGGGTTTGAGAGAATTTTTTTTTTAAGTTTATAATTTTAATTCCAGTATAGCTAGCATGCAGTGTCACATTAGTTTCAGGTATACAATACGGTGATTCAGTAGGGTTGAGAGAATTGACTCCAATTTTGAATGAAGTTCTACTGTAGGTAAAATGCCATCAAACGGCATCATATGCTACAGAGAAATCATTCCTGAAAGGTAGAGTGAATCAATGAGGCAAACTTCACTGTTGTCTTATGTTAAAAAATCACAACCACCCCCACTTTCAGCAGCCACCCCTCTGACTGATCAGTCAGCAGCCATCAACATGGAGGCAAGACTCTTCACTAGCAAAAAGATTTAAGACTTGGTGATAGATTAGAGGATGGTTACCATTTTTTAGCAATAAAGTATTTTTAAGTGAAGGTATGTATATTATTTTTTTAGACATAATGGTATCACATACCTAATAGACTACAGTATAATGTAAACATAACTTTGACATGCACTGCGAAACCAAAAAAAATTTATTTGACCCGCTTTTTGCAGTAGTCTGGAACTGAACCTGCAAAATCTCCAAGTTGAGCTTGTAGTGGACAGAAATCTCATTAGAGTCAAGCATCAGTTTGTGTTTAAGAAGTATGTAAGGTGCCCCCAATAAATATAAAACAGATACAAGATAGAAAGGGTGGGGAGGGGAGTATGAAAAAGGGGGAAAATAGATGAAAGGTGGGAAAAAGACAGAAGGATAAAAATACACACAGGAATGTGTTAACTAACTAGAATGTAAATAAAACCTTGAAACATTAAAGAGAATGGAAAAAGAAGAAAAAAAAAGATACAGGACTGAGTATTTGAAAACCACCACCAACTGTCTCATTAGCCACTGCCATCAGACTGGATCCTAACCTTGGACTGTACTGCAATTAGTATTATTCCAATGAAAGCCTGGGATAGAGTTCACAAATCAAAACTGAGGGCATAAAGTGGCCAAGTACATACTGGATCTGTCGCTCCAAAAAATCAACTCCGATGGTTTTCTTGTAGTCTTTTGTAAAAATGCCTTTGCAATATCGCTGAATCATACTTGATTTTCCAACTGCTCCATTCCCTACAACCACCATCTTGATGGCCACTTCCATATCTTCCTCCAACATTTTTGCAGTTGAAAAGGCTTCTGAACCAACTTTAATCCAGGTGATCAGATCTTCTCAAATCTGTGGTTTAAAATGAAATTATTTTTCGTAACATAGAAAGTGTACAAAATATTATAATTTTATTTTATTTTTTTAAAGATTTTATTTATTTATTTGACAGAGAGAGACACAGCAAGAGAGGGAACACAAGCAGGGGGAGTGGGAGAGGGAGAAGCAGGCTTCCCACTGAGCAGGGAGCCTGATGCGGGGCCCGATCCCAGGACCCTGGCACCATGACCTGAGCCGAAGGCAGACGCTTAACGACTGAGCCACCCAGGTGCCCCAAAACGTTGTAATTTTAAAAATTGATTTATTTATTTGAGAGAGAGAGTGTGCATGAGCAGGGGGAGGGGCAGAGGGAGAGGAAGAGAATCTCAAGCAGACTCTCTGCTGAGCGCAGAGCCTGACCTGGGGCTGGATCCCAGGACCCTGAAATCATGACCTGAGCTGAAACCAAGAGTCAGACGCTTGACCGACTGAGCCACCCTGGCACCCCAAAAATTGTTACAAAATAAGCCGTAATTGTTTTATGAAGAAATAACTATATGGCAAGAATTTTTCCATGATGGAGGTCCCCTTACCACCCTGTTTAGATAATGTAAATTCATTGAAAGGAGGTACAATAACATCATTCATTTTTGAATCCTGAACAACAGCACACAATATATGACATCAGGTATTAATAAATGCCTAGATTACGTAGTTCTACCTTTCAATGAGACTAAGACTAAGACTACAGTGTTAGAATTGAGGTATGATTTAAAGTTGCCATTTACTAGTTCTGCGCTCTAAGTGAAGTTACCGGCTAACCTCTTTAAGCTTCAGTTTAACTGAGGATATTTACCTCAGAAGATTGTTAATCAATGGTACATATAAAGCACTTAGCATAGTGAAAATTAAGCATTCAGGGACACCTGGGTGGCTCATCAGTCGGTTAAGCATCGGCCTTCAGCTCAGGTCATGATCCCAGGGTCCTGGGATCGAGTCCCACATCGGGCTCCTTGCTCAACAGGGAGCCTGCTTCTCCCTCTGCCTGCCACTTCCCCTGCTTGTGCTCTCTCTCTCTCTCTGACAAATAAATACATAAAAATCTTAAAAAAGAAAAGAAAAAGCATTCAAAAAATGGTAGTTTAGTTTAATGCAACAAAATAAATCCTCCACAGTTATCACCACATGAGCAACAAATACAAAATCTAAGGAAACTGCTTGTTCAATCCCACAGGTAATAATTAATATCCCTAGAAAAGCACCCCAAAGAAAGATTTTGTGTAATAACATACAACTGTAACAGCATTGGACTCTTAATGTTCAGGTTACAATGACTCCACAACTAATCTTATACCACACATTCTTTCTTTAGTTTCAGACTAGTTACAGTTACTCATATAATGAAAGTAATACAATGTGTACTGTTTGCATTTTAGACTGAAAAGAACAGAAAGTCAATTTCTTAGGAAAATTACTAGTTAAGTTCCTGACTACTGTTATATGTTATAATATTATATTCCAGCTCCCTTAACTGAAAATCCATCTATACCACCACTACATAAAACAAGTCTGAAACATGAAGAACATTCCTCTCCGCTCCTCATGGAGTCTCAGTAATTGTCCCTAGTGCTTCACAAACTTGCAAAATCATAAGAATCATCTAGGAAGATTTGTTAAAGTATAGGTTCTAGGTCTCCACCTCAAACATAATTAAATGATGTAAAAAAATAGAATGTCAGAATGAAAAGAAGAATGTGGTTGGACCAAAAATACAGGTAAATACAATAGATTTCTCTTGAGCGTTCTAAATTATGTTTGACTCAAACACAACTGTGTGGTTTTCAATATGTGTAGAGAAAATATTTAACATAATTAATTATAAATGGGAGAGATCAAAGGAATGTAAAGGGAGGTAAGAGTTCTATGCTTCCCTTGAACTGGTAAAATGTTGACACCAACGGACTGTGATAAATTATATGTATGTAGTGTATACAGTATAATACTAGAGCAACCACTAAAGAAGTTACACAGAGGGGTACCTGGGTGGCTCCGTTGATTAAGCATCTGCTTTAGGCTCAGGTCATGATCTAGGGGTCCTGGGATCAAGCCCCCGCATCTGGCTCCAAGCTCACCATGGAGCCTGCTTCTCCCACTTCCTCTGCCCCTCCCAACTCATGCACTCTCCCACTCTCTCTCAAATCTTTAAAAAAAAAAAGTTATGCAAAGAGATATACTCAAAAACACTATAATAAAACAAAATGAAAGTCTAATAACACAATAAAACTATCAGAATCTAATTGGCATTTATAGAACTGTCCACACAACAGAATATACTTTTTTCTTTTAAAGATTTTATTTATTTACTGAGAGACTGAAAGAGTGTGAGCAGGGGGAGAGGCAGAAGGAGAGGGAGAAAGAATCTCAGACTCTGCACGGAGTCTGTTCTCGGGGCTTGAACTCACAACCTTAAGATCATGACCTGAGCCAAAATCAAGAGGCGGACACTCACTGACTGAGCCACCCAGGCACCCGAGAACATACTTTTTTTCAAGTACCCATTAAATATATATACCAAGATAAAACAGATTCTAGGCCATAAAACAAACCTCAACAAACTTAAAATAATGGGACCACAACGCAAACAAACTAGAAATCAGTAACAGAAAGATAACAGGAAAATCGGCAAACATTTGCAAACTAAAAACAGACTTCTAAAGAACCTGTGGGCCAAAGAAAGAAGCTCAAAAGACATTTTTTTTCAAATAATTAAACCGAATTAAAATGAAAATACAAAATGTGAGAGTTTGTGGGATATAGCTAATGTAGTGCTGAGAGGGAAAATTATAGCACTAAACGCTTACCATAGACAAGAAGTTAAGTCTCAAATCAATAATTTAAACTCTCACCTCAAACTAGAAAAAGAAGAGCAAAATAAACCCAAAGCAAAGGATGGAAATAATAGAAGTAAGCAGAAATCACTGAAATTGAAAACAGAAAAATAGGGAAAATTAAACAAAAAACGTTCTTTAAAGATAAAAAAAATTGAATAACACAGGAAAAAAAAGAGAAGATACAAATTACCAGTATGAGGAAAAAAATCAGGAACGTCACTGTGGACTTTGCAGACTCAAAAGGATAATATAACAACTCTACACACATCAATTTGACAACTTAGGGAGGCCTGGGTAGCTTAGTCTGTTAAGCATCTGACTCTTGATTTTGGCTCAGGTCATGATCTCAGGGTCGTGAGATGGAGCCCTGCACACTCTCTCCCTCTGCCCCTCCCCCCCTTAAAAAAATCGACAACTTAGATGAAATGGACCAATTCCTTAAAAAGCGTAAAGTACTGAAAATGAAAGAGATAATCTGAATAGCCCTGTAACTATAAAGGAAATTGGTGAACTTGTAACTTAGAAACTCAAAGACAAATCTCCAGGCTCGGGTGATTTCACTGGAGAATTTTACCAAACCTTTCAAGGACTGACACCAATGATATACACTCTTCCAGAATACAGAAGAGAAGGGAATACTTCCCAACTTATTTTATAAAACCAGTATTATTTTGATACCAACATAAAAACAGTACCAAAAAACAAAACAAAAACAACTGGACAAAGACACACAAAAGTCCTCAACAAAATATTAGTAAATCAAATCTAGGAATATACAAAAAGAATAACTAGGAGCAAGTGGGCTTTATTCTGGGAATGCAAGGCTGGTTCAATACTCAAAACTCAATCAGTGTAATCTACCAAATTAACAAAGTAAAAAAGAAAAACCTCATCACCATATCAACTGAAACAGAAGAAATATATAACAAAATTCAACATCCGTTTTTCAGAAAAATAGTCCGCAAACTAGAAACAGACTTCTTCAGCCTCATAAACGTCATCTATTAAAAAACTCCACAGATGGGGAGCCTGGGTGGCTCAGTGGTTGGGCGTCTGCCTTCAGCTCAGGTTATGATCCTAGGGTCCTGGGATCAAGCCCTGCATCAGGCTCCCTGCTCGGCGGGGAGCCTGATTCTCCCTCTCCCTCTCCCCCTGCTTGTGTTCCCTCTCTCGCTGTGTCTCTCTCTGTCAAATAAATAAATAAAATCTTTTAAATAAATAAAAAAATAAATAATAAAAAACTCCACAGCTAACATTATACTTAACTCTGAAAGCTTGCCCTTTTTTTTTTTCAAGTAAACTCTATGCACAACATGGGGCTCAAACTCATGACCCAGAGATCAAGAGTCGCATGCTCTACTGACTGAGCCAGCTGGGTGCCCCTGAAAGCCTGACTGCTTTAACCCTTAGACTGAGAACAAGATAAGTATTTTCACTCTCACTACTCCTATTCATCATACACAAAGTCTTAGCTAGAAATGAGGTGACAAAAAATAAATAAAACTCTTACAAGTTAGAGAAAAATTAAACTGTCCTTATTCACAAATTACATGAGTGTCTTTACAGAAAACTCCAAGGAATTAAAAAAAAAAATCCTAGAACTAATAAATGAGTTTAGCAAGGACACGGGATACAAGGGCAACACACAACACTGAATTGTATTTCTATACCCTAACAACATACAATTTGAAAAATTGTACATTTTTATTTTTTTAATTTATTTTATTTATTTAAGTAATCTCTACACCCAACATAGGGCTGGAACTCACAACCCCAAGATCAAGAGTAGCATGCTGTCCCAACTGAGCCAGCCAACCACTCCTGAAAACAAAATTTTTAAGTGACATTTATAAAAGTTCCCCCAAAATTAACTACTTTGGTATAAATTTAACAAAACATGTACAGGACCTATATGCTGAAAATTATAAATCACTAATGAAACAAAGACCTAAATAAATAAAAAGATGTGCCATGTTCACAGATTGGAAGACTCAAAAAAGTAAAAACAGCACTTCTCCCCAAATCTATCCATGGTTTAATCCAATTCCAAAGCACCAGCAGGATTTTCTGCAGTTGAGACAAGCTGATTCTAAATGTTATATGGAAAGGCAAATAAACTAAAATAGCTAACACAATTTTTAAAAAGAAGGAAATCATAGTAGCCAATTTTAAGACACCATAAAGCTATACTAATTAACAAAGTGTGATACTGGGGGTGCCTGGGTGGTTCAGTCGGTTAAGTGTCTGCTTTTGGCTCAGGTCATGATCTCAGGGTCCTGGGATCCAGCCCGGGGTGGGGCTCCCTGCTCAGCTGGGAGTCTGCTTCTCCCTCTCCTTCTGCTCCAACTGCCCCCTGCTTGTGCTCAGATACTCTCTCTCTCAAATAAATAAATAAAATCTTTAAAAAATAAAATAAATAAAAGTAAAAGAATAATTTTTAGAAGAAATCTCTTACAAGGTGAAAATGTTGATCTGGGGTTAGGCAGAGTTCTTAGACATCATACCAAAAAAATTTCCACAAAAGGAAAAATTGATAAATTAGACTTCACAAAAATTAAAAACATTTGCTCTGTGAATGATACTGTTAAAAGAATGAAAAGACAAGCTACAGACTGTGAGAAAATATTTGCAAAGCACATACCTACCAAATAACTTCTATCTAGAACATATGAAGAACCCTCAAACCTCAACATAAGGAAAAAAAATAAGAAAGCAAACAACCCATTTGAAAAATGGGCAATACTCTCGCCCAAATGCTCATCAAAGATTATATATGCCAAATAAGCACATGAAAAGATATTCAAAATCATCAGTCATTAGTTAAAGACACACTAAAACCATGGGATATCACTACACGCCTATGAGATGGCTAAATTTAAAATTACTGACAATACACAGTGCTTACAAGGATGTGGAACAACTGGTAGTCCCACACGGAGCTGGTAAGAATGCAAAATGATAATAGCCACTCTGGAAACCAGCATGACAGTTCCTTACAAAGTTAAACATCCTTTATATGACCCTGCAGTCACTCCTAGCAATACCCTACAGAAATGAGAACTTATGTTCACACAAAAACCTGTACACGAATGTTTATAGCAGCTCTATTCATAATCACCAAGAACTGGAAACACTCCAAATGCCCTTCAGTGGATGGATGTATAAACAAATTGGCACATCCATCTAATGGAACATTACTTAGCAATAAAAAAAGAAGACATTGTTGATATATTCAACTTTGAGGAATCTCAAAGGCATTATGCTGAGTGAAAGAAGTCAGCATCAAAAGGTTACATAGTGTATGATTCCACTTAATATGACATCTAGAAAAGTTTAGTAATTGCCAGGGGTTGGGGTAAGGGGAAGGATATAAAAGGGTAGCATGAATTTGGGGTGGGGGGTGATAAGCACTGTTCTATGTGGTGATTGCATTAATCTAAAATTCACAGAATGGCACACCCCTTAAAAAGTCAATTTTAGGGGCACCTGGGTGGCTCAGCCGCTCAGCTCATGGTCCCAGGGTCCTGGGATCGAGCCCCGCATCCGGCTCCCCGCTCCTCCCTCTCCCACTCCCCCTGCTTGTGTTCCCTCTCTCGCTGTGTCTCTCTCTGTCAAATAAATAAAATCTTAGGGCACCTGGGTGGCTCAGTCGTTAAGCGTCTGCCTTCGGCTCAGGTCATGATCCCAGGGTCCTGGGATCGAGTCCCACATTGGGCTCCCTGCTCAGCGGGAAGCCTGCTTCTCCCTCTCCCACTCCCCCTACTTGTGTTCCTGCTCTCACTGTCTCTCTTTGTCAAATAAATAAATAAAGTCTTTTAAATAAATAAATAAATAAATAAATAAATCTTTAAAAAAGTCAATTTTACCGTATAATTTTAAAAATAAAATTTAAGGAAGAAAAGCCTAATCAGATTTTAACACAGCCAGTCTGGTGATTATCAGCTACTACTGCTCTGTAGACTTAATGCACTCTATCAAAACAGTTAAGTTCTTAGAAAATAAGATAATTCTGAGTATAATAATTAAAAGGCTTACAGCAATGCTTTGCATAAATACTCTTTTCTAAATACGCTTTCCCCAAATTTAATTTTAAAAAACTTTTCCAACCAATGCAGTCTAATAAATTAGAAAAGGTACTTAAGTACAGGGACGATTGTGTTTATAACACTGAAGAACTTGGTTAGGTCCAATGAAATTACCTAGAACACGTTAGGAGTTATATAAAACCTAGAGAAACGACCCTTTCAGACTCTACCGGCACTACTCATAGAGTGAAGTTAATGGTCTCTCACACACCCTCAGGTTCTTACGTCTGGGAGCTGCCGAAGACTCCTCGGTTCTCCGAGTTAAGTAATTCTGTGGCAGCCAGTGTCAATGAAATAGTGCAGTCTGGCTCATTCATATTCTAGCAGTCTCTGAGCAAGAAACTAGGGAAGGGTGGGGCCGCGGGTAAGGAGGGGGCCCCGCCGCAGGGAGGAGGGGGTTCTAAAAGCCAAGGCAGAGCTTGGGACCCCCCCCTCCCGATCAAACCGCACCCGGCACTTGACGCCCCTTGTTGGTGTCTCGCCCGGCCTGGGTCGCCCCTTCCCCATGTGGGCGCTGGGAGAAGGCGAGAAGCTGGGTGCTCAGCCAGGCTGGAGGCCAGCGCCTTGCCCCCGCTCCGTCTCGCTCCTTCCCGCCCAAGGGGCAATTCCAGGGACCCACACCCTGGGAGCCCGGGCCGCTGGGCGCTGAGAGAGGGTGCCGGGCATGTAGTGCCGCCCACCTTCTCCAGGGGATACTTGGGCACCGCGCTCAGCGGCCGGGGGATGGGAGCCCGGGCCTGGAGGCCCCTGCCCCCACACCCCTCTACATAGAGTCCCCGGAGTACGGCATATCCCGGGACCCCGGGAAGAAGCGGGTCCTTCCCCAGCGGAGCCGGGGGAACCCTCAGCCGCTGAAGAGGGCGAGTCAGAGCCGCGCCACTGCCCGGAGTGCAAGCCGCTACTCACCGTCCCCCGCCCGCCGCGGACTCGCCGCCCGGCGCGACCGGCTCCTCCTGGTCGCGGCGCAACCGCTGCCACCGCCGCCGCCACCGCCAAAACCACCTCCTCCTCCTCCTCCCAGGGCGCCAGCTCCCCCGGCGGGGCCGCCCGGCTGGCTCGCGCCCTCCTTCGCTCTTTTAAGAATGACTATGATTTTTTTAACGAACTTTATTGGCAGCCAGGGCTCGGAACAAGCGTCTTAGCAGCAACTCCGGCAAGCGTGGTAGGGCGCGGGAGACGGCTCCCCTCATCCGCGGACCCGCCGCTCTGCGGAGCATGCGCTGGGCTTGGTCTGCGCATGCTCCGCGAGGCCCGGGTCCCCCGCCCCGCTCCACCCCAGTTCCTGGTGCCGGGGAGGGCGGCTCCTTTGCGTTCCCGGTGCCTCCGGGGACCCGGTAGCAGTGGGGAGACGACAGGCGGGCAGGAACGCCTAGATCGTGGACCCTAGTAAAGAACTGACAGGAAGGTCCGCCTAAGTTTCGCCTACTAAGTGACCAGGCTTCCAGAGGACTTGCCCCGCCTTGGACACATACCTTATTTTCTTCACCCGATGACATCCAAGGGGTAGAGTGAGCAAAAATGTTGAGCAAAACCGAAAACGCACTCACAGCCCACACCTGGCGGCTGGACAAAGTAGATGTCTGAGATGGTTAACAATTGAGAGAACCAAGCCAACAACTAAAAGTTCCCCCCAAAAGCAATCTAAACTTTGCTTGAGTTGTTTTTATATTTCAAAATAAAATAGAAAAGGGAATAAAGGAAGATACCAGGTGTTGGCAAAATACTCCAAGTGATGTCGGAAATGTTGGGGTTTGGAGCTCATGACTAAGAAAGAATTCTTGAGAGGTCTTCCGTGCTCAGGCACAGGAGTGCGCAGAAAGAGCTACACTGGGGTCATGAGGAGTGGCCCATTATATACTTTCAAGTTGAGAGGGGGTTAGGGATAGTAAGTCTCTGAGGAATTTTGGAAGCAAGGTTTCTTGGACCTGGAGGGGGCTGGCTATTGTTAGGAAAATGTCATTATCATCTAATAAAACCTCAGTCGTGAGACCCTTCAGTTGTATATCAGTGAGCCATATGCTTGGGGGATGATTGCTAACAGGTATCATGGGGGTTAGAGATAAAGGAAGTTTCCAAAGGAATTTTTATATGTTTTTTAAATTTTTTATTGTTATGTTAATCACCATACATTACATCATTAGTTTGTGATGTAGTGTTCCATGATTCATTGTTTGTGCATAACACCCAGTGCTCCACGCAGAACGTGCCCTCCTTAATACCCATCACCAGGCTAACCCATCCTCACACCCCCCTCCCCTCTAGAAGCCTCAGTTTGTTTCTCAGAGTCCCTCGTCTCTCATGGTTCGTCTCCCCCTCCGATTTCCCCCCTTCATTCTTCCCCTCCTGCTTTTTTTTTTTTTTTTTAGGAATTTTTATATGTTAAAGTGGACTTACAGGATCCTGGGAGGGTGGGGGGAGCGGGATAATGTTAAACTAAGATGGCCCTTTCCCCTTAGCAAAGCATTAACATTGAGGCAGCTGAGTTCCTAGAGGAAGGGCACTCTGCCTGTTTCAAGGACCCATCAGTGGGCTGTAAGTAGTAAGGAAAGCTAGTTTTTTCATTTGCCTTTGTTTCCCACACCACAAGGATGTGGAGTAACTGAATTCATCTACCGTGCTTCTGAAATGTAAACTAGAACAACTCCTTTAAAAAACAATTTGGGGGCACCTGGGTGACTCAGACGGTTAAGCGTCTGCTTTCAGCTCAGGTCATGATCCCAGATTTCTGGGATCGAGCCCAGCATCAGGCTCCCTGCTCGGTTGGAAGTCTGCTTCTCCCTCTCTCATTCCGCCTGCTTGAGTTTCCTCTCTCACTGTCTCTCTCTGTTAAATAAATAAAATCTTTAAAAATAAAATAAAAACAATTTGGCCCTATCTACCAAAGAAGCCTACCCTCTGACCCAGCAAACAGGGTCCACTTCTACAAATCCAGCAAGGATTAATGGTGCACCAACAAGCAGGTGCAAGAATGTTCACAGCTGCATTTGTTTTAACGGCCCCCAAATGGAAATAACCCAAAAGACCAAAAACAACAGAATAAATTAATAAATCCACACAGTGTTCATATAATGGAATGCTATGCAATATGCAACGAAGAGAAGACTGGCCCGAAAGGACCAACATGAAATGGCTTACCTGCAGAAATGTAAATTTGAGCATAGAAAGTAAGGTGCAAGGCACCTGGGTGGCTCAGTTGGTTGAGCAGCTGATTCATGATTTTGGCTTAGGTACTGATCTCAGGGTCCTGGGATCAGGCTCTGAACTCAGCCGAGAGTCTGTTTGAGGACTCTCTCTCTCTCTCTCTCTCTCCCTCTGCCCCTCTCTCCTGCAGACAGTGTGCGTGCCTGCACTCTCCAAAATAAATTTAAAAAGAAGAAAAGATGCAAAAAGTACATCCTGAGTAAGCCCATTTCAACATAAAAACAGGAAAAGTTATCTGCTAAAATTTGGGATAATGGTTACCTTGGCAGGAAAGGGATAGTGACTGGGTGAGGGATTTCCAAGGTGTTAGTAAGGCTCTCTCTGTTGATCTTGGCCTTAGTTAAACATGCGTGTTCATTTGTGAAAATTCACCAAACTGTACTCTTATGTACATTTCTCTGTGGGTGAATTTTATTTCACGTGCAGTAGTTCTTGGAATTAAAATTTTTAAATTTTAGGGGCTCCTGGGTGGCTCAGTTGATTGAGCTCCTGCCTTTGGCTCAGGTCATGCTCCCAGGGTCTTGGGATCGAGCCCCACATTGGGCTCCCTACTCAGCGGGGAGTCTGCTTCTCCCTCTCCCTCTGCCCCCTCACTCGTGTTCTCTCACGCTCTGTTCTCTCCCAGATAAATAAAAAATCTTTTTAAAAATAAATAAAATATTTAAAATTTAAATTTGTTTTACCATATAATTGCAATATAGTTTTGTAAATGTAAACATAGTGATTATTCACAAGAAATTTAATGTCAAGTAGACAATGGATTTATCTCCAGGATTTGGTTGGTAGTTTCTTAAACTTGAGTAATGTACTCACCCCCTTTAAAAGAAAAGGAAACACCCCCCCCTTTAAAAGAAAAGGAAAAGGATTAAGAAATGGGCAAAGGACTTAAATAGACATTTCTCCAAAGAAGATGTACAAATGGCTAATAAGTACATGAAAAGAGGCTCAATATCACTCATCATTAGTAAAATGCAAATCAAAACCACAATGAGATACTATTTCACACCCACTAGAATGGCTGTTATAAAACAAAAGAAAACAAAAACAAAATAACAAGTGTTGGCAAGAATGGTAAGAAATTGGGGGGTGGGGTGGCTGGGTGATGGACATTGGGGAGGGTATGTGTTGTGGTGAGCACTGTGAATTGTGTAAGACTGATGAATCACAGACCTGTACCCCTGAAACAAATAATACATTATATGTTAATTTAAAAAAATTTTTTAAAAACAAACTTAAAGAGCTTTAAAACAAAAAACAAACAAAGAATGGTGAGAAATTGTAACCCCTGTGCACTGCCAGTAGGAGTGTAAAATGGTACAGCTGTTATGGAAAACAGTATGTCAGTCCCTCACAAAATTAAAAATAGAATTACCATATGATCAGCAATTCCACCTCTAGGTATACACTCAAAAGAATTGAAAGCAAGGAGTCAAACAGATATTTGTACAACTATGTCCACATCAACATTATTTACAATAGCCAAAAAGTGGAAGCAACCGAAATGTGCATCAGCAGATGGACTGATAAACAAAATGTCATGTAAACATACAATGAAATTGAGTGCCGGGTTGGTTCAGTCAGAAGAGCATGCAGCTCTTGATCTCAGGGTTGTGAGTTTGAGCCCAACGTAGAGATTACCAAAAAAAATTTAATTTAAAATTTTTTTAATTAAAAACTAAAAAAACAACAAACATATAATGAAATATTATTCAGCCTTAAAAAGGAAGGAAATTCTGACACATAGTACATCATGGATGAATCCTGAAGACGTCATGCTGAGTAAAAAGACAAATACTGTATGATTCCACTAAGTTACCTAAAATAGTCACATTCATAGATATACAAGATAGAATAGTGGTTGCCAAAGGCAGAGGGGAGGGGAAAATGGGGAGTTAGTGTTTAATGGGTACAGAGTTTCCATTTTGCAGGATGAAAAATGTTCCAGAGATGGATGGTGGCGATGGTTGCACAACAATGTGAATGTGCTTAATGCCCTGAAACAGTATCCTTAAAAATGGGCAAAAACGGTGAACTTTATGTTAAGTATATCTTACAATTTTTTTTCAACTTGAGACATCCAGAGAGCTTTTATTGAAAAGATTTACTGCAGCCAGCGTTGAAAAAGTTTACTGCAGTTTTTGACTTCTTCAAAGAGCTGATAACCCTCATCTGCTTCTTCACCTTCTTCATCATAATCATCATCATCTTCTGCGATAGCTTCTCCAGTAAAGTATAACACTGATCTTGGGATTATACACTCACGTAGAAAGTGACCAATTTCAAAGTCTGCAGCAAGGATAGCTTCAGCAGCATCATCCAGATCTCCACTTTCAGGAACTTCAGGAGGGGCAAAAAAATTAAAGAAAGAGTCATTGGAAACTGTTTTGGTCACAGTACGAACTGTCCCACATCCCTTGTGTTTCTGTTTCTTCTTAATGGTTTTCCAAGTGACATTCTTTCCTTTTTTCCAATCTATCTGGCACCCTGTACAACCCATAATTTCTGGTCCATCGAAAGAAAAGGGATCAGAATCATCCGGTTCTGACCTCATCCTATATGTCTTTGTCAACACTTCATTTGTGAAATATTCATTGGGTTCAAAGTGAAATTCTAAGACAAAACTCATGGGCTGGCCAGCATCTGAGAACTTCACTTTAATATCTTTAAGTGCTTCAAAATAGGTTCATCATGTTCCTGAACCATATCACTGAGCAAGTCAATGTTCTTAAAAACAGTCAACCAGCATTCAGGAATTCCCTTGGGGTCTTCTTTTTCTTCATCCTTTTTCTCATCTTCAATCTTGGCTTTTTCTTTCAGCTCCTCCGAAATTTCATCCTCCTCATCTGGTTTCCATTCACATTCTTCTTCCATAGGTTCATAAATTGCATTAATGACCTCAAATCGCTTATCAAATAGAGGCTGATAGAGAACAGCATACTTTCTTTCAAGATCATGAACTTCCTCATAGAATTTGGCTTCTATCTGTGCACATTTAACTTGAAGATTTTTGAGAGCATTCACTCGTCTTTTAACTACCCTAGGCAAGCTTTCAATGTATCCTATTGGTGTTTCTACCAGACCATCAAGTCTTTCTTGAAGGGCTGCAAGAATCTGAGGATTTTGCATCATCTGAACAGTCAGCTGACGCGCTTTGATTTTTGTTTCTTCACCAGTTTCTTCTCCTTCTACTTCTTCAACATCATCCAAATCTTGATCAAGTTCAGACTGTTCTTTGTTGGCAATGTCTACCATGTTGTAAGAATTCCAAATATCGGTGGCTAGCACGGGGAGCCAGGTGGTCGGAGCTGCGCAGGCAGTGATTCAGGGCGGTGGCAGGAGGAGCAGGAGGCCTCTTACAATTTTTTAAATGGGGAAAAAAAGAAAATTCTAATGGGTAGCAGAGAATGAATGTGAGGATTCAAATTGGGGAAAAACTTCTTGAAGGACTTTTCCATATCCATGGGATTTTTGGACATTCTAGTGCAATTAAAGCAACATTTTATTTGACTCAAGGCTGTACCCAAGGACACAGCAGAGATTGTCAGGCTTCCTTCAGTGAGATAATGAAAGACTACATGGAAAGCTGGCCTTTTAAATCCTGCAGTTGTGTTGAAGCAAAAATGGCAATAGAATCAGCCTGAAGGACTTTGTTTTTTGTTTTGCTTATTGTTTTTATAAAGATTTATTTATTTGAGAGAGAGAACATGTGCATGTGAGCGGGGAGAGGGGCAGAAGGAGGGAGAAAGAGAGAGAGAGTCAGAGAGAGAATGTCCAACAGACTCCCTGCTGAGCATGGAGCCCACTGAGGGCTCCATCTCAGGACCCTGAGATCATGACCTGAGCTGGAATCAAGAATTGGATGCTTAACTGACTGAGCCACCCCGGCGCCCCATTCTGAAAGACTTTGAAAGATATTTTACCTGCTGTGTCTGGAAATGAGTTACACAAAATTATTTAGGGAAAACATTCCAAAAAGTTATTTAAAAAAAATTTTTTTAAGTAACCACTATGCCCAAGGTGGGGCTTGAACTCACACCCCCAAGATCAAGAGCTGCATGTTCTACCTACTGAGCCAGCTAAGCACCCCTGAAAAGTTACATTTTTTAAAAAAAGATTTTATTTATTTATTTGACAGAGAGAGACAGCAAGAGAGGAAACACAAGCAGGGGGAGTGGGAGAGGGAGAAGCAGACTCCCCACTGAGCAGGGATTCCCGGTGCAGGGCTCAATCCCAGGACCCTGGGATCATGACCTGAGCCGAAGGCAGACGCTTAATGACTGAGCCACCCAGGCACCCCGAAAAGTTACATTTTTAAGTCACTTAGTGAATGTTCAAATCTAGTACCTTCGCTGACCCAGCAAAAAGTATCCATTGTCGTTTGCTGGTTGTTTTACTGTGTTTGACTCTAATGAGCTAAATACTTTTTAGGGATCATGAACTGTTAATGAGTGAAAGAAAAACATTAAAGAAAAATTTATGTATATATGAACAAAAATAACCAGTGTATAAAAAGGGGCCCCAATTTAAATTGGAGAGCCAGAGAGTCCTTTCCGACAAAGTAACATTTCATCAGTTATCTGAAGGATAAATGTGTTAGCTGGATAAAGAATAGGCAGAACAAGATTTTAAGTAGAAGGAGCAACAAGTACAATATGACCAGAGGCAGGAAATAATTTGGTGGGTTTGAGGAATCGAAAGGGAGCTAGTGTGCAGGAATAAGTTGGAAAGTCATATAAGATGGAGTCGTGAGGGAGGCAGGGAACAGAGCATGAAGACCCTGGGGGTCAGGATAAGCAATTTGGATTATACTGCAAGTACACTGGGAAGCCTTTGAAGGGTTTTTAGTGAAGGGATAAGGAGATCCTGTGGCAGATTTCTCTGGCTGCTGTCTAATGAAAGCACAGAGCAGATGAAACGAAGAGACCAGTGGAAGGCTGGTCCAGGTGAGAGATGATGGAGCCTTCACTGAGGTGGTAACAGGATTGGTGCAGAAAAGTGGATGGATTTGGTTTTAGTTTTGGAGGTAGAATCCATAGACTTGGCTATGAAACAGGAACAAGAGGTAATGTCAGGATTGATTCACAGGTTTTTTGAATGACCACTGAGATTCTGGCTCCTAATTCCAATGTGTGGGGGATTCCCCACACGGAGCAATTCTTGGACACTAGCTGTGTGTCCTATAATGTTACTCAATTTTGACACTTTCCATCTGGAGATAGCCTAAGATTCCACAGGTTTAGGGTTCAGTCCTACAAGAAAGTCTTCCACCCCCCCCCAACACACACACTTCAGAGGCTAGTCACAAGCTCAGGTTATCACCTGTGCTTCTGACCAATCCATTATAGGTTGGAGGTTCCAATGATCTCTTCCTTGGTTTTGATTAATTTGCTAGAGTGGCTCACAGAACTCAGAAACGTTTGGAATAAACTCAGGAACAGCCAGATGGAAGAGATTCATAAGGAAAGAGCAAGGAGCTTCATGTGCTCTCCAGACATCCACTCTCCCCACATCTCCTTTGGTTCATCTACCCAAAAGCTCTCTGGCCCAGTCCTCTTGGGTTTTCATGGAGGCTTCATTACATAGGCATGATTGATTAAACCATTGGCCTTTGGTGATTGAGTCAACCTCCAGGACCTCTCCCCTCTCAGAGGTAATGGTGGGGGGTTTGAGTAGGTGGGGGAGGGGTGAGACTTGAAGTTCCAACCTCTAATCACGTGGTTGGTTCTCCTGGCAACCAGCCCCCCTTCCTTAGGTGGCCAGCAAAATCCACCTCATAAACATAACAAGAGATGCCTCTGTCACTCTCAACATTTAGGAAATTCTAAGGGTTTTAGGAGCTCTATCCCAGGAATAGGGACAAAGACCAAATATATACTTCCTTCTTATAAATCACAATATCACATGAACTTGCTGATAGTGGTCACTATGGTACTAATCATAATCCCTAGCCAGTGTGAGTCAGGGAAGACAGTCAATGCTTTCTAGATTTCCTTTTTTGGTGTGTTATTGATTGTTCTTGTCTCATATGGACTAGTCTGTACCATCATATGCACTTTTGGGTTTAGTGTGCTTATCTTATTAGAACATAAAAAATCTTTTTTTTTTCCTTCACTGCCAGGTCATTCTCATATATAAATTTGCTTTTGTTGAAATAGTGTGCTGAGAGATGTCCTCTCTGAAAGGGCTGTACTATTTGGGCAACTTTCTGATTTTTGAGGACCTCACTGATAGTGTATTTGTGTGATGTTCTTCGTAGTACAGCTATTGGAACATTTCTTTAGACATCCTTCCAATGACCTAGCAGTTAATGCATTTTTTAAAAAAGATTTTATTTATTTATTCATGAGAGACAGAGAGAGAGAGAGGCAGAGGCAGAGGGAGAAGCAGGCTCCCCCCCCCCCCCCAGCAGGGAGTGCAATGCGGGACTCGATCCCAGGACCCTGGGATCATGACCTTAGCCGAAGGCAGATGCTTAACCGACTGAGCCACCCAGGCGTCCCAGCAGTTAATGCATTTCTAAGAGGCTTATTCACAATCAGCATTTTGTTATCCACTCTTTGATGTAAATTCTTAAGATAAGGAGGGAATATATGATTAACCCTATATTTAGAAGTGAATAAAGTGGATATTATATTAAGTTTTCGGCTTGTAATTCCCATATCACATAGATAGTATACATTCAGAAACCATGCCTACTCGTGGTACAGGTGTGGGGGTTTGATTCTTCCCAGAAGTGTTCTCTCCATTGAGAACCGTAGGGGATGGCAGCCTTCCTTGCTGCTTCTCTGTTCCCCTGGAAAGAATTTTTCTAGTTCCCTTCTCACAGATTTGGTGGTTCTTCTATGTCTTGTCTTTCTTTATGTTAATGTCTCATTTTCAGCTCCCTCTTTCATCTAGACCAGGACATATCTTTAGTCCCTGGGGGCATACAGCCTCTGTTCTGAGCCTCAGTTGTGGCACTTTCCTGGACTGTCAAGGGCACTGGGGATTCATCAACCACCAGGAAGCTAATTCAATCGTTTCAATCCTAAGGACCCATCTCTTGGTGAACGTGGTAAGGACATTTGAAAACGTGGTTATCTGAATGGCTTGAGTAGGCTATTGGTTATTTAGTGCCTAGAAACCAGGGATGCCCAACGAAGCTTGCCCCCAAAAGGCCATTAGACTTCTCTTTGGAAAGCACTGTCTATTTCATTCATCTCTGGGATGATTTAGTTTAGTCCCCTTTGAAGGAACTAAACTTAATTTTTTTTTTTTTTTTTTACTCCAGGGCACCTGGCTGGCTCAGTTGGTAAAACATGCAACTCTTGATCTCGAGGTCTTGAGTTCAAGAACCATGTTTGGTGTAGACCTTACTTAAAAAGAAAAAAAAAAACAACCCAAAACTTCTTTTCTAAGTGTCTTCACTCCTCCGGTGGCCATAACAAAATACCATGGGCTGGGGGGCTTAAACAACAGGAATTTATTTCTCACAGTTCTGGAGGCTGGAAGTCCCAGATCAAGATTCCAGCTGATCTGGTTCCTGGTGAGAAACCTCTGCCTGGCTTGCAGATGGTCAACTTCTCACTGTGTCCTCTGGTCTCTCTTCTTTCTCTTTCCTTTTTTTTTTTTCCTTCTTTTCCTTATAGGGTCACTAATCCTATCATGGGGGACCAGTTGTCATGACCTCATCTAAATCTAATTACCTCACTAAAGCCCCACTTCCAAATACCATCACATTGGGGAGGTTGGGGGTTCAGGGTTTTTCTATACTAATTGGAGGAGGGAAACACAAATATGTAGTCTATAATACTAGGTGTAACGAGCTCGGACCTTTTATAAATACCATGTCAGGTTTCCTTTTATGTAGGAGGAGGAGAAATAGATTACTTTTATTTTACTTTATTTTATTTATTTGACAGAGAGCACAAGCAGGGGGAGCAGGACAGGGAGAAGCAGGCTTCCCTCTGAGCAGGAAGCCCGATGCAGGACTCACCCCTGGACCCTGGGGTCATGACCTGAGCTGAAGGCAGATGCTTAATGACTGAGCCACCCAGGCATCATTTTTTTTTTTTTAACTTTAAAAGATTCTTTATTTCCTGGGGCACCTGGCTGGTTCAGTCAGTAGAGCATGTGACTCTTGATCTCAGGGTTTTTGCGTTCAAGCCCCACATTGGGCTAGAGCTTACTTTAAAAAAAATAATAAAATAAAAGATTATTTATTTCCCAATTTAGAGGATTGGATGTACCTTTTAGATCTTTTTATTTTTATTTTTTTAAGTTTTATTTTTATTTAAGTAATCTCTACACCCAACATGGGGCTGGAATTCATAACCCTGAGATCAAGAGTCGCATGCTCCACCAACTAAACCAGCCAGGTTCCACTAGATCCTTTTATACTTTCTGCTCCTCTTTATTTGATTTTTTAAAATTAATTTATTTTAAAAATTGTTTAGTTTTACTGATTTATAATGAACATATAACATTGTGTAAATTTAGACGGACAATGTGTTGATTTGATGTACTTACATATTACAAAATGATTACCATCATAGAGTCAGCTAACAGTTCTATCATACCGCATAATTACCATTTCTTCTTTGTGGTAAGAACATTTAAGATTCACCATCTTAGCAACTTTCAAATAAGTAATACAAGTATCATTAACTATAATTACCATGCAGCACATTAGATCCCCAGAACTTATTCATCTTACAACTGAAAGTTTATACGCTTTGAACAATATCTTCCCATTTCCTTCACACCCCAGCCCTGGTAACCACCATTCTACTCTGTTTCTATGTGTTTGGCTTTTTCAGATTCCATGTATAACTGATATCATAAAGTATTTTTGTCTTTCTCTGTCTGACTTATTTTGTGTAGCATAATGCCCTCGAGGTCATCTATATTGTTGAAAATGGCAAGATTTCCTTCTTTCTCGTGGCTGAATAATATTCCATTATATATATATATATATATATATATGCGTATATTGTCTTCATTCATTCATTGATAGACACTTAGGTTGTTTCCTTATCTTGGCTACTGTGAATAATGCAGCAATGAACATGGAGGTGCAGATGTCTTCAAAACCCTGTTTTCATTTCCTTTGGCTATATATCCAGAAGTGGAATTGCTAAATCATATGGGAGTGTTTTTGGGGAAACCTCCATACTGTTTTCCATAGTGACTGCACCAATTTATATTCCTATCAACAGTGCACAAGTCCACGTCCTTTCTAACACTCATTATTTCTTGGGTTTGGGTTTTTTTTTTTATGATAGTCATTCTAACAGGTGTGAGTTTTTTGTTTGTTTAGGATTTATTTATTTATTTGAGAGAGAGAGCATGATCGGGGGTGGGGTGTGTGTGGGGGGGAAGGGGCAGAGGGAGAGGGAGAGAATCTCAAGGAGACTCCATGCTGAGCATGAAGCCTCTTACAGGGCTTAGTCCCACAACCCTGAGATCATGACCCGAGCCAAAACCAAGAGTCAGCCGCTTAACTGACTGAACCACCCAGGTGCCCCACAGATGTGAGTTTTGATTTGTAGTTTTGATTTGCATTTTCCTGATGATTAGTGATATTGAACATCTTTTCATGTATCTGTTGGCCATTTGTATGTCTTTAGAAAAATACCTACTCGGGGCACCTGGGTGGCTCAGTTGGTTAAGTGACTGCCTTCCGCTCAGGTCATGATCCCAGGGTCCTGGGATCGAGCCCCGCATCGGGCTCCCTGCTCGGCCAGAAGCCTGCTTCTCTCTCTCCCACTCCCCATGCTTGTGTTCCCTTTCATGCTGTCTCTCTATCTCTCTCTGTCAATTAAATAAATAAATAAAATCTTTTTTAAAAAAAGAAAAATACCTATTCAATTCCTCTGCCCCATTTTTTTATTGGATTTTATTTTATTTTTAAAGATTTTATTTCTTTCACAGAGGGAGACACAGCGAGAGAGGGAACACAGGCAGGGGGAGTGGGAGAAGGGGAGGCAGGCTTCCCGCGGAGCAGGGAGCCCGATGCGGGACTCGATGCCAGGACCCTGAGATCAGGACCTGAGCCGAAGGCAGCCGCTCAACCACTGAGCCACCCGGGCGCCCCTATTGGATTTTATTTTTAAGTAATCTCTACACCCAGCATGGGGCTCGAACTTACAACCCCAAGATCAAGAGTCACATGCTCTACTGACTGAGCCAGCCAGGAGCCTCTGGACTTTTCCTATTGAGTTCTATGAATTCTTTATATAGTTTAGATATTAACCCTTCCTCAGAAGGTTTGCAAATATTTTCTCCCATTCTGTAGGTTGAGTTTTCATTTTGTTGATTGTTTCTTTTGCTATGCAGAAGGTTTTTAGTTTGATGTAGTCAGAGATTGCCTTATTCTTTCTTAGTAAATACTTGTCTCAAAAACTCACCTTGAGGGGCGCCTGGGTGGCTCAGTCAGGTAAACGTCTGCCTTTGCTCAGGTCATGATCCCAGGACCCTGGGATCGAGCCCCATATCAGGCTCCTTGCTCAGTGGGGAGCCTGCTTCTCCCTCTCCCTCTGCCTCTCCCCCTGCTTGTGTTCCCTCTCTCTGTCAAATAAATAAATAAAATTTTTCAAAAAACAAAACAAAATAAAACAAAAAAATACCTCACCTTGAATTACAAATAATGATGCAGAAGACAAATTAAGAAAAAGTACTCTCAACATCTGACAGAGAAGTGGCTAATTTCTTTAATATACAAAGAAGTCTTACACATCACTAGGCAAAAGACCATCAACTGTATAGAAATATGGGCAAAGATGACACATAGTCAGATACTGAAAAGTAATAAGAAAAAAGATTCTAGCCCAGGCAGCGTGCATGGGAGCATGGAGAATGGCCCTGCTATGCTCCTTCCTTGAGAACCAAGCCCAGCATCTCCCCATAACCTGCCATAGCTCTGAACTGTGTCTGTGAGCATCTGGGCTCTATATCAATTTGTTTCATGCATCTCTTGGCAAGATGTGTTCTAAGATATCAGAAAAGCCTAAGAGAAGTTATTTTCTGCTTGGTGGGGGGTGTCTGAGAATGATAAAAAGTTTTTCCATATACATTAATGGTAATTGCGTCTTTGCTTTATGCCATCTTGTCTTAAGAAAGTTTCATTGGACTGCTCTACTCTCAGGAGTGGGGGAAACCTCATATGTTGTTGGACGAGAACTGAAATCAGTCCTTTTAGAGAGCAATCTGGCAAAATATATCGAAATGGTGAACTTTTATTACCCTGTGTAAAAATTTCACTTACACAATATTTTAAAAGAGTCCTTAATAATACAAGTATAACGAATATAACGAACTCAATTATCCCAATTATCTCAAACGGACATAGAGTCTGTGGCCCGAGGAAAGTATTAAATGCTTTTCTCTCTATCCCAAGTTATATATACTTGTTTCCTTCTAAACATATACACTAAGCTTTGGCATTATCAAGCCTTCAGAGATTCAGAAATTCTCCTATTAAGAAAATGATAGTCTGTCTTGAATTTCCTCCTAAAATATTTCTCCCTCATGGGACATTATTCAAATGAGACAGAAAGAATGGAGGACAAAACAAGTATTGTTGCATGGATAATGAACTGTTGATGATTACAGAGACACCTCTGGGTGGTTTTAGGTTGTTTCTGGGCCACATGGTGGGTCCAAATTCTACTCAGATTTGTATGTTTAAGAATTAAATCTTACCAGTTCACTCAAGGGATGATTAGGGACTGGGAAACCAGTCATCTTCCAAGAGGCTTATATATACAAAGCAGAATGCTAGTTTCAGAACTCACAGTGGGATATATACCAAGGGTGATACCAGACCTGAAGCTTTCTTCACACAACACCATCTCTTGCTTAAAAATAGCAGAAGCCTCCATCTTACCCTCCCCCCTTTCTTGTTTGTCTTTCCTGATTTTTTTTCTTTCCTGTGGGTCCATGCATTTAGAAGACCAATTTGCAAGTCAGAAGGCTGCTGAGCAAGCACAAAATTAAAGCAAAGAGAATTGGATGCTTTTGGAAGGCATTTCTAGCAAATTGAAGAGAATCAATGAATTGACCTTCCACATTTTAGAGGAATTCCTTTCTAAAAAGCTGGGCCATGAGTCAATAATCAGAACATCCTTTCTCTTCTCGGTGAAGGAGAAATAAACAGATACACAGTTGACTCTTGAATTTCACGGGTCTACTTCTGCATATATGTTTTATAAATACAGTACTGTACTGTAACTGTAGTTTCTCTTCCTTATGATTTTTTTAAAAGATTTTATTCATTTATTTGACAGTGAGAGAGGGAACACAAGCAGGGGGAGTGGGAGAGGGAGAAGCAGGCTTCCCGCCGAGCAGGGAGCCCGATGCGGGGCCCCATCCCAGGACCCTGGGATCATGACCTGAGCCGAAGGCAGATGCTTAACGACTGAGCCACCCAGGTGCCCCCCTTATGATTTTCTTAATAGCATTTTCTTTGGCTTATTTTATTGTAATAATACAACATATAATACATACATCATACAAGATGTATGTTAATCAACTGCTTATGTTATCAGGAAGGCTTTTGGTCAACAGTAGGTTATTAGTAGTTAAGCTTTGGGGGAGTCAAAGGTTATATGTGGATTTTCAGCTGCACAGGGCTCAGCACCCCTAACCCCCACTGAAAGAGGACCTCAACTGCCTCCATTTTGACCTTAGTCCTTACTCTATAACTGATTAAGTGCTTCATTCTGACATCTTTTTTTTTAAGTTTATTTACTTATTTATTTAAGTAATCTCTACCCCCAACATGGGGTTTGAACTCATGAACTCGAGATCAAGACTTGCATGCTCTTCTGACTGAGCCAGCCAGGTGCCCCTCTGGCTTATCTTTTAACTCAAGCAAAAGACCTGTGATGGCAACCAAAAGTATCCCTCGAGCAGTAAGGACCACCCTGATGCCAGCAAGGCCTCTCATGACTGACCTCAAGACAATGATCAACCTGACCTTTACTGCCCCCCTGCGAGTACCCACTGACCTTTGTCCCACATTTTCCTTATATAAAAAAAATAAGTATTTTCAGAACTTTGAAGAAGACAGTGTTTGGAACACTAGTCCACTGTCTTCCTGGTGGTGGCCTCACTGAAACAAATTCCTCTCGTTTCCCCACCACTCGTCTCTCTGCCTTTGGATTTTGTCAGTGGTGAGTGGCTGAACCTGGTCTATTTGGGACCCCTGGAGCCAGACGCTCTTGCACCCCTGCACCCCAGTTACACCATGTTGTACAAGCCTCAATTGTAGTTAAATAAAATCAGGCTCAATGATTTCCTTTTATCTGCCCAAAATTGATAGCACACATGTACTTTTTCAAAATGACGTAAAACGCTACAAAAAGAGAGTGAACACATCTGTTCATCATGGAATGAAGTTAGGTGGTTGTTTCAAAAGTTGGCAATGTGTTCCATGAAAGGGAGGTTGATGCAAAACGACTCCAAAGGCAAAAGGAGCTGTAAGTCTGAAGAAAAAGGCTGACAAGTCCAGCTTGACAAGAAATAGTTGATGAAGGGGACTTAGGGACCGAAGCGTGTCTTTGGCAGTAAGACAAGTAGATCTCTGCAACCCCACCTCCTTTAAGACATGTTTTTATAGCCTGGAGGACCACCCAGGAGGTGAATGTTGGGAATAAGTGTCATAGTAAAAGCTCCAGAGCAGATCAAAGACATTTTGCCCTGAGGGTGTACTTAAGGGTGTGGTTAATGAAAGGAAAGAATGGTGGGGTGGGGTGGGGGGGATTGCTATGCCCAAGGAGGCTTCAGGTCACAGAATGCAATGCTTAGAAAGAACTCTCAATAATGTATTCCACTGTGCCTATGACTTCCAAGGACTGGGATCTTTTCCCAAGATCTTATTTATTTATTTATTTTTAAAAAGATTTTATTTATTTTTTTGACAGAGAGAGACACAGCGAGAGGGGGAACACAGGCAGGGGGAGCGGGAGAGGGAGAAGCAGGCTCCCCGCGGAGCAGGGAGCCGGTTGCGGGGCTCGATCCCAGGACCCTGGGACCATGACCTGAGCCGAAGGCAGACGCTTAAGTATTGAGCCACCCAGGCGCCCCTTTTATGAAGATCTTAGAAAGAGGAACTGGCCTCAGGACATAATGTTTCACTTAAAGTGAATGACTTTATTTTTTATTTTTATTTATTTAGTTTTTAAGATTTTATTTATCTATTTGACAGAGAGAGACAGCGAGAGAGGGAACACAAGCAGGGGGAGTGGGAGAGGGAGCAGTCTTCCGGCGGAACAGGGAGCCCGATGTGGGGCTCGATCCCAGGACTCTGGGATTATGACCTGAGCCAAAGGCAGACGCTTAACGACTGAGCCACCCAGGCGCCCCAGTGAATGACTTTAATATAAAATATTGTTAACTGTTAGCATCCCTTTCCAAACCTTTGAAAATGGTTGCTGGTAACTTGCTGGGGTGCTCCCATTACTATATCATTAGGGTGTCTGTTTCTCTGAAAATAAAATGACTGGTGAGGTGAAAATTTGTCCCACACTGTGCAGTCATCTATTAACAGGTCGATTTATTCAGTTTTAACTGTTAAAAATATCATGTGTACTATTGTAACACTTTAAGTTTTACCCTAAAATACATTAAGCCTATATTATACAAGTGAATTTATTTGCTAATAAAAAATATCTTGGGGCGCCTGGGTGGCTTAGTCGGTTAAGTGGCTGCCTTCAGCTCGGGTCCTGATCTCGGGTCCTGAGACCGAACCCCATGTTGGGCTCCCTGCTCAGTGCGGAGTCTGCTTCTCCCTCTCCCTCTGTTGCTCTCTCGCTCGTGCACGCTCCCCCAAGTAAATAAATAAAATCTTAAAAAAATATATTTAAAACCACAGTGGACTCTGAAATGTCCAATCACCTTAACTCCTAGGTAACTGTAGGATTTGGCTGTAATAACTATTAGGTGGTGCTCCTTTTCTTCTCTCCCTTAAAATAATTATGATAGGATGTTGGTAAATGGTCTTAAATAAAAATTTTAGGGGCTGCCTGGGTGACTCAATTGGTTGAGTGTCCAACTCTTGGTTTCAGCTCAGGTCATGGTCTTCGGTTCGTGAGATCAAGCCCCGTGTTGGGCTCTGTGCTCAGTGCTGAGTGGGCTTGAGATTTTCTCTCTCTTCCCCTCCTCCCACTTGCACGCACACTCTCTCTCTCTCTAAAATAAATAAATAAAATCAAAATAAAAACTTTGGATTAAAAGGAAAACCAAACTTCTGTATTTTTGTTACTACTAAATAATACTTTTATAAATTTGAATGAAAAACCACCTGTATGTATTGCTATTGGGTTGCAATTATGCCCTCAAGCTTAATTTAAAATATACTACTTAACAAAAGTTTCATTAAAGATGAATTCCAATCATCAAAAAATAAATGTATTTCAAAACTAGATTTTTGTGCGATATGTATCAACAGTGTGGAACAAAGTAGTAAAAGGTATAATGTAACTTCTTCAAAATTTGAAACACCTTAAGAATATTTCATGTTTTTATGCCAATATTTAGCATACTGGTTTTATTGATAGTGGATATTTAATGCAACTTAGTAGCACTGTGGTTTAAATAATTTTGTCTTGGAAACGAAGTTTCTTTTCTAATTCTATTATTTATGTATATATGTATGCCCCACACCCCACCATGAAGCTCAATGCGGGGCTTGGGCTTACAGCCCTGAGATCAAGACCTGGGCTGAGCCCAAGAGTCAGAGGCTTAACTGACTGAGTCACCCAGGGACCACTCTATCAGCCTATTTTGAAGAAAAGTTGTTTCATTTTGAGGCTTTTTTGTCCCACCCCAAAATAATAAATTTACTTTGCCCTGTACAAAATAACTGTAGAATTAAAAAAAAATTTTTTTTTAAGACTTTATTCATTTGACAGAGAGGGAGAAGCAGGCAGGGGCAGAGGTAGAAGCAGACTCCCCTTGGAGCAGGGAGCCCAACGCAGTAATTGATCCCAGGACCCTGGGATCATGACCTGAGCCAAAGGCAGACGCTTAACCGACTGAGCCAGCCAGGCGCCCCCACCACAAAAAAAAAATTTTTTTAAGCACTCTTTACACCCAGCGTGAGGCTCGAACTCACAACCCTGAGATCAAGAATTGGATGCTCCACCAACCGAGCCAGCCAGGTGCCCCTTGTTCAAATTTATTTAACAAGTGCTGTGTGAGCCACGTTAAGCACCTTGCGTATTGCATCAAAGTTCTAACTCACAGGAGCATTATCATCCTGACTTTACAGCTGGGGAGGTCAGGGACGTTTTTGGGGCCCTCGGCTGATAAGAGCTGGGGTTGGGGGCGCCTGGGTGGCTCAGTTGGTTAAGCCACTGCCTTCGGCTCAGGTCATGATCCTGGAGTCCCGGGATCGAGTCCCACATCGGGCTCCCTGCTCAGCAGGGAGTCTGCTTCTCCCTCTGACCCTCTTCCCTCTTATGCTGTCTCTCATTCTCTCTCTAATAAATAAATAAAATCTTAAAGAAAAAAAAAAAGAGCTGGGGTTGGGAGCTCACCAGGTATTTCTGCAGCAGAGCTTAAAGCCACTGCGTGTGTTCTGTCCCAGGGCTGAACCATCTTTAGACCCGAGGTCTGACGATTACATTTGGAAGTGTATTTATAATACTCCCTGGATCTGAATTTGAGGTCAGTTTTCCAATGCCAGGTTTTTCTATCTTTTCTGACAGCCTTTGTCAAATTCCTGCACAAATTGTGTCCAATTTAGTTGCATATTAAAGCTGGACTAGATACTGAAATTGGCCCTCACCAAACTGCTGTGAGTGAATGCCATTGTGATTCGAATGCCAACTATATGCAAGTGAAATATGTTTGCTACAATATCTGTTTTTTTTTTTTTAATTTGTTAAGTTTTTAAGTAAGCTCTACACCCAACGTGGGGCTTGAACTCACAAACCTGAGATCACGAGTTGCATGTTCTATTGACTGAGTCAGCCAGGCGCCCCCAATATTTAGTGGTTTGAGGTGGGTAATTGAAGATTGGTGTGGCCCAATTCAAGTTGTTTACTCTTTGGTCATGATAGAAAACTTAAGAATGTGGTCATGTCCCTAAACAGAAGTCCATTTCATTTTGCTTGCTTGTTCTGAGTAGACACAAACAAGTTCAATCTCACTACTGTCCTTGTTGCCTTTTCTTTTCCAAAATTCTCAGCTTTTACTTTCATTTTTGTCTTTGAATAATTGCAAAATCCAGCCTTCAAAAATAGCATTATCACATATGTGCGCTCCAAATATATCAGCATTTGTCACAACCAGTCATTTGAAAGGGACACATGCATGGATATTTCCTACTTAAAAATCATTGCATGGAATTGTTTGCCAGATCCTTACCCTGTTACTTTCAGGGGTTGTTCTTTCATGCTTTCCAATTTTAAAATGTTGAAGCAGAGTTTTATTAGTTGATCATCTCTTTAGGGTGAATTCCAAGCATTTTGAGTCGCAATGCTAGATTGAGCTGCATCAATACAGAGGACCCTGTACTCATTATTGCGTCCCTCTGCATAATAGCTCACTTGGCTAATCGCTAACGTATCCCTGGAAGGACAGCATTCCCGTGGAAGACAGTGTGAAGGGTGCCCCCTAGAGGATGCAATACTGGTAACTGGGAAGGAAGCACAGCGGCAAGGCCCAGGTCACACTCATTACTGTTAGCTCTCTTCCCTCCTTCCTAGCCCTCTGAAAGCTTTCAGGATTTTCTTCTTCTTCTTCTTCTTCTTTTTTCTTTAACATCAAGGGTTCCTACATTAAAATACCAGAAGGGTCAATTCTACGTTTGTCAGATTTTTCACTGGGCAGCATTGTCACTCTGTCCTCAGTTGATGTCCATTGAGTGCTCTTCGGTCAACTCTTCTTCAGGTCCTGCCAGCTACACAGAAGAGCCTGGGGTAGGAATGGGGACATTCCCCTAGGAAGCAGTGCTCATGGGGGACGGCAGCGGGGCTGTCCTAAAACTGTATGCTCCATTCTAGAAATGGTATGAAATTGGAATGGGGCTGTTAGGGAACATATGAATAAAAGACAAATAATATACTCTGAATTCCATTATAGTCCCAAGCTATTATCTATCTAAAAGAAGACAGAAACTACTCTTGGTAGTTTCATCATTTAAAAATAAATTACACTTCCATTCTTTTTTTTAAAGATTTTTTAATCTTAGAGATGGGGGTGTAGATAGAGAGAGAGAGAAAGCAAGCAAGCAAGGGGCAGGGGAAGAGGGAGAGAGGACCCCAAGCAGACTCTGCGCTGAGCTTAGAGCCAAGGTGGCGCTCAAGGTGGCGCTCGATCTCACGACCCTGAGATCATGACTTCATCTGAAACCAAGAGTTGGATGCTCAACTGACTGAGCCACCCAGGCACCCCACACTTCCAGTCTTGTAATAAATAAAAATGTTAAGAATCGACACATTCAGGGGTGCCTGGGTGGCTCAGTTGGTTAAGTGACTGCCTTCAGCTCAGGTCATGATCCTGGAGTCCCAGGATCGAGTCCTGCATCGGGCTCCCTGCTAAGCGAGGAGCCTGCTTCTCCCTCTAATCCTCCCCCCTCTCATGTACTCTCTCTCTTTCTCGCTCTCTCAAATAAATAAATAAATCTTAAAAAAAAAAAAAAGAATCGACACATTCAGGTCCCTGCCCTGTGAATGTGGCTCAAGGTACAGAGGGCTGGAAATGCTACAGGCCAGGGACTGAGGCAGCTTGGAGATGGCAGATCACAGCTCTTCAAGTCAGTGAGAATGAATGGCCTCCAATAAAACTCCACTGCAAAAAATGGGAAAAGAACAATGTGAAAAGTACAAAGGTTGAGGAGGTAGAGCCAGAATAGTTTGTGGTAGAAAATGTCCTAGGCTGGGGCGCCTGGGTGGCTCAGTCAGTTAAGTGCCTGCCTTCGGCTCAGGTCATGATCCCAGGGCCCTGGGATGGAGCCCAGTGTTGGGCTCTCTGCTCAGCAGGGAGCCTGCTTCTCCCTCTTCTCCCTGCTAGTGCTCTCTCTCTCTAATAAATAAATAAAATCTTAAAAAAAAAAAAAAAGAAAGAAAAGAAAATGTCCTATGCTGACATGGAGTGAATGAGTGAATGGGAAGGGGGAGTATTTCCCAGGGTGGAAGGGATTTAAAGATGCTGATAGTCCTTGAGAACTTGGAAGAAAACTTGATTGTTGCTTAATTTTCAAAAAGCTAATAAAGATGGCACAAAAAGAAAACCTTTATCTGACAGTGAACCTGATGATAGCAAATGAGAGTCAACTGACAAATCAACAGGCTTTGCCACAGTTATCAATGAGAATGTTCCCATGAAATGGAAAGATTTAAGTGAGGCAGACTTAGCAATGGTAATCAAAACCATAATGTTCTCAGATTGTAATTGCTTTTTATGAAGAGAGACTAATTTGACATTTTTGCCCAGAAAATGAAGCTCAATATTGTTTGCATTGAGAGATCTAAATATATAAAGCTAATCTGGATATTGACATTTTTTTTCCCCAGTGTGAAAGAATACCTACATTCTCATGAAAACTGAGTATGATGTATTCATTTTGAAGTAGTATTTAAGGGGAGTTGAGGTTTTTGTGTATCAATAGCACTAGTTACTTCAAACAAATAAAAGTGTTCTATAGTTGCTTAATTTATCACAGAAAAAAGAATAATCAATATATTGGTCAACCTTGTTAGTAAATAAAATGCGAATGAAATTGTTATTTCATATCTAATATTAGAAAAAACAATGCTCAACTCTGGAAAGCTTCTAGTGAAAGAGCTACATTTTAATTACTGAAGACTGTACAAATTGGTGTAAGTCTCATACAAAAAAATTTGGAAATATGTCAGGCCATGAAAATGTATATACCTTTTGACCCAGTAAATCCCACTACTGGGAATTTATACAAAGAAAATCAAAAACAAAAGAAAGAAGGAAAAAAGTCTCTGTATATAAATATGTTGCAGGAATAAGCAACAAACTGGAAACAAACTAAATGTCCAATGAGGGGAATGGGGAAGTAAATTATACAACAATACAGGATAGAGGTTTTAAAGTTGACAAACAGACTTTATAGCAGCATTTTTTAAAAAAGGCAAGTTACAACACTGTATTTCTGCAATGACTAAAAATTTAGAGAAATGATGCATTTGGAAAAAGATGAAGTGGACATATAGTTGTTCACAGTGATAACATTAGATGTGAATTCTTTCACACTTTATGTCATGTTTTCATATATATCAAGAAATATATTCATTTATCAGATGCATAAATCTTAAATTCAAAATAATTTGATACAGATGTCCAAAAAAAGTGCTTTATGAAAAAGAAGATGTTGGGAACGATTCTTATTTTGTGATTCCTTTTGTCCTTTTAAGCACACTACTTACTTAACAGTAGATGAGTGGTAAGTTTGTCAAGAATTTCTAGTCAACCAAATGCCCCATGTGCCCGAGGATCTCTATGCCAGACAAAGCCCAAGAAAGAACAATAATGCTTTTGGCCCAGGCTGAGCAGTTACTCTCTCCTATATACTAAGTATTTATCCACAGAATAGTAAAAAATATATATTCTATATATTAGGTGCTAGAGCCTAATACAAGACATGAATTCAATCTAAAAACTTCTAGAAAGATAATTAAAATATTTCTAGATTTAATTGTGTTATTCACAAAACTGATGACACTGGAATATCTTCCTCATGTGAAACAACAATCAGTATCAAATGTTATGCCTAACACAAAGAACAAATGTTTAATCATTTTTATGTCATTATTTATAAGTGCTCCTATGTTTCAAAACTAATTAAATTTGCCTTCAGCATTTTGTTGCAGAGTTTTGGAACCAGCTCCTTTAGAATGCTCTAACAGCTTGATGGCCTTGTCAGAGTTTTCAATATTTCTAAGCAGAGTCTCTAATCTTCTCTTAATTTTCTTCTGATCTTCAAGAGCACAGCCAATTACTATGGACTGAAACTTCTGGTCAACAGGCCCAGGTGGCACCTCGGATGAACATGCACTGTACAGTGACATCAAGTGACTCTTGGCATTTCCCAAATCATCCAGAAACTTACTGACGACCTCATCAATAATCCTGGTGGCATGCTTTAGGGATTCTTGCTGCTGGGGGTTTCTAATTGTTTCCACAGAGACTTCAACGGTAAGCGTTCGTCCCATCAAACGGTTTGCCGTCAGATTTAATTCTTCTCTTTCTCCTAAATGTAGAAAGTTTGAAACATTAATCAATATGAGACATAAACTTACGTATATTGAGAACACTAAGGCATTCACTTGTGGCTAAAACTATTTTCTGTAAGCACCTTGGCTACGAAAATTTTAAAGGTAAAAGTCAAAACTATAGCACATAAGATTAACTGATGAACTGTATTATATTACAGAGAGAGGTTGCAGAATACCTTCCCCTAAAGTCTTTATTTTTTATTTTTGAGAGAGAGAGAGAGGGAGAGAGAGTGCACACATGTGCACACAGGCGGGGGAGGCGAAGGGGGAGAGGGAGAGAGAGAATCTCAAGCAGGCTTCATGTTCAGCCTGTGAGCCCCACGTGGGGATTGATCTCACAACCCAGATATTGTGACCTGAGCCAAAATCAAGAGTCAGGTGCTTGACCGACTGAGCCACCCAGGCACCCCTCCCTGCAAGTCTTTACACATGGGATGACTTTATACATGGGACACCAGATGACTTCTCAAGTGGTCATGTTTGAAAACGTTTGGGCAGGTATGCATTTGTAACTGGGATTGAGATCAAGTCTTAACATAGAGTGAATAGTGTGCATAACCAGGGTTTTGTGCTGGTTAGAGCAAGAGATCAGACACGGTGGATCTCTTGATAAGGATGTGCTGTAGGGGGGGAAAAATAATTTTCCCTGTACCTTTCTGAGTTCTTGGTTGAGAAACCCTATAATAAAAGACAGATTAACAAGAAAAAAAGCAGAAGCTTATGAACATGTATACTTCACATATACATAGGAGGTTTTCAGGGACACTGAGATGGCCCACCTCCCTGAGATGGATGGCCCAAGACACCATCTTAAAAACCATGTTCAGCTAAGGACTAAGACGTGGAGGGAGGCCTTCCCCTCCTTAGTGAGGTTACCAGGAAAAGCAGGATAAACCAGGGTAAGGTTGTTTTGCAGATTTAGTAGAGGCCTTCTGCATAGATAACAGTTTCTGTGATTTATAGTCGTCCTTCTCTTCCTGGTACACAGAGGGAGGCACCCTTGCAAATGGAAATAGCCTTTATAAATTTAAACTTCCCTTACAAAAGAATGACTTCTACTCTGTTTTCAGAGCTTCTCCTGTGTCTGCAGCTTCTCAAAAATAATCAGCTTGAAATAACTCTTATGCCAAAGAGCCACACTTTGGGGTGGCATATTCTGCATGTGTCTCAGAATACAATGCCCCAATTTTGGCTGAGCAAACTTAGCCATGATAGTGGAGAAAAAGCTGGCTTCAAAAGTAGGCCCTGACTTCATCCTTGCCAGGGAAATTTAAGCAGGCCAGTGGTGTAAGTCTTGGCCAGCACAGAGAGGCAATCGTGGGAAAAGGGATCCACATTTCATTATTTATATGAAAAAGTCAGCCATCTCCCCTTTGGCCTGTTCTGTAACTCTCTTCCTAGTTCATCGATCTCTGGAGAGGATGGTGAACAGACTGGCTGGATCTTGACCCCTCAGTGCGTGTCTAACAGTTCGGGGCCTGGAGTTAGACTGCATGCTCCTGGCACCAGCCACCGGCCCACTGGCTTCTCTCGGGAGGCCCCGGAGCAACTGAAGTAGGAAGATGGCTGCCAGTGACAGAAAACCACGAGTGCCCTGTTCCTCCCTGGGCAGTCATGCTTTTCATATAGAAATGATAGCACATTTTTACGTTAATGGGGTTTTATTGGGCACCTAATTTCTTTCCCCTGCATTTTCTCTCCTTCTTCTCCTTAAGTTACACCTCAACCCCTCTCTTTTTGTCTTCTCTGCTTTTACAGCTTCTACAGTCCAGTAACTTCTGAGGAACTGAAGTTAGGAGTGTGAACCTGAGGTCAAAGGCATCGCCCCTTACTGCTTGGAGCCACCTCTTCTGGAGCTTGGAGGCCTTTTCTACCATTTCCAGCCACGCCCTTGACGTAGCGGGCAGGCCAGCAGGGTGACCCCTGGGTAAGAGGATCCTGTAATAAACTGACAGCTGCAGCTGCAGTCCGTGCTCACGGGAAATGCCAAAGCCAAGTGTACGAATTCCTCAAGTCAAGCGAAAATGGACCTAAACCCCATATCTTAAACCCCACAAAGGAGTGAAAAGATGAGCTCCCGTCTGGGGAAACGTTCTCACCGTCGCTGATCTGCCTCATGTCCTGGCTATTCTGGATGCTGTGGATCATTTCCAGGAGGATTTCTTTCTCTTGCTCAACGGCAGTTGCTGCTTCTCTCAAAGCTTCCACCCTACATAAATTGGGGAAACAAAAGTTACCACATGGAAGCTTACTTTTCCTCATCTCTCTCACTTGCTCCAACTCAAGTTTAAAGATCACTAGGAACACTTTTCAAAAATTCTTTATCCCTCTTAGGGTCACCTGGGTGGCTCAGTTGGTTAAGCAACTGCCTTCGACTCGGGTCATGGTCCTGGGGTCCTGAGGTTGAGCCCTGCGTCGGCCACCTTGCTCGGCGGGGAGCCTGCTTCTCCCTCTCCCTCTACCTGCTACTCCGCCTGTTTGTGCTCTCTCTCTCTGTCAAATAAATAAATAAAAAAATCTCAAAAAAAATTCTTTATCCCTCTTTAAAATTTTTAAAAAAATCTTCTGTTGTTTTAAATCCACCTACCCCACCCCCATTTTCCTCCCCACTCATATGGCAATCATTCTATTTTGTATTTGTTCTTAACAAAATCTATATTTGTATTTTTATCTATTTTCAATTTATATCTCATTGTTTCTTTTTTCACTCAGCATTATTTTGTTAGGAACCATCCAGCTTCCTAAGTGAACATCTAATCAGTAGCTTACTGCATAACACTCCGTGTATATCCACCTGATTTTACCTCCACTCTCCCAGTGGAAACGGCTCACTTTGTCCCCTTACTTTTCATCACCACAAAAAAACAAAACAAAACAAAACAAAAACCACGCTTCAATGAATACATGTCTTCTATGGACTTGAATGAGAATCTCCTTAGGGTATATCTCAGGGCAGAACTGGGACACAGGGTATGTGCACCCTCAATTTAACTCAGTACTACCACTGTTTTCCAGAATGGCCAGACAAGACCATTGTCAGGAAGCAAGCATTCTTACCCCCTCAAAGTACCCTTAGCTGGACTAAGAATCAAATTGACATGGGACAAATTAACAGGAGAAAATCAAATTTAATAGTGTACTTAAGGGGAATCCACAAAGACATGGAAATTCCAAAGACAGGCACAATGAGGTATGTGTTATTTTGAATGAAGAAGGGGGTAAGGGTCTGGGACTTCAGAGAAAAGAATACACTTCATAGGGTAATAAGAAGAGCAGATGTTTGTTAATTAGATGTTTGCCCCGCCATACAGATGGGCCACTCAGATAAAATTTATCTCTACTTATAACCCTTATTCTGGGAAAGACCCCTAATTTAGATTCTTCTGTGTGCTTAAGGGAGGGGCAGAAGTTTCTCATGAGCTTCTGCAGGCTCTCAAGTGCCTTCAGCTCAAAATAACTGACATGCCAAAGTGGCGCATTCTGGAGGGGGCCCTGTCCTGAACCCCTTTGCAATATTCCCAGCAGCAAAGCATAGGAATCCCTGTGCTCCCACAGCCCTACCATTACTCAGCATTCTCCAACTTTCTATTTGTTGCCAGTCTACTAAGTATACAGTGATATGTTCGTACTTAGTTTGCATGTCTTTCATTACTAATAATTTTGGACATCCCTTTGTATTCTTGTTAGCCTGTTCATAGCCTTTGCCTATTTTGGTTTTCCTTTTATTTTTTAATTTTTTTAAAGATTTATTTATTTGACAGAGAGAGACACAGCAAGAGCGGGAACACAAGCAGGGGGAGCAGGAGAGGGAGAAGCAGGCTCCCCGCTGAGCAGGGACCCCGATGCGGGGCTCGATCCCAGGACCCTGGGACCATGACCTGAGCTGAAGGTAGGTGCTTAATGACTGAGCCACCCAGGTGCCCCTGTTTTCCTTTTTTTTAAACAGGGTTATTGTTCTCTTGTTGATTTGCATACTCAAGGAATTAATCCCATATTAGTTGCAGACATAATCATCTCCTTCCATCCTATCATATATGAATTCTGTCTGGGATATCCTTCACTGAATAGATATCCTTACTTTGAAGTGATCAAATTAATCTTTTCTTGGCTTTATTTTGCCTTATGGTTTATGCTTTTGAAATTTTACTTCAGGGTCATAAGGTATTTTCTTACCTTTTTTCCTATCAACTTTATTGCTTTACCTTTCTCATATTTATGTCTTAGTCCATCTAGAATCCACCTGTATGTGTTTAGGTAAGGATTTTATTTTTCTCCAAATAGTGAACTGTTTTTTCCCAACATTATATCTACCAAAAATCCATCTTTCAATGGATTTCCTCCAATGAGGAAAGATGCTCTCTGTGTCAGATAAATAAATAAAATCTTAAAAACAAAACAAAACAAAAAAACAAAAGTCATATGCTCTTCAGACTGTGAGCCAGGTGCCCCGTGAATACTTTAAATTATAAATTATAATTTCTCGCTGGTTATTGCTGGTTAGAGAAATGCTGTTTTTGTACGGTTCATCTTGTAATTGGTAATGGACTTATTTATTAATTTTAATGATTTGTCTTTAAAAAATTTTTTATTGTTATGTTAATCACCATATTACATTATTAGTTTTCTGATTTGTCTTTTGATTCTATTGATTCTTCTAGATTTTTAAAAAGATTTTATTTATTTGTCAGAGAGAGAGAGAGCACAAGCAGGTATAAAGCCTGTATCAAACTATAGAAGCACTACTTTGCCTAACTCCCCCAAGTATAAACACACATACACTTACTACACATTCATATGAACACACCCAGTCACTAAAGAACAAGGCTGTGGAATCATGAGAGCAAAAGAAAAGAAAATCCTGTATATTTAAAAAGATGAGATGAATTTTTCAAGACTCACTGGAGTTTGTACTCAATGTACAATGATAGAGAACTGAATGTTATTCAAAAAAGGCACTTCTTGTTATACGTTACTCCGTATATAAGTTGCCAGTTTTTGCAAAATGAACAGTGACAGACTTATCCTCAGTATTCAGACGGCCTTAGAAACATGAGATCATGGAAGATCTAATCCTGATTGCTGCCGTAAGTGGGCACAGAAGGAACAACTTCACTAATGTTTGAGCACATGTCCATTCCATTTAAGGCCTCCCCTGCCCACCCCAACTGCAACGTTTCCCCAACAGCCATCCACCTGTTAGAAACCAAAATAGCACCGATAGACCACAAAGTCACAGGGTCTCTTTGTTCCTCAAGGTACTAAAAATATGTTGAACTTTGTGTTTATAAGAGCCAGTAAAAGCAAGAGCTGGTAAGAATCTTACATGACAAATGTGGCTGGAAAATACAATTAAAAAAAACAGTATTCTATAAAATGGCAATAATACAACAGCAGGCCCACTTCCAGCACCATCCATTACATGCTTACACATTTTACATTAGCAAACCCTCAGACAGATAAACTAGGGCCCACTAAATATGAGATTGAGTTGGCACTAATATGAAATATTTATGCTAAAAACACAAACCATGACTCCAGTGTTTAAATGACACAGATAAATCATGTGATTGGTAAATGAGAAGATGCTGAAAGAAGAGATGAATTTTTCAAGACTCACTGGAGTTTGTACTCAATGTACAATGATAGAGAACTGAATGTTATTCAAAAAAGGAAGGCTTCATTTACGACACGTTACAACAGCAAGTTCAGGGAGTTGTTAACAAGAAAATGGTTTAAAAGGAGACACTCTAGAAAAAAAAATAAGTCGATCATATAAGGAAGACATTTTGCCATTAAATGAGACCAAATACAGAACACATTAGATGGAAATTTTGAGTCTTGTGGTTTTTTGCTTCTCCCCCAATGCTAGAAACTGCCAGGGCGTTTTCCCTGTGAAAACCAGATTTCATCTTTTATTGGACTTCTCAAATACGTTTTTATGTATACCTTTTTCACTTCATAGCAAAGATAAAACGCCATTCTTCAGAATGTAAAGATTTCAAGGGTTTGTTTGTTTTTTGGCACCAGTGACATTTGCTATTCCCTCTAGCTGAACCTAGATCTCTACTTAGTTTATTTAAGTAATATTTGTACTGTTTCTCAGCCACTGAGATCTTTAAATTCATCTCACATATAAATCTGTCTACAACCTTTCCATTTAGTTCTAGAAAATTGTTAGCCATCGTATCTTCAAATATTCCCTGTCTTCCATTCTTCTGGAACTCTGGTTAGACAAGTGTTGGACCACCTCACCTTATCCTTCATGTTTTTTTAACACCTCATTTGACAACACTTCTCTTGGCGGAGAAGGGTGGTTCTGTTTTTACTAACAGATCCTAGAAGAGCTACATTTCCAAAATTGGTTAAGAACTTCTCTTCATACCAAGGCTGACCTGAGTTGTACTCCTGGAAAACTCTCTGCATGAAACTGCGACGAAGCTGGCTTTGACAAAAAGAAATTTCAGTCAGAAAATTCTTCTGAGGGCAAAACTGAAGTGCACACATTCTTGGATAGTCTTTGGGTCTCCCACACCTCACAAATCTCTGCAGCCTAGCTATCAAAAGGACACATGGCTGAGAGACTTAGAGGCCTGAGAGGCACTTCACCAGACTAAAGCTACTGCGGATCCATCGGATCCACTGCCTAACAGACCATGCCGTGAAGCTGCGATGGCTTTTCAGTCACACTGTTCAAACCAGCTCTGCCACTTACTGGCTGTGTATCCTTGAGCAGTTACTTTTTTTTTTTTTTAAGATTTTATTTATTTATTTGACAGCGAGAGAGGGAACACAAGCAGAGGAGTGGGAGAGGGAGAAGCAGGCTTTCCGTGGAGCGAGGAGCCCGATGCAGGGCTCGATCCCAGGACCCTGGGACCATGACCTGAGCCGAAGGCAAACGCTTAACAGCTGAGCCACCCAGGTGCCCCCCTGGAGTAGTTACTTAAGTTCTCTTTGCCTCAATTTCCTCACTTATGAAAAAGGGATAATGAGCGAGTGGTTGTGACTGAAGTAAAGCAGGTAAAGAGTTTAACACAATGACTGACAGCACTGACTAAAACAATTATGAGTTAACACGTGTGGTGTGTCTAAGAATTGGTGCTGGCAAACATTAGCTTCATGGATTTATGACACACATAATGGTAACATTGTGAACTCAGGCTTATAAATAACAAGAATTGGTGCTTTCATAAAAAGGAAAGGAACAGGCAAATGCTCCTATCATGAATTTATTTGAAAAAAATAATTTCTTTCTTTTTTTTAAGTTAGGCTCCTCACCCAGTGTGGAGCCCAACATGGGGCTTGAACTCATGACCCGGAGATCAACACCTGAGCGGAGATCAAGAGTCAGATGTTTAACCAACTGAGCCACCCAGGCACCCCCCAAAAAATAATTTCTAAAACAAGTTCTTAAAATCATAGTCCCATCTCGTATTTAATATTCTTGTATCCAAGAAACAAGACTTGGCGAGGATGGGGAGAAAAAGGAACCCTCACGCTCTGCTGGTGGAAATGCAAACTGGTATAGCTACTGTGGAAAACAGCATGGAGCTTCCTCAAAAAATTAAAAATGGGGGCACGTGGTTGGCTCAGTTGGTGGAGTGTGCAACTCTTGATCTTGGGGTTGTGGGTTTGAGCCCCATGCTGGGTGTAGAGATTACTTAAAAATAAAATCTTTAATAAAATTAAAAATTGAACCACCCTACGATCTAATAATCACACTACTGGGTAATACCCAAAGAATATGAAAACACAAATTAGAAAGGGTATATGTACCTTTATGATTATTGCAGAATTATCTACAATAGCCTAGTTATGGAAGTAGCCCAAGTGTCTGTCAATACACAGAATATTATTCAGCCATAAAAAAGAATGCAATCTTGCCATTTGCAACAACATGGATGGAGCTAGAGAATACAAGGCTAAGTGAAGTCAGTCAGTCAGAAAAAGACAAATTATATATGATTTCACTCACATGTGGCATTTTAAAGAAACAAAACAAATGAACAAAGGCGGGGGGGAAAGAGACAAACCATAAGTAAGACTTAATTATATAGAACAAATGGGCAGTTACCAGAGGGGAGGTGTGTAGGGGGATGGGTGAAATAAGTGAAGGAGATTAAGAATACTTACCTTTTTTTTTTTTTTAAGATTTTATTTCTAAGTAATCTCTACACCCAGCATGGGGCTTGAACTTACAAGCCCAACATTATGAGTCACATGCTCTACTGACTGAGATAGCCAGGTACCCCAAGAGTACACTTATCTTGATGAGCACTGAGTAACATATAGAATTGTTGAATCACTATATTGTACACCTGAAACTAATATAACACCGTATGTTAACTATATTGGAATTAAAATAAAAAATTAAAAAAAAAATACTCCGGTGGGGTGCTTAAGTGGCTCAGTTCATTGAGTGCCTGACTCTAGATTTTGGCCTGAGATCATGCCCTGGGATCAAGACCCACATCAGGCTCTTGCGCTCAGAGGGGAGTTTGCTTCGGGATTCTCTCTCTCTCCCTCTGCCCTCCCCCTATTCTTTCTCACTCATAAATAAATAAATCTTTAAAAAAATACCCTTGTATCTAAAGAATGCTACAATGATCACTTATATTCTAGGCAATGTAAGATTTTGAGTAAGTTTTCCTAATCATCACTGAAGTATTAAAATACATTCATCACTGAGACCCTTTAATATAAAAATGGAGCTGGTGTTTAATGGGACTGGTGTTAGGAGCTACATCATCAGTACTGTGGCCTCAGGCAGGCCACTCAATCCCTCTGGACCTCAGTTCCTTCATTTCTAAAAGAGATAACATACATGTGCCCTCCTCTACCTCAAAGGATTTTGTAAGGTTCAAATGACAACGTATATGAGAAATGCTCTTTTAAATTACAGGCTGTTGTTCAATATTAACTATGATGTTACTTGTTTTGTGACTCCTGGGACACTGGCACACCCTAAGAAACTTTAAGCAACAGGAAACTTTTGGCCAAATGATCTATCTCACTCCCGGCCCCAATCCTTCATTCCCTGGCTGCCGAAGAAGTCACTGCAGATGGCTGATAGCAGGGGGAAGGAGCTACAACACGACCAGTTTAGGGAAACTGGTGAACAATCAATCTCCCAGTCCTACCATCTTCCCCTCTGCCATCCTCCACAACCCATATCCCAAACATCTTCCTTACCATCCAGAGCCTTCTAGGAGCCACTCAGTACTTGGCACTCAGTAGGTATTTGATATTTACTGAATTTGACAACCAACTTTTTTTTTTCTTAAAGATTTTATTTATTTAATTGACAGAGAGAGAGACAGAGAGAGAGGGAACACAAGCAGGGGGAGTGGGAGAGAGAGAAGCAGGCTTCCCGCTGAGCAGGGAGCCCGATGTGGGGCTCAATCCCAGGACCCTGGGATCATGACCTGAGCCGAAGGCAGTCGCTTAACGACTGAGCCACCCAGGCGCCCCGAATTTGACAACCAATTTAAATGGAATTTTCAGGGCACCTGGCTGGCTCAGTTGGTGGGAGCATGTGACTCTTGGGTTGTAAGGTTAAGCCCCATGTTGGGTGTAGAGATTACTTAAAAATAAAATCTTCAAAAAATAAAGTAAATAAATAAATAAATGGAATTTTCACCTCTTTCAGTAAAATCATATATTCATCCATATACTATTCCTACATTTTGAAATACTGTAAGCAGAAAGAGTTAGGGATCTCTGGGTAAAGACAGACAGACATAGCTTTCTTGACATAAGAAGAGTCATTTTAGGCCCCCACCCATCTTGTGAAAGAATGTGAGAACAGTCCCCACAAGGCCAGGAGACAGGCTAATCATACTCAGAAGTGAAGACTGACCTGATGCACACTCCTGATTATCTCTGTCGGATTTAAACCCCTTTGAGCACTCAGATACCAGACCAACTGGAGCCAGAGAACTGATCATGCTGACCCTTCCCGGCTCTCATGACTTTGGCTTGGACTTAGTCACCCCAATTCCATGCTGTATTCCTCACTGTGCAAGCCTCTTCATGAACATGTATACATCCTCAGTTAAAACCTCCCCAATTTTGTTGTTCTGGGAGATGCTTCTTTGGGAAAGATCCCCCATGTTCTCCTTTACTTGTTGCAAGTAAAAACCCTTTCTTTTCCTATTCTTTGGTTTGGTTGTGTCTTTTGGCTTGACACCCACCAAGAGGCAAACCTTGGTAACAATAAGACACATCTAACTTTAAGAGAATACAGGCATGAATTATTAAGCTCTACAGCCAATCTTCCTGGGTTCTAGGCTGGGGGACCTTAGACAAGTCATTTAACTTCCTAAGCCTGAATTTCCCATTTGGAGAATGGAGGTGATAGTAACTTCCACAAAGGAATGGGGCCTGGTATAGAGTCAGTGCTCATTTAATGAATCAATGTTAGCATGTATTATTTATAAATTATGGTAATTGTTAAAAAAGTACTAATAAAAGCAAGGTGTCTTGAGCCACTGATGAATGCAAAAATCTGACACCATTTAGAATTGGTCAAAAAACTGGGAGAGAGGGGTGCCTAGGTGGTTCAGTCGGTTAAGGGTCTGACTCTTGGTTTCAGTTCAGGTCATGGTCTCAGGGTTGTGTTTATCGAGCCCTGTATGGGGCTCTGTGTGGAGTCTGCTTGAGAGTCTTTCCCCTCCCTCTCTCTCCCCCTCTGCTCCCCCAACCCTGCTCAGTCTCTCTCAAATAAAAATACAATCTTAAAAAACTGGGAGAGAAGGGAATCATCTTTTTAGGAGGAAGCAAAAAAGGAGATGAGGTAGAGTCAAGAAAGAGGCTAGTGTCGTGGTAAAGTAACAGAAGCAAATGGAATTCCTTCAACGATATGTAGAATGCTGCGAAACATTTTAAAGCATTTAAAAAATCACGTTCACCACTAGTTCATATTCTAGGTCATAAAGCATCTAGCATAATTCTGTCTTCAGTTTCATATGGAAGAAGTTCTACCACAATTGACAAAATTAATATGGTTGAGGAACTACACGTAAACTTCTAAGTATTAAACTAGTGTTTTATTCTAAAACACTGCTTTATGAGTCAATCAATAAATATTTATTTATCTGACAGAGAGAGACACAACAAGAGAGGAAACACAAGCATGGGGAGTGGGAGAGGGAGAAGCAGGCCCCTGGCCGAGCAGGGAGCCCGATGTGGGGCTCGATCCCAGGACCCTGGGATCACGACCTGAGCCGAAGGCAGATGCCCAACGACTGAGCCACCCAGGCTCCCCTACCTATATGTTTCTTTTACAAATAAATCTTCTAGGCATGATGCTAGTTCTTAACAATGTGGTGCTCTGTGACACTGCCCATGTGGTTTCAAAGGAACTTTAATGGATCATCATTAGCATTTTTCTTTATTTTTACTACCTTCTAAAACACTCCTTAGATCAGTATTACTTTTTTTTTTAAAGATTTTATTTATTTGACAGAGAGAGAGAGAGAGAACAAATAGGCAGAGAGGCAGACAGGGAGAGGGAGAAGCAGGCTCCCTGCTGAGCAGGGAGCCCGATGCGGGACTTGATCCCAGGACCCTGGGATCATGACCTGAGCCGAAGGCAGGCACTTAACCGGCTGAGCCACCCAGGCGCCCACTTTTTTTTTTTTTTAAGGAAGAAACAAAACTTACCAAAGTTTAAAATTGCTAGAGAAGTCCTTAAAATCCATAATTTGCACATTTTAACCAGTCTTTCCTCCTCAGCTCAAGGGCTAATTAAGCAAGTTATAATTTAATCACTCGTATACAGTAATCAATTCACTTCACATTAATCAAACATTAGAATATACGAATACTCAAAACCAGAGGCTTTCTTTTAAAGATGAGTACCTAACATGAGGTGTAAATTCAAGTTTGAGAATGACTCAGCTTAAAGAAGGGAGGGGCAACGTCCTCCTATTTCCTCTCAGAAAAAATCTTTTCTGACTAGAGCAGAGAGCCCTGAAATGGTTAAGAACACACCCTCAAAGTTCTAAATACCTGGGGAGATATGTGAGTTACTTGGAATACTGCTACATGAAAAGAAATATTATTTTTCAGAGGGACACTACTGATCTTCAGTCTTGTTGCACTTTCTCTGGGGTGTAAATGCATCAAGCTCAACCATTGGGAAGCATTACTTTTCTCTTGTTCCATTTGTCTCATTCTGAGCAGAACCCCAGAATGTGGTTTTGGCTCAGGTTTCTCTGTCTGTTGTCATCCATGAAATCATTGTGGATGGAGAATTTCTCATTTTCTGACTCTTTTCTCAGGGTAATAATAATAATGAATGCCTCAACTGCTGAGATATACTGTGGTTATTAATGCACTTTCTTGACAAACACCTCTTCTTGTTTTGATATATAAATTGAGGGAGATAAAAGACATACATGCACTGCTTCTTAAAATTTGGCTTACATGTTTCTTTGCTCACCCAGAACCTGGTGAAAACTGCGGGGGGAAAAACGGTGTAGTTTCTGGGAGCTGTGGGGCCTCAATAAGATTTTCATTTACCTACACCTGCACACAATTTACACAGTAACTTTGGTGATATAAACACTTACAGGAAGTACATAAAAGTTTTCATACGCTGTTAAGAGAAACGAGGATTTCCAAAATTTACTATGCATTATTTAGAAATTGCATACAAGCACAACACTGTATATTACTTAATAAAATCTTAATCAGTAAAGAGGGGGAAAAAACCTGACTATCTTATGCTTTCAGGCCAATGACTAGCACTTTCAAGAAGGTGTCTTCTATGGAAGGAGATACACAATAAATACTGAGAAACTAACGGAATGGCTAAATACAGCATGCCGGGGGTTAAGGGGGAAAATGAAAGCTGCAGGGTCTTACTCCACCAAGTACCCAGCCACTGTTCACCCCGCAGTCCCTCATCTGTCCCATTCCTCCCTAATCCTTGCTATCAGACAGATTCCTGGATTTTTTATTTTTTGCTCTGCTGTTTTGGAGGAAAGAAACTTATCACTCGACATCAGGGACCACTAAATTGCTGCCGCTCTTAAAAAATGCATAATAGGAAAAGAGTAAAAAACATTTGGGAAGACCACATACTGGCACTCAGAAAATTCTAGAAGTTCAACAGACCCGGAGTGTCACAGTCTCTAACCTCAAATAACGTCACCCTAACTTTTACCTTCTCTGATTTTTCTCCGTTCCCAAAAGCTCAGGTCTGGTAATGAGAATGGGGCCATCAATAATGAGCTCACAGGTTTTTGCTTAAATCGAATGCATTTTCTCTCGGTCGGAAAGGAAAATCCACTAAGAGCCGGACAAAACTGCACCACCTCCATGGAGAACAAATCTCAGGCAAGCAACTTCTCCGGCTGCAGCCTGCGCCGGGGCTGTGCCGGGCCGGCCCGCCGCGCACGGCCTCCGCCCGCGACCCGCTCACCTGAGCTCCAGCTGGTCCAGGCTCTCCAGCAGGCGGCTGGAGCGGTCGGCCATGGAGGAGGAGCGGCAGAAGCGCCCCTCGTTGGCTTTCGCGTTGATCTTCGCCTGAGCCATCTGAGCCTCCGAGGCGGGGCGGCCAAGAGGTCACCGGCCTCTCCGGTGGCAACGAGTGGAAAGTCCGGCGGCCGCAGGCGTCGCCGTCACCGCGCGGGGCGCCCGCCTCCCTCTGACGCCCGCGGGGGGCGGCCCGGGAGGACGCGCCGATACCGCCGCCGCCGCCGCGTGGCCAAACAACGGCAGGCGCGCCGCCTGCTGGGCTCGGGGCTACGGTGCCTGGCAGGGAGCGGCTGCGGCTGCGGCTGCGGGAGGGAGCTCTGTGGTCACCGGGCGTCGAGGGTGAGCCGCCAGGGCCCCGGGGCCAGAGGAGCAAAGACAGGCGGCCTCCGAGGCACGTGGAGGGGTGGACGCAGGAAGGGGAGGGCCTAACGTGATCGTGGATCTTTCTCTCCCGACTCTGGACCAACCCAAAGCCCAAGGGAGACCCCCCCCAGGACAGCCCCCCTACTCTTGTGCACCCCCGACACTGGAGCCTGAATGTAGCCAACTCCCCGACACGCGAAGGTACCTAACAGTAGGCTGTGGGTATTTCTCAGTGACAGCTTCGCTTAGTTTCTCCCAGCGCCCGTAATTCACGGCAAAACCAAAACCATTAAAAATCCTTGATATGGGGAGAAAAGTTTCCTTTGTGGCACAGGTAGCATTTAAGTGCAGCTCCTTGGCAGTGTGTACTTACCTGACCCTGTCTTGTTACCAGTCCCTTTCCCGAGGTGGAAATAATGAAAGCCTGGACACCACCACTGAAGCTTAGAGGGAGAAAAAAACCTACCCCATCTTTGTCTTTCACACCCAATTTACTTAAATCTCCTGTTAATTAAAAAAGATGCGGCAAGTCACTAGGGCAGATACTATAAAGGTCAGTAAAAGCGGAACGGGATTGGGAGTACAGATTTATGTACTTAAAAGCTTGTGCTTTGCGCAATATGTCATTATAGCCATATGCCTCATATTGCAAGGATGAGAATGTACAGGGCACATAAAATAACAGTTTAAGCTGAATCACAACCTTTAATCTGAGATCAAAGCCATTTAAATACTTGAACAGAGATGAGGGCCTTCAGTCTGGATTCCAGTTCTCTCTTAACTTAATCTACATACTAATACACTATTTTTGTAGAGGATTATTTGACCTCATTAATTATATTTTGCCATTATCACAACACAGACTTGGAATCCAAAGACATGTTGTGAATGGTTTGAAAGTCTATCATGTCATTTTAGAATCATCCTGGACTCTTTTTTTTTTCTCTATCCTATAGATCCAATCCATAAGTAAATCCCCTCAGCTCTACTTTTAGAATATACTAGGATTCTTCTCCCCAGTTCCACGGCTAACACTCTGGTCCCAGCCACCATCAATTTTCACCTGGACTACTGCAACATCTTCCTATCTGGTCTTCCTGCTTCTACTTTTGCCTCTGGTGTATATGTTCTCAATATAGTAACTAAAGGTAATCCTTCCCCAAAAGCCAGATCACACCACTCAGTCTCAGAAACATAATCTTTCCCTTCTCTATTTGCCTTCATTAGTTACCACCATTGGATATATTTGCTTATGATAATAAGCAATAATAAGCACTCTATCCAACCCCCCCCCTCCCCTGTTATGTGCTCCATAAAGGCTTTGCTTTGCTCACTGGTATATATCCCCAGTGCTTAGAATAGTCACTGGCACATGGTAAGTACTCAATACTTTGTGAGGGAGTGAATGAATGAATAAATAAATGAATGATGTAATGAAAAGATACACATCTTTATCAATGTTGGAAACATTTACTTTTGATAATAATCCATTTAACTTTCTATAATATCATTCACTGATTACCTCTCCTCTTTGTGTCTAAATTAAGTTCAAAATATGAAGTAATTTTAAAATGATTTTTAATTGCTTAACAAATCAAAATACAATCAGTGACAATTATTAATGAAAACATTAAACAACCCATTTATCTTTTTTTAAGGGTCATGATGAAATATCCCTTTACTGTCATATAAAAAAACTTCATTTACTCTCTACTATACTACTATACACACCACAAAAGCTTAACAGAACATCAGTGTATATCATATATGTGTGTGGCACCTCTAGCAAAGAGGTGTAGATTTCTCTTCCCCACATCTGTTTTTCACCACTCTTCTTTCTGGATCATCCTTTCTCTGCTCCTCACTATTGAGCAAGATTGGGGAGATGTCTTTAAGGTCCAGTCATGACTACCTCCTAAAACCCTGCTTGAAGACTTTAACATACAAATTAAAAGTATAATGTGGTCATTTTGGAAAAATGGCAAATTCTCAACCTACATGTCTGTCTACTTAAAAAAAATGCAAGAAAGTAGGACAGAACTGACATCGTAAGAAATAAAAACACAAATTTGTTTCCAATGTGGACTAGAAAGATTATAGTAATAAAAAAAACAGTAATGCTATTTTACACTAAATATCAAGTTGCAGAGAAAGAAGAAAATCCTAGCCATGATTTTTTTGTTTTAAAGACAAATTTATATTTATAGAAAATTTTAAGTTTGGTATGTAATTACTACTTAAAATCTTTAGGGAAGACATTTATGGTCATGAAGCACACGCACAAAGAGTATGACAAGCCCTTCTTAGTCTTCTAATTATGTAATGTTTTTTATTATTCACAATGGAGCCTGACCATCTAAAAATTAAATGTGTAATACCAAATGTAGGAAACTGACAATTTATTTAATGAATAATTAAAATGAAGACACTTCCAATGAAATAAAAATTTTAAAGGTTAAGGAAGATTACTCCTGAGTAAACCATCAACATTATTTTTTGGAAGAATATTATGTTTACACAAATATATATAAAAAAAGACTAATGTTATTAAAAATACATTTAATTCTATGCAAACATTTTGACATCATTCCCTTTTAAACATTAGATAATACAAGTCACATGAAAGCCTAAGCAGGTAAAAGGAATGGAAAAGGTTTCTTTTTAATAATTTCAAAGAAATTAGGGGTTTTTTTGTTTTAATTCCAGCAATGTGCTGCTCCAATAAAGCAGGACTATACATCTGAGTGAAACCCACAAAGAACATTGCTGGTAAAAGTTTTTAATCTGTTTCCATGATCAGTTTCCATTACTCTCTTCTAATAATCATAAACAAAGATCTCAAAGGTAGTCTATATTAGTGCCACATAAGAAATAGAATTTACAGAAAAACTGAGCTATGACAGCTTTATTTATATTCATTTTCACTCCTAAAAAAATAAACTAGAATCATCTGTAGAGTACAAATAAAATTAAACAACTAATGCTATTTGGGAAACATATAAACAATAGTCAAGAGCTTCTCTATTTTTTAGTTTTTTTAACCTAAATATATAAATTCAAAGTTAACTGGGAAACTGTGATAACTATATTAGAATACATGATTATATCTGCATTAACATGTATTCTATTCCTCTGTACATTTTTGCAAAATAGCACAAAAATACAAAGCAAATATCAGATGCAAAAGCAAAAAAAGCATGTTTCCAAATACATTTGTACTAACAGATTTCTGGTCTCCTTTAGAAAACAAACTCAAGAATTCATTATCCTGAGTCTCTTCAAGGCCACTTGATGTTGTGTGGTAATATCTTTACAATTACATTTCCTCAAGACTTCTTCTAATAGCTTCTTCTAATTCCACATCTGCATTAACAAAACAGAGAATTTTAATATTTAGGGCAGAAAACTAATAAATGTGCTTTATGTAAATCTCATTAACTACATCTGTCTGTTCAAGAAGGAAAGGAAATACAAAGTTGAGAAAACTAGGATGACTTGGCAGTTTCATAAAACTTGAGTATTTCAAATAATGAATATCTGGACATAACCTCAGATTGAATTAACATATGAGTTTACTAAGGAACTTGCAAGTTATTTCCATTTAGGGACAAAAGTCAACAAACTTCTAGGGGCGCCTGGGTGGCTCAGTCGTTAAGCGTCTGCCTTCGGCTCAGGTCATGATCCCAGGGTCCTGGAATCGAGCCCCACATCGCGCTCCCTGCTCCGCGGGAAGCCTGCCTCTCCCTCTCCCACTCCCCCTGCTTGTGTTCCCTCTCTCACTGTGTCTGTCAAATAAATAAATAAATAAATAAATAAATAAAATCTTCAAAAAAAAAAGTCAACAAACTTCTAGAATCACTGACAAATAATCAGTTGAGGCAATGCATTTAAGACTTAAAATAGAAATAGAAAGGCAAAACCATGAAATGCCAAAATCTCACAGGCATTAAAAATTTCATTTTAAGCTTTCTAGCATCACAGGCAAAGAGTGAAACTCATGGCTATATAATGTTTTGAGAAGCATATATTATATATATATGCACTCATTTAACAAATATTTATTGCATGCCCACTGTATACCAGGCATAGGAATACAATAGTGAACAGGAAAGACACTCTTGGGTTTACAAGTGTTTCTCCATTTCCTGGACTTCAACCAGCTTCTCACACCAGATTTATTTCATCCCATCCAGTCCAAAGTCTCTCAGAGGTCTTGGTTCATAGGTACCAGTGATCCCTCTAAGATGCAGCTACACCTTCCTCTCAGCTGGAACACTGGTGTTATGTTTCTGTAATTTAAAATACTACAGGCTAGGGGTGCCCGGGTGGCAGAGTTGGGTTAAGCATCCAAATCTTGGTTTCAGCTCAGGTCATGATTTCAGGGCCGTGAGATGGAGCCCCATGTCAAGCTCCGTGCTCAGCATGGAGTCTGCCTGGGACCGTCTCTCCCTCTGTTCCCCGCCGCTCTCTTGGTCTCTCTCAAATAAATAAATCAGTCTTTAAAAAAAAAAAAAGGCATTCAAACATAAAAGGGTACAGACCATGCTCATGTTGTCTTAATATGATGGGTACTGACTCTACGTGGCTATTTATATTTAAATCAATTAAAATTAAATAAGATTCAAGATTTAGTTCCTCAGTTAAGCAATATTTCAAGTGCTTAACAGCTACACGTGACTATTAGCAACCATACAGCTTCAGATATATTTTCATCATTACAGAAAATTCTACTGGACAGTGATGGTCTGTATGACGCAGTTTAAATAAAGTTCAAAATCAAGCACTACTAAACTAGTATTTCAAGACATGACAGTGGCCCCTAACATTTGGGAAGGAGTGCAGGGGAGTAATTGGAAGAGGGAATGAGGGGGATACTTCTAAAGTACTGGTTGTTATGGATAAATTATGTTCCTCCCAAAACATATGTCCAAATCCCTAGTACCTATGAATGTGACCTAATTTGAAAATAGGGTCTTTGCAGGTGTAATCAATTTAAGATGAGGTCACTAGGTTGAGCACTAATCCAACACAACTGGTGTCCCCATAAGAAAGAAATGCCATGTAAAGACAGACACACAGGTAGAAGAAGATGGCCACATGATGATGGAGACAGAGATTGGAGTGATGCATCTATAAACCAAGGAGTGCATATGACTGCCTGTTAATAACTAAAAGCTAGGAGAGGGAAAATGGCTCTACAGACAACTTGATTTTAGTTTTCTAACCTCTAAAACCATGAGACAGTAAATTTCTGCTGTTTTAACCCTTCTAGTTTGTAGTATGTAGTTATGGCAGCCCTAGCAAATTACTGTGCTGGTGATGTTTTATTTTTTTAACCTGAGGCATGGTTACCAGCTTTGTGAGATGTTTTGTACAATTTTTGTGTGCATTATACAATACACATATACACACACAGAACTAAACACTGGAGAATACCAGCATATAAATTGGGGGGAGAGGATCAGAACTGAAGTGTTCTAGAGTCCTTTTATTGTTGTATAAAGGCAGACACTTTGTAGGTATAGTCTAGTCTTTATTTTTTATTTATTTATTTTTTTAAAGATTTTATTTATTTATTTGAGAGAGAGAGAATGAGAGATAGAGAGCATGAAAGGGAAGAGGGTCAGAGGGAGAAGCAGACTCCCTGCCAAGCAGGGAGCCCGATGCGGGACTCGATCCCGGGACTCCAGGATCATGACCTGAGCCGAAGGCAGTCGCTTAACCAACTGAGCCACCCAGGCACCCTAGTCTAGTCTTTAAATTATATAAATAAAATGTGGCAAAATGCCAATATAACCACAAAAACTAGAAACTATATAATTTACAAACGGATTAAAAGAAAAAGAAAACTAAAAATAAAATAGCAGAAATGAATAAAAAAATATTGTCTATAGTGAACTTCTATGAATTAAATTTGGCAGTTAAAAGATGATAAAAACAAAAACAATCAAGTAGTTCCACTTCTAATAATAGTGTAGCTTATGTTGGATTAACCCTCCCATAGACAACAATTATAAACTATTTTAAGGCACTGGAGAGCAACGAAAATTAGGTAGAAACAGGACAGAAGCTGATCACCAAAAGCAGCAAACTGCACAGGGTTCAACGTGCAGCTTTATGGTTTTGTTGCATCGGGGCATTCGTCAATCCTTTTGGGACAAGGTAACAGAACTTAACCCAGAAAGCCAAACTCTGTGGCTTAAGGCATCATAGACAGAGTCTGGGTCAGTCATAGAAGCTAGAAAGTGAAGCTGCAGGGAAGGTTTATGAAAGAAAGGTATCCCAGGGGCGCCTGGGTGGCTCAGTTGGTTAAGCGACTGCCTTCAGGTCGGGTCATGATCCTGGAGTCCCGGGATCAAGTCCCGCATCAGGCTCCCTGCTCAGCAGTGAGTCTGCTTCTCCCTTGGGCCCTCCCCACTCTCGTGCTCTATCTCATTCTCTCTCTCAAATAAATAAATAAAATCTTAAAAAAAAAAAAAAAAAAAGAAAGGTATCCCAGAAGAAACAACAAAGCAACAGAAGATAGGATCCTCCAAATCTACACTCTTAGTGGACTTCTGAACTGTGCACACAAAGGAGAGGATCTAAGAATCTCAGTGAAAAACAACAGTTGGGAAATAAAAGCAGCAAGCAATTTTAGCTGTTGCTAATGTGGAGGAGGCTGAGTTTGTGGAGTATAGGTCTAGCAAGGTAACTGCTGAAAAAAAAAAACAACATTCCTCAGATAAAAAACAGCAGAATCAAAAGAATCTGTAATGTACATCCACAACATCCATAAACATCAAAAAAGGAAAAAGAAATGTAACTGAACAGTCAAGAGGAAGAGTAACCAATTGAAACTAATCCCCAAGACAATCAAGCTGTTGGAATTAGCAGAAAAGAATTTTAGAAAAGTTCTATTTTCATGGACTTCAGGATGAATGGATAGGAAATCTCAACAGAGAAATGAATCAGTTTTTAAAAAACCAACTAAACAGAAATTCTAGAACTGAGAAATATAGTATTTGAAATGGAAAATTCACTCAGTGAGCTTAACACTGGAGAAGGTAGGAAAAAAGTATTAATAAACTTGAAGGTTGAACAACAGAAATTATCCAACAAAGGGGTGCCTGGGTGGTTCAGTCGGTTAAGTCTGACTTTCGCTCAAGTTCTGTCTCAGGGTCCTGTGATGGAGTCCTGCATCGGGCTCCAGGTTCAACGGGGAGTCTGCTTGTCCCTCTGCCCCTGCCCCATTTGTGCTCTCTCTCAAATAAATAAATCTTAAAAAAAAAAATCCAACAGAGAAAAAAGATCAGAAGAAAACGAACACACCTATGGATAAATTTAAGCCACCTAACATGTATAACTGGAGTCCAAAAGAAGAGAGACCAAGTGGGGCAGAAAATTATGAAGAAATAATGGGTGAAAATTTCTAAAATTGGGGGAAACAGGTGCCTGGCTGGCTGAGTCAGTGGAGCACATGACTCTTGATTTTGGGGTTGTGAGTTCAAGCCTCACGCTGGGTGTAAAGACTACTTAAAAAAATCCTTAATATTGGGGGAAACATAATTACTAAGAAAACTCCAAGTAGGATAAATACAAAGATAACCACATCTAGGGGCATTATCAAGAACTACTTAAATCCAAGGACAAAGTAGAAATACTGAAACAGCAACAGTAAAAAAAGGACACATTACATACAGGGAAACAAAAATACAAATTATGGTGACTTGTCATGACAAATAATGGAGGCTGGAAGACAATGGAAGGACACCTTTAAAGTGCTGAAAGGAAAAATATTTGTCAACTAGAATTCTAAAGCTAGAGAAAACATGCTTCAAAATTCAAGGAAAAATAAAGATATCTCATATAAGCAAAAAAGAATATTCATCACTAGCAAAATGCATATTACAAAAAATTTTTTAAAAATAATCCTTTCAGCTGATGAAAGAAAAATGACACTAGAGGGAAACTCTATTGGAAAGAATGAAGGGTCACTAAAAATGGCAGCTGTGGATAAATATAAAAGGATACATATTTTTTTCTTTTCTTTCTTTAAAATTCACAGCACTGTTTAAAGCAAAAAAAATAAGATTTTCTGGTAGAATTTATAATACATGTAGATGTAATACATATGGCGACTACAGCATAGAGACTTGGGGGAAGGACATAAACTAACCTATAGTATTGGAAGGTTTCTACATTTTAGATAAAGTGGAGTATAGTAGCACTCAATACACTATAAAAAGCAAAAAATATACATTGTAAATCTTTACAGCAACCATAAAAAATTGGGGCACCTGGGTGGCTCAGTTGGTTAAGCGACTGCCTTCGGCTCGGGTCGTGATCCTGGAGTCCCGGGATCGAGTCCCACATCGGGCTCCCTGCTCAGCAGGGAGTCTGCTTCTCCCTCTGACCCTCTTCCCTCTCGTGCTCTCTATCTCTCATTCTCTCTCAAATAAATAAAATCTTTAAAAAAAAAAAATAATAATACAAAGGGCTAAAAAGCCCATAGACCTATTAAAATAGTAAAAACTAGGGACGCCTGGGTGGCTCAGTCAGTTAAGCATCTGCCTTCAGCTCAGGTCATGATCCCAGGGGTTCTGGGATCAAGCCCCACGTTGAGCTCCTTGCTCAGCAGGGAGTCTGCTTTTCCCTCTCCCCTTGCTGCTCCCCCTGCTTGTGCTCTCTCTCACTCTCAAATAAATAAATAAATAAAACAGTAAAAACTAAATACAATACAGTAAAATATAGTATTATAATAATCCAAAAGAAGGTACGAAAGGAGGAACTAAAAGATAAAAGAGGGGACAAAGAGAAAACAAAATGGCAGACAAGAATTCAACCATGTAAGAAATTAAATATTAACAGACTAAATAATCCATTCTTTAAAAGTAGAGACTGTTACAGTAAATCAAAAAATAAGATTGAACTTCATGGTGTCTATAAGAGATGTACCTCTCCCTCTCCCAGTTCCCCTTACCTCCACCCATATGCTCACTCTCTCTCTCAAAAATAAATAAAATCTTGGGCGCCTGGGTGGCTCAGATGGTTAAGCGTCTGCCTTCGGCTCAGGTCATGATCCCAGGGTCCTGGGATCGAGTCCCACATCAGGCTCCCTGCTCCTTGGGAGCCTGCTTCTCCCTCTGCTTCTCTCTCTCTCTCTCTCATGAATAAATAAATAAAATCTTTAAAAAAAAATAAATAAAATCTTAAGAAGATTTCATGATAAAAGGTATTACCAGAGATAAAGAACATTTCATAAGGATAAATGGGTCAATTCATTAGGAAGACACATCAGAAATATAAAAAAGAATTTTTCAATTAAAAACTTCAAAATACAAAAGAATAAATGGACAGAACCAAAGAGAAAAATAATACACAATTACTAATGAAGAATTTATTATCCCTACTGCAATATCTGATAGATCAACTAGATTTAAAAAAAAATCAATAAGGATAAAGATCTGATAGCACCTTGACCTAATTGACATTTATAAAGCATTCTACACAATAAACACAGAAAACACATTCTTTTCAGGTGCATATGGAATGTTTACTAAGACAGGCCACATGTTGGGCCATAAAAATCTCAATAAATTTAAAAACATTAAGTTTTACAGAGTATATTCTCTTACCATAACAAAATTAAATTAGAAATGAATACTAAGACATTCAAATATTTGGAAACTACACGATATACTCCTAAAGAGTCAAAAGGTGAAAGAAGAAAATCCAAGGAAAATTAAAATATTTCTCAAATTGAAATATAGCAAAAATACAAGATACGAAAATTCGTGGAACATGGTAAAAGTAGAGGATTGACAAACTAGTCTGTGGGCCAAACCCAGTCCAAAGGCAATTTTTGTAAATAAAGTTTTACTGGACACATCCATATGCATTTGTTTATGTATTGTATATGGCTGTTTTCATACTATAATAGTAAGCTGAGTAATTTTAACAGAGACAACAGAACTACAATGTCTAAAATATTTACCACTTGGTGTTTTACAGGAAAAGCTTGTTGACCCTGGCTTAGAGGGAAATTTATACCTTTAAATGTTTCTATTAAAAAGAAACATTTTAACTCATTAAGAAGCTATAAAAGACAAGCAAACTGAACCCAAAGTAGAAAAATGGAATAAAGAGCAGAAATCAATGAAATTGAAAGCAGCCTAAAGAGAGAGAAATTATCAACTAAAAAAAGTTCATTCCTTGAAAAGATCAAATAAATTGATAAAATTCTAGTTAGACCGATCAGGAGAGAAAACAAAAATCACCAGTATCAGTAACAAACGAGGAAATAGCACCCAAGATCCTATAGAAATAAAAGGTACATTTGATACATTTGACAATCTAGGTAAAATGGACAAATTTCTTGAAAAACACAATTCTCTAAAACTGACACAAAATGAAACAAAATCTGAACACCTTTATACATTAAAGAAAATAAATCTATTATAGAAAAACCTCCCAGAAAGAAAATTCCAGGACTAAATGGTATTAAACATTTAAAGAAGGAATAAAATCAGTCTTGGAGTGAGTTCAACAAAATGGTGGAGTAGGCAGCTCTAAACACCCGTCCTTTCACAGAAACAATTAAACACAATTAGAAACCATCTGAAACAACTGTCAAATGTCTGAAAAAACCTCAAAGGTTCAGAGAAACCAAGCAAACACTAAATCAAGAAAAAGACAACATAAACACAGTAGAAAAGTTTTGTTGTATTTTTACTTGCCCTTTCTTCACCAAACCTTGACTTGGCAGCAGCACATATTCCTAGCATGGGACCCTGGTCCCTGGTTCCATATGGAGCAGAGTAAAAGTTACAAATTACTGTGTTGTCTGTTTTTATCTGTGTGGGGGCTACAAGAAGGACTGATACAAAGCACTCATCTCTGTTTTTCCTAGCTCAGAACCCATTCAGGACAGAAAAGCACTGAGCATTGCTTAAAACATTGTAAGAATAAAAAATACCACAGCCTGTGGCTAAAGATTATGGTTGGGACATACAACACACTGCCTGATACCCAGAAGGAAAAGCCACAGAAAATTTCTTTGGGAAATCAGAGCATTCAAAAGCACCTACGTAGGGCGCCTGAGTGGCTCAGTTGGTTAAGTGGCTGTCTTGGGCTCGAGTCATGACCCCAGGGTCCTGGGATGGAGTCCCATATTGGGCTCCCCCCTGCTCAGCGGGGAGCCTGCTTCTCCCTCTCCCTCTGCCTGCTGCTCTACCTGCTTGTGCTCACTCGCGCTGTCAAATAATAAAATCTTAAAAAAACAAAACAAAAGCACCTATGTATACTAGGGAATTCAGAAAGCTGGGCAAATGCGTAGGACAGGATGCATGCTGAGAAAATACTTGAAGAGACCCAAAGCTTTCACCACTGGGTGATCTGTACATCAGTGTAAGCCTGGCTAAATATTGAAGAGTTCTAGCACAGAGCCAATTTGTAAACACTGGGAAAGGTGTTTTTTTGTTGTTTGTTTTTTTAAGCTTTTGGTATTCAAGACAACCCCTGGGAAAACACCAGCTGAACACAAGCCAAAAGAATAGAAACTTAGGGGCATCTGGCTGGCTTAGTCAGAAGAGCATGTGACTCTGGATCTCAGGGTTGTGAGTTCAAGCCCCACACTGGGTGCAGACATTACTAAAAAAATAAATAAAACAAATAAAAAGAATAGACGCTTAGATACTTCAATGATCAGACATGACAAGGAATACAGTTCTTTGCAAAAATGTTACTGACCCTGGAACAACATGGGTTTGAACTGTGAGGGTCCACTTATATATGAATTATTTTTTTATAAATACAGTATATTACTGTAATGTATTTTCTCTTCCTTATGGTTTTCTTAATATTTTTATCTGTAGATTATTTTATTGTAAGAATACAGTATATAGTACATATAACATATAAAATACATATTGACTTTTTTTTAAAGATTTATTTGAAAGAGAGAGTGTGCACGTGCACACGCACAAGTGGGGGGAGGGGCACAGGAAGAGGGAGAGGCAGACTCCCCACTAAGCAGAGAGCCTGACATGGGGCTCAATCCCAGGACCTCAAAATCATGACCTGAGCTGTAGGCAGACACTTAACTGACTGAGCCACCCAAGTGCCTGTGTACTGATTTTTTTGTAAGACTTATTTATTTTAAGAGAGACAAAGAAAGAGAGGGTGTGAACATGTGTGAGCTGGGGGAGGGGCAGAGGAGGAGAAATTCAAACAGACTCTGAGCTGAGTGCAGAGCCTGACACAGGGCTTAGTCCCAGGACCCTGAGATCATAACCTGAGCCAAAATCAAGAGCTGGATGCTTAACCAACTGAGCCAGCCAGGTGCCCCTACAAAATATGCATTAATCAACAGTTTGTTATTGGTGAGGCTTCTAGTCAACAGTGGGCTATCAGTAATTAAGCTTTTGGGAAGTTAAAAGTTATATATAAATTTTTGGTGGTGTGTATGTTGGGGGGGTGTCACTGTCCCAACCCCATGTTGTTTAGTTTGTAAAAGTAAACAAATGGACAACTGTAGCCTTCAACAAAAAGCACTATGGGGAAGAGACAGAATATGATTTCCAGAGGTACTGTAGTATTTTGCATACCCAGTTTTCAACAACAACAAAAACACAAAGAATACAAAGAAACAGGAAAGTATGGCCCATTTAAAGGGGAAAAAAATGAGTTAAATTGTCCGAGAAAGCCTACACATTGGACTTACTGGACAAAGACTTTAAACCGACTATCTTAAATATGTTCTAAGAGCTAAAGTAAACCATGGACAAAGAACTAAAGGAAACCAGGAAAACGATGTATGAACAAAATGGGAATATCGATAAAGAAACAAATTATGAAAAGCCACCAAATAGAAATTCTGGAGCTGAAAAGGACAACTAAAATGAAAAATTCATTACAGGAGTTTAACAAATTTAAGCAAACCGAAAAAAGAAACAGCAAACTTGAAGACAGAACAATTTATCCAGTTTGAAGATAAGAAAGAAAAATAAGGGGGGGGCCTGGGTGGCTCAGTCGTTAAGCGTCTGCCTTCAGCTCAGGTCATGATTCCAGGGTCCTGGGATCAAGTCCTGCATTGGGATTCCTGCTTCATGGGAAGCCTGCTTCTCCCACTCCCACTCCCCCTGCTTGAGTTCCCTCTCTTGCTGTTTCTCTGTCAAATAAATAAATAAAATCTTAAAAAAAAAAAGAAAAATGGAAAAAAGCAAGCAGAGGCTAAGGGATAGGTAGAGTATCATCAAATGCAATAAGATATGCAGGTAACTAATACATGTACTGTTTACCACGTACCAGATTATTCTAGTAAGACAGGTATACTAGTATTCCCATTTTTTAAAATGAAGAAACAGACACACAGTGAAGTTAAATAACTTGCCCAACATAACCTGACTCATAAGTAGCAGAGCTGAGTTTTAACCAAGGCAGTCTGAATTCAAAGTCTGCACTCTATACCACCACATTATGTGGCCTCTATTTCCCCTGTCTGGTATACAAAATAGATTATAGAGGACCTTTATGATTGGCATGGGTAGTCAAGAGTCTGTTACTGGTCTACACAGAATAACAAAGCATGAAACAAATCATGGTGGTGGAAGGAGAGGGTAGATAAGGGAAACTACCATTCCTCAAGGTAAAAGTCACAAGCAGATTTACCAGGCCTTTTGCTACCATTTGTCAGGCATTTAGAGTGTTGTTGGGAAGGGAAAGAATGAAAAGAGGCTTAAGAAGTAATTTAAACTTTTTTGAGTTTTGCTGTTAGGTCTGGACTAAAATATCACTTTGCTTCCATGGTGTAGGGTCAGTAAAATCACCCACTCTTCTCCCAACCAAATCGCCTCTATCTTAATTTCCCTTATTCAGCTATAAAGAGATGGGTCCTGGTAGCTCTAACATGTTCTGAGTTTGTTACAAGTTTATTCTTCAACAAACAATTATTTAGTGCCAAACACTAGGTGCTAGGTGCTGTTGAAATAAAAACAACAACAAACATAATCTTACTTCTAAAGAGGATAATAGAGAAAAATTTTAAATCTACCTGGTATGGTTCAGAGGGAGCCCAGAGAAGGCACTAGTTCACTCTCTCTAAAGATGGTAAATCGAGTACTGACCATCCAAAAATGTCTACAGAATGTCAGTTCTCTATGGTTCAACCTAAGAGATATTTGAGCTAGTTCCTGTTGGGTGGAAGGGGATAAAGAAGGGCATCAGAGGAAACTGTGGAGGAAATATATCCCTTAACTTATATGGAACACTGTGTGTTTTTCAAACCTATTTATAAAAAGCATCAGAAAATAAAGCACATATCTAACACTCTGATTTTTCCAGTTGATTTCTCCTACCTCATAACTAGTTAAAAGTTTAGAGAATCTTTTCTTGAATTCTTTAATAGTAATCCTTTTGCCAAACTAAAGAATCACAAAAATGTAAAAACTCTCCAAATCATAAAATAACCATAGATAACAAAATGTTAGAAACTCTGGTACACATTGCATTATACATATCTCAGATTTCCTGGATTAACTAGGAACCATAAAAACTGTGAAGGCTTCCCAAGAGTGGTTATTTAAAAGTTATGATTTTGTGTGGCATCTTCCATGGGATTAGTCATGAGTGGCAAATAAAGGTTGCCAAGTCTAAACTACTTAGATGCTCAATGGTGTTTAACTTTTAGTGGCCTTGATAAACAACTTAGGTGGCAGGTTATTTATTTATTTATATTTTATTTATTTGAGAGAGAGCATGAGCATGAGCAGGGGGAGAGGCAGAAGGAGAAACAAACTCCCTGCTGAGCCGGGAGCCCAATGCGTGACTCAATCCCAGTACCCTGGGATCACGGCCTGAGCCGAAGACATGCTTAGGAAGGCAGACGCTTAACCGACTGAGCCACCCAGGTGCCCCTTGTTTGTTTTTTTAACCCACAAAAGTTCTTTCATTTGTTTAACTCATCATTATGTGGCTGCTAAGCAGTGAGCTAGATCTTGAAAAAACCATGTTGGGAAAACAAGTTGGTCAAAAAACTTGCTTCAAATTAGGCTGCAGATTTACTGCCAACTTCACTTAACCACTGAATTTTGGCTGTAAGAAAGAAAGATTAGAGTTGCCTTTTTTTTTAAGATTTTATTTATTTATTTGACAGAGAGAGACACAGCGAGAGAGGGAACACAAACAGGGGGAGTGGAAGAGGGAGAAGCAGGCTTCTTGCTGAGCAGGGAGCCCGATGCAGGCCTCGATCTCAGGACCCTGGGATCATGACTTGAGCTGAGGGCAGACGCTTAACGACTGAGCCACGCAGGCACCCCAGATAAGAGTTTTCTACTTCACTGAATGGATGAATAAATTTCACTGCCAGATTCAAATTCCCAAACTCCTAATAGCACAAAGCTCTAGTATACTCTTAATTAAACTAATTGCATTATGTGAGAGATCAAGCAAATACACAGAAAACAAATCAGCTGGGCCATTTTGTCTGTGCTTGTTTAGCCAGTTTCCTCCCTACTTTCTAGTCTCCACATACCCACTCTCAAATCTCCAATAACAAATACTTTATTGGAATATATATTAAGGCTCCTACTGTTGTCCTTTAATGTTAAAGGTGCCAGTATAATGGTTTCAATTCTTCTGTGAAGCTTAAACTATTCTCTAAAATCACTGTTTTGTTTTTCCCCATGGTTATTAAGAAGCACAGTCAGTTATGCAAAAAACCAAAGTGAATAAATGGGCATATGCCAACCAAATAGTGGTACAGCCAGGTAATGACTTGATGTGAGGTTAATACAAAAGTTCTTTTTAACCTATGGAAGAAAATAGCTTTTCCTTTAAGAAGAAAATAATTTATAGAAATAGTCTATTAATATTCGCATGTAAGTGCTTGTTTTCATAATTCTACTGCTTAACATTTAATATTCTTAATTTAATACTACTTAAAATAAAGAAAAATTTGGAAACCAAAACCTTCTAGCCCATTTGCAAAGTTTTTCTGCAAGGGGTCAGAAAATATTTATTAGGCTTTTGTCCCTAACTCATCTTACATGGGAAAATGCAAACTCTCCTTTAAACAAGGAAAAAATGTTTTTGAAATTCAGGGGTAGGAGGGAGTAGGTGAAGAGCAGGTGAAGAGGCAAGAGAGGGAGCAATTAAAAAACACACAGATATAGTCAAATAGAAAAAGGATTAACTTCATTAGGTTACCTTCTGTGGATCTCAATTCTTCTTCTGTTGAAGTATTTTTTATACCCAGGTTATCATCACTGTCACATTCTGTAAGGCAGAATCAATAAATGCAAATTTATTTCTGAAAAAGTTACTGTGCCATAACTTATGTATTCTCAAACAATACTATTTTCGATGACCTCTTCTATATCCAAGCTTACTAATTACAATTCATTATTATACCTCTTTCCTTGTAGGTTTTTTTTATTATTAAAGATTTTATTTATTTCTTCATGAGAGACAGAGAGAGAGAGGCAGAGGGAGAAGCAGGCTCCCAAGGAGCAGGGAGCCGATGCGGGACTCGATCCCGGGACTCCAGGACCATGACCTGAGCCGAAGGCAGACGCTTAACCATCTGAGCCACCCAGGTGCCCTGTAGGTTTGCTTTTTAAAAATGCTTACCAAATACTACTTAAATTAAGGGGGGGGGGAACTCATGAAATAGTCAACTCAATTTTAGCTCTGTATTCAAATCATTTGAAAAATTCCTTTTAGCACAACTGTTGATGAAATATAAAATTCTATTATTTAAAAAACTGGAAATTAAGAAAAGCTAGTATGCTTGTTTAAATCTAGCAAATAAATTCCAAAGTTTAATTTGCATGAAATCATCTTAAAAATTTTTAAGAATGGTTAAGATAAAACTCTTATTTTGAAAATCATGCATTCACTGCTACAGAGACCATAGGTTTAAATTAGCAATGCCTCTTCATGGCACAAACTCACTTACCTGGCATCTTAAATACTTTCATAATGAAAGATCTAAGTCTATAAAAATGACATTGGCTGACCAGGTATTGCCAAAGTCACTTAAAATTTGAACCAGTGACCAAATATTGGATTTATCACTTTAACTACATTTAAATCAATATATACATCATAGTGACTGAATCAGGGTTTAAATAACTGAATATAAGTCATATGGACATATTTGATTCTGTGGAAAATATGTAAAAATTCAAATATACATTTAAAAATTAAAGATTTTTTAAGTATTTATAAATGAAAACCACTATATTTCACTTATATTTCTCTGCTGCAAAAATTTGTTTAAGTCATCTTTTGCCAGTCTAGCAAAAATACTCTTGTTTTTGTTTTTTTACAATCTGTTATATATACCTAGGAATTCAAGTATTTCAAGCAATGTTTTAGGGAAATAAAACATTCCATTGACAATTTGAAGAACAATAATTTAAGCCTTAAAACGTTAGAAATAAAGAGAAAGTACCCAAGGTTTTTGTTATTACAATTCAAAGTTAATGCCAGTCAAAAGCAGCATGTCTTAACTGGACTGAACAATTCATCATTGCATACAAGGCCTAAGGCAAAACTGCAGGTCTGAATCACAAGGATCAGCATGAGCCTCAGTTGCAAAAATTAAAAAGGTTTCCTTTCCCTTAAACAGCACCCCCCTGAAGAGCAGAGAAAATCATTAATATTCTTTCCTATTTTCATTACCTTAAAAAGAATTGTATCATATAGATTTTTAGGATGTTGCCCAAAAGCAACAGCCTAGAGACAGTCTCATTAACAGGCTGAAGAAACAGGCAGACAGACTTTTAAAATTAAGTTCAACAATTATTTTATATAATGCCTCCTGGATAGAGCATTGATGCTACTTCAATCAGCCACATTTTCACATAGGTGAACTTTTATGTTCAATATTTAAGACGGTTTTAAAAATCTGTGTAATTGATATGGCTCTATAGATACCAACCATACTTAAGGCTTCCTTCCACCCACTCATTCCAAAATGAAAACATAAGGTAAACAGATATGACAAAGTCCTAGGTCTTGTGTTCATATTCAAAAAAAATTATCTTAAAGCATAGTAAAATCTGTTTTCAGTGTGAATTCACTAATTCATAATAGCTTCTGTTTAAGTTCATCCTTGTAATACCTAAGAAAAAATATTCTAGGTAAGTTAATACTTCACAGAAAACTGCAAGGAAGATGTTTAACTACTAAAGAACTATAAGCCCCAACTGAACACACAAAACTGTGTTTTTAAAAAGAAAATTTTACATAAATCAAGTCAATGTTCTTAAACTAAGTTACAAGATCTGGCTAAGTTGTGTTATATTTAAGAGCCCACAGAATTTTTTATATAAGCAATTATCACCAATGATATAGTAAAAAATGGTAATGCAGAAATTCAGTCACAGAAAAGTGGGGCTGAGATAGGGGCTTTAATTACGATGAAAGGGAATTTACTTCATTGTGCTGATCACTTTCCTTAGCTATGTTTAACATATAATCAGAAATACCAGAACCCACAATCAAACCTCTTTAATTTCTGCTCCTCCCATGCATCTTCCTAAATTTTATAAAAAAAAAACAACCACAACTCTTATATTTGGTATCTTTACACAAACTCTGCAATGTCATTACACTGCAGCAAAAAGTCTCTCATTATATTTTTCAAGGAAATGGTTAGAATCAATGATTCACACTGAATTCTCTACATCACAAAATCAGACATTTTTGTCAGTAAAAGCCTCAGCCTTAGCAGGAGATACTGGTAAGGAGAAAAATACTTGCAGGTAGCTTATTTTAACCTTTCTGGACCTCTGCTCCCTCATCTATGAAATGGGACAATCTAACACATCCTACCTCAAAGTGTTGCAAAGAGAAATAACGTGGAAGTTATTCTTTAAACATGTTTTTAAACGTCTTCAAACATTACAAATATAAAAAGTAGCTAGCATAGTGGCTGGCACATTATAGCCTTCAATAAAGATTAGTTCCCTTTTGGGGAGTCTGGGTGGCTCAGTCAGTTAAGCATCTGACTCTTGATTTTGGCTCAGGTCATGATCTCAGGGTTGTGAGATGGAGTCGTGCCTTGCCTCGGGTTTGGCGCCGGGCATGGAGTCTGCTTAAGATTTTCTCTCTCCCTCTGCCCCTCCCCAGAGCCTCCCTCTCTTAAAAAAAAAAAAAAAAGTTCCCTTTCTTTTATTTAAAAAAAATTTTTAAAGTAGGTTCCACACCCAAAGTGGAGCCCAATGCAAGGTCTAAAATCATGACCCGGAGAGCAAGACCTGAGCTGAAATCGAGTCAGATGCTTAACCAATTAAGCCACCCAGGTGTACCCCCCGCCCTTCTCTTCTTTAAAACATTCAAAGATTTTATTTATTTGAGAGAGAGAGAGAGAGAGGGTGTGAGAGCATGCGGGGGCGGGGTGGGGGTAGGAACAAAAGTGAAGGAGCAGAGGGGGAGGGAGAGGGACAAGCAGATTCTGCACTTAGTACAGAACCAACTTGGGGCTGGATCCCATGATCCTGAGATTATGACCTGAGCCAAAACCAGTAGCTCAACCAACTGAGCCACTCGGGTGCCCCTCGTCTTTAGAACATTTAGGTGACAAGTTATAACCGCATTTTTGGAATATGACTCTTGAGTTAGAATCAACATATATTTGTGAATAAAATGTAAAAGGTCCAAAAGAAGAGAAAGTCTACCTGGCTCCTTTGATTAGAATTACTAGAAAGGATCCATGTATCTTGGCAAGTTTTAAAACAGTGAGGAGTACACTATAAAACAGAGCTGATAAAGGATAAGGGGGCCAAAGGGGTCAATTAAGGACAAATTAATAAATGTTTTAAAATATCTCTACAGGGATTTATATTTATACATTTATCCTAGCTGTAATCAAAATGCTGGTGCTGGAATCCTGATGCTTAGAAGGAGAGGGATTTTTATAGGGCAAAAGCCATGACATATTCAAATCTCAAACTTAGTCTACAGGCTTACTTTGCTGCAAAAAGTAAATGATTTACCCTAAGTCAGAGATCTAAAAAAGTACCAGTAGTAAAGCTACTTAGCTGTTCCCTCCATGCCAAGCTAAAAAGTAATACCTTATGGCCAACTGGCTGGACATTCATCATTCATATCAGCCACTCTGAGTATCTCTATTTTTACTAAGATAAACACCTCCTGAAAAAAACCTTCAATTAACCGAAAAACTGGCAAAGACTAAAAATAAGATATCACATAATCACTGATTCTCATGACACTATTCAACAGATTCTTCCTTGTTTATATAGGAAGCTCCAGTCTAATATCACTTTCTGGCCCTAATAATGGAAAATTTCTAAAAAGTTAGAAATAAGAGGTTCAAACTTCTATCATTTGTCTATGCTATGGTGGAGATTTAAAAAAAACTGAAAAATCAGCAGACTGTCTCTAAATCAATGATTAATATAAGAGAACTTCTCACTGGATGTTACTTACAGTATGAACTGCTGTCATATCCTAAGGAGAGTTCTGTGGTATGGTTGATAACTAGGAGCCTTGAGACCACAAATCCCCTGAAGTTGCATGTGGTATTATATATACATGTTCATTTTTGAGGAAAGCAGCACTGAAAGCTTTTGTCAGATTCTCAAAAAGGTCCACTGATTTCCACCCCAAAACCGAACTGCCTTAAGAAACTGTCTAGCTGTTAAATCTGAAGATAGGAACACTGTGCTAATAAGCTAGAAGGAAGGAGTTATCCTGGCATTCTTAGAGTAACCAAAAGTACCTAAAGGCCCAAGAAGAACTGTAGTATTTGTGGACATTGAGAAATCTTCTAAGTCCCAACATTGTATCAAGTATCATTTTTAAACAAATACTATTATTCTACTATTTACAAAGCCATTTGTTAGGAAAGGTGATAGAATAAAGTTATCCAAGGACTGTTCTTTGATTTTCTCGTTACAAAGTTCACTACTAGGCAATTTGATGTCTTTAAGTCTTCGATAAAAAAAAAAAATTGTCTTAAACTGAATCTGAACATACTGTGATTCAGTATAACTTATTTTTTTGAATTTCAGAATTAGTTACAAAAGCATCTTCAAATCTAGGTCTAAATGAAACATCATGATTTAAGGACTATACATATCTCTGGCCACTTAGTTTTAATAATTCTCATTACTTTTAAAATGTAGTGGGTATAAGCACATGAAAAGATGCTCAACATCACTAATCATTAGCGAAATGGAAATGAAAACCACAATGAGATACCACTTCACACCCATTAGGATGGCTATCATCAAAAACAAACAAACAAAACCTAGAAAATAACAAGTGTTAACAAAGATGTAGAAAAACTGGAACCCTTGTATACTCTGTAGGGATGTAAAATGATATAGTTGCTATGGAAAACAGTATGGAAATTTCTCAAAAAATTAAAAATAGAACTAGCTTATGATCCAGCTATGCCACTTCTGGGTACATACTCAAAAGAAATAAAAGCAAGGTCTTGAAGAGATATTTATACATCTATATTCATAGCAGCATTACTCACAATAGTTAAAAACATGGATTCAATGCAAGTATCCATTGATGGATAAATGGATAAGCAAAATAAAGTCTATACATACAATGGAATATTATTCAGCCTTATAAAGGAAGGGAATTCTGACCTTTGCTATAACCCAGATGAAACTTGAGGACATTATGCTAAGTTAAACAGGCCAGGCACAAAAAGACAAATGCTGTGTGATTTCACTTATATGAAGTATTTAGTCAAAATACTGTAGAATGGTGTTTTCCAGGGGTTGGGAAAAAGGGAGCGGGGAATTACTGTTAAATGGATATAAATTTTCAGTTTTGCAAGGTGAAAAGAGCTGTGAAAATGGATGATGGTGATGGCTGCACAAAATGTAAATGTAGGAAACACCTGAAGTACATACTTCAGAACAGTTAAAATGGTAAATCTTATGTTCTGTATATTTTACCACAATAAAATCTACTGAAAAGAAAAACTAAGGAAAAAAAAAGCATTTTCTTCTTACGGTAGTAATAATAAAAACAGCTGCTATTTATTAAGCACCCACAGTACTTTATATGCTGTGCTAGATACTTTATACATATCACTAATTCTTAAGACTTTATAGATATAAAAAGTGAGGGTCAGAAAAAGTTGAGTAACTTGCCTGAAATCACACAGCAAAGCAGCAAAGTTAGCATTCAAACCAAAGAAAGTCCATGCCCTTCTTTATGCACTGTACTATCTCTGTATTTCACAAAAATTCAGAATAAAGTACACAGGTGTCCCCAAAGAGCAGTAAACTCAAAAGAGCACTGAATATGAACGAATGATTAAAAAAACACCTAGTGCATAGGGGTACTCAGAGGGGAACAATCAGCATGTAATAATAACCTATATCTTACCTCCAACCCTAATATACCCATGCAGACCTACTTATATGCAGCTCTCATTTCCAAAGAAAGTTGGTAAGAGAAGCAAATCCCTAACAGTTTTCACAGTGACAATTACAAAAGAGATGTTCCCCAAAGCAGCAGCATAGGAAAAGGAGAAAAAGGGTCAGCCTTGGGCGGCAAAGATAAAAATTTAAGTACTTTTACAGGACATTAAGTAGATGTTAAGGACTGGGGACAGGATGGCAAAAGAATAAAAGAAAAAGATTAAAAAAAAAAAAAAGCAGCAACCAAAGATAAGAAAAGCAAAGGGATGAAAACAAAAATTACAGAATAGAAAGATAAAATTCAGTACTAAGGCATGACATATGTATGTAAAACAGAGTTGATTTTCCTTTAAAGAGCAATTGGGTTACTAGATTAACGATTCCTAACTTTGCAGAAGTAAATTCATCCAATGTAATTCAGTGATGAGAGTAAAATTCTTCAGAATGGGTTTTCAATCAAGATGTGGCTCCAAACATGCTGAAAGAAAAAAACGGCTAGGAGGAGAGTTGGAAAACTTAGGGCATAGAGTATAAATGCCAAAAATAGTTTTTCATTGAGGTCATACATCAGTATCTTCAAATCTTAGTCATGGCTGCAAACCATTAGGATATTTAAAAATTTGTTCTTTTCTTCTACCATATTTCAGAAATTATGAAAAAAACTCAATCTGAATCCCTAGAATTACATCCTTTCTTAGGTACTTCTTAGTGAAACTGCACATAAGCACACCCTTTCACTGAACAGTATCAGAAAGCCAGAGAAGAGTGTAAATCCTGGGACTAGGGCAGGAGGTGCTGACCCCTTCCAAGGAATTAAAGATCTCTCAGGGCTTCATTTTTGTCCCTGTCAACCTCTTGAAATTGTCTTTTTTTTTTCATATTATTATTTATTGCTTTCTGGTTTAACCTATAAGCAATTAGCTTTCTGAAAAAGTGAAGATAAATTTGGTATTAGAAACAGTGAAAATCTGGATTCTGAGCTTTGCAAAATTGCACTAACATATTTCAAATCATGAATATATATTTTATATACATGAATACAGATTTTATCTAATAGATCAGAAAAGGCTCCAGAAAATTCTCAAACACTAAAGAATGAAAGAAAAGGAAAAAATAAGTATGAGAACACGATGCTCTAGTGAGCAGCCAACAGTTCACTAGTGGACAGCAGTTTATTGGTTTCTCTCAGCAGTGAAGTCTCCTCCTCTTGGGCGGTTTGCACTGTGACTGCAGCTGCGTACCTTTGGTGGTATCAGATATGCTATTTAACAAGGCACACATCATATCTCCCTCTAAATGGTGAGGGTTTAGTATATGTGCTGGCCTCTGAGTCTTCTTAAATTGATTCTCTAGCTCCAGAAAACCTTGATCTCCTGAGAGGATGGTGAAAGGAATTTGCTTGGGTAGTTGTTCATCTAGACGGCCAGCCTAAGTTGGAACAAAATGCATATGTTGATAGAAATCAGTACTTGAGGTTTAAATTAAGTTACATCTATTTCAGAATGAACACATACCTAGAAAGGTGTATTTGTTTATTTTAAGATTTTATTACTTTTTATTTTTTTTTAAAGATTTTATTTATTTATTTGACAGAGACAGACAGCGAGAGAGGGAACACAAGCAGGGGTAGTGGGAGAAGGAGAAGCAGGCTTCCCGCCGAGCAGGGAGCCCGACTTGGGGCTCGATCCCAGGACCCTGGGATCATGACCTGAACCAAAGGCAGCCGCTTAACCGACTGAGCCACCCAGGCGCCCCATGATTTTATTACTTTTTAAAATGAATCTCTATACCCAACGTGGGGCTTGAACTCAACCTTGAGATCAAGAGTTGCATGCTCCACTGACCGAGCCAGCCAAGCACCCCTAGAAAAATATATTTAGCTTGTTTTCTAGCTCCCACCAAAATATGATATAAAGATCTCCTTCATAAATAAAATATGCCATGTTTAATCAAATGTAAAATGCCATCAATTGTCAGATATTTTATGTGCCACCAAGAAAAAAAAAAAGCCAAAAGAAGTACATAAAGCTGGAATGCTATAAGGGCTACATACTTAATCTAAGGGTAATAATATGTAAGAAATAAATCTGCCATAGAGAGAGGGTAAGCAAGGTAATTTGCGTAACTCAATCTTAGCACTGAATAAATGGAAAAGGAAATGTCTTATGGTTTAAAATGTAAGCAGCAGCCAACAAGTTTGCAGAGAGGGACAGTACCTGGCTGGCTTGGTAGAGCATGTGACTCTTGGTATCGGAGTCATGGGTTCAAGCCCCATGTTGGGTGTAGAAATTACTTAAATAAATAAAAAACTTAAGGGGTGCCTTGGTGCCTCAGTTGGCTAAGGGTCCAAATCTTGATTTCGGCTCAGGTCACGACCTCAAGGTTGTGAGATGGAGCCCTGTGTCAGGCTTCACACCGGGCATGGAGCCTGCTTAAAATTCTCTCTCCCGTCCTCTCCCCCTTGCCCCTCCCCACTTTCTATTTTTTTTTTTTAAAGATTTTATTTATTTGTTTGAGAGAGAGAATGAGAGAGAGAGAGCAAGCATGAGTGGGGGGAGGGTCAGAGGGAGCAGACTCCCTGCTGAGCAGGGAGCCTGATGGGGGACTCGATCCTGGGACTCCAGGATCATGACCTGAGCCGAAGGCAGTTGCTTAACCAACTGAGCCACCCAGGCGCCCCCTCCCCACTTTCTAAATAAATAAATAAATAAATAAATAAATAAATAAATAAATAAACTTTAAAAAAACACACACAAATACCTAAAAAACAAATTTGCAGAGCAAATTCATGCTATCAGTGTGATACATAAATCCTTAAGCAGAGAATTTAATTTAAAATGGGTCTCAGGTTGGTAGCTTCTCTAGGTGACTGGAAGAGAAGCAAATGCAAATCCCATCTAGACCAATGGTGACTGTTAAGGTGCCCCCCAATTTCAGAGATGTTAAATGTCAAAGTATCTTAGCATACATCAAGTATAATGTCATCTCTTAATCATTATTCTATAAATAGTTAAGGGTCTACAATGAGTAGCTGACAGTCTGCTAGGAATTGGGGAAAAAGGCAGTAAATAAGTATGATATGGGCCCTTGCCCTCATTAGTCATAAGTAGAACCCAATGCAGAAGGTTTTATACAAAAATACAGCACTGAAGCATGCTCTATGTCATTACGATCCAAGTGGAAAGGAAATTCCAAATGGGTCCTAGATTCATGTTAGATTTTTAATAAAACAATCACTCACATGCATACATATGGCAAAATCAGCAGCATCTTTCCTTTTACTACAACGAGGATGAAGGAAGAAGCATCCAATCCTATTCAGGTAATTATAGATCTTACAGTTGACTGGAGGCTTCCAATTGGTGTTTCCTCCTATTATTTTTAGAAAAGGCATAAATGATAGTCAAACAAAAAAAAAAGAACACTAGATACAACTGAAAGCTCAATCATGAAAAAACACTATTAGAGAAAAATTTTTCTAGAGGGTAGGTACTAGATTAGAATGCAGAATTCAATTCCGTGTGGGTATCACCATTTTGTTGCTTTACAAAATCTTGGCAAAATAGGCCGACTTCTTTCAATCTGCCTATTCATCTGGAAACACAGAGGTATGTTAGTGAGAATCAAAAGTAATGTGTGTGAAAAGTCTCTGAATGGTATACTTCTATAAAACTATATTAGTGGTTTTTTTCACAAATATGTCAAGGCTACTCAGTGGATAGAAATTATGGGCAATCAGCAAAGCTAAATTTACTAAAAGACTGTACTGGATAACTTTATCCAGGTCAGTACATTTCATTCTTAAATCCAATCCTCCTCTTTTTATGTTGTTCCCTATCAAACATGAATTTTATTGGATGTTCACTATACTAACCTTCTGTAAATCAAAGAAGTCTCTCTCCCTGTTTGGTCAATGGTTTGTAAAGAGATATTCAGATGAATTAACAGTAAGGATGAACTGAAGAGGCAGTTGTGGCAGGTTGAAAATCATACTAGTTCTGTAGCCATGAGGCCCAACCAAGTTCAAAAGCTAACTCTACTATTTATTAGTTTTATACTTTGGAAAAAAATAAACTCAGCATACTTTCTTATATTTTAAAAAGGAGATAAATATAATAATCAGTAAACATGAATTAATACCAAGCACAGTACCTGGCACACTGCAGGTGCTGAATAAAGGCTTTTTCAATTTCAAATAAAGGATCTTTTTCAAAGATCCACAAACTTTAGGTCACCAAAGAGAGTTAACATTTACCACACAGAAATGTAACGAGAAAAATATTCTAGCAGAGTAGCTATAATGCAAAGTGACAATATTCTAGTTATGTTTGTATGTTCTAATCAAGAAGGTTCAAAAGCAGTCCTTTTAACGTGAAACATATTCTAATGGAAAAAAGAGGAGAGGGTATCATTTCAAATGTTTTCCTTATCAACCATACCTTGAAAACCCCAAATAAATGTTCCTTGGTTAAGATGCCCTGGTAGATGACCAAAAAAGTTTGACCAGTTATCAAAGTCTACAAAGACTATATGAGTCATGGTTCGCAGATAATCCAAATCTGGAAGCTCAACAACTTCTTCATCTGAGAAGAGAGAAACATTAACCTGAGTTTGGTTAAGAATTAGCTAAAAACATTTTAATTGCTCAAGTTTAAAAGATATTAGAGACTATACAAAAGTGTTAATTTTGAATATTATTAATTTCTAAACCTTTTCATGAAGTCCAAACTTGTACATGACACAGTATACTAACACCAGATAAAAAATATTCTGAACATTTCAAAAATTTCATTATTCTTTCTATATATTCATGCCACTGACCCTAAAGCCTGCCTTTCTTTTTCTAATTGTTTTTTAAAAAGACATATTTATTCAGCGTCATAATGAGGCTATCACATTTAGCCATCAACAGCATGGGTGTTAAAAAAAAAAATCTGTATTAAAATCCTTTGTTGGAATGCTTTACACTTTCCATAGAACAGAAACTAAAACAATCTGTTATACAATTAGTCACAAATACAGTCCTCGAGATTTTTTGCCCATACACGAGTATTCTCTCAAACATGTCTTCTTTGTAGAAGCTAGGCCCTGCCACCACTGTTTGGTTGAGTTCACAAATCCGTTGTAACATGCAGCTTCCCTGTCACTTCTCTGGCTCTTCTCTCTTGCTAAAATTTGTTTCCTGGCAGTAATTAAAACTTTCTGCCACCGCTATGCCACTGCTGCTGCTGGAACCGCCATAGCCATGTTGGTTTTGTGGTTTGGAAAAGTATTGACCTCCGCCACCACAGGGGCCAGAGAGTCTGCCTCCAAAATTTCCTTCTTTCATGGGTCCAAAATTTCAAGATTGATTGGTTGTAATTGCCAAAAGCATTATAGCTTCCGCTACCTCCCAAACTGCTCCCATCATTACCAGATCCATTATAGCTAAGGATTTCTGTAAAAGTAATTTGTACAAGGAATTTTTAAAAAAAATAATGTACTGGAGGGACGCCTGGGTGGCTCAGTGGGTTAAGAGTCTGCCTTTGGCTCAGGTCATGATCCTAGAGTCCTGGGATCAAGTCCCTCATTGGGCTCCTTGCTCAGCATGGAGCCTGCTTCTCCCTCTGCCTGCAGCTCCCCCTGCTTGTGCTGCTTGCTCTCTCTCTGACAAATAAATAAATAAAATCTTTAAAAAAAAAAAAATGTACTGGAGGAACTAGAAGACCAAGTTTTGAGGCTAAATAACCAAAATCTTGTACCATCCATCAAAATAAAATTTCAAGGTTATCTGTTAAGAACTTCTCCCACCAGAAGTTTCTTTTCCCAATCTAGACTGATTTATTAGTAACCTATTAGCTATGTTAAAACCCTAGAGAGCAGAAATGAAATAACGTATAACCCTGCTACCTATAAAGTGGTGCATAAGAGGTCCTGGTAGCACACCAGCACCTCCCACCATAAACACATCTTTTCTTGGTTCTCTTAGATTCTTTCCTCTTCCACCATTTTCCAACTCTTGTCCTCCATCCCTCTCATTTCTTTCATACTTTTCTATAATGATAAGCCCTTGAAGTTTCTAGTGGTTAGCAATGTAAACCTTAATATTTTAAACTATTTTTAAAATGACTAGGTTTTACTCTACCTAATAGAGACTCCTTCAAATATACTACTGCCATCCCCTCCCCATTTCCAAGCCATCCATCTTCTTTTATCTTGTCTTAAAATTCTTAGTAATTGTAGGGGTCCCTGGCTAGCTCAGTCAGTGGAGCATGTGACTCGATCGCCAGGCCGTGAGTTTGAGCCCCATGTTGGGTGTAGAAATTACTTAAAAAAATTTTTTTAAATTCTTAGTTAACTGTAGATTTAGCTACTACAATCATCTACCAAACACTGACCAACATAAATTCCCAAAAAGTAATCGGAAAAACAAAAGAAAAGCACAAGAGAACATAAAAACAGTGTGACCACTGCTTTACTGTTTGAAGTAGAGCTGAATCAGTCAGTAGCAGGTCATGTAATCATCTCTTACATAAAACATGCCATGACTAAAAATGATACTGAGATCTACACATGCTATAGAGCAAGGCTGCATAAACTCAATAGTTCACAAAAATAGTTTATCAAAAAATTTTAGAGGCACCTGTGTGGCACAGTTCATTAAACGTCCAACTCTTGGCTTCAGCTCAGGTCATGATCTCAGGGTCATGAGATCAAGCCCTGAGTCAGGCTCTGTGTTCAGTGTGGAGTTTGCTTGAGTTTCTCTTTCTCTCTTTCCCTGTGCCCCTCCTGCTCATGCGTGCACTCTCTCTCTCTAAAATAAATAAATCTTTAAAAAAACATTTTAGCCGAAATTTTCATATATCCTCACTGTCCCCAGTATATATTGTATAATTTACCAAAATCTGATATTTATTTAAAAGAATATACACTTAAAATTATACTTCTAAATGAAATAAAAACATTGTACTCTTCTAGACTTACTTAGTCTTATCACATGGTGCAAGAAGTAAAGTCTAGAGTAATTACAAAGGAATCTATACCTCAGTTTTCTCCCCGGTTTCTTGCTGCCACTTGTAACTCTTTTTTTTTAAACATTTTATTTATTTGAGAGAGAGAGAGAGAGCACAAGCAGGGGGAGTGGCAGGCAGAGGGAAAGGGAGAAGCAGGCTCCTCACTGAGCAGGGAGCCCGATGAGAAGCCTGATCCCAGGGCACTGGGATCATGACCTGAGCCAAAGGCAGACACCCAACCCACTGAGCCACCCAGGAGCCCCTGTAACTTTACTTCTAATTGCCATTTTAACTCTAAGTAATAGTTTTGCTTCCAAAAAAATCATAACAAAAATATACAAATTCTGAAGTGATCTTTAAGACTTCTCCTCATACTTCTAAAATTACGCCAAAATATGAGGATGTGGAGGAAAAGGAACCCTTCCTTATACACTGCTGGTACAGCCACTGTGGAAAACAATATGGAGGTTCCTTGAAAAATTAAAAATAGAATTACCATATAATCCAATAATTCTACTCCTGGGTAGTTACCCAAAGAATATGAAAATACTAATTCAAAAAGATATATGCATCTCTTTGTTAAATGCAGCATTATTTACAATAGTCAAATTATGGACACAACCCAAGTGTCCACTGATAAATGGATAAAGACGACATGGTATGTATGTGCATTTTATATATATATATATAAACAAAATATTACTCAGCCATAAAAAGGAATGAAATCTTGCCATTTGCAACAACATGGATGGATCTAGAGGGTATAATGCCAGAAAGACAAATACCATAGGATTTCACTCATGTGGAATTTAAGAAATAACAGGAAAAAAAGACAAAAAACCAGATTCTTAAATATAGAGAACTGGTGATTACCAGACGGGAGGTGGATGGGGGAATGGATGAAATAGGTGAAGGGCTTAAGAGTACACTTTATCGGGCGCCTGGGTGGCTCAGTTGGTTAAGCGACTGCCTTCGGCTCAGGTCATGATCCTGGAGTCCTGGGATCGAGTCCCACATCAGGCTCCCTGCTCAGCAGGGAGTCTGCTTCTCCCTCTGACCCTCTTCCCTCTCGTGCTATCTCTCATTCTCTCTCAAATAAATAAATAAAATCTTTAAAAAAAAAAGAGTACACTTTATCATAACGAGCACTGACTACTATATAGAATTGGGGAATCACTAATATTGTACACCTGAAACTAATATGTTAACTACACTGGAATAAAAAAAATTTTTTTAATAAAAAAAGAATCAGCCAACAACAACAAAAGAATTAAGTCAAAATAGAAACAAAAATAATTCACTTGATTTATCTTTTTAATGAACCTAAATCTAAATGGTAAGAAGAATCTAAATGTTCAGGATAACTTTCAAATCTGACTTTCAGGAAGACTATCAATTTCCATTATCTCTCAAAATTCCCATGCTTTTTGTAAAAGAGAATGTTATCTTAAACACATTGTTAAAAGCTAATATATACTCGGGGCGCCTGGGTGACTCAGTTGTTAAGCGTCTGCCTTCGGCTCAGGTAATGGTCCCAGGGTCCTCGGATCTAGCCCCGCATCGGGCTCCCTGCTCTGCAGGAAGCCTGCTTCTCCCTCTCCCCGTTTGTGTTCCCTCTCTCGCTGTCTCTCTCTGTCAAATAAATAACAATCTTAAAAAAAAAAAAAAGCTTATACTCTTCATCCCCTTAAGTTTAGAGTAGTTGAATATTTAAATATTAATATTTATTAGTGTTTAGGAATATACATCCCTAAAAAGTGTACACACTAATTAACTGATCATCCTACCATGTTTCTTACTTCAAAACTGAGTCATTATTAGCTTTCACAAAAATGATGTCTACAATACACGTTTCTCTATCAGCGTATGAAATGTGCACAGACATTAGAGTTGAAAAGCCATACCTATATTCTGACAGCTTAGGTCATTCTCAGCTCCTTTCTCTATGTCTGAATTTTTTGGATAGCTTACTGTCTGTTTCAGTTTTTTCTCTGTACGTGAGGCACTAGCAGCAAACTTGTATAGGCTTGTTTTCTCAGATCCAAAATGAGCCACACTGGGTTTCCGTAAAAAGCAATGTTTTCTATGGAAGTGCTGCTGAGCACTCTCAGGATCATGAAATGCTTTAGTGCAGGTGCCACACTTGATCACATACTGTTGCTCCTCTTCCTCCTCACTGTTTTCTTCTCTGTGCACTTGATGGATATGAGTGTTAATGTCAGTTACGCTCTGTGCTGTTGCTGAACACAAGCTGCAGCGAAACCACAGTTTACCTTTATCCAACATGGTGTGGAGACATCTACTATAATCTTCTTTTCTGTTGACTTTACAGATGTAACTCTCACGGCAACCACAGGTTAACAAATTACTAGTCTCTATTACTGGAAAATCATTCTCAGTTTTAATTGAAGTTTCAGTTTTTTCAGGCACAAACACATAATCTATGCTGTGGTGCTCCTTATAATGACTTAAAAATGCTTCTTCCACATTAAAGATAAGATCACAAAGCCCACAGAAGTACTTAACCTTTATTTCATTGTTATGCTCATCTTGGCAATGGCGGTATAGTGTTTCTACCTTGTGAAAAGTCTTTTTGCAATGGGCACAGCTATATCTATGAAACTGGTGACTTGCTAAAGACATGCAATGCTGTTTTACACATTCTTGGGACTCAAACATATCTTCACAAATTCGGCATTGCCATTTACCCCTTGGAGGGCTGTTTGCTGGAGAATGATCAATAATAGTAATAGTTGAAGAAGGATTCTCAGCAGTCACATTACTCACCAGTGTTGTAGAAGATGATGGCAAAGTTTCAGCTTCTACCTCATCTGTCTCATAAAAATATCTGTGCCCATTATGAAATTCAGTCACGTGTGCCATGATAGTCTCTTTTCTCGTTAACTCCTTTTTGCATGTCCGACACCAGAAAAGAAAGTTATTTAAATGTGCTCCTCCATGAATTCGGCTCATATGTAAACGGATGACCCCTGAATCTTCACACACCTTTCCACAGACCACACACTTATAACACATTGTGTTTGCTGAGAAAACATGCTTTTCCACTGCGTCTTCACTTGGGAATCGTTGATGACATTCACAAAACCAAGTTTTTACAACTGACTTTTCTTTCTGAACACAAGCTATACCTTCATGGCTTCTACCTTCTAAATTCATCTTCTTTTTTGGAACAGTGGTGCAATCTTGTGAGCTAGATTCTTGAGCAGACATAGTTCTTTTAAGTGATGAAAATTTTGATTGATCTAGTAATAGATGCAAGTCAGAAGGAGGTTTGTTCCCTTCACTGCTGTGGCAATAAAGTAAGACTGATTCTTCCATTGAGGTAATGACTCGGACTTTGTGCCCTGAATTCTGCTTGTGATTTCGGGTACTGGTTTCATCCATAAAGACTTGCTTGCAATTTGGACAATAACCTCTTAATAGGAATTTTTCTGCAACTTGGGCAATGCTCTTCTCAGCTACAGCTACAGGACCAGCATTTCGACAACGAACTCTAAATTGGATAAAAAAATAAACTCTTTTGTAAGTACTTTCTAAATACAGTAACTCTGCTTTTTCATAGGAATTATAAACAATGTACACATAAAATACTGAAAGATATTTTTCAATAAAAATGCAGATAATAATTTCATCTCAAAATACCTGAGTATTACCTACATTTTGTCTGTTTCTAATCCATATGCAGAACAGTCAAACTAAAATCAAGATTAAAAAAATTCATACAAGTATTTGGAAAATGAATCCCTAACTCTTTAGAAGTTAAACAACAAATTTCTAATAAATCTATGGGTCAAAGAACAAATTAAAAGGGAAAAGGTAAAATATTTTTAAATGAATGAAAATGAAAACAGCTTATCAAAATCTGAAGGTAAAGCAATGCTTAGAGGAAAATTTATAACTTTAAATGTTTATACAGAAAAAGGAGGTCCAAAGGCAATTTAAGCTGCTACCTTAAGCTAGAAAAGGATAAGCAAATTAAACCCAAAGTTTAAAGAGCAGAAATCAACAAAGTAAAAAATGGGCAAACAATAGAGAATCATCAGTAAAGTCAAATTCTGGTTGTTTTTAAAGATCAACAAAAATCTATTTGAGACAGATTGTAGAAATAAATATAAAAGCTAAAAATAAACTTAAAAAAAAAGCTGAATTTCATAAAAAATGAAGTAAACAAAATATATTCCTGAAGGAAGAATAAGCAAAGGATTCTCAGACAGGACAGAGAAAACAATCATAGAAAGAAAACTACTAAATTACACTTAAGGAGATTAAAAGCTTCAGCTTATCAAAAGACATAGTATAAATATATATAGTCTAGACTGGGAGAGAATTATATTCATATTTCTGACAAAATATTTGTATCTAGAATATATCAAGAACCCCAACTCACTATGAAAAAAAGCAAACAATCCAATTTTCAAACTAGGCAAAAGACTTAGATATTTCACAAAGATAAATGAATGGCCCATAAACCCAAGAAAAAGTGCCCAACATCATTGTTCATCAGGAAAATGCAGATTAAAACCATAAAGAGACACTCAAAAGAACAGCTAAAATGAAACAGACTGGTAATACCAAAATTTTGCAATGATGCAAAGTAACTGGAACACTGGGAAAATATTTAGTAGTTTCTTATAAAATTAAATATACACCTACTCTTTGATCCCAGCAATTCCACTCCTAGATATTAGTCCAAGATGAATGAAAACCTATGTCCATAAGAAGACGTGTACAAAATATATACAGCTTTATTCACAATAGCTAAAAACTTTAATCCAAAAGTCCATCAACATGAGAATGAAAAAACAAATTGTGCTGAGTTCATGTAACAGACTACTACTAACCAATAAAAAGGAACAATGTCCTATACAATATAGATGAATCTCACAGATAAAATGAGAAATACAAAAGAGTATATGCTATATGATTCCATCTACATGATGTTCTAAAGGAGATGAAGCCAATGCAAGGCAGAAAAAATACCAGAATAGAGACTGCAGGGGTGAGAGGGTGGGTAATGACTGGGAAGGGACACAATGGAACTTTCCACAGAGAGTAATATATTATGATAAAAGTGTAGGTTAACAGATGTAGCCATCTGTCAAACTCACAAAAGTTAAGGTGTGTACACTGCAATGAATTTAATTTGTATCTCAAAAACAGAACTTTCAAAATAATGAAGGGGAGTAAGGAGCATACAGATGTATACATAAAACAGGAATGACAGTGTTGATTATTATTAAAGCTGGGGTAATGGGTAAATGGAAGTTCATTATACTATTCTGTTGACTTCATTTCTGTTGAAATTTTACATAATAAAAAATTAAGAATAAAAATAAGAGGCAGAACCAGGATTTCAACTCATGAAATATAAGTCAGAACCAGGACTGTTAAACTTGGAAGTTACACTGAGTACATACAGAGTAATTTTATTCTACTGCCTCAAGTTTACTGAGAACATATTTTACTTGAAGGTTTGTGAAAATATTTGTTTTATTTAAACAAATGTTTTATTTAAACTTTAACAATTGTCATTTAGTAGATAGAAACTTTTAAAAATTTTAATGGTGTAAAAGGAAAAACAGACTGAAAGACACAGCACCTAAACAGAAAACACGTACAGACTTTGTTTAGATCATGATTCCAACAAATCAAACGTAAAATAAAAAACTTCGTGAGATAATCAGGGAAATTTGGTTAACTGACTACTTTTTGATGCTATTAAAAAATACCAGTTTTTTAAGGTGTGATAACAGTATTATAGGATTAAAAAAAGAGTCCTTACCATTTATAGTTATATATTGAAGTATTTATAGACAGAATGACATGATTTACTTTGAAATAGTAACTTGCAGGGGGTGACAATATAAATGAAACATGACTGCCATGTGTTGATAATTACTGAAGCTGGGTGAAAGGTACACTGGGGATTGCACATTGATAATTTCCATTGTAAAGCCAATGATTATTTGATAAATTTGGCCTTTCACAGAAATTTAACCTTTCATATGTATATGATACTTTTCATTCTGGCTGACTTAAAGCCAAGGTTCTATTTTAACCTGCTCCTCCCCTATATACATACTACTCACATAACACACAGAGAAAAAATACACATAGAGCTGTTAGTTCATTTTACATTCACAGCAATATCAATATATCTACTTTCACCTTTAACTTCTCTTATTTTGCTAAATTTGATTAATTGCCAGACTAATGTACATTCTCATTTTAAAAGCAGAGAAACATAGAATAGAAAAGCATTTGTTGAATCCTCCCTCTGGTGAAGAGCTACTAGGGCAGGATTCCCTTATAGCCCGACTAAACCTGTACAAACCTGAAATGGGCAGTGAGCTCCATGTGGGAACGTAGTGTCTGGTGGCAGGCCACACACTTAACTTGAAATGGGACATCTTTGCACAGAGAGATCAGAAGTTTCTTTGCAAAAGATGGAAATGATATTGGATGTGCTATCCCCTGGTCATCTGAAAGACAAAATAAACTATAACTTGCAAAGATTTGAGTAGATAGCAACCTAACCTTCCTCCCCTTGCCTTTCTCAACATTGGCTGGCATAAGTAAAAGATTGTTATTTACCTGATAAAAATCTAAGGGAAGTAATTTTCTAGCCTTAAGTGCAAAAGTTGCTGAACTCATGCTCAAAATCTGAGTCTTAAATGCAGAGTAACATCCAACTTCCCTAATATTATGGATATATAAAAACATCATCCTAAATAAATATTTTCTTCCCAAGTTTCTCTTCATTCCTCAAAGTAAGTAAACCTGTTAGGTGCAGATCAATATTTAGAAATCTTTTTGAAAAATAAAAATGAGGACCATCTTTCACTTTTATGTTTTCAATCTAATGTGAGGATAAGTTTTCTCAAGAATTATCTGAGAAGTATGGTAAATCAGCAAAGATTAAAGTAGTTCAATAATTTTCAGAAGAGAGTATTAACATACCACCCAGTTTAAAACTCTGACGGAAATGATTCTTTCCAGACATATGCTTCAAACACTCATCCTTGCTGCTAAAAAGCAGGAAGCAATTTGGACACGCAAAACACTGAATAATCTGAGGAAGAAGGTTGTTTTTATGTTCATCATCTGCAGCTTCCTAAAATACAAGGCAAAGCTGTATTACAGACAACTAAAATCAATATTCAGTCTTTTAAAATCAATTTTCAAAATTTCTTAATTATTTGGAGTATTCTGTATCAGGTTTTAACATGAAAACTTTTCTTCCCTGAGTGTGAACTATGGAATTTTTATCATAAATGAGGTTCCATATGTGAATTAAAAATTTTTTTCTTAAAAACAAAACTTGACCATCTTTCTGTGACAATAAATATACATTTACTTTTATGTTTTTCCTTTTTTTATATACATCTATATTATGTTAATGGATAAATGTTTTCATATCACATATACTTTTTCTTTCATTTTCCTTCTTCACTCTACTCTGCAATATAATCTACGTTTATGTGTTCTTCCATAAATGTCTCCATGCTTAATAATTTGCAAAAATATATAGAAATAAACATACAGGGGACTGCCAGTGTTTTACCAAATAATGTCATCTTACCGACTCTTCTGCCACTTAGTTTCTCTTATTCCACAATACCTAACGGAAATCCCGAAAAATCAACTGGCTTGTCTCTAATTCATTCTTCTCAATGGTGCCAAACTACTCCAGTTACTAAGACTTAGTCAACTATTCATTTCCATGCTTTTCTTCCCTTGCTACTATAAACAATGGTACTGTAACCAACCTTAAACACATATCCTTATTTATAGGTGCGTTTTTCTCATTATTCCGAGTGGCACTATTGGGTTAAAAGGTTTAGTACTTGAATATTAAAGGATACCATACGATAGTTTTTCAAAAAGGCTCTATCACTTTACATATTCCCTAGGAGTGACTGAACCTGGCACAACAGCTCCTATAGATCATTTTTTCATTTTTGCAGTCTGAGAGATATTGTGATACTCACTGTTACTTTAATTAGTTATTTCCTACTAGTGAGTTTGAGCACTTAATTCATACAATTCTATAGATATTCCATAGTCTGTGGATTGTTTATTCATATTGTTTGTTTCAATTGTTTTTGTTTTCTCCTCTCCTGGTCAACTGGGATCTTTTCTTCATTATCAAAACTAACTGTGCCATGCTCCATTTTGCAAATATTTTTCAAACATCTATTAATTTTGTATGTGGTCATTTAAAAATTTTGACGTAGTGAAACAGGTATGTCTTTTCTAGTGTCCAGAAAACTTGGATAAGGGGCTCCTCTATCTCAAAACTAAAAATAATAAAAAAAATTTTTTTAAGTAAATTCTGTCCCGAATGTGGGGCTCGAATTCATGACCCCAAGATCAAGAGTCATGTTTTCTACAGACTGAGCCAACCAGGTGCCCCAAAACTGGAAATACTTTAAAGTGTATATTTATATGTATGTGTGTAATGGTCTTTAGAATAATAGCCTTAAAAGTTGTATTGTGTCTTCTTAAATTTACTATCATTAACATTAGGGATATAGAAATAGTATATGTGGGATGCCTGGGTGGCTCGGCTGGTTAAGCGTCTGCCTTCAGCTCAGGATATGATTCCAGGGTCCTGGGATGGAGTCCCACACTGGGCTCCTTGCTCAGCAGGGAGCCTGCTTCTCCCTCTGCCTGCCGCTCCCCCTGCTTGTGCTCTCTCTCTCTGACAAATAAATAAATCTTAAAAAAAAAAAAAAAAAGAAATACTATATGTAGTGTTTATGAGATGCAATAGAAGGAATAAGAAATTTACATTTGTATTGAGCACATGTAAAGCATCACATTAGGGGGGTCAAAATCTAATAATCCCATGAAGTACTATTTTCATTATTTACAAATGAGAAAACTAAAATGTAGTTTCCCTCCAATCAAATAGTACCCTGGGAAGAGATAAAACTACCATTCAAACATAGCCTTATATGTTGGTTATAAATTCCATGCTCTTTTCACTACTCCCCATCTCATTTTAATGTTGTGAGTGCCACACAGAAGGTAACATCCAAGAAGATACTTTGCATTCCAATGAGAAGGTTCTAAATAAGTGCAATAAAGGCATTTCCTAAACACAAATTTATAGAAATGTCCCTTACTTGAAGAATGCTAATAAAATAATTTTTAGATCAACTGTGAGTCATAAATGGATTCAATATAAAGCTTGTTTAAAGTGTTTGCTCAGTAGAACAAGAATGTGATTCTACATAAAATTTTATTGAAATATACCTACTGCAAAAGTACAGCATATTTCCTTGTACAAAGTAGGGGAAGGAGTGGGAAAAAGGATGTCTCATAAGTTAAAGTACTCAATTCCTTTGTACTATTATATTTCTGATTACATTAAAATAAAATACATCATACACATTTGTATACATAAAAAAAGTTAAACCACAATAAGATATTATTTCATACCCACTAGGATGGCTGTTTTAAAAGGCACACAGTAAGTGTTGTTAATAATGTGGAGAAATTGGAACCTTCATATATTGCTGTTAAGAAAATAAAAATGGTAGTGTGTTGGATAACAATTTGGCAGTTCTTCAAACAATTAAACATAATTATCATATGACCCCAAAATTTAACTTAAGAAGAGAAGACATATGTCCACATGAGGGCTTGTACATTTACATTATTCACAATAGCCCAAAAGTAGAAATAACCCAAGTATCCACCAACTGATGAGTTGATAAACAAAAAGTGGCATATTTCCAAACAATGGAACATTACTTGGCAATAAAAAGGAATGAAGTACGGATATATGCTAACAGCATGGAGGAACCTTGGGATGCCTGGGTGGGTCAGTTGGTTAAGCGTCGGCCTTTGGCTCAGGTCATGACCCCAGACAGGGTCCTGGGATCGAGCCCTGCATTGGGCTGCCTGCTCTGTGGGGAGTCAGCTTCTCCCTCTGCCCTCACCCTGCTCGTGCTCTTTCTCCAATAAATAAATAAAATATCAAAAAAAAAAAAACCCATGGATGAACCTTGACAAAATTATGGTAAATGAAAGAATCCTGTCACAAAAGGCCACATATTATAGGATTCCATTTATACGAAATGCCCAGAAAAGGCAAAACCATAGAGACAGAAAGTGGTTTACAGATTGCCTAGGGTAGGGAGGATGGGCTAACAAGAGGGAGAAATCACTTTCAATGATAGAATGGCCCTACTGACCCACAAATGACACTGAGGCACACTGGAGCTTACAATATGTTCTCCACCACCTCCACACCTCCACCACCACCAAAAAGGAAGAAAAGCAGGAAGCTATCTAGTGGTATACCCAATGAATGTCTTTAATGTCAAAACCAACTAGACACTTGTTACTCAAAGTGTGACCTAAGGACCAGCAGCATTGCCATCAACTACGAGCTTGTTAGGAATCTTGAATCTAAGGCCCCACCTCAGATCTAGTGTAAGAACTTACATTTTAACAAGATACCCAAGTGATTAGTGTGTAAAGTTTAAGAAGCACTGGCTCAGACAGAAGAAACTGGAGATGAAAGGGAAAGAGGAAGGAAGCAAGGCAAAAATGCAAATTGTGATCATTTCATACTCTTTCACTGAAGAATGCCAGCCTTACAAAATAGAATTCATAGGCATACAATCTTCTAGTGACCTCTTCTGGCTGATTTAAGATAGGCAATTATAATCTAATGCATACCAGTTTCCTTTAGAGTTCTTGTGATGGACTCTCCAAAGAATAATAAGAATTGGGGTGCCTGGGTGGCTCAGTCCATTGAGCGCTGCCTTCGGCTCAGGTCATGATCCCAGAGTCCTGGGATCGAGCCCCACATCGGGCTCCCTGCTCAGTGGATAGCCTGCTTCTCCCTCTCCCTCTGCCTGCCTCTCTGCCTACTTGTGCTCTCTCTCTCTCTCTGTGTCAAATAAATAAATAAAATCTTTAAAAAAAAAAAGAATAATAAGAATTATTTTTTTAGAAGATTTTATTTATTTGACAGAGAGAGGGACAGCGAGAGAGGGTACACAAGCAGGGGGAGTGGGAGAGGGAGAAGCAGGCTCCCCACTGGGCAGGGAGCCAGAAGTAGGGCCCAATCCCAGGACACTGGGATCACGATCTAAGCCAAAGGCAGATACTCAACAACTGAGCCACCGAAGCACCCTTAATAAGGAGGATTTAATGAGAGCTATGTTAGGTCCTCAGTGCTTTATATAGTATTATACTTTCTCTCATCAATCTTGCATGTAAGTATAACAATTCCATTTTAGAGACGAAGAATAAAGCTCACAGATGTTCAGTAACTTCTGAGTACATAACAGCTAATAAAAGTGACAGAAGAATCCAGGTCTGTGTGACACGAAAGCCTTTGTTCTATTTTACCTGAATCCTTCCCAGAAGGCTAAACATAAATTTACTTCCGGGAGACAAGGTAAAACAACATGAAATGAGTGATTCCCAGAAAAAAAAGAAACAAATTAATGAAATTTGGGAAAACACAAATGAGAATTAATTTTAAGGTTAAAATACCTATTCAGATTTACTAAAGAAAAAAAGATAAATATGCTCATTAAAATAAACAAAACACTAATGGCCTGGAATAGGAAAACATGCCCTGAAAGACTCTAGTTTTGAAAAAGGTAGCATATTAGTGACCACCTGAAAACCCCCCCAAAAATTACATAATACAGTCCAAGCGTATCCTTTTTCTTTTCTCTCCTCAAACCTTTGTCACAACAATAGAAAGCCCCTATCATTTCTTTTAGCTTAACTTTAAGGTCTTTATTCTAAATACCATTACCTAAGCAAAGTCTTTTTTCATCTCAAATTACTATAAAAGTCACCTAAACTGGTCACCTTTCTGCACCTATGAATCCACCCTGAACACTGCTACCATTCTAAATCACTCCGTCTCTTTGGTGTCCCTAAAAAGGAAGTAATAGGGTTCTAGAATTAAGAGTCCTTCTAGCTCTAAAAATATAAAGCATTATTTTCTTATCACTGTCCTACAACAGTAACCTCTTAGCAATATCAAGGTTACCACATGTGTTGGGAGTCCCCAAGACCATCCCCAGGTTTGATGGCTTGCAAGGATTCAGAGCACTCAGCATATAGTTGTACTCATAGCTGTGATTATAGGTTTTTAGCTACCAAGATATTTAAAGTGGTATTGTTTTTAATAATAGAAAAATTGAAACAATACATATAATAGAAAATTAAATGAACTCTAATATATTCATACAGTAGAATGTTATTCACTGATTTAAAATTTATGCATTTATTCAACAAATATTTAAGAATTCATGTTTACAACACACTGCTTTTCTTATATAACAATTCAGACACTTATATAAAAATATTTATAAATGTTTTTGGTACAGTTGTAAATCAGACTGTTTTAATTTTACTTTCTGCTGCTTCATTATTAGTGTATAGAAATGCAACAGACTTCTGTACATTGATTTTGTATCTTGCTACTTTACTGAATTCATTTTTCAGTTCTAGCAGTTTTTGGTAGTCTTTAGGGTTTTCTATATTAAAGTATCATGTGATCTGCAAATAGTGAAAGTTTTATTTCTTCCTTACCAATTTGGATCCTTCTTATTTATTTTTGTTGTTGTTACCTAATTGCTGTGGCTAGGACTTCCAGTACCATGCTGAATAAAAGTGGTTAGAGTGGACATTCTTGTCTTGTTCCTGACCTTAGCGGAAAAGCTCTGTTTTTCACCACTGAATATGATGTTAGCTATGGGTTTCTCACATATGGCCTTTATTATGTTGAGGTTATGCTCCCTCTAGACCCACATTGTTGAGGGTTTTTATCATGAATGGATGTTATACCGTCAAATGCTTTTTCTGCACCTACTGAAATGATGATGTTTTTTATACTTTCTCTTATTGCGAATATTGAACCAACTGCAGCAAAAACAATATAATATCTAGGGCACCTGGGTGGCTCAGTCATTAAGCATCTGCCTTCAGCTCAGGTCATGATCCTGGAGTCCCAGGATCGACTCGTGCATCGGGCTCCCTGCTCAGCGGGAAGCCTGCTTCTCCCTCCCCCACACCCCCTACTTGTGTTCCCTTTCTCACTGTCTCTCTCTCATAAATAAATGAAATCTAAAAAAAATAAAAATAAAAATAAAATAAAATATCTAGGAATAAACTTAACCGAGGAGTTGAAAGACCTGTACTCTGAGAACTATAAAACACCGATGAAAGAAATTCAAGATGATATAAAGAAATGAAAAGACATTACATGCTTATGGACTGGAAGAACAAAAATTATTAAAATGTCGCTAACTATCCAAAGCAATTGACAAATTTTATGCAATTCCTATCAAAGTAACAATAGCATTTTTTGCAGAACTCGAAAAAAACAATCCTAAAATTTGTATGGAATCACAAATGACTCTGAATAGTCAAAGCAATCTTGAAAAAGAAAAGCTAAACTGGAGTTATCACAATTCCAGACTTGAAGTTATATTACAAAGGTAGAGTAATCAAAACTGTGGTACCGGCATAAAACCAGACACATCGATCAATGGAACAGAACAAAAAACTCAGAAATAAACCCACAATTATATGGTCTTCAACAAAGGAGAAATTAATATCCAGTGGGAAAAAGACAGTTTCTTCAACAAATGGTGTTGGGAAAACTGGACAGCTACATGCAAAAAAATGAAACTGGACCATACACACAAATAAATTCAAAATGGATTGAAGACCTAACTGTGAGACCTGAAACCATAAAAATCCTTGAAGAGAGCACAGGCAGTCTCTCTGACATTGGCCATTGCAACATTTTTCTAGATGTGTCTCCTGAGGCAATGGAAAGGAAAGCAGAAATAAACTAATGCGACTTCATCAAAATAAAAATTTTCTGCACAGTGAAGGAAACAATCAACAAAACTAAAAGGCAACCTACTAAATGGGAGAAGACATTTGCAAAGGACATATCTGATAAGGGTTAGTATCCAAAATATATAAAGAATTTATACAACTCTATGGCCAAAAAAGAAATAATCCAATTAAAAAATGGGCAGAAAACATTAACGGACATTTCTCCAAAGAAGACATCCAGACACATGAAAAGATGCTCAACATCACTCATCATCAGGGAAATACAAATCAAAACTACAATGAGATATCACCTTACAACTGTCAGAATGGCTAAAATCAAAAACAAAAGAAACAACAGGTATTGGAGAGGATGTGGAAAAAAAGGAACCCTGGTGCACCGCTGGTAGAAATGCAAACTGGTGCAGCCACTGTGGAAAACAGCATGGAGGTTCCTCAAAAAGTTAAAAATGGAACTACCCTAAGACCTAGTAACTGCACCACCGGGTATTTACCCAAAGAATACGAAAACACTAATTTAAAGGGATACTGCACCCCTATATTTACAGCAGCATTATTGTAAGAGCCCAAGTATCCACTGACTGATGAATAAAGAATTGGTATATATATACAACAGAATATTACTTAGCCATCAGAAAGGATGAAATCTTGTCATTTGCAACAACATCGATGGAGCTAGAGAGTATATGATAAGTGAAAAGAGTCAGTAAGAGAAAGACAAATACCAAATGATTTCACTCATATGTGGAACTTAAGAAACAAAACAAAAGAGCAAAGGAAAAAAGAGAGTGAGAGAGCACGAAACCAATAGAGAAAAAAACTGATGAATACCAGAGGGGAGGTGGGTATGGAGATGGGTGAAACAGGTGATGAGGATTAAAGAGTGGACTTGTCATGATGAGCACTGAGTGTTTAAAATAAAAACTTAAAAAAATTTTTTTCCACAGTGAACATATTGCACAATTAACATTCTGTAATGTTAATAAGTCCTTAAAGATATGTAATTTCAAATATGAAAAAGTTATTACAGAACTGTATATTATACAGATTTAAATATGCCATGAATCAACTTGTATCCCTTGAGATTTAATGCTTAATGAGAGTTACATAACACAGCTTTTTAAATACTAGATTTCTTAATACTACCATTAATAAAAGAATCATTATTTCCTACATGGCTCCAACATTTCAACAGGCAGTGAAAGGCAGTGGACTTAAGGTCAAGGTTCTAGTTCTCATTATGAGCATCTTGAACAAGGCTAATTCCACAGAGCAACTCCATCAAGGGAAGGGTTTCTATGATAATCTTTAGGACTGCTGGCTTTCAGTAATCAAGTTTACCTGTCCACAAAAATTTAATGTTCCAAATCATTTTATTCTCCATAAACAGTCACAATTTTGATCCTTATGTATATCATTGGTGTTCGGTGATTGCAGGTGACTGCAGGTGATTAAAAGCAGCAAGAAAACACCTATATTGAATTCCATGGTTCTCTAGAAAAAAATACCTACTCTTAACTTAGGACATGCTCTTCTTACCTTAGCAAAAAGGTGATCCCTATATTGCTGCTGAGTAACAAAATTTTTGTAACATACTACACAAGCAAAGGAATTGATGAATGGTCCATGTAGTGTAATTGTTGGATCACATGGAGAGTGATCAAACCTACTCAGCAAAAGAGAGGTAACATTAGAAAAGTCCACATTTTAGGAGTCACACTATGTTGCTTCATTTGTTAAGCATTTGTTCATTTGTTCACACACACACATACACACACACACTCAGAAATTTATACTTTTCTATTGAAATATCAAAGAATGTTCTTCATCTTCAAGAAATTATCAAATGGCTCCTTGATGCCACGTAATCCCTTCAAACAGTGATCAATAGTTAGCTCAAGATTTCATAAAAGTACAAGATCCAATAAAATGGATGCAATAAATAAAATGTACCCAAGATCCAAAAAAATGGTGAAATTCCAATTTGAAAATTATAGAGCCATCCTCTTTTCCTTTTTGCCTTATTTACCACAAAATTCACAAATAGTTGTGAATGAACCAATGGAATAATAATCTCATGTCAAGATTCTGGCACACATCTGTTTCTTAAAAATGGCTTTTAATCCCTTTAATGTTCATTTTCATCATTTAGTAAGTATGTGCCATTTTACAATTGAAGACTTTTAATAAAAATACTTTAGATACAGTATGCTACCCAATTATTTGTAGAATGCTGAAGCTCCCTCTAGGAGCCTTTATAGATAGGTTAATGCATAAGTAGGGTGAGATGTCTGGAAATGATAATGGCTAAGAGCCCCCAAACTCTCAACTCCCATCTTTAAACTATTAGAAGGAGAAACTATGAAGGTAAGAATGCTTAATGCCTTTAATATTGCCTTCCCTTGATATTTACTTTCTCAAGCTCTACTATTCAAAAATTCAGTAAATTAATAAGGCGGGTTTCATAAATAGAATATTTATTATGAATTTTGCTACATTTGGCTTGCCTTTAACATTTGTTTTGTAATACCGTATTAGCTTTCTTTAGGCTAGACAAAATATCTTTAAGTGCTTTGTGTCTCTTGAAATTCGTATTTATGGGCTGGCTTTCTCTAAAACTGATTCAACTGCGTATCAGTGTAAAAAATCTGTTCAGAATTTTATGAGACATATATTAAAAATAAATACATACTTAAAGGCTATATGCCTTGAAAGACAAAATATCACTAGAAAAAAATCTGACTTTAAGCCTTGTAGGAAACCTAAGAAATGTAAATTTAAAATAACTGTATCATAAGAGCACAAAACGATTTGAGTTTGGAATATCAAGTTATGATTACAATGGCACAGGTGTATCATGCTTTCATTTTATGCAATCACATTGTAACTCATTTCCTCTTCAGCATCCACTATTCTATCATACTCACCTTTTTAAATGTCCTAAGAGAAGGTGCCCATTATCAAATTCCTTGTTACAGTGCATTATGGGACATAAAATTGGTTTTCCAGACACCCGCATTTGGCCTCCTCTTCGGAATGAACTTTTTGTTCCAGAATTAATTGTTCCTGTTTTGAGTCCTGTATCATTGGAATACAAATTCTTATGTTCCTATTTCAGATATTTGTCCTTGGACTGGTAATCAAAATTATGACAAAATGATAAAAATTGTGATACAGCATCAACTGGGTGATCCTAATTGTAATGAAATGTTTACTGTCTTTCTTATAAAAGATATGATCACCTAAAGATAAACAGGTGTTTGGGACAAGTAAAGCTGTTAACACTTTTCAAGACTTTTTTTTTTTGAGAGGGGGACAGAGAGAGAGGAGAGCGCTCCAGTGAGCTGGGAGGGGGAGGAGGAGACTGGCTGGAGAGGGAGAGAGAGAACCAAGCAGGCTCCATGCCCAGCGTGGAGCCCAATGCGGGCTTGTTCTCGCAACCCTGAGGTCATGACCTGAGCTGAAATCAAGAGTCAGACACTCAACTGACTGAGCCACCCAGGTGCCCCTAAAAGATTTTATTTTTAAAGTAATCTCTACATTCAATATGGGGCTCGAACTCACAACCCCAAGATCAAGAGTTGCATGCTCTACCTACTGAGCCAGCCAGGAGCCCCTTTCTTTCTTTCTTTCTTTCTTTTTTTTTAAATAGGTGATGAGATAGGACGCCTGGGTGGCTCAGTTGGTTAAGCGTCTGCCTTCGGCTCAGGTTATGGTCCCAGGGTCCTGGGATCAAGTCCCGCATCTTGCTCCTTATTCAGTGGGGAGCCTGCTTCTCCCTCTGCCTGCTGCTCCCCCTGCTTGTGCTCGCTCTCTCTCTGAGGAATAAAATCTTTAAAAAAAAATAGGTGATGTGGATTAAGTTTATTTAATTTTTTTCTTAAGTAACCTCTACACCCAATGTGGGGCTTGAACTCATAGCCCTGAGATCAAGAGTCACACACTCTACCTACAGAGCCAGCCAGGTGCCCTGAAAGCTGTTAACATCTTTAAGTAACATTCTCTTGAGAAAAAAAAAAATGTGTTTAAGTTCAATAGCCAACAAATGTCAAAGATCAAATACTGATTAGAAAATCAGTTGCTCTACAGAACCACTACCTCCCTTTTCATTTATATAAACTGGCAAAGATCTTCTCATTCTTTTTTCTCTTTTAACTATCTTAAACATACTAGAAAGTTTACCTATATCATAAAAGACCTGAGTTCTCTGAAAACTACGTTAAAGAATGCAACCGGGAGAGTGGGGAAGAGTGGAGAGTTCAGGGAGGCAAGGGGAATAAGAGTGGTACTTTCTGGGGAAGCCAGGCGTTGATCAATTAGTTCCAACCTGGATATCAAGTAATGCAGGTCTCAGTAATAAATTCACAGAAGACAAACCAGAGATTTACTTATTGTTATTATCTTTCTCTTTTCTATTTATTCTATTTTATCTCTTTTCTTTTCTAAGGTTTATTTATTTGTCAGAGAGAGAGAGAGAGAGACAGACAGACAGACAGAACACAAGCAGGGGGAGAGGGAGAGGGAGAAGCAGGTCTCCCGCGGAGCAGGGAGCCCGATATGGGTCTCAATCCCAGGATCCTGGGATCATGACCTGAGCCGAAGGCAGACGCTTAACGACTGAGCCACCCAGGCGTCCTTTTCTTTTCCTCCTTTCAAAGTTTGTTCATCATTACTTTCTCTTTTTTTTTTCCTTTCTCTTCGTTAAAAAAGTAAACTCTGCACCTACCATAGGGCTGTTCAACCCTAAGATCAAGAGTCACATGCTCTATGGAATGAGCCAGCCAGGCACCCCTTTCACTAGTTTTTCTTAATCTCCCTTTATCCTGTCCATTCTTCATTCCCTTTCTTTCTTTATAGTTTTCATCTTACAGACACACACTCTTACAGACTAATACCCCCGGCCAATTTTGTTCCAGGGAAATTCCCAATGTATGATATATGATGGAAAATTTAGAGTTACATTATATAAACCATGAAATGTAAAACTGCTAGGATTCTGACTGTATATCAGGCAGTTATATACAGATGATTTGATTATGGACTCCCTTGTATTATTATTTCTTGTGGATTGTTTCAATGCCTTGAATATTTCATACAACAAAAAACTGGGTATTTATCTTTATGGCAGTTTCTACAAAGCCCCTAAGGATTTAAATAGAATGGATCACTATTCTTTTATCATCATCTAATTTTAAGATCTTCAAATGGTTATTATATAAATTTAAGGTTTCAATTGTTTTCCTGCCGTTTGAGTCCTTATGGGGGGGAGGGGGAAGGCCTCCATTAAAAGCTGCTAAAATGCTTATAAATGTGTTCTGCCAACAAACAATGAACAGTATAGCATCAATATTTTAATCTTAAAGAGGCATTAAATGACAATATACCTTTTTATCCTTAATTTGTTTATGTAGTCAGAATTATGACAATTTTTACTTATTGTCCATACACATTCTAGATATTGCCAATTAAGACCTTTATTTAGGGGCGCCTGGGTGGCTTAGTCATTAAGTGTCTGCCTCCGGCTAGGGTCATGGTTCCAGGTCCTGGGATCGAGCCCCACATCAGGCTCCCTGCTCGGCGGGAAGCCTGCTTCTCCCTCTCCCACTCTCCCTGCTTGTATTCCCTCTCGCTGTGTCTCTCTCTGTCAAATAAATAAATAAAATCTTTAAAAAAAAAAATGACCTTTATTTAGCCAAATAGAGACTCTGGATTAAAATAAAATTGGAGAAAACAATCAATTGAAAGAAAATAAGCTTTGCTGATGGAAAGGCAAAATACAGAAATTTAAATAGCTTTTTTCTTTAAATAGAATAGAGAGTACTGTTTTTAAGTTACTAAGTATTCAAATGTATGCAAACTGGCCTAATTATAAAGGTCTATAAAAGATGAATTTCAGTAGAGTAATTATAAATAAAGTGCTTCTAATCAAAGAGCTGAATTACAATAGCTGGATACTTTGGAATAGATTAAACAAGTCCCTTAATGCTACTTAGAAGTAGAACCTCACTTTTTATAATTAAAGAGAACAATGACTCATTTCTGTTTCCCCAGCTATACCCTATTCAAACATCTCAGCACTCTCCAAAGCTAATTTATGGAATAGCACCATATCAAATAATAGTCCAATGCTAAAGCAGCTGTTCTAGCAATAGATCCTAAACTTCAGTGTTACAGTGTTGTTGCAGGGAGCAAGCAAAAAAATAAAACCACCACATAAAAGGAGCATAACTAAAGCATAAACCTTAACTCCAGGCTCAAGCTTATCAGCCACCAATGAATCAGGTGTGTCCTGAAGACACAGAAAATACCAAGTTCTGTCAAGAATTATAAAGACAGGGGTGCCTGGGTGGCTCAGTTGGTTGAGCATCTGCCTTCAACTCAGGTCATGATATCAGAGTCCTGGGATTGAGCCCTGCATGGCGCTGCCTGCTCAGCAGGGAGTCTGCTTCTCCCTCTCCCTCTGTGCTCTTGCCCTCTCTCTCAAATAAATAAAATCTTTAAAAAAAAAAGTATCATAAAGACACAGCTAAATGAGTCATTTTGTTCTGACTTGACCAGACAAATCATATGAATGTTCATGAATTCATCTTACAGTGAATTAAAATATTCTGCCAATGTGGAGGCCAGGGATCAGACCTAAAGGGTCTAGACAGGACACTTCAAGGTGTTATGAGATAAACTATTTTTAGAAGAGATCTTAGAGATCATAAAGCCTTATAGTTCTACTCCATTTTCCTATCAAAATTACCTAGGAATCCTCCCAAAACTACAGATACCCTAGCATTATCTCTGGAGATGAGCCCCAAGTATGTATTTAAAAGCTCCCAGGTGATTCTGATATAGCTGAATTAAGTCATTAACTTCTACTGAGAACAGAAGCCATCTCAAGAGGGATTTTTTTTTTTTTAAATATGAGCCTTAATAAGACCACCCGAAGAGGCAAAACCATTTACCATAATTTCCAAGTATCTTTTCTAAAGTAGGTCTCGAATGCCGAACAACTCTTTTGTTTAGTTGAATGACAGTCACATTTGGAACCCAAGTTCTACTAGACTTCTTTTCTGTGTTCATATGCAAATGTTTATAGCCTACCTTGGGTAATATTCAAACAATATTTATTGAGTATCTCTAAGCTGAGCACTCTTCTTAGGTACGCACACAAAAAAGGATTAATAAACCTTGGTCTCTGTCCCCACAGAGGATGTAGTCTGATAGAAGAGACATACATACAAACCTCTTAATCCAACATAACAAGGGAAAAACTGTGTCAGAGAACTTTGGAATTATCAGTGGTAATTTGATTCGAAGAAAAGCCCTCTGAAAACTTTATATTTAAAGATTTAAATCTTTATATTTAAAATTTATATTTAAAGATTAATCATTTGAGAGAGAGAATGCGAGTGGGGGGAGGGGCAGAGGGAGAGAGAATCCTCAAGTAGACTTCCCATTGAGTAGGAAGCCTGATGCGGAGCTCGATCCCAGAACTCCAAGACCATGACCTGAACCAAAATCAAGAGTCAGATGCTTTAACCGACTGAGCCACCCAGGCGCCCCTGAAAACTAGCTTTAGAACAACAAGATATCTAGGTTCAAATTGAGCAATGCACGCATACTTTTTTTTTTTTAAGATTTTATTTATTTGACAGAGAGCACAAGCAGAGGGAGAGGGAGAAGCAGGCTCCCTGCTGAGCAAGGAGCCCGATGTGGGACTCGATCCCAGGACGCTGGGATCATGACCCGGGCCGAAGGCAGATGCTTAACCAACTGAGCCACCCAGGCATCCTGTGTACAGATACTTCTAATGACTTTTTGCAATTAAATGTTCTGCTGGATTAAATCCACAGCTAAGGTTTCTGTGGATATCCCAAGCCTCTTAAACGCTCAGTGTTTCTTCTACAAGACAGGCTAGAAAAGTTGCCATGGAAGAAGCGAAAACAAACAAACAACAAAACAAAACAAAACAAACTCCACCAAATTATCTGGTGGGGGGGAAAATGTTCCACAGTGACTCTTTTGGGAATCTCAGGTCTGCAGAATTAGTGAAGAAGCTACCCAATGCTTTAGATGCCTCCCATGTGGACATGTCCTTATAAAATATCTACACAGGCTGTACTGATGAATGAATAAGTAAACACTAATCCCTTAGATCTCAGCTTAAATTTTATTTCATTAAAGAAGTTTTCCTGACTTCAAATAACCTATTAAAACCCCTCCCATAGACACATGCACTATTTCACGTAATAAACTATGAAATAACATGAGTAAATAAATGAGCAATATCTAATAAAGTCAAGGATGACCTATTATATTCAAAACATACTTCTGTCAATGTTGGAAGACAACCGATAAAGTAGACCATTATTAAGTATCACTGAAACTAAATTTCAATACTTTATATACTTATTAGCAACTGAATAATACAGATATAACCCCTTAAAGCTTTAGGGAAGGTCAGTAACCTCAGTGTTCCACTCTGATTTCTAAAGAGTACCTGGCATTTTTAGCCACTGGTCCACACACAGTCTTGCTGCTTCTGTATCAGAATGTCCTCGAATAAATTCCAATTCTTGTAACCCGTGAGCATGCTGAAAATCGATTTTTTCCTAAAGGTATTAAGAAGAAAATCAATTAACCCATAATTACTAATCTGATTTCCTTGAGAAAAGGATTTTAACACATCAGTGACCAGAAAATATTGATTATCCTTTTAACTCCACTTCTAGACATCTATCCCAAAAAGATAAGTGAAAACAAAGGTTCATGCTCTGAAATGTTGATCCCAATGTCATTTATATTTGCATAAAGTTCGCTATAACCTACATCTCCAACAACAGGGTACTGTTTAATTATGGTATATGCATTTCATGAAAGTCAATTAGAAACACTAACCAAACTTTCAGTGAAGCAGAAATACTATTTTTTATATCAAGTAGGTCACCAAATAGTATTAAATAAATGAGCCAAATATAAATAAAGATTAATTTCAAGCTATATATAACTGTATCTGCAGAGGGGGAACAAAGGTTGAAAATACATAAAACATCACTATCTCTGGGAATGGAAATATGAATGATTATTTTCATTTTTAAACTTTTATACATTCTTTTCAGTTTCCACATACAGTCTGAAGTATACAGAAGCCTATTAAATATTTGTTCAGTGAATAGTATTAATAAGAGCAGATTTCATTAGTATTTAGCATATGCCAGCATTTATCACCATCTAGATCTAGGGTTGGCAAACTTTTTCCATAAAGGGCCAGACAGTAAATATTTTAGGTTTTGCAGCTCAACTCTCATGAAAGCAGCCATAGATAACATGTAAACAAATGGGCAATGCTATGTTCCAATAAAATTTTATTTACAAAAACAGGCAGTAGGCCAGTGCCAACCATGAAACTAGACTTATGCGTTAGACTGTTAAAGTCTCTAAGTCCCCCTATATATTATTTATAAATCTATCTGCATAATCTCTAATCATGCTGCATCTAACAATACTTAATTCACCACTTACCACGTTCCAGGCATGATTCTAAAAGCATAATAGATTTCATTCTCACAATAACTCTGTGAAATAGGTACTATTATTGTTTGCATTTTAGGATGGGAAAACTGAAGTACAGAAGGGTCAATAAATTGCCTAAGGATAACTAACAATGCCAGATTTATACTCTCACAATTTGATTCTAGAATCCATGCACTTAACCAGTACACCATATTGCATCTCAACAAGGTTTTGTTCTTAAAAAGAAATCACAGCACAAATGCTAGATTTGTAAGATATAGGCCAGAATAATGAATGGCCTAGTTAGCAAAGCAACAGGATATTCTATCAGAAATGGTAAGGAGGGGAACAGGGAGATTCAAGATTTCAATCAGAAATAAATCTTTACACATTGTTCAAACTACAGCCATAGAATACTAATTCTCAAAAATGTTAACAAGCATTAAAAAAATTCTCTATAACCAAATTAAGTATATAAACACTTATTTTAATACAAAATTTAAAAAGTTCCTTTAGTGCAGGACTTCCAAAGCCTTGAAGTGTTAATGTGCATGTAATACGCAGTATCTCAACAAATCAACACTTTTTTTTTTTTCAAAGCACATCCTATAGTAGTGTTCCAAATAACATGTTTGGAGAACAAAGCTAGTTTATCTAAAGAAAGCAGTATGACAAGCCTCTGGCAGACTCTAAAGACATTTTCTAATGTATAAAATTAAACCACTTATCAAAGTTCCTTACAAAATTCTTAATATAAATAAGATCAAATACTACTAGATGCCAGCTAATAGCCATTTATTTTAAAGAACTGCCAAAAATTAAAAATAAACAGGTTTTTAAAAATGTTCTCTGGCATTTTTTACAATAGAATTTGAACTCTGTGGCCATACACAGTCAATGCTCAAAAAACATTTATTGGCTGAAAGTCATCCCCTAATTAGCCACCCTTTTCCTTTGTTACAAAGCTTCTTCCACAAACCTGAGGGTTATATCCCTTCTTGCAAGTCATCTTAACTCCTAGAGTATCAATAAGCAAAGCTGGTAGCTGTTCAACTAGTCAAGACAACATTATCTCTGAAAGTGATTTATCCAGTGAAGAGGGTTTTTGTTGTTTGTTTGTTTTAATTTTAAATAGGCACCGTACCCAACATGGGGCTTGAACTCATGACCCTGAGATCAAGAGTTGCATGCTCTACTGAATGAGCCAGCCAGGTGCCCCATATCCAGTGAAGATTTTAATGAATTTTCTTTATTTCATTAAAATCACTCCATCACAGAAGATAAAGAAATCACCTTAATAGTAATACATCAATAATTCACAAAGGCCTAAGAATAGTTGGAAGATATTTTCTACTACTATCTAGTTTTAGTCAGAGTTATCAGCCACTAGAATTCCTCAAGAATCATTTTTATTTTAGTTTGATTATCTTCCTTTCTGGGTAGTTCCATTTTTCTTTCCTGTCATTGAGTTTTAAAAAACAAGTTATCCATACAGGAAACCAAATTTAAAAAAATCATTAATGGATAGCAAGCAATGAACTAAGATATGTTAGTTGGTTTTTCCCTTAGAAAAGAATGAAATCTAAATATATATTTATTCTTTACAATTGGTTAAACAAGAATTTCAGAATTTCAGAAAACTTTCTTCAATGCTGAGATAAAGTCTTTAATAGAATGAATGAGGGGCGCCTGGGTGGCTCAGTCGTTAAGCGTCTGCCTTCAGCTCAGGTCATGATCCCAGAGTCCTGGGATCGAGCCCCACATTGGGCTCCCTGCTCAGCGGGAAGCCTGCTTCTCCCTCTCCCACTGCCCCCTGCTTGTGTTCCCTCTCTCGCTGTCTCTCTTCCTCTGTCAAATAAATAAATAAATAAATAAATCTTAAAAAAAAAAATGAACGAACACTTAACATGAGTGGAAGCTGAAACCACCCTTGAGAAAAGCCCCAGTTACCATAGTGCCTGTAAGATTCTGAACTCATTACAAACATTTTATTATCTATGTGGGAACACTTCCTGGAAAAAGAAGCTAGCATCATTCAGGAAATATGTGGAAAAGGACAGCTTGCAAATCATCCCTCTGTCAAAGAGATTTTCCCCATAAACAATACACTTAACATAGTTTTGGAAAAGAATCTTCCTTAAAATTGAACAGTATTTCTGCCAGGAGAGAAACAAACCTATTTTTTATATCTCTATGCATTAAGCATTTTACTTATTACTTACGTATATATGTATGTATGTATGTATTTGCAGTAAGCATTTTAAACATACACCTAGAATACTATGCTCTAATTTAATTGGTATTACATTATAAAGTCCCCAAACAAATCTACTTCTAAATGTAAAGAATATTAATTTATTCTATACCAGATTAGGAGATACTAAACAGAGGCTATAGAAATATATAAATTCCTCTATGATAACCAATGGACAAGGAATCAAAACACAGATCTTAAAATTAAAAAATCATAGTGCTTATCTTAACTTGGAAGATCATTTCCAACTCCATCCCTATACAGATTAAATAAAGCCCAAAGTCTGCAAAAGCTAAGTGACCTGCTGGAATCCAAACAGGGGCTGGCAGAGCCATGATTTCAATTTCCATTTTTTTTTTCCAAGTAAGCTTTACACCCAATGTTGGGCTTGAACTCAGGACCCTAAGATCAACAGTGGCATGCTCTACTGACTGAGCCAAACAGGAACCCCTCAATTTCCATTTTTAAACTCCTAGGATGAAGCTTCATTTACCCAACTCATCAACTTTCTACTCCTAATAAACATCTGTTAGTACTGAGGGATTCTTTTTTTATTCAAAAAAATTTTTTAAGTAAACTCTACTCCCAATGTTGGGCTCAAATTCATGACCTCCAGGTCAAGAGACACGTGCTCCACCGAGTGAGTCAGCCAAGTGCCCCAATATTGAGAGATTCTTTAGGTCATTCATCTGGGGCCTTCTAAAGCAAGTGAAGAAAAAGATTTGTTATCATTAGAGATTCTAAATTAGGCTTCATTTTCCACATAGCAGCTCTTCTACAAACCTGATTAAAATTTCTTCCTTTTAGTAACAGATTTAATATGAAGGGGCATGCTGAAGTTTGAGAAAGTGGTCTGATTCTATCTAGTAGAAAATAACCTTTTAACACCTTATGTCTACAAAAGCACCAATAAACTCTTTTTCACTCTTGTGATATAGAAACCAGAAACCCGTAACTGTTCACCTGCTATAAAGAAATCCCATGATTTTTAATTCCCCAAAATGAAGTCCACTCAATTCTAGTTTTTCTCCTATATATATATATATGATCAGAATCTAACAAACTAAAGACAGAGATATAGAAAGCTATCATGAAGTACTAAAGTGATGAGCTATCTAGAGTCCATGCTGAACTTGGATTCAAGTATACATTTTTTGATAACAAATTTCTGTTACTGTTTTATTATAAACAATTCCATGATTTGGTAAAACACCAATTAAAATAGCCACATACCCTGAATGCTCTATTCTTTTCTTCCTTCTGCTGTTTCTCCACTTCAACATGGCGGGCTAGACGAGCCAGAGTTAAAGCAACTTTATCCTTCTGATGGTCAATATAGTCTTTATGCTTAACATTATCCTATAATTGAAAAAACAATGTTCATTTATTTTAAATAACAAAATTAGTTTTGGGATAACGATTTCATTTACTAACGAGTTATTATGCTAAAGAACCATTTACCTTTTTTTTTTTTTTTAAGTTTACTTATTTAAGTAACCTCTACCCCCAACGTGGGGCTCAAAATCAGGATCCTGAGATCAAGAGTCACATGCTCTTCCGATTAAGCCAGCCAGGTGCACCAGGAACCATTTATTTTTATCATTAGCAAATTTCTAAGAAGGTGTCTTATGTATTTTATGCTTTATGTGGTATTTTGTAGGTCAGCCAATTTTCCACCAGCATCTGTGGTTTTCAAAATGTTAGATACACTAACTGCTAAGACAATTTACCATCTTTATTTACTTTATAATCATCTGGATACTGAAGGGTTTGGTGTTGCTTTGCTCTGAGTCTATAAGGTAATACCATTAAGCCATTAGTCCCCCCGAAAAAGGTCTAACATACAAACATCCTTGGTTCTGGTTTTTCAGTAATGCCAGAACAGTATTTATTTAAGAGAAAATGATTTAAAGAAATAGATCTGGGCGCCTGGGTGGCTCAGACAGTTAAGCGTCTGCCTTCGGCTCAGGTCGTGATCCCAGGGTCCTGGGATCGAGTCCCGCATCAGGCTCCCTGCTCCCTGGGACCCTGCTTCTCCCTCTGCTTCTCTCTCTCTCTCTCTCTGTCTCTCATGAATAAATAAATAAAATCTTAAAAAAAAAGAAAAAAGAAAAAAAGAAATAGATCTAACTTCCAGTTTCTGGTCCAGCATCTATCTATTCCATCCTGACAAGTAAAAAGCTGAACAAACCAAGAAGTCAACAGCTCTTCTTAGATCTCTTTCTTAGACCAGAAAAGTGAGGTTACAGTGTAAACCGGTGCTCCAAAAAAGAGAGACAGAGGGGCAGAGACAGAGGATCACAAGTTAATGGAGCAGAAACCCAAGAGTGGAAACCTCAGCAGAAACCAGTATTGAGGAAAAACCTGAACTATAACTGATGAGTTGCTGGACACTCAATGGGATAAGTCTAAGAGTTAAAAACCACAAGATGACCCAGTCACGGAGAGCCCTCACACTTCTGTGAGTTTATCTCCTGGAGTTCTACACCAGGTTCTCACAGTAAAAACTGGAGAAAAATCCCCTCACACTGCTTCCAGCCGGGGGAGAGGAAAAGTAAGCATTTTTAAATATGCCAGAGCATTCTGTTCTTCTTAACAAGACATGCCCTCAACAAAAACTATTTTCCCAGAACATATCCTGGTTGTAGGAATTTTATTGGAGCCTAACTAACCTGGGAGAATGGAAATACACAATTCCAGGCCACTCTAGCCATCCTTCCCGCTTAAAAGAAGGGACTGAGAATCAGTGCTGAAGGTCACAGTCCAGGGGCATAAGCTCAACAAGACTGAGGCTTAATCACAGGACTACAGAGTGCTACCACTTCCCTGTACTTACCACTACTTTGTAAAGGCCCATTTACCACAGCCCTTTTTACCTAATACATCATGTCTACCTTTCAACCAAAACATACAAGGAATACTAAAAGGCAGAAAAACACAGTTTAAAGAGTCAGAGCAAGCATAGAAAGGCAGACATGACAGGGATGTTGGAATGATCAGATCAGGAATTCAAAACAACTGATTAACATGCTAAGGGCTCTAATGGAAAAAGCAGACAACATGAAAGAACAGATGTGTAATATAAGAGAGATAGAAATATAAGAAAGAACCAAAAAGAAATGTTAGAGATCAAAAACACTGTAACAGAAATTAAGAATGTCTTTGATAGCCCCATCAGTAGACTGCACATTGCTGAAAAAACAATCTCTGTGCTTGAGGATATGTCAACAGAAACTTCCAAAACTGAAAAACAAAAGGATTGAAAAAACACAAAATAGAATATCTAGGAACTGTTACAAAAAAATGTTACATATGCATAATGAAAATACCAGGAGAAAGAGAGAAAGTAACAGGATATTTGAAGCAATAATGGCTGAGAATTTCCCCCAATAAATGTCAGACACCAAAATGCAAATCAAGGAAGAAATAAAACCCTCTCTGTTCACAGATGACATGATCTTTCTAAGAAAACAACAATCAAATAAACAGTAGTTAGGGGTGAAATAACCTATGTAATTAGATATTTATAGTAGCTTTATTCATAATGGCCAAAACTTGGAAGCAACCAAGATGTTTTTTAGTAGATGAATGGATAAACTGTGGTATATCCAGATGATGGAATATTATTCAGTGCTAAAAAGAAATGAGCCATCAAGGGGCACCTGGGTGGCTCTGTTGGTTAAGCGTCCGACTCCTAATTCTGGCTCAGGTCATAATCTCACGATTGTGAGATCCAGCCCAGCCTTGGGCTCCATGCTGGGCGTGGAGCCTGCTTAAGATTCTCTCTCCCTCTGCCCTTCTCCCCCGCACCACCACCTAAATGAGCCATCAAGCTATGAAAAGACATGGAGGAAACTTAAATACATATTACTAAATGAAAGAAGTCGATCTGAAAAGTCCACATACTGCACGATTCCAACTATATGACATTCTGGAAAAGGCAAAACTATGGTTACAGTAAAAAAGATCAGTGGTTGCCCAGGGTTGGGGGGAGGAAGGGATGAGTGGCAGAGTACAGAGGATTTTTAGTGCAGTAAAATTATTCTGTATGATTTATATCCACTATAAAGGTGGATACCTTGGGTGCCTGGGTGGCTCAGTTGGTTAAGCATATGCCTTCGACTCAGGGTCCTGGGATGGAGCCCCGTATCAGGCTCCCTGCTCAGCAGGGAGCCTGCTTCTCCCTCTGCCTCTGCCTGCCGCCCTGCCTACTTGTGCACTGTCAAATAAATAAATCTTTAAAAAAAATCGTCATAAATTTGTCCAAACCCACATAATGTACAACACATCAACAGTGAGCCCTTAGGGTGATAATGATGTATCACTGTAGGTTCAATGATTAAAACAAACATTACGTTGGGGGATGTTGATAAGGAAGGAAGCTATGCGTGTGTAGGGGCAGGAGATATATTGGAAATCTCTGTACCTTCCTCTCAGTTTTAATGTAAACCTAAAACTTCTCTAAACAATAGTCTATTAAAATCTTTTTCAACTAGAAAGACTGGGTTACTACCTAAAATACACTCTTTAGGCAAATCAGTCATGTATGTACAACCCAAATTTTATCTACAGTGGGACAGAATTGCATCATCCATGTCAAACAACAGGTGTGATTTTCCAAGTACACAAAAGTTACACAGAAGTGAGTATATATATAAAAAGGCCAAAATGGCATTTTCAGTATGAGGCTACATCTTTGCAGTAAGAAATACTCACAGAATTACTCTGGGTGCAAGTAGTTCCAACTCACTTTCTGACTACTTGGTCAGCCTACACCCTTGTACCAGGTAATAGATGACATTCTCCTAACTTCAAAATATTCTTTTACAAGTCACAGGACAATGCAGCTTACTAGAAATGAGTCACAAAAAGCTATTTATCTGAGCTCCAATCCTTTAGTAAAGGCGCATTTACCTGTCTTAAAAGCAAATTAAACGTACTCTTTGGGAAGACAAAAATATTATCTATTTCAAACATTGATGCTACCTTGAGAAGAAAATTTATTTATTTTTTAAAAGATTTTATTTATTTGACAGAGAGAGACCGAGAGACGGAACACAAGCAGGGGGAGTGGGAGAGGGAGAAGCAGGCTTCCCGCTGAGCAGGGAGCCCGATGCGGGGCTCGGTCCCAGGACCCTGGGATCATGACCTGAGCCGAAGGCAGACGCTTAACGACTGAGCCACCCAGGCACCCCGAGAAAAAAATTTAGAGTAGATCCTAAAAGAATCTTTTAATTTAAGGAAGTTAATAATATTTAAACATGGGCCTAGAGTATGTTATTTTTCCTGACACAGATACATTTTTTAGGTTTTGTTTTTTTTTATTAAAAGATTTTATTTATTTAATTGACAGACACAGCGAGAGAGGGAACACAAGCAGGAGTGGGAGAGGGAGAAGCAGGTTTCCCATTGAGCAGGGAGCCAGATGCGGGGCTTGATCCCAGGACCCTAGGATCATGACCTGAGCCGAAGGCAGACGCCTAACGACTGAGTCACCCAGGCGTCCCCATTTTTTAGGTTTTAAACTCTAGCAAAAGTCATGCTTGGTCATAATAACGCATGAAGTAGACAAAGGTATAAATTAGGGTTTACCTATAAAAATATGTTGATGGATCACAATATTCTGAGGATAGAAAGGCGGCCATGTTTTGGATTAACTAAAGTAATCCTAATCCAGGAAGAGCTACTTTTGAATTTATGGTTCCACTATCATTTTACTTTTTCCTAGGCCACCACAAAACAACCATTCTGAAATATATTCTTTTTTTTTAATATTTTATTTATTTGACAGAGAGAGACACAGTGAGAGAGGGAACACAAGCAGGGGGAGTGGGAGAGGAAGCTGACTCCCTGCCGAGCAGAGAGCCCAACGCGGGGCTCGATCCCAGAACTCTGGGATCATGACCTGAGCATGACTGGGCCACCCAGGCACCCCTGAAATACTTCTGAAGTTATACTCATTCAGGAAGACTTTACATAATATTTACTCTTCTTAAAGTTTCCTTTAAAACACAATTAATGATTCTCTGCTTTACGTTATAAATTACAAATATACTCTGGACACAAAACTAAATGAAAACTAAAGTTTGAAACACAGAGATTATATATCCAAAGGGAAAAATTTTTAGTAATCCATTTGTCACAAAATTTAACTATGAACTTTTTTTTTTGAAGATTTTATTGGTTAGAGAGAGAGAGGGAGAGAGCAAGTGAGCACAGGTGTAACGGCAGAGGGAGAAGCAGACTCCCTGCTGAGCAGGGACCTCGATGTGGGGCTGGATCCCAGGACCCTGGGACCATGACTTGAGCTAAAGGCAGAAGCTTAACTGACTGAGCCACCCAGCCGCCCCTTAGATAAGAACTTTACTCCCTTCAAACTATACTCACAGACTTGGAAGATAAATTATTCAGCCCTTTAATCAACATTAAAACATTTGTTTAAATTTCATCCTCATTCTAAAATTAATCTCTGGCCCTAGAACATTACTCTTTGGCGGTCAAAAAGCAAAACCTGTTGGTATTACCGTTTGCTAAAATTATTTTCCTCATATTTAGCTATCAGTAGCCTATGTTATCTTTTAATTAACTATCTGGTTATGTTAATAAAAAAGATTACTTCTGTGATTCCCAACTAATTCTGATCTATTTATCATCTTTCATGACTCTGAAGGGCTCAAAAGACCTAACAGCTCTGATACTGAATTCAAAAAGACATTTAAAATTGAGTTTGGTTTCCCTCTCTTCTTCCTCCATGGGGAAAGTTTCTATTTTCTTCTTAAAAACAAAAACGAAAACAAAACAGAACAAAAATCCTCTGGCTACCTATATGGAAAGCATGTAATGAGAAAGACAATTTACTAGGAGCAGATAAAAAGGAATGAATGGTAGAGCTAGAGAAAGAATGAGCTTCAACCTTGAAACGCTACCATTTATGAGAAAAATGAAGTCCTTAATATAAATGTTTTCTCCTAAAATGGGGAAAAATTATTATATGAGGCAGGGGATGATATTCATATGATTATTTTTCCAACACAACTTAGGTTTTGGAATCAAGGTTGCTGGTTAAAGCCAGGTACAAGTAATGGGTTATTTATGAACACTCACTCTCTCCAGAAAGCCAAATCCCTTGGATTTCCACTGTTAGTGATCCAAGATGAGGGGAAGCCTCTAGATCTTACTAAATTACATACTTCTGTGGTTCTGAGAGAACATATACACATTGGAAAAACAGAGATCATGGATATTGAAATACATACTAGGGATTTTACCTATTAGGTCACAGAAAGCCTTATTTTGCATAGAAGTATAATAGGTAATTCAAGGAATCAATATGTTCAGAAACAAATTTTAACTTATCAGAAGGCAAGGGGGAAACATTCACTGCAGGCCACCTTGTTACTGATTCAACTGCAGAACCAAAGCTATAGTATTATTTGTCAGGAATATGGGCAGAAAGTGAACTCGTTTCAGGCTAGATGAAAGTGTCTTAAATGTTTCCTGTAAAATTAAGATGAAAAGGGGACACCATAGTCTCAGGTTTGGGAGTTTTCCACTATTCCATTAGTGTCAAAATACTGAACTGTAATTTAATGTGAAATCACAAAATTCTACGACTGTTCTTAGGTTAGATTTGCCAATCTTCCCCAAAGCCTGTGGTATCAATAAGCATTTAGGTCCTTAGAACTTTTCTAAGGTCAGACTTTCAGACTAAATTCTCAAGCTAGAAATGGAATTGGCTCTCAATGTAAGAATGGTAAAAATAAAATGTTAGCAGCTATAGGATTTTCAGTCATTCTTCTTGAAACACATGCTGTGGTCACCCTGTATTAACTTCCATATTAGATACTATTAAAGAATACTATTGAGTCCACAGTGATAGCAAATGAGCTGCAAGAAAATGCTATTCACTCAGTTATTTTTGGGGAGAAGGATAGGAAAGTCTTAAGAAATATACTGGGGAGGGGAGAGTCTATTTGCCTCTATTTTAGATCACTCCCTGCATCAGTTTTTCTTCCATAACCTCTCCCCTCCCGTTGGGGAAGTTGTGTGGGATCTTCAAAGAATTAAGGAGAAAGTTGTGAAGTCAGAAAACATTAAAAGGCAAATTCTAATTCAGTAACTATGAAAAATTTTTTAAAAAATAAAAGTTTTAATTAAAAAAATAATATGGTTAAAATAATACAGTCTGACACAAAAAAATCTGTGGATGATCAGGAGTTGGAAAGTTACAAAATGAGGGTCACATGGGGTACAGAAGGAAAAGCTGTTCCAGAACTTCAGAAGCCAGGCTAATAGGGCCTCTGATCCTGTCTGTGCTCACCTTGGACATTATGACTTCTTATATCCTCCAGTATATTCTTTACATTTTTTAAAAAAGATTTTATTTATTTGAGAGAGAGAAAGAGAGACAGAGAGTAGGAGCACAAGTAGAGAGAGAGAGAGGGAGAGGGAGAAGCAGACTCGCCACTGAGCAGGGAGCCCAATGTGGGGCTGGATCCCAGAACCCTGAGATCATGACCTGAGCCGAAGGTAGATGCTTAACCAATTGAGCCACCCACACACCCCTATTCTTTACATTTTTTAAATCTAAAACTCGGGTTGTAGAAAGCAATTCTGGGTTGTGTCCTAGAAATGGCAGTCAGATTAATACTGGTTAAATCTGAGCACATATCCATGAAAGTTAAGCCTGTACAGGCATACCTCATTTTATTGCACTTTGCAGATCCTGCGTTTTTTACAAATTGAAGGTCTGTGGCAACCCTGCATTCAGCAAGTCAGTTGGCACAATTTTTTTTTTTTTAAAGATTTTATTTATTTGACAGAGAGAGACACAGCGAGAGAGGGAACACAAGCAGGGGGAGTGGGAGAGGGAGAAGCAGGCCTCCTGCCGAGCAGGGAGCCCGATGCGGGACTGGATCCCAGGACTCCGGGATCGTGACCTGAGCCGAAGGCAGATGCTTAACGACTGAGCCACCCAGGCGCCCAGTTGGCATGATTTTTCCAACAGCATTTGCTCACTTCATGCCTGTGTCACATTTTGGTAATTAAGATATTTCAATTTTCATTATTATATTTGTTATAGCGATCTGTGATCTTTGATGTTAGTATTGTAATTGTTTTCGGGTACCATGAACTGCACTGATATAAGACTGCATAAGCGTTGTGTGTGTTTTGACGGCTCCACTGACTCGCCATTCCCTTGTCTCACTCCCCTGCCTTAGGCCTCCCTATTTCCTGAGATATAATTATTGAAATTAGGGTAATCAACAACCTGATGATGGCCTCTAAGTGTTCAGGTGAAAGGAAGAGTTGCACATTTATCACTTTAAAAGCTAGAAATGATTAAGCTTAGTGGGAAAAGCATATTGAAAACCATGACAGGCTGGGAGCTAGGCCCCTTGCACCAAACAGTCAAGTTGTGAATGCAAAGGAAAAGTTTTTGAAGGAAATTACAAGTGCTATTCTAGTGAACACATAAACGATAAGAAAGCAAAACAGCCTTACTGCTGATATAAGACAATTTTAGTGGTTTGGATAGATCAAACCAAACATTCCCTTAAGCCAAAACCCAATCCAGAACAAAGCCCTAACTCTTCAATTCTGTGAAGGCTGAGAGAGGTAAGGAAAAAGACGAGTTTGAAGCTAGCAGAAGTTGACTCATGAGGCTTAGGAAAAGTCGTCTCATAAGATCAAAGTGCAAGATGAAGCAGCAGGTGCTGAGGTAGAAGCTACAGGTTACCCAGAAGCTCTAGCCAAGAGAATTAATGAAGGTGGCTGCACTAAGCCACAGAATTTCAATATGGACGAAACAGCCTTCTATTGGAAAAGAGATGCTATCTAGGACTTTCATAGCTAGAGAAGTCAATGCCTGGCTTCAAAACTTACAAGGACAGGGGCACCTGGGTGGCTCAGATGTTAAGCGTCTGCCTTTGGCTCAGGTCATGATCCCAGGGTCCTGAGATCGAGCCCCACATCGGACTCCCTGCTCAGCAGGAAGCCGGCTTCTCCCTCTCCCACTCCCCCTGCTTGTGTTTCCTCTCTCGCTGTGTCTGTCAGATAAATAAATAAAATCTTAAAAAAAAAAAAAAAAAACCAACTTACAAGGACAAGCTGACTCTCTTGTTAGGGGCCAATGCAGCTGATTTTTTTTTAAGTTGGAACCAATGCTCATTGACCATTCTGAAAATCCTAGGGCCCTTAAGAATTATGCTAAGTCTACTCTGCCTCTGCTCTATAAATGGAATAAGGCCAGGATGAGAGCACATCTGTTTACATGATGGTTCACTGAGTATTTTAAGCCCACTGTTGAGACCTACTGCTTAGAACAAACATTCCTTCAAAATCTGACAGCTCATTGACAATGGACTGGTCACCCAAGAGCTCTGATGGAGATGTACAATGAGAGAATGTTGTTTTCATGTCTGCTAACACAACATTCATTCTGCAGGCCATGGATCAAGGAACAACTTTAATTCTCAAGTCTTATTATTATATTATTATATATATCTTATTTAAGTCTCATTATTTCTCTGTAAGAATGTAAGCTGTCACAGATAGTGATTGCTCTGAAAGATCTGGGCAAAGATAAATTAAAACCTTCCAGAAAGGACTTACCATTCTAGATGCTATTAAGAACATTCATGATTCATGGGAAGAGGTTAAAATATCAACATTAACAGAGTTTGGAAAAAGTTGATTCCAACCTCATGGAGGACTTTGAGGGGTTCAAGACTTCCATGGAGGAAGTAACTGTAGATGTGGTAGAAATAGCAAGAGAACTGGAATTAGAAGTAGAGCCTGAGATGTGACTGAATTGCTGAAAGCTCATGATAAAATTTGAACAGATGAGGAAATGTTTCTTATGGATGAGCAGAGGTTTCTTGAGATAGAATCTACTCCTTGTGAGGATGCTCTGAAGATTGTTGAAGTGACAATAAGGGATGTAGAACACTACTATGCTAGAGAAATCATTCCTGAAAAGTAGAGTTGATCGATGTGGCAAACTTCACTATTGTTTTATATTAAGAAATTGCCACAGCCACCCCAACTTTCAGCAACCACCAACCTGGTCAGTCAGAAGCCATCAACATCAAGGCAAGACCCTCCACTACCAAAAAGGTTAAGACTCACCAAAAACTCAGACGATGGTTAGCATTTTTTAGCAACAAAGTATTTGTGGTCTGGAACCAAACCTGTAATATCTCCAAGGTATGCCTATACAGGTGAAAGTAAGCAAGAATTCTTTTGTTCTTGAGGACAAAATGTTTAAGCTTTAATGTAGTGTGGTAGAGTCACAGCAAAAATTCCAAGTCTAGAAGCAGGTATAACTTGGGAAGGAAAGGAAGAGGGCTTTCCTATGGATCTAATCTGGAATGATGGGATTCAATGGGTCAACCTAACTGGGGGCAAAAGGAAAAGGAAAGCCTGACATAGGATTCTCTTATTTTGTCAAGTAAGGGCATTTTTTTTTTTTAAGATTTTATTTATTTGACAGAGAGAGAGCACAAGCAGGTGACCTGGCAGAGGGAGAGGGAGAAGCAGACTCCCCACTGAGCAGGGAGCCCTACATGGGGCTCGATCCCAGGACCCTGGGATCATGACCCCAGCTGAAGACAGATCCTTAACCAACTGAGCCACCCAGGCGCCCCATGTAAGGGCATTTTTTAAGGAACTAGTATCAATGGTCACCATGATTTCTAAAGAGTAAGACACAACACCTCAAGCTAATACTTTAAAATTTCCCTTAGTAGTCTCATAGTAAACAAATTTATCCTTATGAAAAACTAGCTGCACCACCCTGAATTTTCTTTTTGCTACAGACCAATAACACCTCAAACTTGAAATCAGTTCAGCTGAACTTAAAATTGGTTCTCATCATGAACTCAAAATCCTGATCATAAAATATCAGGAGTCACATTCAATGCGAATTCCATATTTAGACAAAATTTTCACCAAAGTAATTAATACTTTCACTTACTAATCAAGTTTAAGGAGCTAACAAATATTTCCTGGAAACTATTAAAATTTTTAACATTAATGTGAAACTGATCTTTCTATGTGAACTGTAAAATAAATCATACAGTATCAACAGACTGACAAAACGGCACAAAACAGCACTAATCAATGAACCTATAATCTGTATATATTTCAATGTTTTCTTTCCCTCACTTACATTTAAGTGAAAATAATCTTGTCTTTTATTAAAATACATAAATAAAATCTAGAAGGTTAGAAATCAAAATGTTAACAGTTTTTCTGTCTGGAGAATTTTTCTTTTTTTATTTTCATTTTCTAGTATTTCTACAATCAGCATATGTAATAAAATTAACAAAATTTCAATTTTTAACCAACAAGATGGAATAATGACAAAAAGTACTGAGGATCTCACTCTTTTGTTTGGGAATAATGGATTTGGTTTAAATTAATCCCTTACAAAAATGTAAGTTTAACATTTATCCTTCATAAAGGTAGATGGAAATTTTATACCTAGAAGGAAAATAATCCGTTAATAAACTGTATTTTTTTTCCCTCTCCAGCTTTTTCTCTCTAGAAATCCAATGACTAGGCTACATTATTTTCCAAACCTAACAGAAAGAGATATTAATCATAACTAAGGCAAGTCACATTCAACAGCCTTAATGACTATTGGTAAAGTGTATTTTACACAGTTTTGATGTCAAACACCATTACTATTTTAAACCAAAAGCATTTAGCTAAAACATACTTAAAATTTTGTATTTTTCTTTAAATACATATATGCTTAAACTGCAAAGTACACATACTCATTTGTATTTTTAAGTGTACTTAAATTATTAAAAAATATAATTAGGCAAATTAAAAATTGAAACTTAAAAATATTAGCTTATTCTGCTATACCTGACCTTCCTCTTTTCCTGTTTGGGGTATAAGACTGGAAAGACTCTTAGCTTTTCCAATGACCAAGGTAATTTACTCGGTGTTTAATATACTTATTCGCATGGAAGCTAATAATGTCTCAAAAGTAATTTTACTAGAACGAGAATTTCACAGGCGGGCTTTCTTCTGGAATTCATCTACAAATGCCTGTTTCTTGAACCATTCACTCTCAATCCGTCAGTGTATTATGGTTTAAGAAGCCAAGTGCCATATACTTGCCAACTCCCCTGTGGTAGTTAAGACCTGGGCTTGGTATTGAATGCTGAGAAAATGGGCTATAATCTGTTTAATAAACTTTTTTAAGGTCTCATTAATAAAATTTTTTTCAAATATTAAATACAGGCATATTTTTCATTTTAATTTTACCCTTCATCTGCTCACCCAAAAGTTGAGCTTCTAAGTCACTTTTTAACTGCCATAAACTAGCTAAACCACTTTTCTAAAAATATTTGCCAAGATCAAGTCAAAGGAAATGCAAAATTAAAGGAATAATTCTGCTTTAAGCAATTTCTAGAAGCACAATACTGAAAAAAAGCAGGGTTTCACAGAAGAAATTATCATTTTACAATAGTTTGTGGCATTATACCATTTTGAGGCTTTTTTATAATGAGCAACTTTTATTTTAAAATTACAGCTAATCTCTAAAAAGCACTTTAGCTTTTGAGTAACTATCAAATTTGGCATTATACAACGTTATTTTTTAAATGGAAATATGAATATAGTCAAAGGATCTTCCCTTTGAAATGGACTTTCACTTCTGTACAGGGTGATATAAGCTAGGAGAAAATACTTTATAAAAAAGAGTTATCCAGAGAAGTGATCACAATAACCCAGTTTCCTATCTGACTCACCAAAAGTACTTTTCTGGCTACAGAAAAGCCAGTAATAAGATGAATTTTGTAGGAGGTAGGGGGGAGGGATAGGAAGAGGGGATATAGAGAATAATCCAAGGCAGAGGTTTATTTGTTGTTGTTATAGTATCTTCCTGAATGTCAGCTGACACAAACTAGTCAGCGGGGCATCCAATGGAGAATGATTATTCTGGCCATTATCCTTATCTTCTGTGTAAAGAAGGGATCCCAAGTTTAAAGAAAGCTCAAAGGAGTAACGACCGCAGAAGTGGAATGAATTAACTTTGTAAATCATTAATTATAGCTATCCATCTGACCAGTGCACTTGGGTTTGAATAAAACTCCTTAAACAACTGCTTTATTCCATACAAACTCAAATTTAAAAGCCTGCTTATTATTGCCCATCCTAAAGCTGTGGTCCATAGTTTGCATTTCCAAAAGTTCTGTTTACCAGAAGCCCCTTCCGCCCAACTTACAGCTCAAACCACCCCCCAAAATAACATTTTGAAAAGCAACAATTTTTCTCAAGTATTTTATATTCAAATACAGAGAGAGCAGAAGGGATAAACACAGCGAAGCAGTACAATATTTATTTACCATCTCCAGCAGCAAAGCTTTGGAACCAGGAAACAACCCTTTTGTACAAAGCAATCATCTTCCCACCCCCAACTGGTTATTGTTTACAAATACAAAGTACACAGAACATCTGCTTTATATGGCAAACTTAAAAAAACATACATACAGATATACCCCGTTCTGTAAAGTACTTTACTCAGTTAAGAAGGCTAGTACCACCAAACCTGTTAAATAAGATTCTTCCTCCTGTATTGTCTTTTGGGTAAATTGCCAGTATCTTATAAGTATACTTATAAAAATCCCCTCCTAGGAAGAATGACTTTGATTCTCCTTCAGTACAGGACCATAAAAAAAAAAACAAAAACAAAACCACAACAAAACAAAAACATTTGGAAGTTGAGAATTTTTAAGTATCTCTGAAGTTGCAAAGGGGAATTATAACTGTAACCCTGAGTGCCACTGCTGTAACTCTGGCACAGAAAGAAAAAGGATGAATTATGAAGAGAAAAAAGAAAAGGTGAAAGTGGCAACAAAAGCAAGAAAAGAAACTCAAATCATAGAAAAAACAAACAGGAAGTTGACAAAATGTGTTTTGGGTGCTGCTGGAGATAGCACTGGCACAAGGTTCACAGGTCTTTCTTCAATACAACACCTCCAACCCCAATGAAGCAACATTTTTAGAAATACCTTAATTTTCCCCAAGTCTACCCTCAAATTATCTGTAAGCCAATGTACAGGGAAATGAGGCACATTTAGCTACACTGAGGACAGAATGCCAAAGGAGGTCCTGAAGTATGCAACTGTATACCCATAATGGTCTGTCACATTCCACTTCAGTGTCATTCTCCCGTTCATCTTCAAAGTTGTTCTCTACCAGTGTGTTAGTTCTTTTTCACTGCTTGAGTTGTCCCTGGGACTAGAGGTGCACTGACTGAAAGCCTTCCTTTGTCTCAGTTAAGAGAAGAAAAAGAATTGCTCTAGATGGTCACGGGATTTTGGTACAAAGCAAACTCTAGACAGACGACTTCTATAACCTTACAGAGAGCCACACAAACTTGGTACACTTTGAATAGATAGGAACCAATACATTTTCATGGGTAATTTATCCTTTCTTCAACTTAATCTTCACCAACTGTCCCCCATAAAGGCTGTTCCTCACAATTCTGAAACCAGACGCAATGTTCCACACGCCTTTGCATGCCCTATTTCATCTCAATGCCTGGCTCCTGATTCTCCACTGGTCCAACTATCTCTTCTCTAATCATGTTGCAGACCTCAGCTTAAGTATTTGCTAAGTAAAAAATGCTTCTTTGATCCCTCTAGATGGCCCTCTTTTGTTCAACTTCACTGCAGGCATGCCTCTAAACAGGACAATTTACATTGTATTTCTTTCTCTTAAGAGAATATACCATCTCTTATTAACTCCAGGTTCCCCCAGACCTTCCTCAGTGTCTGCCTGCACAAAGGTATTGAAAACTATGATAGAAGATTGTTGCCAACACAGACACAAAGTAACAAAACAGCATCCATCAAAAATCATATACACATACCTACATAACCTAGCTCTTCCTTCTACATTCTCTTTATTTCCTTATTGTTTATAATGAGCATTTCTTAGCCTGCACTTAAGAGACTATTTTACTTTAAATATGCCTTTCAATGACTTAGTCCATTGATGGGCTTGTAATACAGCTTAATGGTTGAGCCTTAAAAACTGTAAACAAGGGGAACATAATCTGATGACATGAACAATTACATGCTATTAAATATACATCTTAAAATGTATCTGTATTTATATCCAATACCATCCCACAGTTATATCTACGTGTGTAGAAACAGCACACCTATGAAAGAAATCTATACTGGGCTTTTGAAATTTCAAAGTACTTCCTGGCATTACCTCATTTGAGTAGGAAAACTGAAGCTCAGAAAATAAGTGACTTACTAATACTCAGATCAAGGTCTTAGAATTTAAATGCCATGTGCTTTGCACCATTCCACCTTCCTTTCTAGCCAATATCCTAAAGATGCCAGAAAAAAAACCCCAAAAAAACAAACTTTGTGTATCTGAAACAAAACGGTTTAACTTTTTGTTAAACTTTTTTAGGCAGAAGAAAAAAAAAAAGCAAAAAAGACCCTTGACTAAAATGATCAGTGCAGAAAATGAATGGAATATGTGAAACAAGCCAATGACCATACAAGACAATCTTAGTCCCACACAGTGAAATCTCAATGGGAAAATTTCTGATCTGACAAGTGAAATGACCAGGAATTAGATAATAGAAGACATCAGGTACGAAGGGATGGGAGTAAAGCCATAAACACAAAATTTAGGGAAGAAGAAAAAAGGTCAAATTAGCTTATCAGAGAAGTTAAGACTTGAGTTGAGCCTTGAAAATACAAAGAGGCAGCCTAGTACAATGCTAAACTGAGACTGTGGAGGAATAGAGTCAATATTCAAAAGCTAGGCTCCACCACTTGAGCAACGTGTTTAATGATGTTTCATTTCCTCATCTGCAAAATAAGGGTGAATTTCTTCCTCAAGAATGCCTTGTAACTTTTGGCACACAGTGCAGTAAATATGAGCTCTATAAATGAAAATTCTCTCCTCTACTTGCTTCCTAGGCAGGAAGACAACCGTTAGGCCCAAGGCTATCAAGGTGCTTCCAAGATCTCAAAAGGTATTTTTGCTAAAAGTAAACAGGAGTTGTTAAAAGCCATTAGACAAAGACCAACCTGCATGCAACTCTTGCTAAGAATCTAAGTGAGGCTGATTAAACACTGACTATACTTGAACCAAGGCAGAAAGGAAGGGCTGCACACCCAGGATGTTTAATGTAATTAAATATGTTCAAAAAAATGGAACTGAAAATTTGAGACTGTTTAGTGACTTGGAAAATGCTCCCCCCAATCACCCAAATCATGTTGCCCTAGTAATTGAAAGTGGTACAGATAAAGGGACCACAAACATGATAGTTATTATAGGATATTAGTACTAAATGCACACTAAGTAGTGTGAAACATAGCCATCACAGATAAAAGTGGGAGTTGACAAGAGGTCTAACTGTAGCCCTCAAAACCGAATGATGTGATAGACCTACTCTTATGGGCAATGACAGAAAAGAGAAGGCATATGATAGACAGTTGATGGGAAAAAATAGCACATGAAAATAGGTCTTATAAAGAGACTACTAACAGAACTCATTAATAACACTGAAAGCATTTATGATCAAAGAAGAGTTTAAAATACAACTAGATATAAACCATTTACTTTCACTGCTACCAAGGAATAGACTTAGGAATATTAGAAAACTCAATACAACTTGAGAGATCTCCAAAGTCCTAAAAGAAAGTACAGACAACTGAGAATTCTTGCTGAATTCTTGACAAGGCATTAGAAAATCCAAGAGATCATTTGAAATAGTTATCTCAATAAAATAGGTAAAGCCCTTAAGACCCAGAGAAAACTGGTTAGTTTTAAGATACAGTTTATGTCAGAGCTGTTCTAGAACTTCATGGTGATGGGCTTAGAATTTTTATAAGTTGCAATTAACGATAAATCATATGTAGTAATACATTTGTGTGAAAACTATGCAAAATGAGAAAAATAAGACTACCATTAAATAAGAAGGCATTAAAAACTGATTGAAGTTCAATAGCCAGGAAGTAATAGTTCCAGAAACTGGACTGGCTGCTTTTTTAAAAAAGGACAAAAGAGAAAACTAGAAAATCTCTTACAATAATGCTGAAGGCATTGTATTTAAGTACACAAATACAAAGCCACATCAAATCCTGGCTAGTATTTACTGGTAGAATGAAAAATATAATCTACATCAAAGAGATTAAGGGACGATCAGACATCCTTCTAGAAAGGTATTACACAAAGGGGAAGAAAAGATCAATATAAAGAATGAAACAATAACATCAAAAGGACACGGTTGGACTGTGATCACTTCCAGATATACCCCACTGGAAGCAAACATATAATTTCCAGTAATAAGAAATCTCAATGGTACCAAACACTACTATAAAAAGTTTTCATTACTATAAAGTCAAGCAAACAAAAACACAAAGTAGTACAAAAATATTATCCCACTAATCAACAAGAGAAAAAAATTTAACAAAACAATATTATCATTCATCCAGGAAGGGAAATTCCACAAAAGAATATTTTAATGGCTTACAAAACTCGTTATTTCTGGAAAAATAACTAAAAGATTTGCATTCAACAGTGATCATCAGTTAAATAAAACTTCCGCCTGTGTATTTTCTTAAGTGAAAAACGGAAGAATTGATTGGTTTCTGTATCCACAAATGGAAACTATATAGAATGGACCTGGCCAACTGAATGACATGCATAAGATGCACAAAGATATCACAATCAATTATTGGACTAGCCACTAACATTAAGAATGGTAAATTTCAAAAGACAAGGAAACCTAAAACAGTGCAAGTCTGGGGCAAAATATGCCTCACGTTAAAAAAAAAAGTTTTCAGTTATTGCAATCTTTAAACTATTTCTACAAAGTTCTAGTCCATGATTTCTAATCTTCATCAGAATCCCACCAAATTATATCCTCAAGAATAGTGAATGTGGCATTTAACTCTGCTCATCCATGTCATTTAACTCTGTATCCAATTTTATAACTAGAAGGGATTCTGGATTGTGTCTATTCCAACCTCCTCATTTAGTACCTGAGAGGTTATCCTGATGTATTGGGCCCTTAAGGACATTATCAATCAGGTCACTTAGGTATCATTCAGTAAATTGTTAGTATAGTACTAATGTAATATACTAAATAGTATCCAAGTATCCTGAAAGAGTTTATGTTCCCCTCAAAATGTTATTTTGAGGGCTAAGTAAATAAATGGAATTATAAAGAAGCTGCCACGCAGTTAAAAAAAAAAAGTTTAAATGCAATTACACTGATAAGGAAACTGTCACACTGGTCTAAAAAGAAAGGATAAAGTGTCAGCAAATTTACTGCTTTTCCTAATACTCTTGTTTCTTCTTACCAAGTAAACACATCCACTTATCAAATATAAGTTGCGTTACCATGGCTTAGAACAAGGTTAGTTAATGAGACAAATGACTCAATCCGAAAATCGAGAACGTGCAGATAGAAAACAAAGCTGCCTTAATGCTCAGGAAACTGAGCCAATCACTAATAACTAAAAAGAACAAGAACTACTCTGAAGTTATTTAAATAAAGGGGGAGGGGCATACTCTACAACCTTCTGAAATGGATTAACAGTGCTATAGAGAAAACAAATTAACATTCAGAAGGAGAGTACATTTAGTGCAATTGTACAGATGATGAATAAACTACAAGATTAAAAAAAGTCACTGTACAGAACTCACATAAATATCACCAGCAACATATGCATGACATCAAAATGTTAAGTTTTAAACAACAGGGTGAAATTTAAAAAGGCACTTCATATAACAATGGAAACAGTTTCTCTGTACACAATAACTGCAAGAAATCATATTGTCTTCACATACATTTTATGTCTGGTGGAGAAATAACATTTTGAAGAAAAAGGATCATTAGACGCATCCCCAGTGAGAATACCAAATCATTAAATTTGCAATTATCCCAAAGCTTCCTAGAAAATCTAGAGATATTTAAACATCCAAGGTTTACCTAATGGAGCATCCTGTGGCAGGCACAGTATGAAAACTTAGTATCCAATTTTGAATTCCATATGCTTTAGGGGTTGTCTCCTCAGACCAAGTCCCCCTTGTATTTTATAACACCATCATCATCCAAGTATGCCAGAGAAAGATTTTAAAACAAACAGATTAAGGATATTGTTTCTTCTGCAATCAAGAGACCAACTCATCCATAGCTAAAAGCTGTTCCCATTCTACTGCATTCTGAGACAGTCCCCACTCAACTAACAAATCCCTTTCAGAAGTTATCTACTTGATCAACAATTCGATGATTCCGCAATACCTTTCCACTTCTAGGAAAATTTTCTGGAGACGTTTGCGCTTATCAGTCAGAGAGTGGTAAAGCAATGTTACTTTAATACTGAGCAACATAAATAACACAAGAGGAAGAGAATAGCAATGCCGTTTTATAAATATTTAAGGAGGAGCTACACAATATAAATACAGCAAACACTAGTGAACTGTGCACTTAAAAAATGGTTAAGGTGGTGAATTTTGTTGTTTTTTCTGACCACAATTCAAAACAAAAAATTGAAAAGGAGCATGTTAAGTGGAAATGCCATAGCAGTTTCAGAGAATCACATCTTCACGCATCATTTATTTTGGTTTAGATTTTGGAAAATAAGAGTACCTCAAAAATCATCACATTTGTAACCCAGTATCTAATTCAGGGAAAGAAAGGGGAGAAATGGGAAAGTGGGAACAGACTGAAGTAGCTTTGGCTAATTGGGAACAACTGTGCAGCCACATAGACCAGTGCCAAGGTCTCCTCTCTCCAGTAAGTTCACCTGTGACTATTCCTTTCATAAAAAACCTACAGTGCCATGTCAAGGGCACATGAGACTGCTTGACTGATGTGATATATATTGTAAACTATAAAAATCTATGATTTTTTTTAGGCCCTTGTTAAGGTAGTTAATCAATGCTCTTCTAGAGTTTAATTTGAGAGAGTTTCTACATCACTGACATGGACCTAAAAAAGGCAGAAGTAAAACACTGTGGAAAATATACAAAAATAAAGGTATATGCTAACTCTAGATATGACGACCAAATTTGCTTGCAAGACGATTTCCTTTATCAAGCCTGTTGTTTAGGCTTAATCTAAAAATAGGACCAATAGAGTACTCTGAAATTATCTGCAAAATAAAATAGCTTCTTCTAAGTAGGGATGTTTGCGTCTTCAACCTCTAGCACAAATAGGGAGAGGAAGAATAGTAGTAAAGGGTGAAGATAGTTACAATGGAGGGGGGGGAATGAGCTTCAACCATCAAAAAGTGGGGCACTAGGGAAAATGTCAATCACCACTGTGCAAGAACTATGGCAAGAAACAGAAACCACATGAACCCTAAAACAGTGTTATATTCCACTAACAGTAGACCCAAAATATTTTGATCAAGCAGATGAAATAAATGAAGATGTTTGACAAATCAAGTTACAAAATTTTAAGTCTATTGATAAAAAAAACTTTTTTTTGGCTGCCAAGCAAATAATACTAGGTGATGTACTCAGACCCCTCAAACGTGACACTTTCTCCATTTTTGAAGTCATGCTGCGAAAACGAGGATCTAAGGGCTGGTATACTGTACAGCCACTGCCTTGAGATTAAAAAGATACTGTGGGATATACAATTGAGGTATCTGCTGCCAGTTCCAGAATTGTGAAGAACTATTAATGGAACCAACTGGGAGCAAAAACATACGTCGTCTCTCGTGATAAGAGTCTGACTAGATTAAGGGACCAGTAAACCAAGAACATGTTGAAGTCTCGATTTCAGACTTTTAAGAAATCTCTAATGGATATCATTTACATAGATATCCAGAAACAGAGCTGTGTGAGATGTTCTCTTTATGGTATCCACAGTAATACTCTTAACACTTAAGAATTCTCAGTATCATTTAGTTTGATGGCATCCCTCTTTCTTTATTTCAATAAGAGGACCAGATTGTCAGGCATGTTTGGAATTCTCTTATAGAGTTCAGATTTGCATGCCTGGATGGTATAACATCCTTTACATCCAGGGCACTAATGTACATATCTTTTTTGTGTTTAGAGTGATGAATTATCAAGCTCAAAAAAGTTAACTGTTTAGAAGGTAGGTTTGTTTAAGGAGGTCATCTTGGTGAAAGGCCCAGAATATCCTGAGAACACCATGACTGGGTCTCACAGCTTCTTTATATCTGAGAGCTTGATAGGACGGAGACTTAGGCGTGATGATGATAAAGAATTCTCTCGCATGTAGCTCTGAGTGGTAATGACACGGTAGCCATCAGTCTCGATAAAGATAGTTACTGTGAAAATTTCTAGAGATGTTACAGGTAGGAAAGTCTTTTTCCAGCTGGTGTCCACAGTAGACCTGTAACATCTAGCCATCCCACTGGAAGCAAACTGGATTTGGCAAAATTTTATTTGTATTCCAGTTCTTGACATACAGCTTCATGGTTGATTCTGAAGTCTGAGAGAGCTTGAGAGTAGAATGGACTCTTGATAAGTTGATCATCCTGACATAAACAGAGTACAACAGACTTGTCATTTTGTGAAGATCTGACAAGCTGACGCCTGAACAAGGAAGCATTGATGACCTAAAAACGAAGGATCTGCCTCTGGTATTAGTAAACAAAGATCTAATAGGTTATTTCCAGACCCCAAATCAGCTAGTCCTCAGTTTACCAGTAAGATTTTCCTGAGGAACAAATCTTTTTATTTTTCTTTAATCACAAGAGGATTCAGATTCCTGAGTACCCTCCTCTGAACTTATTCTGGACCAGAAATAATGGGTAAACCTTTGTCCAACCCTACTTAGATGAAAGTCTCTACTGCTCACTTGGCCAATAAAACATGAGTCTCTTTATTATGTACTTCATTTGAAAAGTCTAGAATTTAAATGTTAGCTGTGATAATTCCAGACATGCATCAGTTTCTGAGGTGAACTCCTACCTGTAGATCCTGTTTGAGTGGGGAATAGCAAGTAAAATAGGATCTTGGATGACTATACTGCTGAACGCGAACAGGCTATTAATTCTTGTACCCATGGCGTTCTGGGGATTCTCCCTTTTTTCTGTATCTATAGGGGTGGTTTCGAGGTTTGTACCAATCTCCTTTGGAATATCCTCTATTGTGATAATGTGCTTTCTGATCATGACTATAAAAGTATCGATGTTGGTTATAGTATTTGTTGTGGTCTCTATAGTCATTTTCTTTAATACTGTTTTCTTCTGCAACAACAGCATTCACATCTTGGCCAAAGAGGGAAGTACCATCAAAGGGCAAGTGTGAGATCTTCTCCTGGGTTTTCTTAGTGAGAGATGTAAGTCGGAGCCAGGCTTGTCTTCTGTAGTCTATTGCCATTGCCATAACTCTGACTACAGAATCCATTATGTCCCTAGTAGTACAAAGCTGCCAAAGGCCTGCATCCATACCATCAGATATTATACATCTTGCTTTTCCACGATCAAACTCTGGGTCATGAACCAGATCCTCCATATCTTCCCAGAGTTTACGCTGATATTGAGTCATATAGGCCATGTAGCTAGCAGCTCGGGCTGCAATGGAAGCAGCATGGTAGAATCTACAACCCATGACCTCCATTTCTTTTGAGGTAGAATCTAGAGGAGATGTTGTGCTTCCTCTTTTGCTGTGCTCTAATGCTTCTACAATAGGGCCCTCAGCTGGTGGATTTGGTTGGAAAGGAGAGGTATCCTTGGCCACAGGATATACCCTGTGCCCCATGAAGGAAGAAGGATGGCAATCAGCAGGGTCTTTAAAAACCTCAGTGGTGGCAATTCTCAGAAGAGGATGCAATGGAGGAACCAAACGTTTCTTAGAGGTCACATAATCAGGCTTCCCTTCACATGATTCTGCTTCAGACTGTAACGTTACTCTCTTTATAACACCTCTCTGTTCCATTCTTTTCAAAAGACCTGTGAAACTAGACTGACTGGGGTCAGTTGGCTGCCCTTTGTCATCAGCTGAGGGGGATTTGCAGTCAGCTTCTTCATCAACTGTGGATAAATTTTCATCCTTGGAGGTGGAGATATCCCATGGCACTGAGGAGTTCTCACTTGGCCTAGAATGATGAAATCTAAAACAGCTCCTAGACTGCAGATCACGGATCACTCGGGACATCTCAGCCACTTGTGTCTGAAGATAAAGGATGGCATCCTGTCCATGCTGTGAAGCTGAAGAAGACTCTACAGGTAAATCCTCCTTGACCTCTGAAGAGGCCAAAGATTCTTGGGGGACCAGAACTGGAGATGAAGGCAGAGTCTGATAATTTTGTGATGGTTTAAGTGTCTCTGTCTCAGAGATCTTAATATCTGAATTATTTTGATCATTTTTCTGGTTCTCCAATGGGTTCTCAACAGAAGAAGGTTGAGAAACTATCCTTTGTGGACTGCTGGTGCAACTCCCAGAGGAGGAGCTGCTGTCTCCAATGGGAAGAGGAACACTGCAGCTAGAGCACATTTCTGGGCGATGATTCTCAGAGGATGGCACCTTAGACTCAGGCATTCTCTGGGTTATCCACATGAACAAGAAAACCAAGGAAGAAAAAAAAATGCTTTTAATATGTTAACTTTCAAGTGCAGAGATGCATGTCCAGTAAGTAGAACTCAATTTTTTAAATTATTATAACAACAATGAAAGATGCAATCCACTACAGATCAGCAAAGGGATCACAGAAGTCAAATCCACAAGCTTCACTACCCAAAAACCCAATACCAACTATGGCCATTACTGTGGCACTCTGTCTATGAAAAAAGAGAGTGAAAACAAGCCCAGTTCAAGTGCTGCCATCCTGGCCTGCTGCTTGGTCCCATGCTAGGATACGAAGAGGTGGTGAGACTACGGGTGATTAACAATCTTTTTAAAAAAATCCCATTCAGTGTATGTAAGTCAACAAGTAGAAGCTAAAAATGGTACAGAGAACTTGAGAAAAGTTCCACTGAGAACAAAAAATATTTCTAAAAGTCCCCGCTGCAGAGTCACTTTTAAGCCCCTTTAAAATTTTCTCCTGTTCAGTCTCCATGAATAACAAAACTTTCCAGTTGCATAGTCCTACTTTATTGTTTGTAGTTTCCAAAGAGCTTACATTATGTATTTTGTACCTCATTTTGTCCTCACAACAACCCTGTGAGGTAGGTATTACTCTTATTTGATAAAAAAACTAAGATTAAAGGCTTAATTTATCCAAAGTCACAGAATTAATAAGGAGTAAAGCTCAGACTAAAACCTATGTATACTGATTCCAAGTCCAAGTCTCAATCCCCTGTATCATAGAGAAAGAAGTCTTCTGGCCACCTTGAACAAGAGCCAGGAGTTCTCAACCCATCAAGAAAATAACCCAGTATAGAAATTTGGGCTAAAACAAATGAAAGACAAGATTGCTACCAAGGGCTCAGCTAGTTTGATTCTCAGAGTAAGGGAAGTATTAGTTTAAGGGTCAAACCCACAACTAGAAAAATCACAGGTAAGAGAAAAAAAACTTTAAATATGTGAGGGATAAACAAGGTTAAAAGGAGTGACGACTGAAGTACTACGCCACCTAAATCCTTTCCCACATTCCATTTCCTAAAGGATCTTCACATATCCTTCCTTCCAAGGTAAAACAAACTTTCTGTGGCCAGGTGGTTCTGGAAGAAAAGGATCCAGTTATACATGGCACCTGAGGAGAGACAGGAAAGGAGAAGGGAGAAGGGCACAAGGAGCCAAGAAGCTTGCAGTTTTTATTCCATTTTCCTTTTATCAGATACCATCTTCAAGGCTTAGAACTTTCCTGTGTTGTGTTATCCTTTCACATCCTCACTGAAAGTAAAGAAACAAAACTGGAAGTAGGAGATATTTTGGGCCAGGACTCATTGGACACCTTTTGTGGTTCATTCTACAGAAACAGGCCATTCTCTAAAATACTATAGCTCCTAAAAACAGTGATCATTGACTTGATAACTCTCTTTAGGCAATGCCTTTTAAATGACAGAAGTGAAAGAAATGCAAATCAAATATAATGTACTTACATCACTATGAGAGGTGCTAGGTTCTTCATCATCACTGCTGACCAGATCAATGTATTCAAGAACAGGTCGTAATGGTCCTTCCTATGAAAGAATTGAGCAAATTAACAAATCGTGTACAGTTATTCGAACTAGTCATTTAAAACATCACTTTTTTGGTTGGGATTGGCAAAAATTCCTCTAAAGAAGAAGCCTATGGGTGGCAGAAAGTAATCAGAACAAACAGAAAAATATTCAGATACATGCATAATAAGAAACGATAAGATCTAAGAGTTTAAACCTTGGTAGAATATTACGACAATGTTGATTTTTTGAGGAAAAGATTAACAATAAAGGAACACTGCTACAAGGACACAGATAGCAGATAGTATGATTCAATGCTTTTTAGATGGGATGAGTATTAACTATGTTAGATAACCAAGTTCAAAAACATGCAGTTCTTTGACTAACAGCTCAGCTTTATCTCCCACTCCTATAGTCAAACATGAAACCTGATTCTTCATCCTCTTTGGAACCATTCTGACTGCATCACAGACCAGGCCTTGAATGCTAGGCCTAAATGCCTAGATTTTATTCTACAGGCGAAAGGGAATCAATAAATACAAAGATAGGAAAAACATGAGAGCTGTGCTTTAAATAGATATCACACAGACAAGTATGGAAAGTGGGGAGGGCAGGATAATTAATCAGTCCAATAATACAAAACTAAAATAATGGCAAAAAGAATATGTTGTGGTACACATATAAGAGAATACGTGGGTATAATGAAAATAAAAAAAAGATTGGCTATAAAAAACACACACACACCCCTCCCAAACAAAACAAAACCCCAACAATAACAAGGAATCAAAGAAGTCCTTAGAATTTCAAGCTTGGGCAACTGGAAGGATACTAATGCCATTTAATATAAATGTGGAATACAGAAACAGGAAGCTGACATTCTTTTAGACATAATGGGTTGATGTACCAGTGGTACCCAAAGGTAACTGGCAGATAGCTGGAAATGCAGGGCTGTAATCTGGATGTATGACCATAGCTAGATAAGCAGATTTGGGAGTTGCTCCCCTAAAAGACTAAACTGAAACTGTGACAGAGCCAACAAAGAAAGCAAAGAGGAGAAAGAAGAAACTTAAGAAGGTTCTCGAGAAAATGCCCGAATTTTAGGACTCAGGAAGAACTGCTAAGCAGGTAATCAGGGGCTGGAAAAGAATCAGGAATGCATAAATTCAAAGAAGCTAGAGAAAACCTCAACAAAAAGTTGTCAATGCTAATGTGGCCCAAAATGCTGACAACCAAAAAAACTGCCACTGAATTTGGCAACAAGATTTTTAAAATGCCTGAGAGCAACTTTTAATAAAGTAGCAAGCATACAGAAGCTACGCTCTAAAAAAATTAAGTAGAAAATGAAGCAGTAGGGGCACCTGGCTGGCTCAGTCGGCAGAGCATGCAGCCTCATCTTGGGGTTGTGAGTTCGGGCCCATGCTGCATGTAGAGATTATTTAAAAATAAAATCTTAAAAAAGAGGCAGTAAAAGCCATGAGTAAAGAATATTATTTTTAAAAATCTAGTATGTTAGAACAAGAGTAAGGAACATAGGAGGCGAATTCAGCTGAGGGAAAGATTTCTTAAGATGCAGAAAGCTGATTGTTGGCAAACCAAAGTGATATATTTGGTGTAAAAACTAACAGAAAAAGAAGAGAGGAGACAGAAGCTAAGATCTAAAGATCCTCTTCCTGAGAGGAGGCATCTAGTCTCAAACATAACTTGTTTTTCTCTTAGGCTATCACTTCTCCCCAAGCAGAAAACTGCTATCCTTTCAGATAGGTTTTATATCTAGCCACTAAAATAAAACCAGAGAGCAGAACTTCTGGGCAGGGATCATGTAATAAATAATTAAGATTTTTGCCTGAGCTGTAAAAGTGGAGGTTTAGAAAAGAGGGAAAGAGTATTTTCCAGTTACGATCAACAGAGATGAGTCACCTACCTTAAGACTAAAATCTACCACTGCTATGGGCAATATCATACATTCAATCCAAAAAGAAAGAAGGGCGCCTGGGTGGCTCAGTCACTAAGCATCTGTCTTCGGCTCAGGTCATGATCCTGGGGTCCTGGGATCGAGCCCCACATCGGGCTCCCTGCTCCGCGGGAAGCCTGCTTCTCCCTCTCCCATTCCCTCTGCTTGTTTTCCCTCTCTAGCTGTCTCTCTCTCTCTCTCTGTGTCAAATAAATAAATAAGAATTAAAAAAGACAAAAAACAAAACAAAACACAAAAAGAAAGAAGTAAAATATGATAGCTTCTCCTGTTCATATAATCACATCACGTTTTGTCTCTTCAAGAAATGTACGTCCATAGAAACAGCACACCAAGAAAGTCTCAGGTTATCAGAAATACACAGAGGTGGGGCAGAGAAAGCTTCCATGAACAGACAGGAAAAAAAGAGAGATGAAGGAAGGTAACAGAACGTAAAGCAAAAAGTAGAATGGGGAGAAACAAACAAGAAAACCCCCCAAAAACAAAAAACCAGAATAAGGAAAATGGTACAGATGGGATTTAAAAACAGCTGCAGAAATAGTAGAAAGGACAAGAGCAGGGAATGATGAGAGAAGACTATTAGAGATTTACTACTGGGGTGAACCATTAGACTAATATGCAACCATTTCTGAACTACTGAAGAAAAATAACTTCATAATTCACACTAATTAAAAGAATAAAAAGAGCCAAGATAGAAAAACCAAAAATGAGAAAAACCAAAAGTCATTTAAAATACGTATTCATTCACTCAACAAATAATTGTGAACTTATAAGCGAAAGAGTAGTAGAAGATGAAAACACGTATTTGAGACAAGCAAAAAGGCAGAGGCTGGGTTAAAAAGAGAAGTATCCCAAAGGAAAATATTACTTAAAAACAAACACTCTACACTTTAGCTAATTTCCACACTGGATACGGGAAAAGTTTTAACATAATAACTTAAAGAATCAAAACATTTTAGTATTCCATTTATTTTACTACTAATCAATAACATTTGTCATTGCTGTATGGGCTCTATAAAGGCACTGTGCTGAACTTTTCATATACATTATTTCATTTAATCCCTAATTACTTTACAAGGTGAAATAGTGAATTATTACTATTATTCCATTTAACAAATGAGAAAACTAAGTGAGCTACACCTGGTTCTCTAAATATGTAACTGGCTGTGTGGTCATTATAATTCTGAGGCTAAGTTCAAAGTATACATACTACTATTGGGGGGGGAGGGGCGCGCCTGGGTGGCTCAGTGGGTTAAGTGTCTGCCTTCAACTCAGATCATGATCCCAGGATCCTGCTCAGCCCCGCATCACATCGGGCTCTGCACGGAGCCTGCTTCTCCCACTCCATCTGCCTGCCGCTCCCCCTACTTGTGCACTCTCTCTGTCAAATAAGTAAATAAAATCTTAAAAAAACAAACAATTTTTTTTTAAATTTTAAGTAATTCCTGTATCCAACATGGGGCTTGAACTCACATCCCCAAGATCAAGAGTCACATGCTCTACTAACTGAGCCAGCCAGGCAACCCTACATACTATTTTTAAATCAATGCCTTATTACCTAAGTTTTTGAGATACTTTGTTTTCCTTCAATAAGAGAAAATGGGACTTACCACTATTGTCCCCAACTCTGAATAACTCATAACACTAACCAAAAAATAAGTTATTAATTCCCCCCAAAAATATTTATTATATAAATGTCAAACATGGTTTCTTAAAATGTTTATAATGACTGCTTAAGTTCTTAACAAGTATAAATCCATGTAGTCCTCCAACTAAAGGTATTTTATTTGAATTTGCTCCATCCATCAACCAGTAAACCATCATTCTTCTCATCCCTTTTGTACCAGTAACAAAATCAAGGGATTCTACTCCCCAAGGCCACATGATTACGGCTAGGAGCACAGGCACAAGCAAAATAGTTTAGGAACACAGCTGAATTAATATTCTAAGTAAAAAAAATTTTTTTAATGACACAAAATGCTTTCATTCCTGTCAGAACAATGATTCTCATACAAAGCCAGACACCAATTACCTACTACTACAGTTGACCTTTGAAGAACATGAGGGTTATGGGCTCTGAGCCTCCCTCCCACCACACAGAATTGAAAATCTACATATAACTTTTGACTCCCCCAAAACGTTACTAAAAGCCTACTGTTGACTGGAAGTGTCACCAATAACAAAGTTAACACATATTTTGTATGTTGTATATATTACATACTGTATTCTTACAATAAAGCTAAACAAAATATTAAGGAAATCGTAAGGGAAATACATTTAAACTACTGTAAAAAATCTTATCTGCGTACAAGTGGATCCATGTAATTCAAACCCATGTCGCTTGACGGTTAAGTGTAAGTGGATGTCAATACACTAAGATATGGTCTACAAGAAATGTAGTTTACCCCAGTCTAAAACAAAGAATATGGATTTGAGCATAGATGCACAACTCTAATCTAAAACCTTAAATATAGGGGCGCCTGGGTGGCTCAGTCATTAAGCGTCTGCCTTCGGCTCAGGTCATGATCCCAGGGTCCTGGGGTCAAGTCCCACATGGGGCTACCTGCTCAGCAGGAAGCCTGCTTCTCCCTCTCCCACTCCCCTGCTTGTGTTCCCTCTCTCGCTGTCAAATAAATAAATGAAATCTTTAAAAATAAATAAATAAATAAATAAAACAAAACCTTATATATAATACATGTGCTTTTTTCATGTATTTCCATATATAGAAGTTAGGGATATAATTTACTTCTGTAGTCCTGCCCAGTTCAAAAATTTCAAATGGTTCCCAACTGACTACTTAAGTTCAAATTTAGTCCACAATTCAACATCTACACTATCTGGCCCACCCTTTCCTCTCCTACTTAAAAAATTTCTATCCTCCAGAACTACACATAATCCTCTCTGCTTTTCCCATCTTGATGCTTTCCTTATTTCTTTTCAAAATGCGCTTTTAAATACAAATACTAAATGTTATTTATGCCAAAAAGTCTGCCTTTTTTCAAAACAGCACCATGTACTTTTTATAAAAGAACTACTTTCTACTAGAACTTTTTTTTAAAGATTTTGTTTATTTGTGAGAGTGAGAGAGAGAGAGAGAGAGAGAGAGAGAGAGAGAGAGAGAGAGAATGCGTGCAAGCAGGGAGAGCAGCAGAGGGAGAGGCAGGCTCCCCCCCAAGCAAGGAGCCTGATGTGGAACTCGATCCCAGGACTCTGGGATCACGACCTGAGCCGAAGGCAGTTGATTAACTGACTGAGCCACCCAGGCATCCCTCTACCAGAACTATTTACACAGTTCTCATCACCTATCTTATCTCCCACATTAAAATATGGACACTTACAGGTAGGATATATTTCCAATTAATCTTTGTAGTTCTAGAGTACTTCCTTCATGACTTTGCATATCATGAGCTCCAACATTATTTTTATTTACTGATCTAATTACAGGCCCAAGATACCCAGCCAAAAGATACCTTGATATTTTTGCCCATGACTCCTTTCTACTGTAGTTAAAGTACTATCCTTTCACCTATGTGCTTCTGAAGTTATTTATGAAATTATACCTTGGTTTTCTTCACTATTTCTACATGCTCAATGATTTCACATAATACCGATAACCTTGGCTGAAACCTAAATCTCATGAGCTATTACTGAGATTACAATACGTTGTCTCAGCAGTTTTTATATCTTATAGCTAAAGTAGCACTGTGAAAATGTCATCAGCTCTTAGCTAAAATAAGTTTTCTGGGAGTAAAATTAACTAAAATATCTGCAGTTTCAAAGACAGAAAGATGGTGGCTGAATAAGGGATCAGAGAGGTATTCTCACTGTTGGAAAGCTTGCATTCAACATCACTTCACTTTAACAAAAAACCTACATTAGTACCCATTTTCACTAACTGAAGGAAATCTGAAGAGGATTTTAGCTTATACAAAAAAAATTTTTTTTAAAAAGCCAAACTACTGTACAGTGTTTGTCTTGTTGCAAGCCATTATAGAAGCAGCATGCACCCCAAGTAGCGAGAGTAGCACAGCCAAGCGAGCTCCTTCCCTGGGAACTAAACTCAACATCTCATTGCCACAGCTTTGAATTATCTGCAAGCGCCTGTACCATATCTTGATTTATTTCATGCATCCGTTAGCAAAATGTGTCCTAAGGTATCAAAAAAGCCTAAAAGGGGTTATTTTTTTGGTCTGGAAATGCTAAAAAACTTTCCACATAAATTAATGGTAATTGCTTCTTCACTTTATGCCATCTTAGTTTATGGAAGTTTTCATAGGTTTCAAAGATTTCTACTTTCCAATAGTGGGGTGTGGGGCACGGGGTGGGTGGAGACATACCTATACTACTTAACAGAAAATGAGAGCAAAATCTTGGAAGTTTTTGTTATGGTAACATTCTCATTTGAGATCACAAAGTTACTGACTTTGCAAAATCAAACAGTACACTTAAAAATAGTGCAATTCTCTGTATGTACATTTCAAAAAAAAAATGCAAATGAAAGAACTCATTTTTGCACCTCCACAGCCTTATTATTCCGTCCCTTCAGCATGCTGTTTGGTTCCAGACACTATATATTTTGCAAACCACATAAAGACTGCTGTGCCACCATGTGGATTAAAGATGGGAAAATTAGATTAATGAGAGTGAACTAAGAAATTCAAACCAGAGTAAATCAAGAAGCAACACCAAAATGCCCTTTTTGTATCTGAAGAAATCTTAAGCAGAGAACAGTTTGTTACCTTTATTGCATAAGCATTACCTGGAGTCAAGTATAAGATTAGTTTACAGAAAGAAGCAGAAGGCTCTGTCTCTGAATTTATTTTGAAATAGAATTAAGGTTTTATTAATTATCATTTAAATGTTATCACTAAAAATGTAGAAGAAACGTTTTTAATAGGTTTCTTCTACTATTGTAATTGCACTTATTACATAAAATTCTTCACTTGCACTATTAGAACTTTGAACCTTTACTTGCCAACCCCTAGGGATAAACAGATGTTGGATCAAGATGAATACACAATGCATTGATTGTATATTTTTTATTCTCCAGGCAAAGATATACAGATTCTCTACGTTTAAAATTTAAAAGACTATTTAAAACTTAAGAATATTTTAAACTTCAGCTTAATACCTTATTAAGCTTATTAAGCTTGTTATAATTTTTCACTCCGCAAGTACCAAAAAAAGATTTCAAATCTTTTTATTAATTCCATCTGTGATTCTCAAAGCAAGGCCCACAGTTTATAAAGTATCTCATTCCTTTATTTGCACAAAATATCAAGATAAATATTCTCCAAATATACCAATATTCAGAAACCTGAAATATTTGTCCTAAGGAACATGGAATCCCATTACCAACATATTTTAGTCCACTGTGAAGAAGGGGCAGGATACAATTCGATTCACCCCATCCCGGAAATCCTTCTAAGTTAAAGTGAGGACAGAGAACACCTGAAGCTAATATAACAGTGTATGTTAACTATACTGGAATTGAAATAAAAGTACAAAGCACAATATGCACTGGCAATGGTGAAGAAAGCTGCCTCCCTCCCACAAAATCTTGTAAAGACTCCTAAATAAACCCATTAAACCACAATACAACAACAGACCACCACAATGGCCCTAATGTTGGGGTATGTAAAGGATATCATTTAATAACCAGTTTAACAAAGTGCCCCAAATCAAGGAACACAAATACACGTCCGACAATCTATTAAAGAAAAATTATACACCTTTAACAGCAAACCTACACTAATCACTGGTTTGGAGCAGTTTTTAGCTAGCTAAGATATCACTTTATTATTATTTTTTTTAAAGATTTATTTATTTATTTGACAGAGAGTGACAGCAAGAGAGGGAACACAAGCAAGGGGAGTGTGAGAGGGGAAGCAAGCAGGGAGCCCGATGTGGGGCTCGATCCCAGGACCCTGGGACCAAGACTTGAGCTGAAGGCAGATGCTTTAACAACTGAGCCACCCAGGCTCCCCTAAGATACCGCTTTAAACAGAGACTTTGCACAACTTTACAGTTTTGGGTGAAAACCATCCCAAAATACATCATAACCTCCTCCCCCCTAAACCAAGGCTTTACATAGCATGGTTCAGAGATTCGTATTTCCTTTCATTTGTTCCAAAGTGAAGAGTCCTGGGTCCCACCTTCAGATTCTGATTCAGTAGGTATGGAGTGAGGCCCAGGAATCTGCACATTTACACTTCCTAATGCTTAGAGACGACTGTCCCAAAGGGAAGGAAGTCTGAAAACCATGTGTGTTCCTGGTGATGCAGGGATCTTCATTATTACAAGAACATCAACTCTTGTACTATGCTGTAACATGATGATCTCAGAGGTTGGTGAAGTCTTCAAGCTACTTGCCTTCATGTTATGAAGCTCCAGAACACTCAGATTTTGAGTTCGGGCAACCCTTCTATTTTCTACCTCCTTCCTCATCTTCAGCCGACCCTTCCCTCTAACCTGCAGGTCATCTCTGAAAGGACGCTCTTGCCCTGCTTCCACACACACTCTAAGAGACCAGAACTTCGCCTAGATGAAGTATAAAATGGCGCTCACGAAGGCACGAGAAACGTGATTCAATGCGCACCATGTCCTTTCGGGCACAGTCTTTGTGGTGGCCACTGCAGGTGCTCAGAGACCCCCTTCGGGAAATGTCCTAATCCTACGCCATGCTCCCCAGGGTCTAGTACCTGCGAGACATTCATACCTCGCTGCTGAATGATGAACGGACAGGTGAGGTATCATCACATAATGGCTTACCACGCATAGGTTTGGGATTCTGGGAAAAACCCGAATATCGTTGCTACTTACACTGACAAACTGAATGTCATCTTCGTTTTCATCCGTTGTTGCCTCAGATGCCTCAGGCCCGGCTGCAGGGACAGACTCTATTATCTATAAAGATAAGGCAGAACATGCTTATCTATATACAGCCACGTACTTGGAGGAAGAGATTTGTCCCAAAAGCAACGAAAAAGGAAGAGCTCTGTAACACAGCAAGCTCTTGAGGAAACCGAACTGAGCACAACTGCATGCAAATCCGACCAAGAACAGGACTCGATGGAGTCGGGTTATGCCTCTGCAGACGCGCAGCCACAGGGAGCGGACGCCGAAAACGACTTACCAGCCCCCGCGAATTCCCCAATCTCCTCCAGGAGGAGGGATGCACGCACACCGCCGAAGAGCGAGCCTGTCTCAAAATGTCGCTCTCACGGCCAGAGCAGCCGCAACAGCGACCTCCGGGGCCGACGCAGGGGGCCGGGGGCGGTCGGGCGGCCATTGTTACTGCTGGTTCCTCGCTCAGACCCGCACCAGGCCGGAACGCTGGGCTCGGCCCGAGACGCGGAGGCTATCGCCCCGCCGCTGCGGCTCCGCCGCGCACCAGGCCTCACACCCAACAAAACACAAAGCCCTTGCCCGCTCGGCTGAGAATGCCGCGACCCAACGCTCGACCACTCACCTCCGACGCCGGGTCTCCCATTTCTCCGACGGCCTAACTGACAGCACCACCGCTCCTGCGGCCCCCGCCGCCGCCGTCGCTGCTGTCCCCGCTGCCGCCGCCTCCGCCGCCGCCACGACTTCCCTTCCCGCCCAGCACCGCTTCGCGCCGCCGTGACCCGCCCCTGCGTGAGAGCCGACGCCGCCGACGCCACCGACGCCGCGGGCGGAAAGAGGTGTGAAACCGCTTCAAAAGGAGAAGCCGGCTCTGGCTCGCTATCCCCCGGAGCCTCTTTCTCAGAGTCCCGGCCTGCCTTCCCCGTGCCGCGCAGGACGCTGGGAGTTGTAGTTCTGTTCGTTCCTGAGACTGTCCGGCTTCGGTGGAAAAGAGAGGAAAAGGACTCCAAGGTGTGGCGCATGCGTTTTGCCACGCTGACGTCAGCTGCAGCTTTGCAGAGCCGTGGGCCGGCTAGGGTCTGTTTTACAGTGAAGGGCCGTAACGAGGTTGTGGTGGGGGGTTTGGAATTGGATATTGTGTGGGGGTGGAAGCCAAGCTCACCGGCATCAGTTTTGGCCGTAAATACGGATGATGGGGGCTAAATTCTCATCTTCCTTTTCCTTTCCTTTCCTTTTTTTTTTTTTTTTTGCAGTGGGCCTGGAATGTGGAGGCTTAGTTGAATTTTGTGATAAGGAAAGAAATCCAAGGTGTCCTTATATTACTCACCTAGCTTCATTCTCTGAGCCACAGCATATATTAATCCACCTGAGAAGGAAAATTGAGGACCAGAGCTCCACTCACCAGGTTGCCCTGAAGAAACCTGGCGAAGCAACAGAGTCTGGGGCTTAAAATGACAGGGGGCCAAGGCCTAGCTAACTAATACTAAGCCCTAGACCAGTGATAATAACGTGCTGTTTAAGGATATTCTCAGATACTACCTTACTAAAATAGCTTACCGTTTTTTAGTGTTCACAGTCAAAAAGCCCTCTATAAAATAGTTCACTCATGTTCACCTGTGTGGTTTTTCTCACGTTATTATCTTACAAAAAAATCCGGCTTATTTTTCACACCGATAATTTTGAAAAGGACCTTTTAAGCTGGAAAATTCTTTTACATCTTAGATGCCTGTTTTTGCCTGTCTGTATGTAAATCTACCATCTGAGTATTTATGTCTATAGTAATTATCCTTAATATTTGGTATTTCCTGTATTTCCAGCAAGTGCTTTATGATTTCATTTGCTTTTCTACCTAAGTTTGAGAATTCCAGAAGCAAACTGAGAACGAGAGACCAGTTACAGGTAGGAATTAATGGGTAAAACTCTTGGAAAACAAGCTTTATGTGGCTAGAGCCACCAAATGCTCAGACTCTTCAATTCAGTTGTCATTGCAAGGCTTTATCCTGAGGACACTTTAATCTGTAGGAAAATCTTTACGCAAAATATTATTTATCATAGACTTGTCTGTAATAGAAAAATTGGAAAACATTTAAATGTCTAGTGATTGGGAAATGAAATGGTTAAGCTTTGGCATGTACTCTATACTACAGAGTGTTTTTATCTCCACTGAAAATGTTTAGCTAAAATTTCTAAATTCTGACTTTTCAAAAATGCAAGATATATAATATGACCAGAACCATGTCAAACCACCAAGCCATACCTGAAATAGGAAAACTACCTACACATTAATAGTAATTTTTTTCTGGGTAGGGGGACTATGTGTTCATAAGAAAATCCTGTGAAACCCACTAATAGAATATTAGAGACATGCCTACAGTAACCACAAAGCCAGGTTTATTTAGCTTGGTGTAGCAAAGAAGAAGAAACCATAGACAAAGCTTAGGAGCCCCTCAGTCTGAGGAAATTAAGAAGAGATTGGGATGGGTGATATTAAGGCCAGTGTGTATAGTAGGAAACTGGTTAGATTTGGAAGAAGTAGAGTTGTTTGCTGATTGGTTCAGGGTTCAAAATGGAGACTTTTTAACTATGGGGAAATGTTTTTTTGTGTGACTGAGGAAAATTTTTTTTAGGGCCATGGATCCATTATTTTGCTTTATGAGTTAAGATTGTGAAGAGAGTCCATCACTGGCTTTGATATCTCCTCAAATTTAGTTCTTAGACTGTGTTCTAAGGAACATCATAAAAGATTTCTAGATCGACATCAGTGACATTATGTTGATATTATTCTTTCAACTCACCATGTAACAGAGGAGTATAGGCTTCGACTTTAGTTTTGTTTTCATCAGTTTTCTATTGACTTGCTTTTTGTGTTGAATGATTATAGAACCATCTGTCTGAACATTGGCTGCATAACAGCATTTAAGATTCTGGAGACCAGGTTCTTGACTAAGAGAATGCCACCAAGAGGCAAATTAAATGCATCAGAAAGGCTCAAACCCTCAATGAGAATTATTATCCAATATTTTCATAAATCTGAAAAAAAGGGAAAGTAGCATGAACCTGTAATTTACTTAAGGGGTATTCAGCTTGGGCAAAATAATTCATTTACACACAGCACCAAATCTTAGTATGCTTTAGTAAAAGCACAAATACATCCCATGCAATTCTGTTATTAAAAACCATATTTGGTTTGGATTAAATGCTCTGGTTTTAAGACCTGGCAACTGGAATAGCCTCTTCAACAATTTCTAATAAAGAAATGGATTTATAGGCATTTATTCCAAAACAGAATATTCTTCAGGGAAGAAGATGGATCTTAGGATAACATGGAACCAGTTGACATAATCATTTTCTGGGAGTTATGGGAGCAGAACAAAAAGCATTCGGCTCTGAAAGAGTATAAATGACTAGCCCATAGATCTATAGGTACATTTTCTTTGTTCCTCTCAGGTCTGGAATTCTGTACAAGTGTTGCACATAAGGAAAAGAAGCCTGTTGGAGGGGACAAATGAGGGTGGTTCATTTCTATGGTTAATTCAGAAGTACGTGCCACTTTTCTTATTAGAGCAAGCTGTAATAATTACTTCTTTAGAATATGGACATTTTCCCCCTTCAAGCAATGATATATTTGCCTGTATGAGTAAAATGGGGAGAGTAGTTTTTGGTGCCTTTTGAGTAATTTGCAAAACTTACTACCCCCTTTCTAGAAATACTTGGAGGATCATCATTAACTGTATTTGCACTGTAGTAACATTATTTCTCCATGTAAAGCCACTGAACAAAACTTTTGAGGTTCAGCTTGTCGGGTGTCATAAGAGGTTGTTTTTTTTAAAAGGTTATTTATTTAGGGGCACCTGGGTGGCTCAGTTGTTAAGCGTCTGCCTTCGGCTCAGGTCATGATCCCAGGGTCCTGGGATGGAACCCCATGTTGGGCTCCCTGCTCAGTGAGGAGTCTGCTTCTCCCTCTCCTCCTTCTCCCTCCCCTCCTCCTGCCTCTCCTCCTTACTCATGCTCTCTGTCTCTATCAAATAAATATATAAAATTTTTTAAAAAATAGATTATTTATTTGAGAGAGAGAGAGCAGTGCAAAGGAGAGAGAAAACAAGGGGAGGAGGGGCAGAGGGAGAGGGAGAAGCAGGCTCTCCTCTCAGTGGGGAGCCTGATGCGGGGGGCTGGATCCCAGGACCCTGGGATCATGATCTGAGGCCAAAGGCAGACACTTAAACAGACAGACACTTAACTGACTGAGCCACTCAGGCATCCCAAGTTTTGAAAACACCATAGACAACCAAAAGTATTAAAACTGCTTTATATTCATTAAAGGAATTGGTCTTCTTGCAATAGTATATGTGTAGATGTAATTGTAACAGTCTTGCTGGCCAACCATAAGTATTAAGATCTCTCTAACTTCCTCTGTGATAATGTACATGTTAGAATAATTGTCAAACTCCATTTATTGAAGAGCAATTGTGAAGGAATTTAAATCATTTTTAATATATCTCTTCACACAAGCTAAGAGAGAATGAAAAATCCTAAGCAGAAGCAAAACATCTCTGTATGGTTTCACACTTAAAGAAAAATTGCACAAAAAACATTTGTTTTATCATATTCTCTATACTAACAGAGAGACATAAGGATACACATATATTTTTCTAAATCATCAGAGAGTAGGTTGCATTTATCATGCCTCCTTACACCTTAATGTTTTCAGTGTGTATTTCCTAAGAATCAGGATTTTCTTTTACATAACCATAGTACTTGTTTTAGTCTGCTTGGGCTGCTTATAACAATTTACTATAGAATAGGTGGCTTAAACAACAAACATTTATTACTCGCAGTCAGGAGGCTGGGAAGTCCAATATCAAGATGCTAGCAGACTGGGGTGCCTGGGTGGCTCAGATGGTTAAGTGTGTGCCTTCGGCTCAGGTCATGATCTCAAGGTCTTGGGATCGAGCCCTGCATCAGGCTCCCTACTCAGCGGGAAGCCTGCTTCTCTCTCTCCCTCTACTACTCCTCCCTGCTTGTACCCTGTCACTCTCTCTGTCGAATAAACAAATAAAATCTTAAAAAAAAAAAAAGATGCTAGCAGACTTGGTTCTCAGTGAGGGCACTCTTCCTGGTTTGCAGTCTTCTTAGATCTTCGCATGATGGCGAGCAGAAAGAAAAGCAAGCCTTCTTGTGTCTTTCTTATAAGGACGCAAATCCCATCATGAGGGCTCCACCCTCATGACCTATTACCTCCCAAAGGTCCCATTTCCACAAATACCATCCCATTGGGAATCAGGGTTTCAACATATGAATTTTGGGGGACACAAAAACATGCAGTCCAAAGAATAGTATTATTAAAATTTTTCCCCTGATCTACGGTCCTTATCACCTTTTATCAGTTGTCTAGTCCAGGATCACATAATGCATTGAGTTGTCATAGCTCTAATTTTCTTTAATTTGGAGTTTTTCAGCCTTTATCTTTCATGATAATGTTTTTGAAGTACAACTACCAATTATTTTATAAAATGTTCTTCAATTTTGGTTTGTCAGAGGTTTCCTCACAGTTAGATTCAAGTTTTACGTTACCAGACAAAACACTTGTAAGCGATGTTGAAGTGTTTTAGATTATTGCATCTAGAAGCACATGTTGGTTAACTGCCCCTCATTAAGGATTTTAATTTTAAGGGCGCCTGGGTGGCTCAGTTGGTTTAGCAACTGCCTTCGGCTCAGGTCATGATCCTGGAGTCCCTGGATTGAGTCCCGCATCGGGCTCCCTGCTCAGCAGGGAGTCTGCTTCTCCCTCTGACCCTACCCCCTCTCATGTGCTCTCTCTCTCTCATTCTCTCTGTCTCAAATAAATAAATAAAATCTTTAAACAAAAAGGATTTTAATTTTAATCATCTGCTCTAGGTGTTATCCAGTATCACCACTATGTAGTTTCCCCCCTTACAACTAATAAGTAATCTGTGGGGGTAGACTTTCAGGCCATGCAGACATTACGCTCTTCATGAAACTTACTCCTTTATAGAGAGTATAATTTGATGATACCAATTTTTACTATGATGGTTACAAAATGGTAATATTCCAACTCTACTGTGTCTCAACTTTTTTCAGTTGGCATTTTTCTATAAGGAAGAGTCTTGCCTCCTCTCTTTTTTAAATTTTTTTTTTTAAAGATTTTATTTATTTATTTGAGAGAGAGAGAAACAGCATGAGATGGGAGAAGGTCAGAGGGAGAAGCAGGCTCCCCGCTGAGCCGGGAGCCGGATGTGGGACTCGATCCCGGGACTCCGGGATCATGACCTGAGCCGAAGGCAGTCGCTTAACCAACTGAGCCACCCAGGCGCCCCTCTTTTTTAAAATTTTTAATTACGAACTCATTCACTTCCTTTTTAAAAATTCCATTCATTACATGATTTCTTGATGTTTGTACAGAGAATACAGATACTCAGAATCATGTCAAGAGCCTTCCTTGCGTGTTACCTGGTAATCACTTTGTAGATATTAGGGGTTAGAATATCAGAGATAATTGATTAACTGCTTTCTTTGTGGGTCTACTTTTACTACCAAGAGACCTATAACACTTGTCTTAGATGTAGTTTAGCCATGCTATATATTTATGTTGTGATTAGTTTCTTTTTTTTTTTTTTAAGGTTTTATTTATTTATTCAACAGAGAAAGAGAGCACAGGCAGGGGGAGCGGCAGGCAGAGGGAGAAGAAGAAGCAGGGAGCCTGCCATGGGGCTGGATTCCAGGACCCTGGGATCATGACCCAAGCTGAAGGCACACGCTTAAGTGACTGAGCCACCCAGGTGCCCCCAGTTTATTTTCTTTTTTTATTTTTTTAAAGATTTTATTTATTCATTTTATATAGAGAGACAGTGAGAGAAGGAACACAAACAGGGGGAGTGGGAGAGGGAGAAGCAGGCTTCCCACTGAGCAGGGAGCCCATCCCAGGGCTCCATCCCAGGACGCTGGGATCACTACCCGAGCCAAAGGCAGACACTCAACAACTGAGCCACCCAGGTGCCCCAGTTTATTTTCTTTTGAGATAAGTTTACATTCACATACACTTTTTAAAAAATAATTCATAGTATTTCTGGCATGATAGTGTAAGGAGATATGATGACCTGTTCCCAAGTGAAACTGGTGAGGATTGTATCTAAAAAACCATTTAAAGCCTATGGAAGCAGTCCTAAGGATAAATAGCAAATGAAGAAACATCTATTAAAGAAAATCTATGAAAATTCTGTTAACAAAGGGAAGAGTCTGTAGTATTCCAACCAAGATCACTCCCTACCACTCCCCTCCCACCTCAGTGAGACAGAGACTCCATTCCAGACTGGTGCAGCCAGGAACAAAGGGTTTTCCTTCTACTCCCTAACCCCTAGCTCTCAGTTAGAGAGAGCTCTTTTCCTGGAAGGGAGCAGGATATCTGCATTTGTCATCTTGTCCCCAGCTACCTGTTGCTGAGGTTCAATCTCAGGTGAGTGCAGCTGAGAGGTAGAAATTCACCTTCTCCATGCAACTGACACTAATGGATCAGAAGTTCTACCTTGAACACAGCACACTGAGAAGACTGAGTCCCTTACCACCCTTGACTCACCTGGTAAAACAATGATCTATTCCAGGAGAGGGAAGACCAAAGAACCTCAGGCTGATGCCTCCACTCCTCCACCAACTGTTCAGCTCCTAGAATGGAATGGCACTAAAAGAAAAGCTTGCCATTGCCCAGAGCCCTAGTTTAGAAATTTTGCCTTGGAGGAAAAGCAGGCTGTGAAACAGAAAGCTCCCAATCTACTCAAACAGAAGCTGACTTCATTTGCAAAAGGTGGTGAAGTTCAACCCTGTAGATACTTGCAAGAACGGTGCAAATTGTGGTGAAAGGCAATTGGGAGGACATTCAAAATACAGGATAAACTGGAGGCTGCCTAGTTTTCATGAGAACCATGGACTAAGATATCTAAGAGAACAAAATAAATATCAAACAGTGATCTCAGAAACTGTTCCTTCAAAGGAGAGAGAATTTGATTGGATTACTTTGTAGAGCAATTTATCTTCCAGGGCATTGTTGAAAATAGTAGAATGACCAGTGGGAAGTAATGCATTTTATCTGTTGGGTATGATCAGGGAAGGAGTGAGAGAGCCCAAGCAAAACCAATGTCATCCCATGGTGACTGTGGGACATTGCACATTCCTTGAGAAGCAACATACAGGCTTTACCTGGGTGGGGGACCTAGACTTCACTGAAATAATCCAGCCAGTCACTAAATAAATGAGCAAATAATAAGTCCTGAAGGGAGGGGGACACCAGTACACAGAGCTGCTACAATGTATTATCTAAAATGTCCAGTTTCCTACAAAATAAAGGCAAGCAAAGAAGTATAATCCATACAGCATTAAAAAAAAAGAGCAGGCAACAGAAATTTCCTTTGAAAACAGATCTGTAAGACTTCAAATTAGCCATTATGCACATTCACAAAACTACAGGAAAACATGATTAAGAAGCAAAAGAAGGTATGACATTGTCATATCTAATACAGAATACCAATGATGAGATAGAAATTATAAGAAAAAACCCAGTGGAAATTCTGGAGTTGGAAAGTGTAATAACTAAAATTTTAAAAACTCACTAGATAAATTAGACTTCATCAAAATTAAAAACCTTTGTGCTTCAAAGGACACCATTAAGAAAGTAAAAAGACAACCCAATGAATGGGAGAAAATATTTGTAAATCATTTATGTGCTAAGAGATGTGTATCCAGAATATAAAGATATACAATGACCAGTAAGCACATGAAAATATTCTCAATATCACTAGTCATCAGTAAAGTGCAAATCAAAACCATGATGAGATACTACTTCACTAGGATGGCTAAGATCAAAAGTCAGATAATAACAAGAGCTGACAAGGATGTGGAAAAATAGTAACACTCATACACTGCTAGTGGGAATGTAAAAATTTGCAGTTACTTTGGAAAGTAGTATGGCAGCTTCTTAAATGATTAAACATAAACGTTTACCATATAGGCCAGCAATTCTACTACTAGATTTATATCCAGGGGAAGTGAAAACATATGTCCATGCAAAAACTTGTCCAAGAATGTTTATAGAAGCACTCACTATTCATAATAGCCAAGAGGTGGAAACAACCCAAATACTCACAGTTGATAAATGGTAAATAAAATGTATATTCATACACGGTGAAATATTATTCATCCATAAAAAGAATGAAGTACTGATACATACTACATCATGGATGAACCTTCAAAACATTATGCTAAGTGAAAGACCATCACAAAATACCACATATTATATGATTCTATTTATATTAAGTGTCCATAACAGGGAAGCCTACAGAGAAATAAATTAGTGGTTGTTTAGGGCTGGGGAAGGGGATATATGGATAAGATTTTACAGTCAAATTGTAGTGATAGTTGTACCTATCTGTGAATATATTAAAAAACATTATACACTTTAGTTTGTTGTTTTGTATGTAAATTTTATCTCAGTAAAGCTGTTTAAAACAAAACAAAAAGAATATAGAGAGATACTATGTATCCTTTTTCCAGTTTCCCCTGAAGGTAACATTATTCATTACTCAAAACTGTAGGACAGGGGCATCTGGCTGGCTTAGTTGGTGGAATGTGCAACTCTTGGTCTTGGGGTTGTGAGTCAGAGACCCACATTGTGTGTAGAGATTACTTAAAAATAAAAGCTTTAAAAGACAAACAAAAAGGGGCGCCTGGGTGGCTCAGTCGGTTAAGCGGCTGCCTTCAGCTCAGGTCATGATCCCAGGGTCCCGGCATCGGGCTCCCTGCTCAGCAGGAAGCCTGCTTCTCCCTCTCCCACTCCCCCTGCTTGTGTTCCTGCTCTCACTATCTCTCTCTCTGTCAAATAAATAAAATCTTAAAAAAAAAAAGGGGAAACAAAAAAACTGTAGTACAGTATCACAACCAGGATATTGACAGTGATATAGCCAAGATACAAAATATGTCTATTACCACAAGGATTCCTCTTGTTGCCCCCTTCTAGCCAGACCCTTTTTCCTCCCTACTCTAACTCCTCCTTAACCCCTGGCAACCACTAATCTGTTCTCCACTTCTATAATTTTATCATTTCAAGAATGCTATATAAATGGAATCACATAGTTTATAACTTGGAATTGGCGCTTTTTTTTCCACTCAGAATAATTTTCTGGAGATTCGTCCAGGTTCTTTCATGTTCCTTTTTTATTGCTGAGTAGTATTCCATGGTATGGATGTAACACAGTTTAACCACTCATATGTTGAAAGACATGCGGGTGGTTTCCAGCTTTTGGCTGTCTCAAATAAAACTGCTATGAACATTTCTGTAAAGGTTTTTATGTGAACATAAGTTTTCATTTCTCTGGGATAAATACCCAAGAGTGCAATTACCAAGTCGTATGGTTTTAGCATGTTTACTTTTTTTTCCCTTTTTTTTTTTAAAGAAATTGCCAAACTGTTTTCCAGAGCTGCTGTAACATTTTACATTCCCACCAGCAATAGGTGAGTGATGTTTCTCCACATTCTTGCTGGTATTTGGTATTGTCACTATTTTTTATTTTAGCCATTCTAAGTGTGTAGTACTGTCACATTATAGTTTTAATTTGTATTTTACTAATGGTAAATGATATTGATCATCTTTTCGTGTGCTTGGCATTTGTATAGTCTGCGTGTCAAAATGTCTCTTCATGTCTTTTGCCCATTTTCTAATTGGATTTTTTTTAAATTTTTACTATTGTGTTTGAGACCTCTTTATATATTCTAGATACTAGTCTTTCATTGTATATGTGGTCTCTAAGTATTTTTTCACACTCTATAGCTTGTCTTTCATCCTCTTGACAGTGTATTTCACAGAGCAAAACTTTAAATTCTGATGAAGCCCATTTTATCAATTTTTCGTTTATGGATCATGGTGTTCACTCCAAGAACACTTTGTCAAACCTTAGATCCCAAAGATTTTATCCTGTTTTTTTTTTCTAAAAGATTTATAGTTTACATTTTACATTTTAGTTCATGATTCATTTGAGTTAATTTTTTATAAGGTATGAAGTTTAGGTTGAGGTTCATTTTTTTGGACTATCATGTCCACTTGCTTCAGCAATAGTTGTTGAAAAAGCTATAGTTCCTCTTTTTGTACCTTTATCAAAAATTAGCTGGAGGGCACCTGGGTGGCTCAGTCGTTAAGTGTCTGCCTTCGGCTCAGGTCATGATCCCAGGGTCCTGGGATGGAGCCCTGCATCGGGCTCCCTGCTCAGCAGGGAGACTGCTTCTCCCTCTCCCACTCCCCCTGCTTGTGTTCCCTCTCTCGTTGTGTCTCTGTCAAATAAATAAATCAAATCTTTAAAAAAAAATTAGCTGGAGATGTTTGCGTGGGTCTATTTCTAAGTTTTCCATTCTGTTCCATTGAACTATGTCTGTCCCTCTACCAATATCATGCAATCTTGATTACTGTAGCTATATGGTAAGTCTCGAAATCACGTAGACTGATTACTTCCACTTTATTCTTCTTTCTCAAAATTGTTTTAGTTATTCTAGTTCCTTTGCCTTTCCATATGAATTTTAGAATAATCTTGTGTAAATCTACAAAAGTCTTGCTGGGATTTTGATTGGAATTGCATTAAAGCTGTATATAAGTTTTATGGGAATTGACATTTTTACTATATTGAGTACTCCAGTCCATGAACACAGCACATTTCTCCATCTATTTAGGTCTTCTAGGATTTCCTTCATTAGCATTGTGTAGTTTTTAGCATATACTCCTATACTTGAGGTTCTGTTTCGTTTCGTTTTGATTTTTTTGAGTGATGGTAAATAGTGTTGTATTTTTAACTTTGGTGTCTATATGATCATTGCTAGTATACAGAAATACAGTTGAGATTTATATATTGATCTAGTGTTTGTGACCTTGCTGAACTCACTCATTTGGTTTTAGCAAGTTTTTTTTTTTTTTTTGAGATTCCTTGAGATTATCTCTATAGTCAATTATCTGCAAATAGGGACAGTTTTGGTTTTTTTTCTTTAAATTTTTTTATTGTTATGTTAATCACCATACATTACATCATTAGTTTTTGATGTAGTGTTCCATGATTCATTGTTTGTGCATAACACCCAGTGCTCCACGCAGAACGTGCCCTATTTAATACCCATCACCAGGCTAACCCATCTCCCCACCCCCCTCCCCTCTAGAACCCTCAGTTTGTTTTTCAGAGTCCATCATCTCTCATGGTTTGTCTCCCCCTCCGATTTACCCCCCTTCATTCTTCCCCTCCTGCTATATTCTTCTTTTTTTTTTCTTAACATATATTGCATTATTTGTTTCAGAAGTACAGATCTGTGATTCAACACTCTTGCACAATTCACAGCGCTCACCATAGCACATACCCTCCCCAGTGTCTATCACCCAGCCACCCCATCCCTCCCACCCCCCACCACTCCAGCAATCCTCAGTTTGTTTCCTGAGATTAAGAATTCCTCATATCAGTGAGGTCATATGATACATGTCTTTCTCTGATTGACTTTTTTCACTGAGCATAACACCCTCCAGTTCCAACCACATCCTTGCAAATGGCAAGATCTCATTCCTTTGATGGCTGCATAATATTCCATGGTGTGTATATATACCACATCTTCTTTATCCATTCATCTGTCAATGGACATCTTGGCTCTTTCCACAGTTTGGCTTTTGTGGACGTTGCTGCTTTAAACATTGGGGTGCACGTACCCCTTCGGATCAAATAGGGACAGTTTTGATTTCTTCCTTTACAATCTGTATGCCTTTTATTTCCTTTTCTTGCCTCCATGTACTGGCTAGAATGTCTAGCATTATGTTAAAGAAGAGTGGTGAAAATAGACATCTTCATCTTGTTCCTGATCTCAGGGGGAAAACATTTACTCTTATACCTTAAATATAACGTTAACTATAGGGCTTTTGTGGTTTTTTGAAAGTTTTTTTTTTTTAATCATAAATAAGCACTGAATTTTGTTAAATGCCTTTTCTGTGTCAGTTGATAGTACAATGTGACTTTTCTTCTTTAGCCCAGTGGGGGAGGGATGGAGATGAGTACACCCCCTTACAGGCTGATGAGGGTGGAAATCTAGGACCCCCCTCTCCCCCCCAGTGAACCTTTGCTGGCATGGATGATGTTTGGATGGAGTTCTATGGCCCTCAGAAACATTTAGATCCTTTTTTTGGTTTTCCTATGTCCATCTTTTCTAACAAAGCCTCAATTGCTTAGGGACATACTAATAAAAATGCTATTTGGTATAATTCAGGGAAGTCAAGATTTAAATTCTCTTGATTAATTCAAAATTTATCATCTCTGATATGCCCCCCTGAAATGTCCAATTTTACTCATAATTAAAGTTCCCCAAAGTGCCTACTATATTTCTCAATTACCCTTGGTAAAATTGTGCCACTTGGAAAGGTAGGAGAATTAGTTAGGACAGTAATGAGAAAATATGTAAGAAGCAAGTGTCCATCCTAGTGGAGAGTAGATTAACGCATGAAAACTGAAAGAGATAGTGTTGTTTTTACACCTTTTGTCTCCATATACTAACTAATGGCTATTGTTAAGGCCTGTGGGCCTGACAACTTGCAATCCTAGTTTCAAACAGGTGAAGATAATCAAGTCAGTTCTAAGAGGTACAAAAACCAATACTGAGAAGAGTTTTTATAAGCTTCTAAAAGATGACCCAAGACAAAATTTGTTGAAAGGATGACATTCTTTTTTTTTAAAGATTTTATTTTTAAGTAATCTCTACACCCAACATGGGACTCGAACCTACAACCCCAAGATCAAGAGTCGCATGCTCTACCAAGCCAGCCACGCACCCCCAAAAGGATGACGTTCTAACAAGACTTTCTGTTCTTTAGTCTTCAGGGCTAACTCAAATGATAGGCTCATCAGCCCGATGTTTGCCCTCTCCTCAAAGACTTTTCCTTTACAGAAAAACAACATAGAAGACATCGAGATGAAAGGTAAAAAGGAACAGGAGACAATGATACAAGCCAAATCTAACCAAAAGACAAAATAATACAAATTGATCAGAATCTAACATTTTATTCTTAATTCTAGGAGTAAAAAGAATAAATAAATAAACTTATGCTGAAAGGCACCATGAAAGTTTAAAGCTCAGATTCAGTTATGAAAGTACCACATCAGCATGGGCAAGGTAGACTTAAGCAGTCTCAGATATGCACATAGTTACCATGTTGAGGATCCTGGTCCATGATAATAGGGATCTCAACAGAGTCTCTGTGGGACTTCTAAATTGCCAAAGCCCACCAATGGAAGATCAACAGTGACATGCCTAAGTCACAATAAGTCAAGTATATTTAGCTTGTTACATCAAGGGAGAACCCCTTTTCCCCCTACACACACACCAGGGCAAAGCTTAGGAGAATCATAATCTAAGGAAGTTAGGAAGGGCTTTTGAATGGGTATTAGTATTTCTATTGAATGGTTTAAATATAGGTCCTGTAATGTGGCTAGCTGACTGGAATAGGTAGGGTTGGAGAAGTGAGGTTATCTACTAATGGGTTCAGGGTCGAAGCAAGATTTTTCTTTTCTGCGTTAGAGTATTTGTTTTATTTTTTTTGAAGTTTTTATTTAAATTCCAGTTAGTTAACATACAGTGTAATATTAGTTTAAGGTATACAATGTAGTAATTCAACACTTTCATACAGCAACTGGTGCTCATCACAGTCAAAGCAAGATTTTTGATTATGGACTTTTTAAATAATTTTTTTAAGATTTTTTTTTAAGTAATCTCTATACCCAATGTGGGGTTTGAACTCATAACCCCGAGATCAAGAGTTGCATGCTCCACTGACTGAGCCAGCCAGGTGCTTCAAAGCAAGATTTTTTAACTGGAGGGAGATGTTTCTTATGGATTTACTTGGACCTTGGGTCTATTATTGTGGCTTGAGTTAAGAACTTTGAGGGAATACTTGGGTCTTGGGTCTGTTTTTGTAGTTCATAAGATCTTCATTGAGGACATCAGCTTATTTCTCAATCCCCTAATTTATCTTTTGCCCCATTTCAAGTTTTCGTGTATAGTTATGTCTCATTTATCTAGAGGTAATGATTCTGGTAGCCATTAATATCTGAAATACAATAATATTGAGCCATAACTTTGCTTGGATTAATTTCCACTATTTAAAAATGAAGGCATGGAGGGGCATTTGGCTGACTCAGTTGGTAGAGCATGCAATTCTTGATCTCAGGGATGTGGACTGGAGCCCCACATTGGGTAGAGAGATTACATAAAAAATAAAATAAAATAAAAATGAAGACATGGATTCCTTTCTATTCTTAACACTTATGACTTCAAGTAAGTTAAAAAGTAAAGGACATGAACAGACTGCTCATAAGTAATAAAATACCTCCTAAATATATATGAAAATGCTTACACTTATCCATAAAAAGAAATGTAATCTAAAAGTATAAAGAGATACTATTTTTCACCTATACATATTGTAAAAATAAAAAAAATTGCTTAAAGATTTTATTTATTTATTTGAGAGAGTGTAGGTGAGAGGGAGAGGGAGAGAGAATCTGAAGCAGACTCCGCACTGTGCATAGAACCCAAAACAGGGCTCAATCCCACCACGAGGAGATCGTGACCCAAGCTGAAACCAAGAGTCAGACACTTAATTGACTGAACCACACAGGCACCCCATAAAAATAAAAAATTTTTTAATATGCTTTATAAGCAAATATATGGGGAAAGAGGCATCTTAAAGGATTGCTAGAATTATAAATTTGTACATTAATGAAATGCAATTCAGTAATATCTGTCAAAATGTATAATATTCTTTTCTAGGAATTTATCCTTCAGTTGTACTCAAGTATTTGAAATGGCCCATGCACAGGGATATTCCTAGCAGCATTGTTTGTAACAATAAAAAATCAGAAACAACCTAAATGTCCATCTTAAAGTGGTTTCAAATAAAGTAGGATATATCCAAACAATAGAAACATTAGCAACCCATACAAAATTGGCTTTTAGAAATTAGGATTGGGGTGTCTGAGTTCTAACCCCAGGTTGGGTGTAGAGATTACTTAAAAAAAAAAAGAAATTAGGATAGTGGTTATGATTGGGAAATAGTGATTGCATAGTGCTGTAAGGGGCACAGATGATCTTCTGGGATGCTGGTAATGTTAACTGCTCTCATCTGGGTTCTGGTTACATAGGTATGTTCAATTTGTGGAAAATCACACTGGACACTTACAACTCATGCGTTGTTTTATATATATGTTATGCTTCAAGAAAAAAACTTAATGAATACAGCAGTTTTATGTACTTACGTGCAATTATCCTAAAGATACATTGTTAACTGGGCTTCCTGCTCAGCGGGGAGTCTGCTTCTCTCTCTCTCTCTCCCTCTCTCTGCCCATCCCCCCCACTTGGTGTGTCTCTCTCTCTCAAATAAATAAAATCTTTTAAAAATTATTTAAATTAATAAATTATACTAATTTTGAATGAGTAATACATGCACATAGTGAAATATTTATTTTAAAGATCCAAATGCTTACATATTGAAAAATGTCTTCTACCAAACACATGGCCCAGAGGTAACCACTCCTACCACTTTCCTATCTACATTTCCAAATTGTCCATGTGTGTATAACCATGCACATATGTTTTTTACAAATTGTAGGATTTTACATACACTATTCTGATCTTTGATATTTCTTTAAATTAAGAGTATCTTTTTTTTTAAAGATTGTATTTATTTATTTGACAGAGAGCACAAGCAGGGGGAGCTGCAGAGGGAGAGAGAGAAGCAGGCTCCCCATTAAGCAGGGAGCCCGACGCAGGGCTCGATCCCAGGACCCCGAGATCATGACCTGGGCCGAAAGCAGACACTCAACGGACTGAGGCATCCAGGCACCCCTAAATAATTTTTGTTAGCTCTCTAGAACCCAAAATAAATGTCATCACATAAAAATTATTCTACTAACCATGGGTGGTATCCTCAGACCCTAAGTCATAGTGTATTTACTCTTTAATTACATTAAGTGGGTTTAGTGCTTTCTTTTTCCTTTAAGATTTTATTTATTTATTTGACAGCAAGAGAGGGAACACAAGCAGGGGGAGTGGGAGAGGGAGAAGCAGGTTTCCCACGGAGCAGGGAGCCTGATGCGGGGCTCGATCCCAAGACCCTGGGATCATGACCTGAGCCGAAGGCAGAGGCTTTACGACTGAGCCACCAGGTGCCCCAGTTTAGTGCATTCTTGAGTCCAAGATGATCATAAGCAGCAAATTACCAGAGACAGAGGAACTTACTAGAGGTAAGGATACTGAAAGTTACAAGTAAAGAGAAGAGCTAGAAAGTGAGTGGTAGACAAAAATTAGAAAAAGTGTAGATGAAATAACCCACAGGAATAATACAATCAGGATCATTTGGTTAAGGAGCAAATGGCCCTACCTATTCAATAACTTTTGAACCAATGATATAGCAATTGCTGTTCACATATTCGACTTACTTCATAATGACAGAATAAAATAATGCCAAATAGATTACTTTAAAAATCATGAGGTGTAGTCTTCACACAATTCTAGCATGATCATAAAATAGATTTACGTGGGAAGCAAATGACCCTGGAAGTGCTACCAGGATTATGTGGCAGGTATCTCCAAGGAGCTAGACAGAGCTCCTTTCTTTTCCTTTTCCCTCTTTTTTGCCTCTGGATCCTGCCACTCTCAAATACAAAATGGCCTACTTTTTTCCTCTGAGGAGCTTGATTATCTGCCACAACGGTCCCAGATTTTAGAACCCCAAATAATTGTTTTCCTTTAATGAGAATACGTGTGAGATGGGTGCGTGTGCATGTATGTGTGTTTATGTGTAAACTTTTTTTTGCTTAAAGAGCAAAAGCAAAATACAAATCAGTTGGATGCTTGTTAAAGAATGTCTTATCTCGGGATGCCTGGGTGGCTCAGTCAGACCTGCCTTTGGCTCAGGTCATAATCCTGGAGTCCTAGGATTGAGCCCTTCGTCTGGCTCTTTGCTCAGTGGGGAGCCTGCTTCTCCCTCTCCCTCTGCCCCCCTGCTTATGCTCTCTCTATCTCAAATAAATAAATGGAATCTTAAAAAAAAAAAAAAAGAATGTCTTATCTCCAACCAAACCAAGTAATCAGCCATAATGACACTAAAGACATTCCTATTTAAGTAAGGGAGAAAATAAACTTGCCTGTTACTGCTACTCTAATGTCTATAAGTCATAAGCAATGCTCTAAGATAAAGAAAAGAATGGAGCAAAATGTATTAGAAAGAAGAGGTAAATGACCATTATTTGAGGAAGAAACCTTTTCCCCCTTCTTGTAAAACTGATTTGAATCAAAAGAGTAATGTGGAGACTTAAAAGGAAAACATATAAATATCATTATTTTTCTATATGGCAATGACCAATTATAAAAATAAAAATAATGTCCCATTTGGAGTAGCAACATATAATATAAAAATATGAAATGCATAGGAATTAAATCCATAAGTATATAGGATCTACATTTTAAAAATGCAAATATTTACTGAGGAAAAGAAAAACTGTAAGTTGAAACACCTTGTACTTGAATTGGAAGAATCAGTTTTGTAAAGATATAACTTCTTTCCAGATTTGAAAACTACAACTCATCTGGATTAATAAATTAATGAAAATAGTAATAATACTTTTTTTTAAAGAAAAGAGAGAGTGCAGGAGAGCACAAGCAGGGAGGGGGAGCAGGCTCCCCGCTGAGCAGGGAGCCCAACAAGGGGTTCAATCCCGGGACCCTGGATCATGACCTGAGCCGAAGGCAGATGCTTAACTGACTGAGTCACCCAGGCACCCCAATAGTAATGATAATCTTAAAGAATATTGAGTTAAAGGGGTTACTTGGTGGCTCAGTTGGTTAAGCGGCCAACACTTGATTTTGGCATGGGTTGTGATCTCAGGGTCCCGGGATTGGCCTCCATCAGGCTCTGCGCTCAGAGGGGAGTCTGCTCCCTCTCATTCTGCCCACCCCCGACCCTGCGCTTGTGCACATGTGATCTCTCTCTCACAAATAAATCTTTTAAAGAATAGTTATTAACTATCAGATGCTATAATTTATAAATATCTAGTAATTAAGACATTGAAATGGCAGAATTAAAGAATGAATTTCTTTCATTTCCCAATTTTTTTTCTAAGATGAATATATAGAAATTAAATCCACAAAGACAACAACAGAGATTTTTTGGGGGGGCACCATCATCTAGAGAATTAATATGAACAGGAGTGTCTGGGATTTTGAGAGGTTATATAACACTAATAACTACCATTTGTAGAATGATTACTTCAAGCTAGGTGCTGTTATGCATATTACATACGTAAAACTTCATTTGATTCATACAACCTTATGAGATATCATCTGGCATTGTTTCCATTAGACAGTTGAGAAAACTTTGGGAGACAGGAAACAGAGTAGTAACTGATTTCACAGGGAAGAGGAAGCAAACCAGTTTGCCCCAGAAAACCCAAGAGGGACTCAGAACTGACATAAGATACAAAGGATGGTGGAGATTAAGGTTCCACATAACATAGAGGCTGAGAGACTGTAAACCCCTCCTACTAAACATCTCCACATACCTATTCACAAGACATTCTTTGCATTTAGTCAAAAGGAGACATACAGGGCCCAAGGCACAAGGTATAGTTGTGGGCATGAGTGGGAGCTGAAAAGGGAAGTCACTGAAAGTCTGTTTTTGAAACATTGTCACTTTCAGTCCCTTTTCCCGGTCCTATATGCAAAATATTATCAGCCGGGAGAACCAAAAGATTTGGAGAGCAATTCAGCACTAAGCACAAGGCTCAATATCAGACTGATATGAAGGATGTCCCCCAAAATAGATGGCTTTCTAACCAGTGACTCACAAGTGAAGCTCCACAGGTAACATTAAATATGAAAGAACATCCAGGAATCAAATCAAAAGGCCTTGGAAAGGAAAAGTAAATTTAAGATAATAAGAAAAAGGGATCTTGGGTGAAACAAATAATGCCTAGAAAATAATATTTAAAAATTTTTTTTCAGCAGGATAAAGGGAATCCAGAAATAAGCATGGTATTTTAATAAAAAAAAAAAAAAGAAACAACAGAGAACAAGACACAGGTCTTGGAAATTAGAATTTTCACAGTTGAAATAAAAAATTCAATAGATGGCTGGAAGTTATATAGCTAAGGAAACCTCCCAGAAAACAGAAAAAAGAAGCCAAGACTTAAAAAACTGTAAGAAATGATAGGAGACTTAGAGATTCAGTCCATAATAATTGAATTCCCAGGGTAATTGGAATTCCAGAAAGAGGCGAAATGAAAAATGGGGAGGAGTACACTAAATAAAAATTATATAAAAAGTAATAAAATAAATTTTCCCAGAATTGAAGGATGCAAGTATTCAGATTGAAAGCGTCCATCATGCACCCCAAACAATGAATAAGAAAAGATACAAAACAGGCACATTTTCATCCAATTCTAGCATATCAGAGAAGATAAAAAGAGTCTCAAGGAGAATGAGGAGACAGGTTCTGAATAAAATGAGAATCAGAGTTGCATTAGGCTTCTAAATAGCAACACTGGATGTAACTCTGGTATGACACATTGGTAACTTTACTTTTTCTCCTCCCCTGAGAAATCAAACAACAAGAAAAAGTTAGAAACAACAAAAAGAAATAAAGATTAAAAAAATATTGTCCCATTTTTTAGCAAATAGGTGTCAGACAAAATCTGTAGAGCCCTAAAGAAAACCAATCAAAATTAAACAGAAAATGCAAAGAAAACAGCAAGGGGCCTCATGGTAAAACTCAGAAAGTACCAGCAAAAGTATACTTCGTGAAAAGGAGAAACTCATCCAGAAATGCAAATTCCTTAACCTGTAAATCTAACAACTGAGGGGTGAGCTTCAGAAGAAGTCATGAGGTTGGGATACAGAGAAAATGCACAGAGAGTATCTAAGAGGGCTCCTAGCAGCAGATCTCAGAAAAATCCAGCAGAATCTTACTCTATGAAGGTCGAGGGCTCATTGGTAAATGCAAGGGCCCTGTACTATTTGCCGCTGCTGGTGAAAGGTCTGGGAATGCAGGGCTGGTGACAGAAATCCTTCCAGACTCAGCTTGGGTCAGAGGACCAAAGGGAACAGGGCTACACAAAATATTTCTGAGGGGAGTCATCGTGGCTGCAATCAGTCAGTGGTCTCTATGACAGTGAAGAGAGGGCCTTAGAAAGGTCTGAAGCCCGGCAGGGAGCCCTGGCCCCTCTCACCAACCATAAACTCAAATGCAAAAGCTGGACCAGGAGAAACCATGTCATTATAAATAAATGTTGAAGAAAACTATGGCACAATATTAGCACAAAAATTTTGTAAGGAAAAATGTGAAAAAGCTGCAAAAATGACAAATGCATTAATGACATTCACAGAAAAAAGGTATCATAGAACAGATGAAAATACTGACCACACTTGACACCACAAAGTAAAAATCTTTTTTTTTTTTTTTAAGGTTTTATTTATTTGACAGAGAGAGACAAACACAAGCAGGGGGAGTGGGAGAGGGAGAGAGGGAACACAAGCAGGGGGAGTGGGAGAGGGAGAAGCAGGCTTCCTGCCAAGCAGGGAGCCCGATGCGGGGCTCCATCCCAGGACCCTGGGATCATGACCTTAGCCCAAGGCAGACGTTTAATCACTGAGTCACCCAGGCACCCCCGAAGTAAAAATCTTAATGAAACTATCATCTCCATGTAGCAAGTCCACAAAATACACATGCGGGAACTCATACATTAGTTTTTTTGTTTGGCACTTTTGCTGTAATACTTTTATGTTGAGAATATCTTTTCCTTTTAAAGAACATAAAAATATTCATCAATGTTTATTTTTCTTGTATAGCTTCAATTTTATCTTTACTCAATCTTTAATTTTTTTTTCTGGAATTTGATTTGAGGTAGGAATATAACTTAAATTTTTTTCATATACCAATTTTATTTTGGGATGGGGAAATACGTATTTCCAAAGTAAACATACTTCATGCTTATTTGGCTACAAGAAATTCTCTGGTTTGATGCATCTCTTGATAATTAGGGTGGAATCTACATATAGCTTCTTCAGCAAGCATTTTGCTCCATCAAAAGAACCAATGATGTTACAGATGTCTCTCTATGTTTACAGCCAGGGAGGTTGCAGATTCTCCAACAAAATCCAATGTTAGATTTATAACTGAACATGTATTTGCCTGAAGTAGAGACATTACTGTGTAGTAAAATAATGTTTTCCCAAAATTTTAAAAATTCTAATTATTTTTTAATTTATTTAATTTAAATTCAATTAACATATAACGTATTATTTGTTTCATGGGTATAGGTCTGTGATTCATCAGTCTTATATAATACCCAGTGCTCATTACAACACATACCCTCCCCAATGTCCATCACACAGTTACTCAATCCCCTCCCCCCTCTCCCCCCAGCAACCCTCAGTTTGTTTCCTAAGATTAAAAGTCTCTTTTACGGTTTGTCTCCCTCTCCGGTTTCGTCTTGTTTCATAAAATAATATGTATTGTCTTGCTAGCCTGCCCTTTCCTGATCCTTTGACTATGAGAGGGCAGGCATTTATTTTTCTGTTTGCGTCCACTGGCATTTCCAGGTTGCTAGTTTCTTCTGCTCCAAGCCTGAGATATATGAGGCAAATAGAAAAATCAGGGAACTCACCACTGTATGGTTCTAAGACCCCTACCTGGTTTGCCTTCTGTCCATCTTTCAGTCTTATGTGTGTTTTTTTTTTTGTTATTTCTTTTAAAGATTTTACTTATTTTATTTTCTTTTTTTCTTTCTTTCTTTTCTTTTTCTTTCTTTCTTTCTTTCTTTCTCTTTTTCTTTCTTTCTTTCTTTCTTCTTTCTTTCTCTCTCTCTCTCTCTCTCTTTGAGAGAGCAAGTGCAAGCAGGAGGAGCAGAGGGGAGAGGGACAAGCAGACTCCCCACAAAGTGCGGAGCCCAAAGTGGGCCAATCCCATGACCCCAAGATCACAACCGGAGCAGAAGGTGAGAGTTGGACGTTCAAGGGACTGAACCACCCAGGCGCCCCTTTGTTTATATTGGGGGTCGTTTATATATATTCAAGGTTTTTAATTGTATGCAGCAGGAGGAACAGGAACATTTCTCCATTCAGGTACTTTCAACTTGTGATTTTATATGTAAAATCTATTTCTTTTTTTTTTTTAAGATTTTATTTATTTATTTGACAGAGAGAGACAGCAAGAGAGTGAGCACAAGCAGGGGGAGTGGGAGAGGGAGAAGCAGGCTTCCCGCTGAGCAGGGAGCCTGATGCGGGGCTCGATCCCAGGACCCTGGGATCATGACCTGAGCTGAAGGCAGACACCTAACGACTGAGCCACCCAGGCGCCCCTGTAAAATCTATTTCTTGTGGACAGAGTTGGGTATTGCTATTTGTTCATTTTGGCAATCTGCCTTATTTATTGGTATATTTAGATCATTTGTATTGAATGTAATTATTGCTATGGCTATATATATTTTTATTTTTTTTTAAAGATTATTTATTTATTTATTTGACAGACAGAGGCACAGTGAGAGGGAACACAAGCAGGGGGAGTGGGAGAGGGAGAAGCTGACTCCCCGCAGAGCAGAGAGTCCATTGCGGGGCTTGATTCCAGGACCCTGGGATCATGACCTGAGCTGAAGGCAGACGCTTAACAACTGAGCCACCCAGGTGCCCCACTATGGCTATATTTAAATCTACAATTGTATTTTGTTTGTCCTGTTTTTTGTTCTTCTGTACCTTTTCCTGCCCTTTTTTCTGAGTATTTGAACATTTAACAAAATTCCATTGATCTCTTTTTTAATTCTAACTCTTTGAATTCTTTTTTAAATAGTTTTTCTAAGAATTAGAACATACAGGGGCACCTTGGTGGCTCAGTTGGTTGGGCAGCTGCCTTTGGCTGGGGTCATGGTCCCAGGGTCCTGGGATGGAGCCCCGCATCGGGCTCCCTGTTCGGCCGGAAGCCTGCTTCTCCCTCTCCCACTCTCCCTGCTTGTGTTCCTTCTCTAGCTGTCTCTCTCTTTCTGTCAGTTAAATAAATAAATAAAATCTTTAAAAAAAAATTAGAACATACATTCTTGGGGCGCCTGGGTGGCTCAGTTGGATAAGCATGTGCCTTTGGCTCAGGTCATGATCTCAGGGTCCTGGGATGGAGCCCCGAGTTGGGCTCCCTGCTCACCGGGGAGCCTACTTCTCCCTCTCCCTCTGCTGCTCCCCATCTTGCGCATGTTCTGTCAAATAAGTAAATAAAATCTTTAAAAAAATACATTCTTAACTTTGTTTCTACTTAGTTAATATTGTACCATCTCATGTAATACATAGAATTTTGCAACTATATACCTCGCTATTTTACCAGGCTACTTTTTTATGCTCTAGTACATCTGAAACAATGATATAACTTTTGCTATATTTTATTCTTTAAAATATTTTAAGTAATTGCGACCCCCAATGTGGGGCTTAAGCGTATAACCCCAAGATCAAGAGTTGCGTGGCATGCTTTACTGACTGAGCCACCAGGCGCCCCACTTTTGCTATATTTTAAAGAAATTAACAAGAAAATGGGTCTTTTATATTTGCCTATTTACCATTTCTCATGCTTTTTGGCCAAATCTGCACCACTTCTCAAAACTACTTAAACTTAAAGACTACCAAAGTACACCATTGCCCCGTTTTGTGAATGAACACATAAATTACATACTGAGACTGAACTTTTTCATTAACTCATGACAAATAAAGAAATATCATTTGCAACCAATGCGCTTGGAAACTAAAACACAAATTTAAGTAATGAAACTGGGTGGCATGGGGCGCGTGGGTGGCTCAGATGGTTGGGCGTCTGCCTTCGGCTCAAGTCATGATCCCAGGATCCTGGGATCGAGCCCTGCATCCGACCCCCTGCTTCTCCCTCTCCTTCTGCTTCTCCTGCTTGTGCTTTCTCGCTCTGTCAAATGAATAAATAAAATCTTAAAGAAAAAGAAAAAAAGAAACTGGGTGGCAGTACTGATGTTTTTGTTTTTCACATTATCAGTTGCAATTTCTAAAAAATGCTACATATTCAACAAATTCTTGTTGAAATTCTCTGTCCAGGGGTACCTGGGTGGCTCAGTCATTTAAGCCTTTTTTTTTTTTTTTTAAGATTTTATTTATTTGAGAGAGAGGGAGAGAGAGAGAAACAGCATGAGAGGGGAGAGGGTCAGAGGGAGAAGCAGGCTCCTTACTGAGCTGGGAGCCTGACGTGGAACTCGATCCCAGGACTCCGGGATCATGACCTGAGCCAAAGGCAGTCACTTAACTGACTGAGCCACCCAGGCGCCCAGCCTCTGACTCTTGATTTCGGCTTGGGTCGTGATCTCAGGGTCATGCATTGGGCTTCACACTCAGCGTGGAATCTACTTGAGATTCCCTCTCCCTCTCCCCTCCCCCTACTTGAGCGAGCACGTGAGCTCTCTCTCTCTAAAAGAAATAGGAAATAAATAAATGAAAATTCTTGGTCCAAACTATTAACACATCTACAATATTAAATAAAACAAGTAATATTTTCAATTCATTTTAAAGAATACCTCAGCATGTCTTCAAAGTAAATGTGAAAAGTTAAGGCATACCAATATGTCTGAAATTAACAGCTGTAGAGTATCTTATTTCTCTTAGAAGTCCACTGGGAAATAGAAATATTTGAAGATGTAAACAATTCATAAAAATGAACTGACATGTAGGAAACCTCACATACTAAGAAAACATTCACTGAGCTTCTCCTATGTGCTTGACATTAATAATCAGGGTTATAGACTCAAGAAACTCACTATCTAGTAGGGGCATGCCTCCTTATAAGGGAATCAGAAAGGTTGAACTTTACTATCTTTAAGAAACTGAGAAACCAGTGAAGGATTTTCAGTAGTAGAGAAATATGGTAAATTTCATAGACTGGCTAACCCACTATCCATTCCCCTTTTTCTGTTGTCTACATTTACTGAAGAAACTAGGAAAGGTAAAGGCTCACATTCCAAGCCTTTCTTGCAGTGAGAGATGGTCATGTTAACAAAATTCTGGTCAGTAAAATATAAATCTACTTGCAAAGGCTTCCGGCAAAGCTACCGATTTCCTGATGACTATCCAGGGTTTGCTCTACCCCTTGCCTTCTTGACTTAACTCCGGTTATACCTAAAACTAGCCAGATATCCTGTAACCCAAAGGGCAAGACCAAAAGTGTCCCAGATAACACAGCAATGATGCCATTGGACTACTTAAGCAAAGCCTGCAGCCATCTCCAGATTTCTTATTCAAAATTATAAATCTATTTAAGTGATTTAAATTGGGCTTTCTGTTATCCGAGTCTAAATGTCTAACTAATAAAATTTGTAAAAATGTGTGTTTTAGAATGCCATTCCTGAGTTAGTGTGGAGGGTGGATTAAGAAGAGGGCAAGTAGGAAGGTAGTGAGACTTGTTAGGAAGTTATTAAGGTACACTAAGGAAGAAAAACAAGGGCCTGCCTGAACTAAAATAACTGCAGTGGGGATAATGAGGAAAATACGGATTACAGAGATATTAAAAAGATGGAAGAGACAGGGCAAAATGAAGAAACTCTCAAATGTCTTCTAAATTTCTAATTTGAGCAAATAGATGGATGGCTGTGCTGTTCTGAGACAAATATAGTGAGGGACTGATAAGTTCAGCTTTGGACATACTCAGTTTGATACCTATGGGACAGTGTGAAAACGATGAGAAGGCAGTTGACTATGGTTCTTGAAGTCAAGAGTGAGGTCTGGATTGGAGAAATCCAGATTTGACAGTAACCATCATATAGGGTAGTACTGTCCAACAGAACTAATAATGTAAGCCACATATGTAATTCTAAAGTAAAAATAGATACTAATTTTACTTTAAACTCAAAATAACCAAAATATTATTTCAACGTATTATCAATGTGATAATGTACATGCTAAGTCTTTAAAATCTGATGTGTATTTTACTCATAAAGCACATCTGTTAATCTGAATGCCTTTTTTCATCACAAGTACTTGATTTATATATAAATTTCATAAAATTTACAGTTGAAAAGCAGATTCATATATCCAAATTGTTCCAAACAGTTGTTTTCCAATAACCGAAAGAAAATAATTTTCCTTTATTATTTACATCCACATCGAAAAAATCCTGTTCATCCTTTTTAAAAAGAATTGGTTTACTTTCAAAGCAAAAGTGTATCAATTTGAAAAGATTGTATTTGTCTAAGTAAATCCAATAAATTTTGGGTCAGCTCAGTATTGTTAACACAGAATTCCAAATTAATGAGTAAATTTAAAAGCAAATTAATAAAACATTTTTCATATAATTTTTATAGGAAATTTACATAACAATGTCAAATACAGTTAAAATCTTGTGCATGCCGATTCATATTAGAAAAATGTGTAAAATTATTATTTATTTTTTAAAGTTTCTATTTCAAAATAAATTCTAGTGCTTGTCTAAATAGGGCACAAAGCTTTTTCTTTTTCTTGGAGCTTCAAATTTAGGTCTTTCATATGCCATATATTGGGGAGAAAACCACCATTTTTTTTATTATGATGTTATGTTAATCACCATACATTACATCATTAGTTTTTGATGTAGAGTTCCATGATTCATTGTTTGCGTATAACACCCAGTGCTCCATGCAGAACGTGCCCTCCTTAATACCCATCACCAGGTTAACCCATCCCCCCGCCCCCCCCCTAGAATCCTGTTTGTTTTTCATAGTCCATAGTCTCTCATGGTTCATCTCCATTTTTTTTTTTAAAGTAAGCTCTACACCTAATATGGGTTGAACCCACAACCCCGAGATCAAGAGTCACATGCTCCACCAAATGAGCCATCCATGTGCCCCCACCTTTTTCTCCTTGATTATTAAATATTTGGCTAGCATTTCTGTTGCTGCAAGAGAATCTTGAACTAGTGTTTACAGTAAGTTTTTTAGAATTCTTCCACAGTTCAACCAACTAGCAAAGTACGTAAGATCACTAAACTGTCTTTTAATTCTTTCAGCAATCCTATTAGCTGATGTTGATTCATAGTGTTTGCGCTCATATAATGAACACTTAACTGTACCCATGAGACCTGTCATAGAGACCATTTCAAAAAATTGACCACAACTATCTTCAAAATGTATCATACAGGGAGCGCCTGGGTGGCTCGGTTGTTAAGCGTCTGCTTTTGGCTCAGTCATGATCCCGGGGTCCTGGGATCGAGCCCCGCATCGGGCTCCCTGCTCAGTGGGAGGCCTGCTTCTCCCTCTCCCATCCCCCCTGCTTGTGTTCCTGCTCTTGCTCTCTGTCAAATAAATAAAAATCTTAAAAAGAAAAAAATATATCATACAGGTAGAATGAATAAGGGGAATGTCTCGTTTAAAAATTTCAGTAAGATCTGACATTTTACCTAACCTACCTAGAATGCTATTTATTGTAAGAGAAGTAATTTTTTTTCTCATCTATCTGAAACTCCTCTAACAAATATGAGAGATTAAAAAACAGCTACAAAGGGGCGCCTGGGTGGCTCAGATGGTTGGTGTCTGCCTTTGGCTCAGGTCATGATCTCCGGGTCCTGGGATCAAGCCCCGCGTGGGCTCCCTGCTCAGCAGGGAGTCTGCTTCTCCCTCTCCCTCTGCCTCTCCCCACTGCTCCTGCTCTGTCTCAAATGAATAAATAAAAAGTTCTTAAAAAAATAATAGCTACACAGGGGCACCTGGCTGGCTCAGTTGGTAGAGGAAACAACTCTTGATCTTGGGGTCATGAATTCAAGCCCCACTGTGGACATAGAGCTTACTTTAAAAAAAAAAAAAAAGCTACACAAGTTTGATTTTTTTAGGCCATGAATTCAAATTATTTCTGCATAAATGTTTAAGTCCTATGAGACAAAATGTACTCCAAGTTTTGATCTGCAGCTCTTACATTACATAACTCATCCAAAGAAAAATACTTATTTTTCAGATTTTGGATCAATTAATCTTTGATAGTTAGGAAGGTCCTGTATTCTACAATGTTTGGTTACTTAAGGACTTCGTACTACTTTTTTTCTTTTTTTAAAGATTTTATTTGACAGAGAGAGAGACAGAGAGAGAGAGAACACAAGCAGGGGGAGTGGGAGAGGGAGAAACAGGCTTCCCGCTGAGCAGGGACCCCCGATGCAGGGCTGGATCCCAGGACCCTGGGACCATGACCTGAGCCGAAGGCAGACGCTTAACCTACTGAGCCACCCAGGCACCCCAGGACTTTGTACTTTCTTAATAAAACATTTTTAAGGCTTTAATTCATAATTTTCTAACAATTTCTATTACTGAAATATTTTATTATCTATTCAAAACCAATTTTTTTTTCACGTGAAAATCCAAGCTGTTTTATAGCTGGCTAAACTTATAATCAACCCTTTAAAAATTGTTTAAAAGTTTTTTTGTTCAACATTTAATTCTGATTTCAAGTGACTAAATTTAATTTTACTTTGAAAGATTTCATTCATTATGCATTTGCTGAAACTGTCTCAGTATTACCCACTTTACTGTCTTTGTTAAATAAGTTTTTCTCAGCCACAGCCAACTGCAATTAACCATTCATCATGAAATGCATACCATACCTTCTTCCACTGTTTATTGTTCCAGTTGTAGTACTAGTTTCTGCATCTCTATTTCTTTTTCAGTAAGCCTTCAGTAAGCCATTTTAAATTAAAAAATGTGCATATTCATGTCTGAACTAGAAAAATATATTTAAAATAAATAATTCAATTTAATTATCAATTATGATTTACATTATCACTGTAATTCCTATTGTCTATATAAAATACTCAGGTAAAGATGCTGTTACATCCAATTCATAGAAAAAAATAATGTGCACCGAATCCATCTGTTGACACCAATTCACTGATGTGTTTTTAAGTAATATTACACATGACACAGGAGTTTGACAGGCACACTACAAGAATCATGAACAAGGTAACAAGTTAAATGTATTTCTACAAAAAAAAAGTTGAGTTAAAAGTATTTTACACTGCATTTTTCTAATTAATTAACTTAGTCCTACTGAGCTCATTTCAAGTGCTTAATAGCCACCCATAGCTAGAGATTACTGTATTAGCACATACAGAAGTGATTAACAGCCAAAAAGCTTGCAGTTTTTATTCTATTTCTCATTTATTTTATATAATTTCCAGGGCTTTGAACTTTTGCATCCTTACTAAAAGGCAAGAGAAATGGAAATGGTTGGATGTTCTGTACAGGACTCCTTGTAATATACACCATGGCCTACTCTAGGAGACATGGGCCAATCTGTAAAAAACTATATAGCTCCTAAAAACAATCAACTTTATCTCTTTGGAGAATGCCTTTTAAACATGTTAATGTAAGTTTAAAAATGGGCTTTAAAAAAATGTTTTATATATAAGATGTGTAGCACACAATTTGCAAATGATAACATATATAATACCCTTTATTGTAAATTCCATATAGCTAACTGATTCCCATAGAAGGCTTTTGTTGATTTTTGCCTAACTCTTGTATCTGTAGCCAACCTATGGTTACAATGTGACCAGGACTTTACAAATGGAGTTGCATCCCAATCTGCTAACTCCTTCCCTAATAAATTTATTGTCATTAGATCTGATATGTGATCTATTGTTAAACTATTTCTCACCCTTGTACAAATTATGTTCATTAAATTGAAACCTCTTTCAGCTTCAGCATTATTGATTGCAATAGTGTTAACTATCTTTTTAGCTTTTTGTATAGTTGTAGGAATCGAAACATTGATTGATTTTATATTATTATTTACAAATTCCCGAAAATCATTCAAATCAATTTTGTATTTTAAAATTTCACATAGATGAAATAATTTTTTTTCACCAGCTATCCATGGTGAAGTTATTTCTTCATAAGGCCATGTAGAAGGTTCTAGCAAGTCAAAATAATTAAAAATACTTTCATCATGGTTTCTGTCAGATACAAGACGTAAATGCATGTGTTCAATTATATTTTCTATTAACATACTCCTAGGAAGAGCATTGTATTTATTATTTTTATTAAATGGAATATCTTTAAACTTATCTGACTTAATCAAACCTTCAATTTGAGACTCATGCTTTCCAGTACCAATTTTTAAATTTTCCAAAGCTCTTATGGTACGTTTGATCAATTTTTGTGCTTTCTGAATGTTAGTTGATCTGGACTGTAATGCAGTTGAAAGTAGTGACAATTCTTCAAGAATGTCAATCATTAAAGCAAGGTCTTGCAAAAAATGAATGTTAGCTAATCTCTTTGCCAAACCAGAGTAAGAATTAGAGAAATGCATATATAATACAGGATATGCATGCCATACAGCAGTAGCAGCTTGTAAACTACATGCCGCCCATCTTGGTCCCATCACCCATCCAATTTTAATAATTTCAATTTCAAGATCTTTAGCTACAGTTTCTAAAAGCTTGTTTTGATTTTTATTAGACTGGTGATAAATGGAATAAATTTTATCAAGAAATAGTTTAAAATGATTAACTTGTTTTATTTCAGATATTGAATCATCAAGCGACAATTGCAATCGATAGTTTAAACAGTCCCAAATAATGATTTTAGGAAAATTTTCTAACAACTTTGTAGCTACTCCAGCCTTTCTTCCCAGGATTGTATTAGCACCATCAGAACAAAATGCAATTAAATTTGCTTTCAAATATTCATTAGTAAAGCCACAATCATTTAAAGAACTCAGTATTGTATTGAAAATACACTCTGCTGAGGTTGACACCAATTCTTTTAAAGCAACAAATAACATAACTGGTGCAGGAGCCGACTGAACTGTGCACTGGAGATAAATCATTAGAGTGCTTTTCTTCGAAACTGTAGATGCCTCATCAATTATGATGCAGATTTTGGCATTCTCTTCTACAATATTTTTAAATATCTTCATTTTCATTTCTTTTGCAATATGTTCTGCTATTCTTGTTGCACTGTATCGTGTATTTAAACAGTTGACCTCTCCATTTTTCTCTTGTAATTCTATTGCCCCCTCAATATCAGATAAAGGTCTATTATGTTTTACTAAACTGTAAACAGTATTGAAAACTTTTACTGTAGCATCAATATTTTTATTATTTTGTTTATGCACTAAATCAGAAATTGAGTCATTAACTGATTCCTTTAACAAATCCTGAATTTTACCATGGGCTTTAGAAACATCGTGTTCCCTAATTTTTTTCCGCAGAGAAGCCTGTCTAGTAGTTTTATTACTGCCATTAGGGGTTACTAAATATGCAATCCATTCCTTGGACACATGGACATGCTTTTCTGCTTTCGATCCCAAATGCCGAACTGTTGAACAATCCTTACATCCTAATCTACCTTCTCTTATTTCAAGCCATTTGTACTGTTCTGTAAACATAAATGCTTGTTTTTCATTCCAACAATCTGGAAGCACAAGATTATCTGTTTCTTCCTTTGATGAACATGATGGATTTTCTTCAATGATTGGTTGTTCAACATATTTGAAATTTGATTCCTTTGACTTAGACAATCCACAACGATTTTTGCTATTACTTTCTGTGTCTGTTTTCACCTTCTTCACATTTAAAAAACGCAAAAAATCTCCCTGTCGTTTTGGCATTTTAGGGAACAGAATCTGAAAAATAATTTCACATATATAAGTAAAGTTCTTGATAACACTTTAAGGGTTAATGTAAAAATTTCTGTTAATGATTTCTTTATAAAATTTTAGAAATAAATTTTGAATTAAAATACTTAACGTTGATTTTCAATTTGTACCCGTAACTTCAATATGACTTGCTATTTGTTGAAAAATTCACTATCAGTTTTTTATAAAGTTTATTTTTTTAGTAATCTCTACACCCAATGTGGGGCTTGAACTCACGATCCTGAAATCAAAAGCTGCATGCTCCTCCTGAGTCAGGCAAGCGTGGTTTTAAAAATTTTATAGCCAATAATGTCACGAAATTGAATGTTTGATTAACATCCAATTGAACAAAGAAGTTGCTCATATGATTTACAAATGAGTATAGCTCCAATGTGAAAAGTGGTTAATATTTTCATTTAATAAGATGAAAAGTGAAAGTGAAGATGTATACCAGAACTCCACTGGCTCATCAATGACATCAACATCTTTGTTGAATCAAAGAAGAATTTTCAAGTATTACAAGGTTTCCTCAATTGTTCATACAGCACACAGTCCAGCAATTTAGAGATGTATCACATTTTTAGGCTTAATCTGAATTAACATTTTATCCACCACTTTCTTAAGTTTAGATAATCAATAAATAATAAATCAAGCCCCGATTTGTAGTTTGACATTTACCTTGGTGTAAATACTCCAATCAAGTTGCAGGAGCATGCTGTTATATAGTATTTCTACCACTCAGATACAATAGGTGTAAATAATCTCAAATTAAGATATGATTTTTGAGTATTTACTACCTTAAATGTAATAATTTATTTCCTTGTAACTTTATATACTTCAATTTTTAACATATACTTTAATTTTTAATAATGGCTATGTTTAACATATCAGCTCACAAAATCTTTTTCTCCTGAAAATCTTACAATCAGTTCTTCCAAGTCAGTTCAAGCCACCACCAACACACTTTGCACTTAATGACAGAACTGAAAAACCACAAATATAATATACTTACATCACTATGACAGGTGCTAGGCTCTTCATTATCACCACAGACCAAATCAAAGTATTCAAGAACACTTTTTGATGGTCCTTCCTAAAAAGCAATTGAGCAAATTTACAAGTCATGAAAACCATTCAAACCACACTTGCATTTACAATCAGTAGGTTTTTGTTGTTGGAATTAGCAAAACTTCTTCCTTCCTAAGGAGGATTGCAGGTGGCACAGAATAATCAGAAACAGAAGCAGCACAAGAAAAGAGTAGATGAATAAGCAATGATGACAAAACCCAAAGAGAAACTAAATCTACATAGGGGAATAAAGCCATGTGGATTCCTTTGGAAATGAAAAATAGTGCAGGAATAGTATTAAAAAGATACATCATAGTACTATATTCTTTAACTGGATGACTATCAATAATCTTTTAGATATCTAAGCTCAAAATCAGAGTTCTTTTTTTTTTTTTAAGATTTTATTTATTTGACAGAGAGAGACACAACAAGATAGGGAACACAAGCAAGGGGAGTGGGAGAGGGAGAAGCAGGCTTCCTGCGTAGCAGGGAGCCCGATGCAGGGCTCGATCCTAGGACCCTGGGATCATGACCTGAGCCGAAGGCAGATGCTTAACGACTGAGCCACCCAGGTGCCCCAAAATCAGAGTTCTTAAATAGCTCTGCTTTATCCTCCGTATCCTTTCACAAGCAAACATCAAGCCCTGATTTTCTCAATTCTTTCTTTACATATATACTACCTACAGAATACACCAGGCCCTAAATACCTGGATGAAAAACCTAGATTTTACTCTATAGGTAAATGAACCAATCAATAGTGCTGAGATGGGGATAACATTAGAGCTGTGGTTCAACATTAGGAAAGTATGAAGTGTGGGAAGACTAGTAACAAGATAATCCAGACAATAGTAACGTAGTACTAAACCAGAGTGAAGGCCAGAAGAACAATCTGGAAGTACACTCTTCTGTATGTATATTACAATAAAATTTTATGTCAAAGGTAAGGGCTCTTTTTGTACCTACAAATTTTTATCATTCCTTTCTTTCAGGATATTGTGTTTATTTAGCTACATGCACGCATATATGTATATGGCAGAACACAAAGAGGAAGCTGTGCTATAATGCAGACTGAAGGCTGGAAAGCGATTTATAGAAAGACTAAGGAACCCATAATAGAATACATCAAGTAGTAACTTTTTGTATCTGAAGAACTGTCAAGCAGAGAACTGTACCCAGCAGCATTTCATCTTTACTGGATGGTACTATTAAAAAAAAGAGAAATAAGCATACCCTGGTAGAGCCCAGCATAGGATGGGGTTACAAAGGGAAGTAAATTCTGTCTCTGAGTATTTTTTTTATTTAAAGATTTTATTTATTTATTTGACAGAGAGAGATAGCGAGAGCAGGAACACAAGCAGGGGGAGTGGGAGAGGAAGAAGCAGGCTTCCCACCGAGCAGGGAGCCCGATGCGGGGCTCAATCCCAGGACCCTGGGGATCATGACCTGAGCCGAAGGCAGACACTTAATGACTGAGCCACCCAGACGCCCTGCCCTGTCTCTGAGTATATGTTAAAGCTGAATTATCACTGTTTTTTTAATGTGGAAACATTTAAATGCAATAGGGGGGTGGCTGGCTAGCTCAATTGTAGGAGTGTGTGACTCCTGATCTCATGGTTGTAGGTTTGAGCCCCATGTTGTATATAGAGATTACTTAACAATAAAATCTGAAAAAATAAATAAATAAAGGCAGTAGGGGTATTTTTACTCTCTTCTTTCTGATACTGAATTCCATTCAGAGTATACAAGCATACCTCTGAAATATTATAGGTTCAGTTCCAGACCAGTATAATAAAGCGAGTATCACAAGAAAGTGAGTCAAATGAATTTTTTGGTTTCCCAGTGCATATAAAAGTTATGTTTATACTATACTGTAGTCTATTAAGTATGTCTAAAAAAAAATGTACACAGCTGATTAAAAAAGTACTTTATTGCTAAAAAAAACGCTTACCATCACCTGTGCTTTCAGTGAGTTATCATCACTGATCACAGATCACCATAACAAATACAATAATAATGAAAAAGTTTGAAATACTGTGGGAATTACTGAAACGTGACAGAGACACAAAGTGAGCAGATGCTGTTGGTAAAATGGTGCCAATTGACTTGCTTGATACAGGGTTGCCACAAATCTTCAAAAACAGTATTTGTGAAGGACAATAAAATCTAGGGCAATAAAACCTGGAATGCTTGTATAATTCACTTCTCCTTATGGAGCTATCAAATATTTCATCCTCTTTTTGGAAACAAGGCTAAATTAAATAAGAGGTTCTATCAAGTTGGATGTACAAAACTCTGAATGCAAACATACAAAAGATTCTCTGTATTTAAAGTTAAATTTAAATTAAGAGTTTTATTTATTTTTAAGATTTTATTTATTTGACACAGAGAGACAGAGACACAGCAAGAGAGGGAACACAAGCAGGGGGAGTGGGAGAGGGAGAAGCAGGCTTCCCGCGGAGCAGGGAGCCCGATGTTGGGCTCGATCCCAGGACCCTGGCATCATGACCTGAGTGGAACACAGACGCTTAACAACTGAGCCAGCCAGGCACCCCAACTTAAGAAAGATTTAAATCTCAGCTGAAGAAAAGCTGATATGTTAATTTGATAAGAATTTATAACAGTTTATTCCACAGAGTTTTACACAAACTTACACCTATTTTTCCAACCTTAATCTTGCAGATTCTGTTTCTCAAAGGGACATGTCATAACACCCATGTCACTCATAGTTCTAGTTGCACAAAATATCATCCCGTTTATAATGTCTCATTCATTTGTTTCTATACCACAGTCAGGAGGAACCAAAATTATTTTTCCCGAAGACCCCTGAAATATTCTTTACAAATGCTTTCCATTACAAAAAAAAAAAAACAAAAAAAACCCCACACTGTGGCTCTTCAATTTCCATAGCTACATCACTTACTCTACAACACAGGAAAGCAGAATCAGCATAAAACCTATCTTGGCACCCCCAAATTTATAAGGCCCCAAGTGTGAAAAAAAAGAAAATGGGGGTTACTATATGTACTGTTAATGGGGAAGAATGTCAAGAAAATGATCTTGTAAAGAATTTCTATATGTCCCTACTAGAACAAGAAACAACATCCTAACACCGCAACATTTAAAGAGGGGATTTTATTTGATTTAGGAAAAAATTGAGATTTGGGGAAAAAATTGGTTTATCAGGTTGCCCTAAACCTATACCAATTAACAAACATTAAACTGCTACTCATTTAAACAAAAATTATACACCTTTAACAACAAACCTCAACTAATCACTGGTTTGGAGAAGTTTTTAGCTGGCCAAGACACCACTTTTAAACAGAGCCTTTGCACAACTTTACAGTTTTGGGTGAAAACCATCCCAAAATACATCATAACCTCCTCCCCCCTAAACCAAGGCTTTACAAAGCATGGTTCACAGATTCGTATTTCCTTTCATTTGTTCCAAAGTGAAGAGTCCTGGGTCCCACCTTCAGATTCTGATTCAGTAGGTATGGAGTGAGGCCCAGGAATCTGCACATTTACACTTCCTAATGCTTAGAGACGACTGTCCCAAAGGGAAGGAAGTCTGAAAACCATGTGTGTTCCTGGTGATGCAGGGATCTTCATTATTACAAGAACATCAACTCTTGTACTATGCTGTAACATGATGATCTCAGAGGTTGAAGTCTTCAAGCTATTTGCCTTCATGTTATGAAGCTACAAAACACTCAGATTTTGAGTTCCTGCAACCCTTCTCATTTTCTACCTCCTTCCTCATCTTCAGCCGACCCTTCCCTCTAACCTGCAGGTCATCTCTGAAAGGATGCTCTTGCCCTGCTTCCACACACACTCTAAGAGACCAGAACTTCGCCTAGATGAAGTATAAAACGGCGCTCAGGAAGGCACGAGAAGCGTGATTCAATGCGCACCATGTCCTTTCGGGCACAGTCTTTGTGGTGGCCACTGCAGGTGCTCAGAGACCCCCTTCGGGAAATGTCCTAATCCTACGCCATGCTCCCCAGGGTCTAGTACCTGCGAGACATTCATACCTCGCTGCTGAATGATGAACGGACAGGTGAGGTATCATCACATAATGGTTTACCACGCATAGGTTTGGGATTCTGGGAAAAACCCGAATATCGTTGCTACTTACACTGACAAACTGAATGTCATCTTCGTTTTCATCCGTTGTTGCCTCAGATGCCTCAGGCCCGGCTGCAGGGACAGACTCTATTATCTATAAAGATAAGGCAGAACATGCTTATCTATATACAGCCACGTACTTGGAGGAAGAGATTTGTCCCAAAAGCAACGAAAAAGGAAGAGCTCTGTAACACAGCAAGCTCTTGAGGAAACCGAACTGAGCACAACTGCATGCAAATCCGACCAAGAACAGGACTCGATGGAGTCGGGTTATGCCTCTGCAGACGCGCAGCCACAGGGAGCGGACGCCGAAAACGACTTACCAGCCCCCGCGAATTCCCCAATCTCCTCCAGGAGGAGGGATGCACGCACACCGTCGAAGAGCGAGCCTGTCTCAAAATGTCGCTCTCACGGCCAGAGCAGCCGCAACAGCGACCTCCGGGGCCGACGCAGGGGGCCGGGGGCGGTCGGGCGGCCATTGTTACTGCTGGTTCCTCGCTCAGACCCGCACCAGGCCGGAACGCTGGGCTCGGCCCGAGACGCGGAGGCTATCGCCCCGCCGCGCACCAGGCCTCACACCCAACAAAACACAAAGCCCTTGCCCGCTCGGCTGAGAATGCCGCGACCCAACGCCCGACCATTCACCTCCGACGCCGGGTCTCCCATTTCTCCGACGGCCTAACTGACAGCACCACCGCTCCTGCGGCCCCCGCCGCCGCCGCCGTCGCTGCTGTCCCCGCTGCCGCCGCCTCCGCCGCCGCCGACGCCACCGACGCCGCGGGCGGAGAGAGGTGTGAAACACCGCTTCCAAAGGGGAAGCCGGCTCTGGCCCGCTATTGCCTGGAGCCTCTTTCTCACAGTCCCGGCCTGCCTTTCCCGGGCCGCGCAGGATGCTGGGAATTGTAGTTCTGGGGGTTCCCGAGCCTGTCCCGCGCCTAAATGAAGAGTGGAAAGGGACTCTCAGCGAGGCGCTTGCGTTCTTCTAGGCTGTTACTGTACTAAAGTAGTGTAATAGATGACCTTTTTCTCTCACTCTGTTTTCCTCTCCCCACGTTTCTTCTACTCTTTCCTTTTCTTTTTATACGAACATTGGTCTAGATAATCTAGATCAATGGTGTTAAAATGCTCTTTCATTGTTTGCTCAGATACTTCCTTACCAAAATAGTGGCCGGCTTTTTTCAATATTTAAACATGAATGATTGTTAACAGATACAGTTTATGCAAACAAATGTTTACCGACGATATTTTTTATAAAGATCTTGTTTATTTGAGAGAGAGAGAGCACAAGCGGGGGGCAGTGGGGGGGGGGAGGGAGAGGCGACTCTCAGCTGAGCAGGGAGCCCCAGATGGGGCTCATCCCAGGACCCTGGGATCATGAGCTGATGGAAGGCAGATGCTTAACCGACGGAGTCACCCAGGCGCCTCCTGGCGATTTTCTTTTAAAGCTTTTTCTCCTAGCATATCTGCCCAAGATCACCTGACAAATTTGTAGTCTCACAAAATCACCTCTATGATTTTGGCTGTGGCCTACAATGAGTGAGATCACACAACAGAGGAACTATGAGGCATATCACAAGACAAAGGAATAGAGTTATTAGGAAATTTTAAGGAAGGGTAGAGGTAGGTGAAATTTAAGTGAAGCAGTCTTTTGATAGGTACAAAGCCAATTAGGGCTGTGTGTAAAGAGTTCAAGGTCATGTCTGGACTACAGACTTCTGTTAACTTGGAAACTACAGAGTTAACATAGATACTAATTTTTGGCCCAGAATCCCCTTATCTGTAGCCCTGCACTTGGTTTAGCTTGAGGCTGGTTCTCTGTGTCACAGTGTCCAGCCAAGGGAGGGATATTTCATTTTACTGATAGATTTTCAAACAACAAAGCTGTTACTCTATGATTTTAGAGAATAAATTTTCTCATTGTGTAAATAAGAAAGCAGTAGTCACCAAGGTCACCTTCATTCTACAAGTACAGTATTTCTTTGGGAGAAATATTGTTTGTTAATTTTTCAGCTAACTTTATCTCTCTGTTTTTTGAGCCCAGCAGATATTTACCTTATCATTTGGAGGCCTGTTTTTGCTGGTCTAAATGAGAACATGGCATTTGATTACTTATGTTCCATGCTAGTATTTGATGAATCTGTTTGATTTCTCCAAAGGGCACTACAACTGCAGGTGCATTTGTACCAACTGAATTTGGGACTTGAGATGAAAGTTGAGAAAAAGAAACATCTGCTAAGATAATACCCAAGATAGTTTCATGGTGGTGTGGAGCAAGATGGTGGAGGAGTAGGAGACCTCGATTTCGTCTGGTCTCAGGAATTCAGCTGAATAGGGATCAAACCATTCTGAACACCTACAAACTCAACAGGAGATCGAAGAAGAGAGTAGCAACAACTCTCTGAACAGAGGAGCGACCACTTACTGGAAGGTAGGACGTGCGGAGAAGTGAATCCGAGGCGGGAGGATAGACGGTGGGGGAGGGGGTCTCCGTGGGCCGCTTCTGGCAAGTGCTAGAGCCGCGGAGCACAAAATTGGAACTTTTAGAAGTTGGTTCCGCTGAGGGACATCGCTCCAGTAGCTAAGCGGGAGGTGGAACCCTCGTGGGACAGTGTGGACTCAGGACCCTCTGGGTCACAGAAAGACTGGGGGTGCCTGAGTGCAGCAGAGCTCCCAGGTATCTGAGCGGGGAAGCCGGCTGCAGAGACGGAGCCGAGGCGCGGGCTCTCAGCTCAGGGTGGCCATAAACTGTGATCCGCGGCCCAGTTGGGCCACTGCGCCTCCAGCAGGGACCCAACAAGCAGCAGAACCGGGGAGACTCCCCTTCTTCCCCCAGGAGGAGCGGCGCGGGAGCGCACCACAGGGATCTGCTGGGTTTGGAGACTCCACACGGGGCCGGGTGCCAGAGATAGAAACGCTCGGTCACAGGCCGGGTGAGCACGGAGTGCGCCCGGAGACCGAGGAGACGGGAGTGATTGACTGCTTTTCTCTGAGGGCGCACTGAGGAGCGGGGCCCCGAGTTCTCAGCTCCTCCGGGCAGAGAGTGGGAGGCCACCATTTTCACCCTGGTCCTCCAAAGCTGTACCGAGAGCTTGCAGGGAAGAAAAACTCCTGAGAGCAAACCCGAGCATTTTGCTTAGCCTGGACCGACAAGGGTGGGGCAATTCTGCCTCCAGCAAAGACATTTGGGAACCATGGCAACAGGCCCCTCCCCCAGAAGATCAGCAGGAACAGCCAGCAAGCCAAGACCAAGTGTACCGATCAAGGAGAATGGGAGAACTCCAGCGCTAGGGGAATACTGCACATAGAATTCATGGCTCTTTTACCGTGATTCATTAGTTTTTCAAAGTTAATTTTTTAACTGTTTTTTGTTTTTTTGAATTTTTTCTTTTTCCCTTTTTCAACCAACATCTTATCAATCCCTTTTTTTAAAAAAAAACATTTTTTATTTTTCATTTTTAGAGTCATATTTTATCCCTTCATAGTAGTTACCCTTATTTTTGGCATATATATATAAGTTCTTCTCTCTTTAAAATTTTGGTATACAGTTTCTTCTAACAGATCAAAATTTACCCTAAATCACTAGTGTATGGCTTTGTTCTAGTCTCCTGCCTGATCAAAGTTTCTCCCATTTTTTTTTCTTTTTTTTTAAATCTTCTTTCTTCTTTCCAACAACTTATCTTATCAGTTCCGTTCATAAAACCTTTTATAATTTTCAGCTTTACAGTCATCTTCCATCCCTTCATTGTATCAACGCTTATTTTGTACATATATAAGTCTTTCTTCCTTTAAAATTTTAGGAGGCACTTTCTTCTAACAAACCAAAATACACCCGAAATCTAGTGTGTGGCACTGATCTATGCACTAGCCTGATCATATTTGATCATATTCTGTTTTTTTTTTTTGTTTTGTTCTGTTTTTGTTCGTTTTTATCTTTTTCTTTTTCTTTTTTTTCTCTTTCTTTTTCTTTCCCTTTCTTTTCCCCTGGTTTCAGGTCTTTTCTGATTTGTATAGAGTTTATTTGCTGGGGACGTTGTTAACCTGTTAGCATTTTGTTCTCTCCTTCATCTATTCTCCTCTGTACAAAATGACAAGATGAAAAAAATCACCTCAGCAAAAAGAAAAAGAGGTAGTACCATCTGCCAGGGACCTACTCAATACGGACATTAGTACAATGTCGGCCCTAGAGTTCAGAATCATGACTTTAAAGATACTAGCTGGGCTTGAAAAAAGCATGGAAGTTATTAGAGAAACCGTTTCTGGAGAAATAAAAGCACTAAAATCTAACCAAGTCGAAATCAAAAAGGCTATTAATGAGGTGCAATCAAAAATGGGGGCACTAACTGCTAGGATAAATGAGGCAGAAGAGAGAATCGGCGATATAGAAGACCAAATGATGGAAAATAAAGAGGCTGAGAAAAAGAGAGATAAACAACTACAGGATCACGAGGGCAGAATACGAGAGATAAGCGATACGATAAGATGAAACAACATTAGAATAATTGGGATCCCAGAAGAAGAAGAAAGAGAGAGAGGGGCAGAAGGTATATTGGACCAAATTATAGCAGAGAACTTCCCTAATGTGGGGAAGGAAACAGGCATCAAAATCCAGGAGGCACAGAGAACCCCTCTCAAAATCAATAAAAATAGGTCAACACCCCGACATCTAATAGTAAAACTTACGAGTCTCAGAGACAAAGAGAAAATCCTGAAAGCAGCTCGGGAGAAAAGATATGTAACCTACAATGGTAGAAACATTAGATTGGCAACAGACCTATCCACAGAGACCTGGCAGGCCAGAAAGGACTGGCATGATATCTTCAGAGCACTAAACGAGAAAAATATGCAGCCAAGAATACTATATCCAGCTAGGCTGTCATTGAAAATAGAAGGAGAGGTAAAAAGCTTCCAGGACAAACAAAACCTAATGGAATTTGCAAACACAAAACCAGCCCTACAAGAAATATTGAAAGGGGTCCTCTAAGCAAAGAGAGAGCCTAAAAGCAGCATAGATCAGAAAGGAACACAGACAATATACAGTCACAGTCACCTTACAGGCAATACAATGGCACTAAATTCATACCTTTCAATAGTTACCCTGAATGTAAATGGGCTAAATGCCCCAATCAAAAGACACAGGCTATCAGATTAGATTAAAAAACAAGACCCATCAATATGCTGTCTGCAAGAGACTCATTTTAGACCCAAGGACATCCCCAGATTGAAAGTGAGGGGGTGGATAGCCATTTACCATGCTAATGGACACCAAAATAAAGCTGGGGCGGCAATTCTTATATCAGACAATTAGATTTTAAAACAAAGACTGTAATGAGAGATGAAGAAGGACACTATATCTTACTTAAAGGGTCTATCCAACAAGAAGATCTAACAATTGTAAATAGCTATGTCCCTAACATGGGAGCAGCCAATTATATAAGGCAATTAATAACAAAAGTGAAGAAACACATTGACAACAATACAATAATAGTGGGGGACTTTAACACCCCACTGACTGAAATGGACAGATCATCTAAGCAAAAGATCAACAAGGAAATAAAGACTTTAAATGAAACACTGGACCAAATGGACTTCACAGACATATTCAGGACATTCCATCCCAAAGCAATGGAATACACATTCTTCTCTAGTGCCCATGGAACATTCTCCAGAATTGATCACATCCTAGGTCACAAATCAGGTCTCAACTGGTACCAAAAGATTGGGATTATTCCCTGCATATTTTCAGACCACAATGCTTTGAAACTAGAACTCAATCACAAGAGGAACGTCAGAAAAAACTCAAATACATGGAGGCTAAAGAGCATCCTACTAAAGAATGAATGGGTCAACCAGGAAATTAAAGAAGAATTAAAAAAATTCGTGGAAACCAATGAAAATGAAAACACAACTGTTCAAAATCTTTGGGATGCAGCAAAGGCAGTCCTGAGAGGAAAGTATATAGCAATACAAGCCTTTCTCAAGAAACAAGAAAGGTCTCAAATACACAACCTAACCCTACACCTAAAGGAGCTAGAGAAAGAACAGCAAATAAAGCCTAAACCCAGCAGGAGAAGAGAAATAATAAAGATCAGAGCAGAAATCAATGAAATAGAAACCAAAAGAACAGTAGAACAGATCAACGAAACTAGGAGCTGGTTCTTTGAAAGAATTAACAAGATTGATAAACCCCTGGCCAGACTTATCAAAAAGAAAAGAGAAATGACCCAAATCCACAAAATCATGAATGAAAGAGGAGAGATCACAACCAACATCAAAGAAATACAAACAATTATAAGAACATATTATGAGCAACTCTATGCCAGCAAATTAGATAACCTGGAAGAAATGGGTGCATTCCTAGAGATGTATCAACTACCAAAATTGAACCAGGAAGAAATAGAAAACCTGAACAGACCTATAACCACCAAGGAAATTGAAGCAGTCATCAAAAATCTCCCAACTAACAAAAGCCCAGGGCCAGATGGCTTCGCAGGGGAATTCAATCAAACATTTAAAGAAGAATTAATACCTATTCTCCTGAAACTGTTCCAGAAAATAGAAATGGAAGGAAAACTTCCAAACTCATTTTATGAGGCCACCATTACCTTGATCCCAAAACGAAACAAAGACCCCATCAAAAAGGAGAATGACAGACCAATATCTTTGATGAACATGGATGCAAAAATTCTCACCAAAATACTAGCCAATAGGATCCAACAGTACATTAAAAGGATTATTCCCATGACCAAGTGGGATTTATCCCTGGGCTGCAAGGTTGGTTCAATATACGCAAATCAATCAACGTGATAGATTAACAAAAGAAAGAACAGGAATCATATGGTCCTCTCAATAGATGCAGAAAAAGCATTTGACAAAGTACAACATCCTTTCTTGATCAAAACTCTTCAGAGTATAGGGATAGAGGGTACATACCTCAATATCATAAAAGCCATCTATGAAAAACCTATAGCGAATATCATTCTCAATGGAGAAAAGCTGAGAGCTTTTCCCCTAAGGTCAGGAACGCAGCAGGGATGTCCACTATCATCACTGCTATTCAACATAGTATTAGAAGTCCTAGCCACAGCAATCAGACAACAGAAAGAAATCAAAGGCATCCAAATCAGCAAAGAAGAAGTCAAACTCACTCTTTGCAGATGATATGATGCTGTATGTGGAAAGCCCAAAAGACTCCCCCCAAAACTGCTAGAACTCATGCAGGAATTCAGTAAAGTAGCAGGATATAAAATCAATGCACAGAAATCAGTGGCATTCCTATACACCAACAAGACAGAAGAGAGACAAATCAAGGAGTCAATCCCATTTACAATTGCACCCAAAACCATAAGATACCTAGGAATAAATTTAACCAAAGAGGACAAGGATCTGTACTCAGAAAACTATAAAATACTCATGAAAGAAATTGAAGAAGATACAAAGAAATGGAAAAACGTTCCATGCTCATGGATTGGAAGAACCAACATTGTGAAGGTGTCAATGCTACCTAGAGCAATCTACACATTCAATGCAATCCCCATCAAAATACCATCCACTTTTTTCAAAGAAATGGAACAAATAATCCTAAAATTTGTATGGAACCAGAAGAGACCCCGAATAGCCAGAGGAATATTGAAAAAGAAAAGCAAAGCTGGCGGCATCACAATTCCACACTTCCAGCTCTATTACAAAGTTGTCATCATCAAGACAGTATGGTACTGGCACAAAAACAGACACATAGATCAATGGAACAGAATCGAGAGCCCAGAAATGGACCCTCAACTCTATGGTCAACTTATCTTTGACAAAGCAGGAAAGAATGTCCAATGGAAAAAAGACAGTCTCTTCAACAAATGGTGTTGGGAAAATTGGACAGCCACATGCAGAAGAATGAAACTGGACCATTTCCTTACACCACACACAAAAATAGACTCCAAATGGTTGAAAGACCTAAACGTGAGACAGGAGTCCATGAAAATCCTAAAGGAGAACACAGGCAGCAACCTCTTCGACCTCAGCCGCAGCAACTTCTTCCTAGAAACATCGCCAAAGGCAAGGGAAGCAAGGGCAAAAATGAACTATTGGGATTTCATCAAGATAAAAAGCTTTTGCACAGCAAAAGAAACAGTCCACAAAACCAAAAACAACCGACAGAATGGGAGAAAATATTTGCAAATGACATATCAGATAAAGGGCTAGTATCCAAAATCTATAAAGAACTTATCAAACTCAACACCCAAAGAACAAATAATCCAATCAGGAAATGGGCAGAAGACATGAACAGACATTTTTCCAAAGAAGACATCCAAATGGCCAACAGACACATGAAAAAGTGCTCAACATTGCTTGGCATCAGGGAAATTCAAATCAAAACCTCAATGAGATACCACCTCACACCAGTCAGAATGGCTAGAATTAACAAGTCAGGAAACGACAGATGTTGGCGGGGATGTGGAGAAAGGGGAACCCTCCTACACTGTTGGTGGGAATGCAAGCTGGTGCAACCCCTCTGGGAAACAGTATGGAGGTTCCTCAAACAATTGAAAATAGAGCTACCCTACTATCCAGCAATTGCACTACTGGGTATTTACCCCAAAGATACAAATGTAGGGATCCGAAGGGGTACGTGTACCCCGATGTTTATAGCAGCAATGTCTACAATAACCAAACTGTGGAAAGAGCCAAGATGTCCATCGACAGATGAATGGATAAAGAAGAAATGGTATATATACACAATGGAATATTATGCAGCCATCAAAAGGAATGAGATCTCGCCATTTGCAACAACATGGATGGAACTGGAGGGTGTTATGCTAAGTGAAATAAGTCAATCAGAGAAAGACATGTATCATATGACCTCACTGATATGAGGAATTTTTAACCTCAGGAAACAAACTGAGGTTTGCTGGAGTGGTGGGGGGTGGGAAGGATGGGGTGCCTGGGTGATAGACATTGGGGAGGGTATGTGCTATGGTGAGCGCTGTGAATTGTGCAAGACTGTTGAATCACAGCTCTGTACTTCTGAAACAAATAATGCAATATATGTTAAGGAAAAAAAAAGAAGAAGATAGCAGGAGGGGAAGAATGAAGGGGAGTAAGTCGGAGGGGGAGAAAAACCATGAGAGACGATGGACTCTGAAAAACAAACTGAGGGTTCTAGAGGGGCGGGGGTCGGGGGTTGGATTAGCCCGGTGATGGGTATTAAAGAGGGCATGTTCTGCGTGGAGCAGTGGGTGTTATGCACAAACAATGAATCATGGAACACTACATCAAAAGCTAATGATGTAATGTATGGTGATTAACATAACAATAAAAAATAAAAAAAAGATAATACCTAAAAGCTGCATGTAAATTAACAGTTTTTAAATGTCTTAAATATCTAGATGAGATTTGCATTTAAACAATTTTTCTTATGTGCTGGTGAGAGTTCAGTGGAACATATACTGTGAAAGGTTGCAGGTGGGAGTCATTCGGTTAAATTCTTGGAAAACAAACAGTAAATATGTGGCTATAGCCCAAATATGTTCATGCCCTTCAATTCAGTAATTGTTGCAGGGATAGTTTTTTCTTTTTTTTTTTAAGATTTTATTTATTTATTTGAGAGAGAGCATGCCCGTGTTAGTTGTGGGGAGAGGCAGAGGGAGAGGGACAAGCAGACTCCCAGCTGATCAAGGAGCCCACCGCAAGGCTCCATCCCAGGACCCTGAGATCATGACCTGAGCTGAAGTAGATGCTTAACCAATTGAGCCACCCAGGAGCCCCTGGGATAGTCTTTTTCATTTTAGATATTCTCATAGGTGTGTAGTAATATCATATTGTGATTTAAATTTGCAATAACCTAATTAGTAATAATGTTGAAAATCTTTTTATGTATTCATTTGCCATCCATATATCTTCATTGGTCATGCCTCTTATGGTCTTCTGCCCATTATTTAAATTATTTTCTTATTATTGAATTTTAAGAGTTGTTTATTCTGGATTCAAGACCTTAACAGATACGTGATTTCCAAATATTTTCTCCCAGTCTATAGTCTTTCAGGGGCACCTGGGTGGCTCAGTTTGTTAAGCGACTGCCTTAGGCTCAGTTCATGATCCTGGAGTCCCAGGATTGAACCTCATATTGGGCTCCCTGCTCAGTGGGGAATCTGCTTCTCCCTCTGACCCTCCCCCCTCTCATGCTCTCTCTCTCTCAAATAAATAAATAAAATCTTTTAAAAAGTTGTCTTTCATAGAGAAGTTTTTACATTTGACAAAGTCTACTTTATCAATTTTTTACTTTATCATGCTTTTGGTGGTATATCTAAGAAATCTTTTTTTTTTAAAGATTTTATTTATTCATTTGAGAGACAGACAGAGAGAGAGCAGGAGCAGGGGGGAGAGGCAGAGGGAGAGGGAGAAGCAGACTCCCCTCTGAGCTGGGAGCCTGACGTGGGACTCGATCCCAAGACCTGGAGATCATGACCTGAGCTGAAGGCAGATGCCCAACCATCTGAGCCACCCAGGCACCCCTAAGAAATCTTTGCATAAGCAAAGTTACAAATATTTTTGTCTTTGTTTCCTTCTAGAAAATTACAATTAGGTTTTAATTTTAGGTCTATGAGCCATTTTGAGTTCATTTTTACCTATGATAAGTATGGATTGAAGTTCATGGTTTTGCATATGGATGTACAATTGTTTCAGCACCAATTGTTGAAAACACTGTCCTTTCTTCTCTGAATTGCCTTTGCACCTTTGCCAAATACCAGTTGTTCATATATCTGTGGGCCTATTTCTGAACTTTCTATTATCTTCTGTTGATGTATTTATCTATCTTGACACCAATACTGTACTGTCTTGATTACTGTAGCTCTGCAATAAGTCATGAAATCAGGTAGTGTTAGTTTTCCAGCTTGAATCTTGTTTTTCAAATTGTCAGTTTTCTTTAATCTCTCTCAGCAACATTTGGTATTTTTCAGTGTGTAGATATTTCACATATCTTGTCAGGTTAATCACTAAGTATTTCATATTTTTTGATGCTATCGTAATTGGTATAGTTCTTCAAAATTCAATTTGACTTTTTTCTAAGGATGAATAATATTCTATTGTGTATAATAGCACAATAATAGTATTCTACTATGTATATATACACATTGTTTTTATCCAGTCATCTGGATAAATTGTTTCCAAGTCTCAGTTATTGTGAATAATGGTGCAATGAACACAAAAGTGCAGATATCTCGTCAAGATACTAATCTCATTCCCTTTGCATATATACCCTGAATTAGGATTGCTGGGTCATACACTAGTTCTGTTTTTTTTTTTTTAATTTTTTTAGAGGGGGGAGGATTGGGGGTGAAGGCAGAGGGAGAAAGAGAATCTTAAGCAGGTTTCATGCCCAGTGTAGAGCCCAGCATGACCCGAGATTATGACCTGAGCCAAAATCAAGAGTCGGATGCTTAACTGACTGAGCCGCCCAGGTGCCCCTGTATTTTAATTTTTTGAAGAACTTCATACTGTTTTCTGTAATAGTGTGCCAGTTTACATTTCCACCAACAGTGGACAAGGGTTCCCTTTTTCCACGTCTTGGCCAACACTTGTCATCTCTTGAATTTTTTTACAATAGCCATCTTATAGGCATGAGGTGATATTTCACTCTGGTTTAGATTTGTATGTTCCTGATGGTTAATGATATTGAGCACTTTTTAATATAACCGTTGGTCATTTGTATGTCTTCTTTGGAAAAATGTCTATTCAGGTCCTCTGCCCATTTCTTGAGTTATTTGGGGATTTTTTTGCTATTGAGTTATATGAGTTTCTGTATATTTGGATATTGACCTCTTATTGGATATGTGGGTTTGTAAATATTTTCTCCTATTCTGTAGGTTACCTTTTCATTTTGTTAATTATTTCCTTTGCTGTGCAAAAGGCTTTTAGTTTGATGTTGTCCACTTGGTTATTTTTGCTTTTGGTTTCTGTGCTTTTGGTGTCATATCCAAAAAAATCATTGCCAGACCAATATCAATGAGCTTTTCCCTGTTTTCTTCTATTAGTTTTACAGTTTCAGGTCTTTTAAGTCTTTATTTTAAATTGAAGTATAATTGAGATACCATATTATTTTAGTTTCAAGTGTACAACAGTGATTTCTAACTCTACCACCATTCTCATATGTATATATATTTTTAAGGTTCCATGGCCAATGTGGGGCTTGAACTCACAACCCTGCAATAAGAGTCAGATTCTCTATCAACTGAGTCAGCCAGGTGCCCCCTTCCCATATTTTCAATTGTCATTCCACTATAATAAATGGTCTTACCTTCTCCCTTACTTTTTGATTTATCCATTATTATGATTCATGGATTTCTGTTTTATTCAATGGGTTATAATTTGATTGTTCATTGCTATTATAGAAATAAAACTGTATTTTATTTAGGTATGGTTGACAAAATTGTGTATATTTAGGTGTACATGATGTTTTGATGTTGTTATACATTGTGAAATAATTGCCACAATTAAGCTAATTAACATATCCATCACCTTACATAGTTACCATTTATGTGTGTGTGTGGTGAGAACCCTTAAGATCTCCTTTCTTGGGGCACCTGGCTAGCTCAAGTTGGTAGAGCATGTGACCCTTCATCTTGGGGTTGCAAGTTCAAGCCCCATGTTGGATGTAGAGCTTACTTAAAAAAAAAATCTACTTTCTTAGCAAATTTCAAGCGTACAATACATTATTATTATAGTCACCATGCTATAAATTAGGTTTCCAGAACATACACCTCTTATAACTGAAAGTTTATTCTCTTGGACCAACATCTCCCCATTTCCCCCATCCCCCAGCAACTGGTAACCATCATTCTACTCTCGGTTTCCTTGAGTTCAACTTTTTTTACATTTCACATATGAGATCATGCAGTATCTGTCTTTCTGGCTTATTTTGCTTAGCATAATGTCCTCCAGGTGTATCCAAGCAGCTGTAAATGGCAGGATTTTCTTCTTATGTAAATTTAAATTTTCATGTCTGTTTATTCTTCCTTAATTTTGCATGGTTTCTCAGCATTTCCTTGTCTTTCATGTCATTGACATTTTTGAAGAATATAGGCCAGTTATTTTATAGAATGTTCCTCAGTTTAAGTTTGTCAGTGTTTCCTCATGATCACATTCAGGTTATATCTCTGGCCAAAATACTACTTAAGTGATCTTGTGTTGCTTTTAGGGAATCACATTCAGAGACACATATTTATCTGCCTCTTATTGATGATGACGATTATTAATAATAATCATCTGGTCAAAGTATTGTCCACTTTCTTCCACTTTTTCTGCTGCATAGTTAGATTTTTCTCCTTGTAATTTATAATCAATCTGTGGGATAATACACTGAGAACATACAAATATCCTCTCCTCATGAAACTTACACTTCAATATTTAGTATCCTCTGATGATTCTTGCCTAATCAATCTTTACTATGATAGTTGTACATAGTAATTTTCTAACTCTACCACCTTTTCCATATTTTTAATTGGCATTCTGCTGTAATAAAGGGTCTTCTTATCTCTCTTACTTTTTGATTTATCTATTCATTATTATTATGGATTCATGGATTTCTATGTTATTCAATGGGTAATAACCCATTACTGTCCTAATTTATTCTGATGCTCAGATTGTCCCGGATTTGGCCAGTTGGAGTCCCTTTTGCAGCCTCATGTGGCCAACCTTCTTTGAGCAGTCCCTTACTTTTTGGCATAACATACAATGTTCCAAGCACATTTGGTACCTTCTCTGCTCCCGCCCTGGAATCTGACATTTCTACAAGGAGCGCTTTTCCTTTTGGTGGAAAATGGTATTTAGAAATCAAGATCTGAGAAAAACGGATACAGGCCATTTTTAACAAAAGGGCAAAAGATAGTACCTATGATCAGAACCCAAAGTTTCATTCTTAATTCAAGGAATCAAAAGTAAACTTAGTGCCAAAGAGCTTAACAAAGTTCAGAGCTCAGATTCAGTGTGAAACTCATCTCATCATTATGGGTAAAGTGACTTTGAATGGGTGCAGACCCAAAGATTCCCAAATGTGTTCTTTCTTACCATATCAAAGAGGATGGAAACTGGGATCTCAACAGAATCTAGGTAGCACCTTCAAATTGTTAAAACTCAACAATAGAGGAACATCAGTGACCTGCCTATGTCACAGTAATGGAAGTACCTTTAGCTTGCTGCAGCAAGAGAGAACACCCCGTAGGCAAAGTTTAGGAACATCTTAATCTGGAAAAGTCAGGAAGGACTTTTAAATGAATATTAGGTACTTATGGGGCAAAATAAATATCTTTTCTTCTGGGGCAAAATAAATAAAATAAGCACTAGTACTTGGATCAAGTGCTCTAGGTGGGTTTGTTTTTTTTTTTTTAAGATCTTATTTATTTGAGTGAGAGAGTGAGAGAGATCACAGAGGGAGAGGGAGAGACAGAAGCAGACTTGCTGCTGAGTGGAGAGCTTGAAGTGGGGCTCCGTCCCAGGACCCTGGGACCATGACCTGAGTTGAAGTTACCCCAGGTGCCCCAGGAAGAATCAGTTTTGTAAAGAAAAATTCTCCCTAGGTTACAAAATTACTTAAGTAAAATTCCAAAAAAAAAAAAATTCAGCATTTTTGTTTTTGACAGTAGAAAGTTGAAAGAGGATTTAAAAATTCATCTAGAGGAGGGGTGCCTGGGTGGCTTAGTTGGTTACTGCCTGACTCTTGATCTCAGCTCAGGTCTTGATCTCAAGGTTGTGAGTGCAAGCCCTGTTTTGGGCTTCATGCTGGGCATGAAGACTACTTAAAAAATAAATAAATGAAAAATAAAAATTCAGGGCGCCTGGGTGGCTCAGTCGGTTAAGCATCTCCCTTCGGCTCAGGTCATGATCTCAGGGTCCTGGGACCGAGTCCCGCATCGGGCTCTCTGCTCTGCGGAGACCCTGTTTCTCCCTCTCCCTCTGCTGTTCCCCCTGCTCTTCTCTCTCTGTCTGTCAAATAAATAAATAAAATCTTAAAAAAAAATTCATCTAGAGGAATAAATTTGTGATTATTATGAAAATAATCAGGAAATCTGTGAAAAATAATACTGAATGGTATTTCATTTTTCTCCTGATTCTGTGCTAAAAAATATTAAAAAAAAATAATAAATCCCAAAGGACAGCAATGCAAGGAAGAGTTTGGGTGGAAGAAGGAAGAGGCATGTATTATCTCCACCATCATCAAAGGAATTATAATAACCATATACAAAAATTATATTATATATAATTTATATTACATATAATTTATATATAATTTATATGTAATATATATAAATTATATATAATATATATATAATTATATGTAATGTAAATAAGGAATAATGTAAATTATATATATGTCCCATATATATAATATATATATAAATTATATATAATATGTCCCATATATATCTTCCAGAATTAAAAGCTCTAAGTATCCAGATTGAAAAATATATATAATTTATATGTAATATATAAAAATTATATATAATATGTCCCATATATATCTTCCAGAATTTAAAGCTCTAAGTATCCAGATTGAAAAGGAAAAGAATGTTTCCTTCACAATCAATAAAAAGAGATGCACAACAAGGCATATTTTTTCATTTCCCTGATTTTAATACATCAAGGAAAGGGAAGATTCAGAGAACCTCAGGGAGGATGGGAAGGCATATTCTGAATAAAAGAATGAGAATTAGGATTTCATTATGCTCTTCATAGGCTAGGGTTGCCAGATTTGGCAATAAAAATATAGGACATCTAGTTAAATTTGAATTTAAGATGAATGAGTAATTATTTAGTGTAAGTATATCCCAAATATTACAAAGGATATACTAAAAAAATTGTTCATCTGATTCACATTTAACTGGGTGAGTTTAAGTCACCCAGCAATCCTACAGTAGCAACAATGGGTGTTAACTCTGGTAAGAACATTCAAGTAAGCATTATTTACTTGTCCCCTACTGTAAGAAACCAAATAATGTAACAAGGAGAAAAACAAAAGAGCAACAGCAGAACACCCCGTCCTGCTATTTTTAGTAAAATAGGCAACAGATAATACCTGCAGAAACCAAGGACTTTTAAATTGCTATTAGAAGGAAATTGTGAAGAAATCGTACAGAGACATCAAGGCTCCTCATGAGTAGCAGATCTCAGAAAGTACCAGCAAAAGTATACTTCGTGAAAAGGAGAAACTCATCCAGAAATGCAAATTCCTTAACCTGTAAATCTAACAACTGAGGGGTGAGCTTCAGAAGAAGTCATGAGGTTGGGATACAGAGAAAATGCACAGAGAGTATCTAAGAGGGCTCCTAGCAGCAGATCTCAGAAAGATCCAGCAGAATCTTACTCTATGAAGGTCGAGGGCTCATTGGTAAATGCAAGGGCCCTGTACTATTTGCCGCTGCTGGTGAAAGGTCTGGGAATGCAGGGCTGGTGACAGAAATCCTTCCAGACTCAGCTTGGGTCAGAGGACCAAAGGGAACAGGGCTACACAAAATATTTCTGAGGGGAGTCATCGTGGCTGCAATCAGTCAGTGGTCTCTATGACAGTGAAGAGAGGGCCTTAGAAAGGTCTGAAGCCCGGCAGGGAGCCCTGACCCCTCTCACCAACCATAAACTCAAATGCAAAAGCTGGACCAGGAAAAAACAAGTCATTATAAATAAATGTTGAAGAAAACTATGGCACAATATTAGCACAAAAATTTCGTAAGGAAAAATGTGAAAAAGCTGCAAAAATGACAAACGCATTAAAGACATTCACAAAAAAGGTATGTAATTATCATCTCCATGTAGGAAGACTGCAGAACACACATGTAGAAACTCATACATTAGTAAATTTTTCTTTGACACTTTTGCAGGGCTAATTGTGGATTTAGAAAGTCCTTGTCCTTCAGATAACAGAAAAATATTCGTGTATTTTTTTTATTTCAGTCCAATTTTTACATTTTATTAATCTGGAATTTTTTATGAAATATAGTTTGAAGTAGGAACATAATTATTTCTCATTCACCAGTTAACTCAGTATCATTCATTGAATAAACCTTCCTTTCCCTGCTTATTGAAGGTTCTACTTTAATCATATTCTAAATTTGTATGTACATGAATACATAATACATGCGTACATATACACATACATATATATCAATTGCTTTTTGGGCACTCTCTTCAGTTTCAATCTTTTCCCTGGATTTTATACCTTAATAAGAAACGAGCAAATACTTTTTTATGTTTTCAATGAGATTTATTTATATTTAAGTAAAAGTAGCAAATGTTAATATAAGTTATTTCCTTAATCAGATTATATTTATTTTGTACGACCACATTGTTATCAAGCAGCATTATGGAATGTTCCCTGGGTCCACAGTTCTGAACTTTCCAGCTATTATATGCATCCTCTTTTCCAAGTTTAAACATGACCTTGTACACTGAAGAAGCATGGCTTGTTATTGCAAAGTTGTCATGTGTGACAACCTGACATCACAGGAGAAGCTTCTTGATGAAGAATGTTTTATCTTTCATTCATTTACAAAGTGGTATTTTTCTTTTTATGTGATTATCCAACCCATGAGATTTTGTTTTCAATTCTTTTTTCTTCTGATACTATGAAATCAAACCAGTTAAAATCAAGCAGTATAGCAATAAAACCAACCAAATACATAGGATGTTATCTTATATAGGATATTTTAGATGATATTTATGTTTTATAGTACACATCTGTATTTAATGTACTTGGCAATAAAAAGTTAGAAGCATGTAAACAAACAAAAAAATTCAAATCGATGCATTGTTTTAACACTCACAAAAACCTGGGTTTATTTCTTTTTCAGGAGTGCAGTGGAATAGTTTTATATTAAAATAAAAAGGTCTTGCTGCCTTTTTTTTTTGGATTCTTATTTTATACATTTTTAGGTAACAGAATAATCCTGTAATTTCATTGCAAAAACACCATTACTTGGTTAGATATGATTATCAGATTTTAGGCCAACTTTGCTTCCCTCACATTCATGAACATTGATTATTTCACTGTTTACTTTTCCAAACATGTGCTTATGCTAAAGATCTAAAAACTAAAATGGGGAGTCATTGGTAATAATAAATGTACAGTGATTGAAAGGACAATGACAAATCTTAGGGGCTGAAGTTTTTGTTGCTATGATGAGTTCTATTGTGTTAAGTTAGCTGTGCAGAGAAACATTTGGAGACGGGAAAATGCATTATTTCCAAGAAACCATATTGCATGCTTAATTGACTGCTAGAAATTCTCTGGTTTGATGCATCACTGATATTAATGATGGAATCTACATGCAGCTTCTTCAGCAAGCTCGTTGCTCCATCAAGAGCCAGCGATATTACAGATGTCTCAAACAGCCTGTCACTATGTGTCTCTGTGCTCACCGCCAGGGAGGTTGCAGATTCTCCTACAAAATCCAGTGTTAGATTCAGAACTGAAGGTGTTTTATTTCAGTTACCTACAATACCTATCAAAGACAAATTAAAAAAAAACAGCAAATTTTGTTAGAGTTCTTATAGTACTTTTTATAGTTAACATGAGTTATTTTTGTGTCTAGTACAAATTTTTGCTTAAAAATACAAATTGTTAATAGGAACTATTATTATTGAGGTGACTTAGAAATTATTTTATGATCTATTCAGAGGAATTCCAGCATAAACAACAGTTAAAATATTTACATATATTTTTATCTCAAATGACTTAAAAAAACACTTTGTATTAGGTAAAATTTCAAACCCACAAAGTAAAATGAACCATCCCCACATACCCATCAACCATCCTAAAAGATTATCAACAATTCTGTTTGTCTTTCTTCGGTAACATTTGTTGATTGTTTAAATAGCAGGCAGTTTCCCAAATCTGGTTTACCTTTTTCAAAATTCACAAAACCCAAGTGAGCTAGGTTAGAGGCAGGTTACTAAAGCTAATAAAGCTTGTTTGCATGAGTACCTTCCGATATGTTCACATGTGTATATATTTTTGTTAAATTTGCAAAAGTTAGATATTTCAACCATAATCGGTTAAGACGACTGTCTTTCCCTTTCAATTGTCCAATTTCAATTCAATTCCCTTTCCCTTAGTCATATTTTCTCCTCTGATTATAACAAGGGGGTGGCAGTGGGCATTTCTGAGATTTTGTTAAGGGATATATTTATTTTTGTGCATTGCTATCTCTTCTATGTGTAGTTATATTAATGGTGGCCATTCCAGTTTGCAGTGTCTTCTAGCAAAAATATGAATATGGTCAATTCAAAGAATATTTAAGAGGGCTCACTCCATAGAAAATTTGAAATGCCCTGAAATCTTATAGCTCAGATATTAGAGAAACTTAATAGAGGTTTCCCCAAATTTGACAACAATCTTAAAACTTACATTGCTACTGAAGAGTTAGAATTTGAAAGAAAACTCTGTAAAGTGTAAAAAAAAAAAAAGCAATTTTTCATCCACTATGCTAGAGGACAGTCCAAATTATTTTTTTTTCTATTGCAAAGTTGTCAAATGAAAAGTCAGTCAACATGTATGCAACCCCCCAAAAGTAAGATAAATGTATTATAGAGATGTTAGTAAAAATATTATGTAATTCCCCCTACATTAAGTGGTATTTGAGAAATTTGTTAACTTTTAAACATTATATCATTTTGGGGCATCTAGCTAGTTCAGTCGGTAGAGCACATGACTCTTGATCTCAAGCCCCCCGTTAGACATGGAGCCTACACAGAGTTGTAACTGATTGTGTATTTATAATTTTGTGTTTCTTTTCTTAAAGTGAGTTCTCCAAATACTATTAAGCCTTAGGTTCTACAAATCCTGGATCCATCCCTACAGTAGATAGTATTATTATCCCTGTTTAAATTAAAATTCAGAGAGGTCAAGTGACTTTCTGAAGGCCACACATTTATCAAGATGTAGAGCAGGCTTTTAAACCAGACTTTCTGACCCTAAAACATAGAATTTTGTATGTCATCTTGGCTAAGCTATGATACCAAGTTGTCTAGATGTTGCTGTGAAGGTATTTTTTAGATGAGATTAACATTTAAGCAGTAGATTTTCAGTAAAGCATATAACTAACCCTCTATGATATAGATAAGTCTCACCCAAGCAGTTGAAGGCCTTAAGAGAAAGAGTGAGGTCCTTTGAGTAAGGAGGAATTCTGCCTTCACACCACCTTTGAACTCAAGACTGCAGCATCAACTCTTCCCTGGGGCTGCAGCCTACTAGCCTGTCTTGCAAATTTTGGACTCACCAGTCCTTACAGCTGTATGTGCCAATTCTTTCAATGTCTCTTTATAAACATCCTATTGGTTTTGTTTCTCTGGAGAACCATGACTAGTGCAATAAGACATACAAAGGACTCTGGGACTACATCAAAATAAAAAGCTTTGGCACAGTGAAGGAAACCATCAGCAAAACAAAAAGGCAACCTACTGAATAAGAGAAGATATTTGCAAATGACCTATCCAATAAAAGGTTAATACCCAAAATATTTAAAAAACTTATACAACTCAACACCAAAAAACCCCCCAAACAATCCAATTCAAAAAATTGGCAGAAGACCTGCACAGACATTTTTCCAAAGAGGACATACTGATAGCTAACAGACAAATGAAAAGATGCTCAACATCATTAATCATCAGGGAAATGCAAATCAAAGCCACAGTGAGACATCACCTGACACATGTCAGAATGCCTAAAATCAAAAACACAGGACAAACAAGTGTTGACAAGGATTAGAGAAAAGGGAACCCTCATACACTATTGGTGGGAATGTAAATTGGTACAGCCACTGTGGAAAACAGTATGGAGTTTCCTCAAAAAAATAAAAAATAGAAATACCATATGATCCAACAATCCCACTACTGGGTATTTACCTGAAGAAAACAAAAACAGTAATCTGAAAAGATATACGTACCCTTATGTTTATTAAGGCATTATTTGCGATAGCCAAGATATGGAAGCAATCTAAGAGTCCATCAATAGACGAATGGATAAGGAGGATGTAGTGTGTGTACACATACACACACACAGAGACACTTTGGAATATTATGCAGCCATAAAAGGACAAGATTATGCCATTTGTGGCAACATGGATGGACCTAGAGAATATTATACTAAGTGAGATAAGTCAGGCTGAGAAAGACAAATACCATATGATTTCTCTCATATGTAGAATCTAAAAAACAAAAACAAAGGAATAAACAAAAGCAGAATCATACCTGTAAATACAGAGAACAAACTGATGGTTTCCAGAAGGGTTAGGGTGAGGGATGGGCAAAATGAGTAAAGGGGCTTGGAAGATACAGGCTTCCAGTTATGGAATGAATAAGTCATGGAAATAAAAGGCACAGCAAAAGGAATACAGTCAATGGTATTATAATAGGGTTGTATGGTAACAGATGGTAGCTACATTTAGGGTGAGCATAGCATAATATATAAACTTGTTGAATCACTATATTGTATACCTGAAACTAATGTAACATTTTGGTCTCAAAAAACTAATAAAAAAAAGTTCTTCAAAAAATACAAAGAACTATATGTTAGTGTTGACTCTAATAGCTACTAATCATAAAATCTTGGCAATTCATTTAACCTCTTTAGGTTTTAGTCTCATTATCTCCAAAGTGAGGAAGTCATTTTAGACCAGGATTTCTTAATTTTGGGTTAGGTAATACTTTGTTGTAGGGGGGACTATCCTGTACTTTGTAGGATGTTTTGCAACATCTGTGGCTCTGTCCACTAGATGCCAGTAGTTCACCCAGTTGTGACAACCACATATCTCTCCAGACATTTTCAAATATCCCCTAGTTGAGGGGCAAGGGACAAAAGTTTCTCCCATCGTATTTGAGCACTGCTCTATTAGGTCATCTTTAAGTTATAATATATGCATATGTAATATTGTAGAGATTAAACTGGTTGAGGCAGCTTTGGAAACTTCAGGAGAAAGCTGTTTGACCATTTAGTGGGATGTTACAGAGGTGATATTTTAATATTCTATAATTCTTTCTTTTAAAGATTTTATTTATTTATTTTGACAGAGAGAGAGACAGCGAGACAGCGAGAGAGGGAACACAATCAGGGGGAGAGGGAGAGGGAGAAGCAGACTCCCCTCTGAGCAGGGAGCCTGATGCGGGGCTGGATCCTAGGACCCTGGGATCATGACCTGAGCCGAAGGCAGACACTTAACGACTGAGCCACCCAGGCACCCCAATATTCTATAATTCTTATAAATAAAGTTTTCGTTAGTTCCTATAAGAAAGAAGCAAAAAATGGAGAAAAGCCTGAAAGATTGACAACATGAAGCTCTTGGCAGTGAGCTGCAGGCAACTTGAGGGCAGTCACAGGAATGAGAGATAATAGGTACAAAGGGGAGGGGGAGGATGGAATTTAGCGCTTATCCTCTCAGAAACGAATCTTAGCTGGGAAATGATTGTTGTTTCAAATCCAAGCCACCAGTGGCTACCTCGCGCTCAGCACTGGGTGGAGGACGCAGTCTACCATAGGGTCCATAAGGTGGGGGTTGCTAGGCTTCGTGCATGCATGCATGCATGGGAATTTGTCAAAGTCTACATGATTTTGCAGTGCATAATACCTTGCTAATAGTCATGCAAAGAAAGTTATTTTTCCAAAGAATACTTTTTGGGGTGGAGCGAGGAGGGAGTATGATTTGCCTGAGTATGTGTAGTCATCTTCAGGCTTCTGTTAGATGACCAAAAAGAGAAAAACATAGCAGCATTCCACTAGATGGTGCTATACCGGACTAATTCATGAAGCATGGCTAAATTAGGTTGGATGTGACCCTGTCTTTCCCAGCATATTTTCTCAGTCCTTTTGAAATAATTTGGATTTAGCTATACTTGAAATGAAAGATACCTGACAATTAAGAAAATTTTTCCATTCTAGTGTTAATCTCCACTTCTGATTCTATGCACATTTCTATTCAAAGCAACTTGACAACAAAGTGAGGCTCAGGCCCAGAAAGCACCAGAACATATTGTGTTCTTAGCAAAAGATTTGTTCCTTTTTTCTATTTGAATTAATGTCGTAGTCAGGTGATTAATAACACTACTACTGGGTTGCAGGTATAAACAAAACTGATATAAAACTCTTCTAACTTTAATTTCTTCAACGCTCTACTGACTAATAGTCAGAGATGAGTTTTGTGCCTACCCTTGGCACTCTGAGGTATTAAAAAGGCAGAAGTTGGGATATTAAAATACTTTCCAGAGCTCTGAGATACAATAATGTGCTCCAAAGGGTAGCCCTATATAGCAGACCCTTGGAGCTCTGGTTACATGGCATTTAGCAAGGGAACTTGGCTATTATACATCTGGATGACTGGGCAGCCTCGTATCAAAATGAGCAGTTCTAACGGCTCATTTAAGCAATTATCTCCTAACTGGGAATTTGTGAGATTCACAATCTACTGAAATTTTTAATCATTTGGGGAGAAAAAGGACACAAATATCATATCTTTTATAAATATGCAAGTTGGTCTGCCAGTATGGATGAGCCAAGGGAAAGACCACCCACCCTGCAGTTGCTATAAGTGGTTTTTTTGTTTTACTATTGTTGACCGTCATCAGAGCTAGGCTTAGTTATACAGCAAAACTGTAAGCCACCCTCAAGGGTGCTGGGGGTGGTAGTCAGCAATGGGTAGACGGTGGGTGGAGGGAATTACTGCATTACCCACAGCTCCAATCCTATTTAAAGCACTGTCAGAACATAAAGACAAATAAAATGGTCTCAAAGGTGGCTAGAGTTAGGCAAAGAACATGTAAATTGAAAGTCAAAGATAAAAGTAAACAAAATGGAAGAAAAACCTATCCTCGTGTATTTACCATATACCTCTATTAATCAAAAAATATTAAAAACACAATAATGCATTTTTTCCCATATTTTCCATCAAAATAATGGAGAGGAAGCATGAGCACAAGTGAACCAGCCAGCACATTGGGTTGTTAAAGCAAGCACAAACTTCCACTCGACAGTTTTGCCTAAGGGCAGGGCCTGACTATAAAGTGTATTTCCTTCAAAACTCAGTAGAAGCCATTATTTTTCTTTGTATAATAGAAACATCTTGGTAAAAACCCTTTTCAAACCAATTCAAACTATAACAACTGATTTAAAGATTTAAAGACAGTGAGAAGCAGGAGGGAGAATGGCGGAGGGGACCCCGCCAGTGGTTGGTATTTCCAGCCAGCAGTTGGTGCCAAAAACAAACGACTGTTTACAATTGTAAGTTCAGTCCCATTGACGTACCTCAGAGATTTCCCTAGGATCTGTATCTCCCCTGTTGCAGAGAAACAATTCCTAAATTATCAAGTGTTCCTGCTTTGGCTCCTTTCTACTCCCACCCACAAGTTAACATACATTCTATGAAGAAAAAAAAAGTTTCTCAGTAAAACACATTTGAAAAACATTACATGCTCTATAACCTTCGTAGAGATTTCTGGTGCACTTGGGCATATTAAACAGTATAAAATACTCTGAGAGGTTCTGGAAAAGGAAAATCTGTATTTGAACTTAGCATTCCCAAATTTAAATCCTCTTCTCCATCTTCACCTCCACCCCCACGAATACCTATTAGCATTTCTTGGGCCACTGGCATTCTCTAATAGGATGTTCACAAAATGCTATTCCACGGAGAAAAGTATTACATCCTCCTGCCACGTGGAAGGGATTGTGACAATTGAGAGGACTTACCAAAAGGATCTACTTAATGTCCTGAGAGTTCAGATTTTTGCTTAAATTTGGCTTCTTGGTACAGTTGTTTAGCTTTTGCCCTATCATTCTCCTAATTGAAACATCATCTGTGTTGGGAAATAACTGTTTTGTGACTCCTGTAAAAAACAACAATAACACACAGAAATCCTTTTTGAGGCCTTTGCATCTTAGGGTATGAACTGAGATAAAACATTAAGCAATCCACAATGTAATTTTGTCTCCATTTTGCAAAAGGAGCCCAAACCTCTATGAGAAATGGCATATTTAAAATACAGAGAGCTCAGATTCAGTGATTCCCTAAATTTTTTGATGTTTGCAAAAAATTATTTGATATCTAGATTATTACAGTTGAGGAGATTCATTAACTTAAACACCCTAAGTAGGATTAAGGAGGGCATGTGATGTAATGAGAACTGGGTGTTACATACAAATGATGAATCACTGAACTCTACCTCTGAAACTAACAATATACTATATGTTAATTAATTGAATTTAAATAAAATAAAATAAAATTAAAAAAACTCCATAAGTAGGAAATCAGCCCCTATTTTTCTAGACTAAAAGATAAGGGATCTAGAACCAAGATAAGAAAGAGAAAATAAGATATAAACTGTTACTGAAATTTTGTTTGAAAGGATTTTGAAATGCATTTTTCTGAAGTTATGAATTTTATGAATTCCAACATTTCAGTGAAATAAAATTTAGTTTTATTTTAGTAACTGCTCTAATGTAATTTTTTTTCTATAAAATTTACCATATTTAATAAGAGGTTTAGGCTCTCTTGAGATTTTTCTTTTACAGAAAAATAAACAACAAAAAGACCATGAAAGAATAACTTAACCTTGAATGGTAAAATAATTTCAAATTCATGTGACAATGTAATACAATCATATTATACCTATGATTTCTTGAACTTCATTCTGATTCATAGCTGGTTTTACGGCTTTGTCCCTCGAAGTAGAGGACTTTGCCCCGGTCAGGCTGTGCGTGGCCATATACTCATTTGTGTAGAGTACTTGCATTAAATCATTAATGAACTTCTGAGGCTTGCTCTTGTTACAACGGGCAATCTGCCATTTTTCAATCTTGAACTAAAAAAATACAAAATAATAATTAAAACTGGAAAAAGAAAAGGAAAGTAGTATCTGGAGAAATATTTTACTAATTCAGTTAAGACAAAACAGAAAACAAACTCAACATTCTTGGGGCGCCTGGGTGGCTCAGTCATTAATCGGCTGCCTTCGGCTCCGGTCATGATCCCAGGATCCTGGGATTGAGCCCCGTATCGGGCTCCCCGCTCCGCGGGAAGCCTGCCTCTCCCTCTCCCACTCCCCCTGCTTGTGTTCCCTCTCTCGCTGTCTCTCTCTCTCTCTCTGTCGAATAAATAAATAAAAGCTTTAAAAACAATAACAACAAAACAAAATCAACATTCTTTAAGGGGATGTATTTTACTTTTAATACATATTTTACATTTCAGGGGTTAGAGTTTGATGCTTCCTTTGGTACAATTCCTAATATTTATGAGGTATTTGTTCCAGAGTATATACAAGCTCTTGTCATGTGATCTGGATCGGATGGTTTAAGGAGGAGTCCCACCCTCAACACCTCCTACTAAGTGTGGTAGGCAGAATAACGGTCTGACGAAGATACCCATATCCCTGGAAGCTGTGGATCTGTGACTTTATGGGGATGTGATCAAAGTTAAGTACCTTGAGATGGGGAGATTATCCTGGATTATTCAGGTGGGCCCAATTTTATCACAGGAGCTCTTAAATGCGCAAGAGGGAGGCAGAAGATTGGGCCAGAAAAAAGAGGCAGAAGAAGGACGACAGATTGGAAGAGTGAGAGGGGCTTTGCCTCCATGGCTGGCTTTGAAGGTGGTGGAATGGGCCATAAATCAGAGAATGTGGTTGCCTCCAGAAGTTGCCTCTAGAAGTGGGTTGCCTCTACAGTCAGCAAAAAAATAAACTCAGTTCTACAACCACAGGAAATTGAATTCTACAATAACCTAAAGAAGCAGGAAACAGGTTTTTCCATAGAGCCTCCAGAAAGGAATGCACCTGCTGACTCCTTGATTTTACCACACTGCAGACCTACAGAACTCTAGATAATACATTTGTGTTATTACAAATCACTAAGTTTGTGGTCATCTGTGACATAGCAAAAGGAAACTGATATACCAAGATTCAAATATTCTAAACGTTAGATTGTTAGTATTTAATTATTGCTCTGGAAGGCATATTTTCCAAAGCTGATACCCGATTCTAATGAAACTCTTGTCTTTTTGGCTTCTGTTTCTTGAAGAGAAATTGGGGAAGTAAGAAAAGATTATATTCTTCCAGCGTGCAGAAGCTTAAATTTACCTTCACTCAATGATATAATTTTGTAACCCTCAATGCATAGTTATTCATCACTGATTTAAGAATTTTCTAGTTTAATAATTTCATCATTGACCACAATTTGACTTTAGTTTTCTCAACTGGATATTTGTGAAACAAACTTTTTTTGATTTATTGTTAAAAAATTGTTTTATGTAATTGCAATGTTATGGTCATGACCAAAATTTACCTAAAGTTACCTGATAAAACAAGGATCATTTTGTAGTCTTTTTTTAAAAAAAATTTATTTTTAAGTAATCTCAACACCCAATGTGGGGCTTGAACTCACAACCCTTAGATCAAAATCGCATGCTCCACTGACTGAGCCAGCCAGGTGCCCCATCATTTTGTTGTCTTATTTTAATTTTTGTATTTACTGTATCCCAGAGAAAGATAGGGCAGGCGTTCCAACTGACCTGTTTCTCATCAGTATGATGCTCTTCTTCAGCTTTCAAGGAAATCGGTGAACTGGAATTAGAGTTAGAATTACTGCACGTAGAGGCAAAAGAATCTGGTGAGGAGTTGTTTGTTGCTCTCCATAGGGTGGATGCAGGTGTGGACATGGTTCCTCCACCCTTAAGCAGAGCCTCTGCCATACCAACCAATTCTTCAAACTGGGTGACTGCTTGTGGTAACACTAAAATGGCAAGAAAAAGTAACACTTTACAAATATTTTTAATAACAGGGGCATGTATTCCTATTTTTTATTGTGTATATATACATATCATATTGCATGTATAGAGTGGAGCAAATTATTAACATTTACTACTTTTGGAAAATAAACATGGTAAGAAGAGTGGTTGGGATATATTTACTTTTTATTATTTAATTTAATAATGGCTTAATAATAAATCAATTAAAAAGCATTTGGTTGTTGCATTTAAATGTATATGTATTACTTCATAACTAAAATGAATGGTTTAAAGAATTGATTCTTTTTTCTAATTGCTAATAGTATTATTTGAAGGTTTTTAATCTCATGAGGAGACATTGTTGATTCTATCATCAATCACCTTCCAGATATTCATATCAAGCCAGTTTAAATGACCATTAAAATAAACCATTTCCATTTAAATTTATTAAAATGCATTTTCAGTGACCTTTGTGTGTGGTTTTCCGTGGAGTCACGTTTCATCAAATTAACAAAAATTCATTGCCACGATTCAAAACTATGTTTTCACATATTAAGGATGAATTTTGGTAATCAGCTGAATGTTCTCTTTGTTCCTCTTCTTTTTATTTAAGATCTTATTTATTTATTTGACACAGAGAGAGAGAGCATGAAGGAGGGAGAGGGGCAGAAGGAGAGGGAGAAGCAGACTCCCTGCTGAGCAGGGATCCCAGGACCTGAGTCAAAGACAGATACTTAACTGACTTAGCCACCCGGATGCCCGCTTTGTTCCTTTTTTAATGGAAACTTACACATTCAAAGGTTCATGCCTCCATATAAGATGGTCTTCTCTATTTATGGTTATATCTAGTTTGTTTCCTAAGGACAAATAGCATTTTGTTGGAGTTGGAAGACACTTTGAACCCTCTCTGATTCAACTCCTCACTGTATGGTTAAGGGTACTGGCTGCTGGAGAAGTAACAAGACTGAAACTTTTTTCTTAAGCATATTACTAAGCTATAATCTTTGGACTAATATTTGATGTGAGAGCTGAAAATCAGTAGCTAAAGGGAGTTGAGTTTGACAAAATGATATATCCAGCTAATGCACACCCAACAAGATATAGAACATCTCCACCCTCCCAGAAATTTGCCTCATGCCCCTTCCAAGTCAATCCCTGGACTCACTTTAGAGGCAACCACTGATTTGACTTCTTTAGCCAGAGAAAATTTTGCTTGTTCTAGAATTACATATAAATGGGTTCAAATGGTATATTCTGGGTTTTTTTGGTCTGACTTTTTTTTTTTTTGCTATGGATAATGCTTTCAAATTCCTTCATGTTGTCGTATGTATCTGTTATTCATTCTTTTTTGTTGCTGACTAATAATATTTCATTATATGGATACTCCACAATTAAAGTTTCATTCACCTGTTGATGGGTTATTTTCCAGTTGAAAACATGACTTTAATGGTTCCCTAATATTCTAAGGTATTGATGTTTTATAATTTATTTAAATGTTCTCTTTTTTTCAAATTTAGGTTGCTTCCAATTTTTCTTATTCATTTATTTGTTTGTTTGAGAGAGGGAGAGAGAGCAAAGCAGGGAGGGGCAGAGGGAGATGGGAGAGAATTTTAAGCAAACTCCGTGCTGAGCACAGAGATGACTTAGGGCTCCATCCATAGACCCTGAGATCATAACCTGAGCCAAAACCAAGAGTGGGTCGTTTAACTTACTGCGCCACCCAGGCACCCCGCTTCCAATTTTTCTTTATTACAAACAAAACTCGTATGAACCGTCTAGCACATACATCTTTGTACGTATCTCTGATCACAGTGCTACAAATTCCTGAAAGCATAATAACATGGTCAAAGGTATAAATGTTTTCTGACCTCAACTAATACTGCTGAATTGCTCTCCAGAAAGATTCTTCCAACTTACATGGCCACCAGCAATGTAAGAAGTCAGCCTTTGCTCTACACTATCAACAGGTGTTAGTCATTAACAATAATCTTCACTACTTTGATAGGTTGACATCTTAGTAAAATTTAAATTGCAATTATTTTATTCTTGTGAAGTTAAATATATACTTATTTATTGACTATTTGAGCTTCTATGAATTATCTATTAGACCACAGAATATTAGCAGCTTTTTTTTTAAAGTAATCTCTATACCCAATGTGGAGCTTGGACTCATGACCCCCGAGATCAAGAGTTGTATTCTCCACAAATTGCCAGCCAGGTGCTCCTAGTATTTTTTCTATTTTTAATAGACTTGGATAGTTTTTGTAAAGTGTGCCTAGTGTATTATAAGCACAGTGTGTTACTCCCTTACATATTAAGTATTTTAAAACTTTTATTTGCCATAAGTTGCAAGTATTTTTCTTAGAGTTTTTCTTTGTTTTAAAGATTTTATATATTTATTTGACAGAGACACAGCGAGAGAAGGAACACAAGCAGAGGGAGTGGGAGAGGGAGAAGCAGGCTTCCCGCTGAGTAGGGAGCCCGACACGGGGCTCGAACTCAGGACCCTGGGACCATGACCTGAGTCGAAGGCAGATGCTTAAAGACTGAGCCACCCAGGTGCCCCGAGTTTTTATCTTTTAATTTCACAATATTTTGAAAGCATACACACATTTTTAGTTTTTATTTTAAAGTAGCAGTCTTTTCTTTAGCTTATTATTCATCTATTTTATGCTTAGAAAGTCATTCACCCTTCAGATCAGTAAAATAGTCATATATTTTGTATAGTTCAAATATCTTTTTACAAGTGAGATTTTTTCTGCCTGGATATATTTTTTTAACTTCTAATGGATAATTTTAAACACAAACAAAAATTGTAAACTCCCATATATCCATCCCCCAGTTTCAACTCACAGCCAGTCTTGTTCCATTGATACCCCTGTCCTTTTTCTCCCCAACCACAAGAATATACTTCAAGCAAATCACAGGCAGCATCTTGTTTTATCTGTAAATATTTCTATATGTATCTCTAAAGGTAAGAAATTTTAAAAATATAAACATAACAATATTGTGACACCCAGAAAGACTTATCAGTAATTTTTCAATATACCATTAAAAAAACCTAGTAAATGTCCAAATTTCTCTGATTTTCTCATTGTTGTTGTTTTTACTTTATTTAATCAGGATCCAAATAAGGTCCATGTTACAGTTGCTGTCTCTCGGGGCACCTGGGTGGCTCAGTAGTTAGGTGTCTGCCTTTGGCTCAGGTCATGATCCCAGGGTCCTGGGATCGAGCCCCACATCGGGCTCCCTACTCAGCGGGAAGCCTGCTTCTCCCTCTCCCACTCCCCCTGCTTGTGTTCCCTCTCTCTCTGTCAAATAAATAAAAAATCTTTAAAAAAAGCAACAAAAAACTAGTTACTGTCTCTTTTAAAAACTACAGGTTTTTTCCTCTCTCTCCTAGTTTTTTTCCTTGGAATTTATTAATTGAAGAAACTGGGCTATTTGTTTTACAGGGTTTCCCACAGTGGGATTTTGCTGATTGTATATTTATTTATTTAAGAGAGAGAATATGAGAGATAGAGAGCACGAGAGGGAAGAGGGTCAGAGGGAGAAGCAGACTCCCGGCTGAGCAGGGAGCCCGATGTGGGACTCGATTCCGGGACTCCAGGATCATGACCGGAGCCAAAGGAAGTCGCTTAACCAACTGAGCCACCCAGGCGCCCTTGAATACAATTATGAACTCATGCATTTATTTTTATTTTTTTAAAAGATTTTACTTATTTGACAGAGAGAGACACAGCGAGAGAGAAAACACAAGCCGGGGGAGTGAGAGAGGGAGAAGCAGGCTTCCCGCTGAGCAGGGAGCCCGATGCGGGGCTTCATCCCAGGATCCTGGGATCATGACCTGAGCCGAAGGCAGACGCTTAACGGCTGAGCCACCCAGGCGCCCCTGAACTCATGCATTTAAATATATATATGATAACCAGCTGTCGTTATCATTAGTATTTTTATTGGAATTCCACTCAAAGTATTAGTTATTTGGGGATGAATTGGCATCTTTCTCCACTGAGTTTTTTATTTTTCTTCATTGATCACATACATTTCTTGTTAGGGTTCTTAGTCGGTATTTTATAGTTGTTTGTAATTAATGTGACTAAATTCTGTTTTTTTCCCCTAAGAAAATAACTCGAAATTTCTGATCTATAAGGAAATTACTGATTTAAAAAAATAGTAGCTGCTAGATTTGGGGCACCTATTATATAATATTCCTTTATCAGTTTTGAAATAAAATAAGGCTTATAATGAATAACAGTAGTTTTCTGCCCTATCACTCACCACTCTTGATTACCACTCTTCGAGATCAGCAATTCCAATTCATTTACCTTTTTCTTCTGGTACTTACTTTCATAGTCTTAAATAATAATATGCATATACAACTGTTTATTGATTTTTCAGATCCATATAATTATTTACTGATTTTCTTTTTTTTTTTTTAAGTAAGCTCTACATGCAACATGGGGCTTGAACTCACCACTCTGAGATCAGGAGTCACATGCTCTATGACTGAGTAAGCTAGGCACTCCTACTTCATGATTTTCAACTATGTAATATGACAATATTGTTCTCTTTCAACTCCTCTCACAGCCACACAGAAATACACATACCTGCTACTCACATGCAAACATACACACACTCTTCTCATCATCCCAGAATAGTGGTAACACAATTGTTAAATAAATATCATGCTTACATTATTACAGTGATGTAAATATTATTCACAATTCATTTTCTTTAAAACATGATTTTCCCCCCTAGAGTTAATAATTACCTTATTATTATTATTGTTTACACTGTTTCACTCTAAATTTCTATACAACTCTAAACTTCCCATCAGAGGTGTAAAATCTCTTTTCAGTCTATTTGGATATATCATGTCATCTGTCAATTTCATATTTTTCTGGGAGCTGTCTCCCCTGGAGCCCTCCGTACTCCTCCACAATCTGGACTAGCTGCTTCTAGCCTACTGTATACTTTTCATCCTGGAGCTTCCTTCACTATCATTTGATGACTCCTCCTTATCTCTCTCCTGAATTGGACCACCTGTTCTCTGCATGTCATGTTTTTATTTCTTTAGGTTTACTCTCTCATTTGGGAGGAGTTTTTCCTCCATTAACCTTTGACAAATAAATCATAGGAAGTACATTAATGAGACGTTGTATGAAAGTATTACCAGTCCTCACATTTGGTTGATAATTTCACTCGGGTATAGAAGTCTAGATTTACATTCCCTTCAGAATTTGGAAGGCATTGCTTAATTATCTTGGAATTTCCAGTGTCACTGGTGAAAAATCCAATGCCATTCTGATTCCCAATCCATAGCAGGGGGCATGCTTATTCTCTCTGAAAGCTTTTGGATCTTCCCTTTATTTCTGCTGTTCTGAAATTTCACAATGTTATGACTTGGACAAGTCTTTTTGCTTTTGCTGTTATCTTTTAATGTAAAAACTTGTGTCCTTCAGTTCTAGAAATTTGTAGTATTAATTTTTAAAATAACTTCTCCCTCTTCTCTCTTGTATCTTTTAGGACCTCTTGTCTTTGAACATTCAACCTCTGGGACTAAATCTTTATTTTTCCTAATCTTTTCTATTTTCCTTTTCTTGGTCTTCTTACTTTAAAATCTACAAGATTTTCTTAACTTTAACTTCCAGACATTTTATTGAATTTCTAGGTTTCTCCCCCTTGTTCTTTGGATATTCCTCTCTTAAACTACCCTGTTCTTGTTTCATGCAGATTTCTTCTGCTCCCTGAATTGTCTCTGTTTCCTTTGATCTTATTTTTTCTCTTTGTTCTTTTGATCTGTGTTCCATGTTAGAGGATTTCCTTAAATAATCACCATCCCTCAGCTTGGCCCGGTGTCCCTGAATTCATAGCTTTGGTCTAACCTCTTCTGAGAGAAAACCTCTATCTTCTACTGTGGTGAAGGGTGGTAGCTGCAGGCTACATAGGAAGAATTTGTGACTTCGTGGTCCCAAAAGGTCTTTATGTAGGTCTTTCAATGACTCTAGTTTTCACACTACCAACACTATCATAATCCCTTTCACAGGTACAAATCCTAAACCATTTATAGTTCTGTGGTGTGATTTGGCTTCTTTCTTTTTAATTTCTCTACCTCTGTCCACTCCTCACCCCCATTCCAGACACTGAGCTTTCAGATTCCTACAGAGTTAGTTACTACTCATCCGTTTTTCGCTTCTAAAATTTTATTGGCATCTTTTATCTGCTGTAGTTTTCTTTCTAGTTTTCCTGACCTTGTGCTTTTATGCATTTTAAGTTTATTTTTAGCAGGATTTCAAGAAAGAAGAAAGAGTCACACATATTTCACTTAAGCTTTATGTCATACTTAAGGAAACCTGGGTAAAACTTAACTGGTTTTTGATTCTTTACTGAAATCTCATTTGTTACAAGAGTTGAGTTTTTAGTCGATGCTTTCTTTTTCCTAGGTATACATTCATTCTCTAAAAATAACACCTTAATATCTTCTATAAAATAGATATTCCCCTTTTTTTCCATTTATATCATATGGTGTTGGTCAGTTGTGGTCCACAAAGCATGTTTCAAATGCTTAAAACATACATGTATAGCAGACACACATTTGCCATTCTGAATGTCTAAAATGGCATATATATTCTGCCATTTTTCCTCAGTTAGTAGGCTTAATAAACTGAAAAAGAGCCCTGATTCTTAGTTCAAAGAGTTATTAAGAGCATTACTGAGCAAAAGATAAATAACCATTTTGCAGTCTTCCCTCAGACCTTTTCTTATTTGGATTATACATAAAATTTCAACTTTCTGTTATCTTCCTACTTCCCAACTGTAGCTTCACAAGGAGGTCTCCTATGATCATGTTATTTAGGATTATATTTAAGTTCGTGTTTTTATGATCTCCTTCAAATCCCAATCCTCTTTTACCTTCCTTATTTTTTCCATAGTACTATCAACTAACATATTATAAAATTTACTCAATTATTATGTATTGTAGTTTGTGACTGTCTTGCCCCACTAGAATGTAGGCTCCATGAGAGCAAGGATCTTTGTTTTATTTGCTGGATTTTCCTAGGTACTTAGAGCAGTGCCTAATATATAGTAGGACTTTATATATATTACTGAATGAGTAAATACATGCATGAATACCACAGCAGCAGTAGGTAGTTCCTGACTTTTCCTGTTGCCTGAAGTCCAGCCAATAGCCAACTCTACAACTTGGTTTCTGGAGGTACACTTGTGTGTGTGTTTGGAGGGGATAGACAATATTAAATATATAATAGATTATGTAGAGAGTTGTAAGTGCCAAAGAGGAAATGAAGCAGGGGAGGATAAAAACTGTTGCAGAGAGGTTGAAATTTTATTTTATTTTAACTTTTTTTAAAGATTTTATTTATTCATTTGAGAGAGAGAGAAACAGAGAGAGCACAAGCAGGGGGAGAGGTGGAGGGAGAACCAGACTCCCCACTGAGCTGGGAGCCTGACGTGGGGCTCGATCCCAGGAACTGGAGATCATGACCTGACCTGAAGGCAGACGCCCAACCATCTGAGCCACCCAGGCACCCTGAGAGGTTGAAATTTTAGATTGAAGAAGGAGTTTAGGGAAAAGATAAATTTAGAGCAAGGTCTTGAAGTGAGTGTACTTACTTGAAGTAGTAAGTGGATATCTGGGGGAAGAACATTCCAGCCTGAGGAAATGACCAGTACAAAGATACTGAAGTAAGATCATGTCTGCTGTCTTCAAAGAAAACACAAGTGGTTCAGTGTGGCTGGATCACAGAGAAGGAGGGGAGAGTAGTAGAAAATAAAGCCAAGCGAGGTAAGTAGAAGGGAAATAGCCAGCTTGTGTAAGGACTAAAGATCATAAAAAATGACTTCTGTTTTCCCCTGAGTGAGGTGGAAATGCACTTAAGGGTTTTGAAGAGAGAAGTGACATGAACTGACATATGTTTAACAGAATTATTCTTGCAACTGTGCTGAGCATAGACTAGAGAAAAGCAGGAGCAAAAATAGTGACACCAGCTAGGAATCCACCATAATAATCTAGGTGTGAGATAATGGTGGCTTGGACTAGAGTGGCAGTAGTAAGGGTGGGGTAAAAAGGATTGTATCCCAGAAATGTTCTGAAGGTAAAGCCAGTAGGATTTGCCAATGGACTGAATGTAAAATGTAAAAGAAATATAGAAATTGGTTTTTCGTTTGAGAAATTGGAACAATGAAGTTAGCATTAACCAAGATGAGGAAGAAAGAGAAAAACAGGTTGAGGGAGAAGGTCAGGAGTGTGGTTTTGGGCATTTAGTCTGAGACACCTATCAGTCATGTCACGTACACAGTTGGACAATGAGTCTGGAGTTAAAGGGAGGAGTCCAGGCCAGAGAATCATAGCTTACTGATGGATTTTAACATCATATAATTGGATATGATCACCTGTGGAGTGAATGTACATAGAAAGGAAAGAAGTTAAAGGACTGAGTTTGGGGCATCATCAGATATTTAGAGAGTAAGATGATAAAATAAATCAGCCATATGGATTTAGATAGAAAGAAAGATCAGCAGTGTAAGAGGAAAACTGGTAAATGTGATGTCCGAGAAGCTAAATGAGGAAACTTCCAGAGAAGGAGAGATAGCCAAATGTCTCAAATGTTGGTCACAGGGCAATTTGATGATCATTGAGAAATGGCTTTTGAGGGGCACCTGGGTGGCTCAGTTGGTTAAGTGTCTGCCTTGGGCTCAGGTCATGATCTCAGGGTCCTGGGATCAAGCCCCACATTGGGCTCTCTGTTTCTCCCTCTTACTCTCCCTTTGTGCTCTCTCTCTAAAAAAAAAAATGGCTTTTGAGGTTAGCAATATGGAATGTTATGGGTTGAATTGTATCCCCTCAAAAAGATAAATTGGGAGTCCTAACCCCTAGTACCTCAGAGTGTGAACTTATTTGGAAGTAGGGTCTTTTTAGATGTAATAAGTTTAACTGAGGTCATTAAGGTGGGCCCTGATCCAGTATGATTGGTGTCCTTATAAGAAGGGGGAAGTTTAGACATGGTGAGAGATAAGCACACGGGGAGAACACCACAGGGAGACAGGTGTTACGTGGCCTCAAGTCAAAGAACAACCAGAAGCTGGGAGAGAGGGCTTCCTTGGTGCCTTTAGTGGGAGTGTGATTGTGCTGACACCTTGATTTTGGAATCTTAGCCTCCAGAAATGGGAGACAACACATTTCTGCTGTTTAAGCTGTGAAATTTGTGGTACTTTGTTACCAGTAAATTCATATATGGGGGTTATTAGTGAACAAGAAAAAGGAAGTTATGATAGAACGATAAGGAAGTAGATCCAGATCTAATTGAAGTGGATCCAGAGAGAATAGAAGGGGAAAAATTGAACACAGTGTGTAGCATCAAGTCATTTAGGGAGTTTTTCCTATAAAGGGGAGGAGAGAAATAGGGTGGAAGGTGGAGAAACAAATAGCCTGAAAGGGGTTTGGTCTTGTTTTTTAAATGCGAGAAATAATACTAAGTCTTATGCTAATGGGAATGATTCATTAGAGAAGGAAAACTTTATCTTGTGTTAGAGCCAGCAGAAGCTCTGGAGATATGTCCTTAGTTAGGTGAAAGAGGATGGCATCTGATGCATAGGTTGAGATACTGCCTTTGGCTAGATGAGAGGATAGGTCATCATGAATGTCAGGAGAGAGTGAAGCATAAAGCATGGGTGCAGGGTTAGGCACCTGGCTGGCTCAGTTGGTAGAGCATGCGATTCTTGATGTTGAGGTCGTGAGTTCAAATCCCAAGTTGGGCATAGAGCTTACTTAAAAAACAAAAATACAAAACAATAAAGCGTGGGTGCAGGGGAGATGATAGTCTCTTTCATATCCTCCAATTTCTCAATGAAGTCAGAAGCAAAGTCATCAATTGAGAGTGAGGATATGGGAGGAGGTGTGAGAAGTTGGCAGAAAGAAAAAAATGAAATGGCAATTGGGAGTGTGGGAGGGAGAAGAAGCTTGTCATAGTGATTCTTTTCATATACCATTGAAACTCATTTGCTACTCACACTTAGAATCTTCTCACCTAAATGTCTAACAAAAATCAGTGTAATAATTTTCTTTTTGGGCTTTTATGTGTCAGGTTCTGGTGTTGATAAAAGCAGAAACAATAACAATAATAAGTATCATTACTGAGCACCTATCATGTGCTTTGGGTGAAGCATTTCTTCCAGTGATCTCTTCTAATCTTTACAGCAACAAGGACATGATAAGTTGCCCCCTGACTCCCATTTTGTAGTTGGAAAGATTCAAGTTGGGGCTGGGGGCCCAGTAACGTGACATGGCCACAGCTATATAGCCAGTAAGTAGAGTTGGGATTCAAACCAAGGCCTGTAACTCAAAAATCAATACTTTTAACCAGCAATTTATGCTAACTTTATAAACTAGATTTTCATCTTACTCTAAGTCCTGGAACAGATTATATGAAAATGAGAATGATCTGTTCTTTGAAATCACAAAAACCTCACCAGAAAAAAAAAACTGGTTATAAAAATTCAATAAAGTTGAAAAAAAATAGAGATAATGGCTTGATGTTGGAATAAACATATTTTAGCTGTAGCTGTTTCTACTTAAAACTATGAAGTCTTCAATGTGATAAATATTCTTAGGAAAGCATGTGAGTCATTACCACGAAATGGAAATCTAGCTCATCACCATGCTCTGTCTCCTATCATTTCTGCCTTCACATTTATGTGGAACTGTCCTCTTTACTTCCATAGCCATTACCCTGGGCTAGGCTGTCATCGTGTTAGTCTGGATGACTGCAATACTGTTGGAGAGTGGCCCTTCCCCGATTTCTTTCTTGTGTTATTTGTACTCATTTTGTGCACAGCAGCCAGAGGGATTTATTTTCAAAATGGTCTGTGTATTTACTGTTTTAAACAGAACGCTGCCCAACACAAGACATGTTTGCCAAATATTCAGCAGCACAAAATAGTGCATGATGCTTAACTGCAAATGGAAAACACAATTTTTGAAAAATAAACACTTAAATACAATATAGGATCCTAAAAAAGACATTATACCAAGTGGTTTTTAATTTGCATAAACTGATCTTTCTTCTTTACTAGTCTTCAGTGTAATGTGATTTTTTTTCCCAGACTACTCTTCCGAACTCCAAAACTACACTTCAATATATAGGATCTTTAATTCCAGTGGTTCTATAATGCATCATAACAGGTCTCATTTTCTAGTGCTTTCCCTAACAGAGGGGAATGAGATAGCACATCATGAACATGATAACATATTTGTTCTGTCTTACTAATCTTTTCTCTCTGGGACCTACCACAGTGAGTAGCCCCTAATAAATGCTCAGTAAATATCCACTGAATGTTATTAAATGAATACAACATTTGGTATTTTGTAGGAATAATCAAAAATTCTCTAAGCCATAAACTAAAGGCTTCAAGAAGAGTGCTTCTGTGTTTATGTAATCACAGATTTTCTTAAAATGTGATTTTTGATTTTTTTTCTCTAAGTACTGATTTGCAATGATTTTCACTCATCATATATTTTTCCTTTTATCTAAAACTGTCAATTTTCTCTAAGTTTACCTTGAAGCATGACCAAAGACTGTCGAAGTCGGCTGTTTTCTTTCCGGGTGTTTGTTAGTTTTTGTTTCAGGCTTTTTATTTTCATGCACAATTCCTCCTTTGACAATTCTGCTAAAGGCTCTTCATCCTCACTGGAGCTCTCACCAGGCAGAAAGGCATTTCCTGAATATGGGTCTCTCTAAAATACAAGGCAGGCACAACAAAAGAAGCTTCAAAGTGACTTTAATGGTTTACCCCATGTTCTGTATGCTGAAGGGACTTAATCAGACCTATGAATCCCTCATCTCCCAGGAATTTCCTGCTCTGGATGAAGAGTTGTCTTACCTAGTGAACTAGCCTCAGCTTTGTCTTACCCCCTCCAGGGGAGCTCAGAAAAGGGAAGACATCAAAGTTTCATGCACACATCTGTCACATAGCAGAAATCAGGATTCTGTCTAACTTCAGTGAAGAATATGAAGTAGAAAAATGGTAAAACAGGGAAGAATCAACCAGACTGCCATTCAGATCTTTGTAACTCATCCCCACCCTCCATTTCTGCCCTAACTTTTCCCTCACAGCATCTCTGTTGAGACTGAGAAATCTGGGGTTTATTGCATCAGAGAAAAGAGAGAGAAGATTCACCTAGAACAAAGCATTCATGCTTTCCTTTTAGTTTTAGAAATAATTTTTAAGGTCAATAGCAAGACAATAGTCTGAAAACATGCATTTGGGTTGTGAAACCCAGGCTGTGTTGAGACAGAAAAGGATTTACTCAAATTACTAAGCTTGTGTGTGTGTGTGTGTATACATAAATATATGTGTATATATATGTATATATATGTAAAATCAGAGTAAAAATGGAATTTATAAAGATCCAAAGGCTGGAGTATAAAGTTTTTATTTTTTATTTTTATTTTATTTATTTTTTTAAAAAATTGTATTTATCCATTTGAGAGAGAGAGAGAGAGAGCACAAGTGGGGGGGAGGGGCAGAGGGAGAGGGAGGAGCACACTCCCTGTTGAGCAGGGAGTCCGATCCAGGGCTTGATTCCAGGACCCCAAGATCATGACCGAAGCCAAAGGCATACGCTTAACCTACTGAGCCTCGCAGGCAGCCCTGGAGTATAAAGTTTTTTTAAAAATAAACTTTAGAGTAGAAGAGATAATGTTATGACATAAAGGAAGTTTCTGTTGCATAGGAAGGAAAGAGACATTCTGGTGCCAGGAGAAGTCTGGAAAATAAGGAGCTGGGAGGGCAGGAAATCAGATTCAAGTGTCTTTGCTCTTCCTGACCCCACTATTCGGGGGGAAAGGAGATGGGCAGGGGCAAGGGTATATGATAGAAACATCCAGATAAATGAAGAGCAATTCTAGAACAACAGGGCCTTGGCTCCTTGCTTCTCAGTGCATTAAAAACTCCCTAAAGAGGGACACCTGGGTGGCTTAGTCAGTTAAGCTCTGCCTTTGGCTCAGGTCATGATCCCAGGGTCCTGGGATTGAGTCCTGTATCGGGCTCCTTGCTCAGCAGGGAGCCTGTTTCTCCCTCTGTCTGCCACTTCCCCTGCTTGTGCCCGCTCTCTCTTTCTGATAAATAAATAAATTCTTTAAAAAACAAAAACCCCAACTCCTTAAAGAGGTCCCATGTCCAGCATTAACATCAGGGCAATATGGGGCCTCTCTGGATCATAAATCAGAAATGGCTAAAATTAGTATCTAGATAGCTGGATAAGAGAAAGTAGCCAGACTTTCCAGAGTTCTTGAAAAGCAGCTAGAGAATCCAAATAGTCCCTGTGTCCTGTTCAGGAGACAGGTAAGTGCTGAGGAAACTGGTGAAATAGAAATAGTTTAGTGTGTAGACAGTGAGTCCACACAATGCCAGAACCTTGTAGAAGATGGCATTGGGCCCCAACCCTGCTGGCAAAGAGAGCCTCTGCAGACAACGGGCTTGAAGGAAGAAGAGGCCAAGACTCACTAGCAGAGCATAAGCAACACACATAAGAGATACTCCCTGAGGTGCTAGGCCCTGGGGAACAGGGGACACTGCATAGCAGGGCACTACAAGACCTCTTCTTCATAAGGCTGTGATTGTTAACAGCAAGAGAAGTAGCTGACTTTCCTAACACAGAGAAAGAGACACAGAGAGTTAGACAGAATGAAGAGACAGAGAGGAATATGTCCCAAATGAAAGAGCAGACCAAATCATAGCAAGAGACCTAAGCAAAACAGATATAAGTAATATGCCTGATAGATATTTTACAGTAATGATCATAAAGATACTCACTGGACTTGAGAAAAGAGTGGAGGACATCAGTGAGACCTTTAACACAGAGATAAAAAAAGAACCAATCAGAGATCAAGAACACAATAAATGAAATTTAAAATACACTTGATGGTTGGGGCACCTGGGTGGCTCAGTTGGTTAAGTGTCTGCCTTTGGCTCAGGTCATAATTCCAGGGTCCTGGGATCAAGCCCCATGTCTGGGTTCCTATTCAGCAGGGAGTCTGCTTTTCCCTCTCCTTCTGCCCCTTCCCCTGCTTGTGTGCTCTCTCTCTCTCAAATAAATAAAAAAATCTTAAGAAAATACACTTGAGGGCGCCTGGGTGGCTCAGATGGTTAAGCGTCTGCCTTCGGCTCAGGTCATGATCCCAGGGTCCTGGGATCGAGTCCCACATTGGGCTCCCTGCTCCTTGGGAGCCTGCTTCTCCCTTTGCCTCTCTCTCTCTCTCTCTCTCTCTGTCTCTCATGAATAAATAAATAAAATCTTTAAAAGAAATACACTTGATGGAATAAATAGCAGACTAGGTAAAGCAGAGGAATTAATTAATGATCTGGAAGGCAGAGTAATGGAAAGTAACCAAGCTGAGCTAAGGAGAGGAAAGAGAATTATGCAAATTGAGAATAATCATAGGGAAATCAGTGACTCCATCAAGCATAATAACATTTTCATTATAGGGATCTCAGAAGAAGAAGAGAGATAAAAGGGGGCAGAAAATTTATAAGAGGAAATAATAGCTGAAAACTTCCCTAATCTGGGGAAGGAAACAGATATCCATGTCCAGGAGGCACAGAGATCTCCCCCCCCAATTCAACCCAAGGAAGTCCACACCAAGACACGCAGTAATTAAAATGACAAAAAGTAATGATAAAGAAAAATATTTCAAAGCAGCAAGAGAATAGAAGACAGTTACATACAAGGGAAACTCCATAATGACAATGAAAATCCATTGTCAGTGGATTTTTCAGCAGAAACTTTGCAGGCCAGAAGGTAGCAGCATGATATATTCAAAGTGCTGAAAGGGAAAAATCTGCAGCCAAGACTATCCAGCAAGGCTATCATTCAGAATAGAAGGAAAGATTAAGAGTTTCTCAGAAAAACAAAAAATAAAGGAATTCATGACCACTAAAGCAGCCCTACAAGAAACATTAAAGAGGACTCTTTGAATGGAAAGGAAAGACCATAAATGAGAGTATGAAAAGTAAAAAATACAAAAGCAGTATAAGTAAGTATTTTTGTATAAACCAGTCATGGGTATTCATAAAATGAAAGGATGTAGAATATGACACCATATACCTAAAATGAGGTGAGAAGTGTAAAGAATGGCTTCAAAATTAAGCAATCATCAACCTAATATAGACTGTTCCATGCAGAAGGTGTTATGTGCAAACCTAATGGTAACCACAAGTCAAAAACCAGGAAGATATGCAAAGAATAAAGAGAAAGGAATCCAAGTGTATCAGGCCAACAAACCATGAAAGAGAGCAAGAGAAGAAAGGATCAGAGAAAATCTATAGAAACAACCACAAAACAAATAACAAAATGTCAATAAATACATATCTACAAATAATTACTTTGAATGTAAAGGGATTTTTTTAAAAGAAGATTTTATTTATTTATTTGAGAGAGAGAGAGCATGAGCAAAGGGGAGGAGTAGAGGGAGAGGGAGAAGCAGACTCCCCACTGCGGAGGGAGTCTGATGTGGAACTCGATCCCAGGACCCTGTGATCATGACCTGAGCTGAAGGCAGATGCTTAATCAACTGAGCCACCAGGCACCCCTTGAGTAGTCAGTTTAGACCCAGAGATAGAGGCTGCATGTTAAGTAAGGTAGACCAGCAAGATAGGAGAGATCCTCAACCTTGTGGAGCTGCCATAGTAAACCCCAACTGCCCTTGCTGTTATGTGAAAGGGAAGTAAACCTCCATCACCTAATGGGGTCTTTGTTATAGCCTTTGAAACACACATCATAACTAATGCAGATTTTGGTATCCAGAAGCAAGATATCCAAAACCTGACATATGTTTGAATTACTTAGAGATCAGGTGGTGGGCCAAAAAAGCAGAGATATAACATATTGAAAAGCTGTTGACTCTTGTTCGACCTTGGTGACATATTTGGTAAAACTGTCACCTGGAATACCTTAGAAGGCAGATCATGTGCTTACTGAGCCTGGAAAAAAGAAGGACGGTGTGTACCAATGATTTCTTGTCAGTGACAGCCAGTTTGCAGAGATGGAAGGTTTTCTCCTTCCACCTATTGAGATTGCAGCCTATAATCTAAATTTACTGGTAATCAGTGGAAAAGCAATTTACCTCTACATCTAAATAGCAGGAGGTAAGACTGTGATCTCAAGGCTTTCTCAAGAGCTTCTCTTGATATCCATTGAGTTCCATCCCAATGGTAAGCATCAACTTCAGTGTGTTACCTTCAAGCTTATTGTTTCACATGGCCATCAGGTAACTGCCATAAGTTGGAGAGAAAAGAGGCTGAGCGCAGATGCCATAATAATAGAGGAGAGTTTGGGGGGCGCCTGGGTGGCTCAGTCGTTAAGCGTCTGCCTTCGGCTCAGGTTATGATCCCGGGGTCCTAGGATTGAGTCCTACATCGGGGTCCCTGCTCAGTGGGAAGCCTGCTTCTCCCTCTCCCACTCCCGCTGCTTGTATTCCCTCTCTAGCTGTCTCTGTCAAATAAATAAATAAAATCTTAAAAAAAAAAAAGAGGAGAGTTTTCAGGCTAATTTATGACCAGATAAGATCTCTGGCTTAGTTACTTGCCATGGAACCAAATAGAAATAAGTAGTTTGGAAAGCTATAAACTTTTTAAAGAAAACAAATTGCTAAAGAAATCACAACACTGGCCTAAGATCATGCGACTACTTTACTCCTCAAGGAACCACTGGGTCTCCCAAACCTGCACCATTAAATCGAAATAAGATGCCATTTTCTCCCGTCATTGCCAAAAAAATGAAATATGAATATCAATGCTAAGTGTTGGTAGGGAAATACAAATATAGGAGCCCCTCATGCCCTGCTTCTGGGCATATGGACTGATGTAGACATTCTGGAAAGCAGTCTTATAATATCTAGTCAAATGAAGTAGAAACAAACCTATAACTTATAAGCCGTAAATCACCCTCTTATGTGTTTATTCCAGAGAAAAACTCACATTGTTTCTTAAAAAGACAGGTATGAGGAGATTTATTTTTTCATTGTTTGTAGTAGCAAGATGCTACAGGAAATTTAGGTGTTAATCATTGGAGAAAAGGATAAGTAAAATCTGGTGCTATGCAGTAGTTAGATACAATGGATCAGACATATAATAGCAAGTAAGTAGATGTTAAAAACAGAGCTGATTGAAAAATCAGAAACAGGTTGAAATATATATCATGATACCAATGTACTACTAAATGATGTATCTATAAGGTTGTACAATGCAGTGTGATCTGTAAGAAGGAAAAGGTTGGAAACGAGCGGTATCCATCATAGGAGACTGGCTAAATAAAGACTGGTACATAGACACAGTGGAATAATATGGAGCTGTAAAAAAGAGAAAGTTCTTTATATACTAGCAGAAAGATCTTAAAAAAATGTTAAGTCAAAAAGCAAATACAAAGCAGCATATCCGGTAATTTACTTTTTTGTGCAAAAGAGGGGACAAAAATATCTATTTTTTATATTTGCTTTATTTGAACAAAGAAACACTGTAAGGATAAACAAGAAAGCAATAAATGTGGTTACCTATAGTGGGTGGGTGGGAGGTGGGAACAGGGTGGATGGGAGACAGGGATGTGAGGGAGAATTTTCACTGTTTACCTTAAAAAATATATATATTAGTATGTATTAATATATATATTTATATATATTAAAATATATACCTTCTGATTTTTTTTAATTCAGAAAAGCTTTATTTTTTATTTAGCTTTCTGACTCTGTTCTTGTGCCTTCAACACTTTAACAATCATTTGCTGCTCAATAAAGTGCACTTAATCCTGTCATGTACACATTTAGCACACATGGAACCACTATGGGCCCTGCTGACATGTTTTTTTTCATTTTAGAGAACCTCGTAAGAACTTTAAAGATTTATTTATTTACTTGAGAGAGAGAGCATGCACATGTGCGAGCTGGGGTGGGGGGAGGGCAGAAGGAGAAGGAGAGAGAATCTCAAGCAGGCTCCTCACTGAAGAAGGAGCCCAGCTCGGGCTTGATCTCAGGACTCTGAGATCACGACCTAAGCCAAAATCAAGAGTCAGACATTTAACCAATTGAGCCACCCAGGCACCCCTAGATCCAAGTAAGAACTTTAAGTCTCACAGCACAAACTCTTTAAAGATGGACTGAGAACACTCCACAAGCAAATTTTGCCAGTTTCCCAATCTTCTTGGTATAAAGATAAACAGTTCCATTACCAGGGTTTTGGGAAAGTAGGGGTGTATTGTCGATACCCTATGATAGTGTGTCAAATGCCGGACCATCCTGAATGCCTCTAGACACTGTCCCCAGAAGATTAAAAAATATTTTAAACCATGAGAATGTATAGTATGTATTTAAAAAATTAAATAAGAATACATGCACATAACAAACTACATGTATTACAAAGACATACAAAAATATATGTATTACAAAGACATACAAATAAAATGAAAACAGAATAAACACATTATTGGGTTGTCCAAAGCATAAGAGGACATTGGGAGTGGGGAATTCAGATTAAAAAGGAATAAATCAATAAACATAAGAAAGGAGCCCAGATAAAACCAGTGATGAACATGGGCCACAAACTGGAGTTAAAAAAGAAAAGACACAGTGAATCTTAAAGAAAAGGTATTTCAATTTCTTCAGTACTTTTTGAGAGGAGAAATAGTTTCTGACAAGTTTGCTGCTCTTTCATTTCCCAGATTATGAGGGAAAGTTTGAACCATGGCATAATTGGCCACACTCGAATAGAAGCAGGTAAAATTTCTTTTGAGTATGTTTCTAACTCAACTTGTGCAACATTACAAAGAGAACATGAAATTTGATTCCCTTGGTTGAACAAAGAATTAAAAGGAACAATAACTTAATAGAAGAAGGGAAAGTCCTAAGTAAAAAATTATGAAAAGGATTATGGAATTATGCTGGCGCTAGAAAATAAAATTATACTGAGGTAACGGAACACCAACCTGTCCTTTATCCACGTCACTATTTGCCTTCTCTGAGTCCATTGTCTCTGTCCTTTTCCTCTTTCCTTTTCTAAGAGCTTGGGTATTGGGAATGTCATCTGTTTGCAAGATCTTCTGCATTTTCTCAAGTAGTTATCAAAGATTCTCTGAGACTGTAGGAAGAGGGAATGCCCATGTAGATGATGCTATTCTGGACGTAGCCCCAAAATTAATGTTTTTCCTTAAAAACAAAAACAAAGAAAGATACATAATGTATTTACAACTCTATGTTTGTTTCACAATGGCAGTAGCCACTCAAGTAAAGTACTTTTACTAAATGCTTTCTGTCTTTCTCCTGCTGACCAATTTTGTGGTTGGTTCAGTATCTTTTTTTTTTTTAAAGATTTTATTTATTTATTTGACGGAGAGAGACACGAGCAGACGGAGAGAGCGAGAGAGGGAACACAAGCAGGGGGAGTGGGAGAGGGAGAAGCAGGCTTCCCGCGGAGCAGGGAACCCGATGCGGGGCTCCATCCCAGGACCCTGGGATCATGACCTGAGCCGAAGGCAGACGCTTAACGACTGAGCCACCCAATGTCCTCATCTGATTCAATATCTTTCAATTTCATCATCATCATGAGGGTGTCTTGTTTCCATGATGTGCCTGATATGCAACGAGTTGTCACTCATAAAATGAAATAGTGTGAAAAATTTTTCATCTTCACAAGTTTTTTCTTGTCAGTCAGTTATAAGGAGTCTAAAAACCAACATAGAAACATTATAAATTTATGCAGACAGTATTTCACAGGACCAAAGTTATAAAAGGCATTAATAATAGTAGATCTCATCAGGATCAAAATATTCCAAGGGAGATCAATAAAAATTGCTTGGAAGTTTGTTTTGTTTTTTCTGAAAACTCTATAGTTTTGAGGTGGAAGATTTTTCTTGGTGTAAATTTAAGAATTTACCATAAAGAATGGAAGAAAAATTACCTCAAAGGCAAAGATACATTTCATAAAAAATTTTTAAGGGATAATCATTTTTCAAAACTTGAAAAGCAGATGATAATTCTTAGGTAGAACAGGGTTGAAATGATCAAATTTAATTTTTGTTATGCACAGATGGTGTAGTACATTTGGTTTTAGCATCCTTATTACTCGCATATATTGGTTTGTTTCTATGAAGAGATATTTAATTACAAATATCTTTAAATACAGAAGGGGCTGAACTTAAAGGGACTTCAAGATATATGTAGACTATTGAGTAGAAGGTAACGTATGCACCTTACCAAAGTATACTAAATAATTCTTTTAGAAAATATGGCACTTTTACCTACTTTAAGAGAAAGTCATCATTCTTTACTCCAAACATGAAATAATATTTGGAATTGTCTTGCCAAAATTGCTTGTTGTGACTCTTTAAAAACTTACTTTGGGTTTTATTTATTTATTTTTAAAGATTTATTTATTTGACAGAAGAGAGAGAGCATGAGAAAGCACAAGCAGGGGGAGCAGCAGAGGGAGAGGGAGAAGAAGGCTCCCTGCTGAGCAGGGAGCCCAGTCTGGGACTCGATCCTAGGACCCTGAGATCATGACTTGAGTCGAAGGCGGACGCTTAACCGACTGAGCCACCCAGGCGTCCCTGGGTTTTAAAATATATGAATAATATTTCATCTCATACATGGAATTGAACTGTCATATCTGACTCACAAATATCAGCGATTTTACTTAGCATCAAGCTTTATTAAAAATTTTAATGATACAAGCAATCAAGAGGCACATGTCAAGTAGGGAGAGGTTTAGGGCATCCTGCTGGCTTTGTAGGTCCTTCCTTCTCAGATCACATAGGTACTCTGTGGTCTAGAATAAGTGAGGCCTCTAAATGAGGTTTGAGGGTCACCTTACACAGTGGGGAGTGTATAAGTTGTAACACATCTCCATTTTATACCTCAAAGTTGTATAGCTTGCATGACCTTTTCTAGGAAGTTATAAACCCATAGGTTTTAAGTATGTTTGCCTAAGCAATCCTAAATCAGGGATATATAATTAAGAACATTCCATAGATAAAAATTTCATTCCTAGCAAATATCATTAATCCATTTACCCAGAGCAAGGTCAACAAACAATTTCTATAAAGGTCACATAGTAAACATTTTAGGCTTTGCAGGTCAAGAGGCAAAATTGAGGATATTATGTAATTCTTATATAGCAAAAAAGAAAATAAGTTTTTACAAAATTTTATTCATAAAATTGAAAATATACTCTTAATAATTGAATACAACTTTTTGTAAGACAGTTCTACTAATGAGAATAGAATTAAAAAAAAATAACATCTTGTTCAACTGGGGTTCAATGTTTTCCCCACTGTCAAAATACATTTCCAAGTATTCATTTGTTAATACTGACCTGTGATGAGATTTTATGTATTCCATATTTGAAAATGTCTTTCACACCAACAGGTATTGCCATATATTGATATTAATCCATGAGTTTATAATTTTCTTAATTGAGATAAAACTCACAAAACATAAAATTCACCATTTTAACCATTTTAAGTATATGTTCACTGGTTTTTTAGTACATTCACAATATTGTACAATTATCACCAAAGAAGTTCATACCTCCCAATATAAGTTAATAATTTTAATTGAGAATATTCACCTCTTAGTAGACTTTTATAGAATTCTATTAAATTTGTTTGATATTTGCCGTTTTAGTGTGCCATTCCATTGCTGCAATTAATTACTTCCAATTAAAGGTTAGATAGAAGCTCCTCATTGCCCAGTTAAATGTATTTTTTTAGATTTATTTATTTATTTTAGATGGGGGGGAAGGGGCAGAAGGAGAGAATCTTTAAGCAGACTCCCCGCAGGGTGCAGAGCCCAGGAGGATGCTGGGCTCGACCTCATGACCCATGAGATCATGACCTGAGCTGAAACCAAGAGTGGGATGCTTAATGCACTAAGACATGCAGTTCCCCTTAAATGTATTTTGGAATAGGGAAATTTTCTTTGTATTTGCATTAAAGTCTGAAACACAATACTAGAACTGTAGTTTGAACTGGGGTATATCTGGTGCACATTTGACTAGAGATAAACATCTCAATTCTTGTTACAACTTTTGGCATCAGGGGAAGTATATAAAGCAGCCTGAGACATTACTTATGAGTGACATATTAGTTGTTATTGAAATGACTTTACCTCGGTGTAATTTTTGCATATAAGTATTTGTTTTGTCTTGTAATTTTGTCTTGTAGTTTGTTAATGAATTCATTAAGAAACATTATCAAGTCTGTTATAAAAGGTAATTTCCATTAGCCATTCAGTGTTCCAAAAGCCACTCAGCATTCCATAGGAGTGGTTGAGGGCAGTTCTCATTACCAAAAATTTCAGTCTTGGCCCTGAGCTCACACATTTGCAGTGAAACTTCACCACTGCTAAGTTATGGAAATGTTGTATAGCAGGGCAAGTCAGAATACTCAACTTCTATTTCTGAAAAAATTCATGGAAGTGATGATGGTCAAATCCACAAGAAGGAAGTTCACCATTGGCACTATTGGTTCATTACTGAATTACTGAATTACAGAAATTGCAAGGTGATCTTAAAATTTATATGGAAATGCAAGAGATTGACAATGGCCAAAACAATCTTGAAAAAGAAGGAATTTGGAATACTCACAATTCCCAATTTTAAATCTTACTACAAACCTACAGTAAGCAAAACAGTGTGGTACTGGCATAAGGATAGACATATAAATCATTAGAATAGAATTGAGAGTCCAGAAATAAGCCTTTACATTTATGATAAATTGATTTTTGACAAGGTTGCAAAGACAAGTAAGTGAGGAAAGAAGAGTCTTTGCAGCAAATGGTGCTGGAACAACTGAATATTCATATGCAAAAGAGCGAATCCTACTTCACAGTATATGCACAAATTAATTCAAAATTTACACTTAGATCATAGACCTAAATATAAGAACTAAAACTATAAACTCTTAGAAGCAAACATAGGAGTAAAATTTATGATCTTGGGTTAGGCAATGATTTTATAAATATGACAACAAAAGTGTTATTCACAAGTTAGACTATCAAGAAAGTAAAAAAGGCAACCCACACAATGGAAGAAAATATTTGAAAATAGATCTCATAAGGGGCTTGTATACAGGATATATAAAGAACTCTTACAATGCAATAATAAAAAGACAGCCCAGTTTTTTAAATGGACAAAGGATTTAAACAGGCATTATTTCAAAGAAGATACACAAATAGCCAATAATCACATGAAAAGATGCTTAATATCATTAATCATTACAGATATGCACATAAAAACTGTGATGAGATGTCACTTCATACACACCAAGATGGTTATCATCCAAAAAGACAGAAAAAAACAAGTGTTGGTAAAGATGCGAGGACATTGGAACCCTTATACATTGCTGGTGGGATTTTAAAATGGTGCAGGCATTTTGGAAAACAGTTTGGCAGTTCCCCCAAAAGTTAAACATTGAATCATCCTGTAACACATCAATTCTACTCCTAAGTATATATCCAAGAGAAATGAAAACATATATCCATGCAAAAATTTGTAGACAAATGTGCATAGTTATATTATTCATAATAGCTAAAAAATAGAAAATCCCAAATGTCTATTAATTCATGAAGAGATAAATAAAATGTAGCATCCTTAGAGTGAAATATCATTCAGCAATGAGAAATAAAGTTCTGGTACATGTTAAAACATGTTAAAACATGCACCAAAACATGCTAAGTGGAAGACACCAGTCACAAAAGATCACACATTATGTGATTCCATTTATATGAAATGTCAAAAATAGAGACAGAAAATTTATAGAGACAGAAAATAGATTGGTGTGTTCTTAGGGGTAAGAGATTGTGGGGATGGGGGTGGGGAGGACGTATGATTGCTAATGCATATAAGAATGTCCTTTCATTTAGAGAGAACAAAAATGTTTCTTAAAAAGTGGATTGTGGTGATGGTTGCACAACTCTATGAATATACAAAAAATATTGAATTGTACACTTCAAATGGGTGAATTGCATGGTATGTGCATAATAGTTCAATAAAGCTATTTAAAAAAAGATGTAGTAAGTTCAAATGTTTTCTGCAAAGTACCTGCTGATAAATAATAGAATGAATAACAGTAGGCTTTAAACACCTTATATTTTCACAAGTTTTGTAAATTTGTCCGACTAAACCCTTTTCTGCTCCACACACATTTTTACCACCATTGGTTGTAACACATCTCAGTAGATTCCACTTCAGTTTGTATTGAACCATTGTTTTCTCAACTCCTTTGAAAATACTGTCTCCTATAGTTGTTTCACAAAGACTATTTATAGAGGCGAATTGGTCAGTCACTCTAAACTCAGCAATTACTCCCCAAAAAACAAGAACAACTGAACGGTATCAGTAGCATCTGTTGACTCATCAAGCACCAAGGAAAACCCAAAGTCATTTGCCTTGTTTTTAAATTGATTATTATGTTGTTCCTGATGTTCTCAGTTCTTTGAGCAACTGCTTTTGCTGAAAGCCTAATGATCTTAAGTAAGTTTATTTTTTTTCCAGGTCCATGTCTTTAGCTACTGCAATCAAGCATGGTTTAATTAACTCACTATCTGTTAATGATTTTCCTTGCGTGGCTAACAAATGAACCACTCAGAAACTTATTTCAGATGAATACTCACTTTCATTTCATTTCATTTTGTTTCATTTGTTTGTAAGCTCTGCGCCCAATGTGGGGCCTGAACTCATGACCCCAAGATCAAGAGTTGCATGCTCCACTGACTGAGCTGGCCAGGCACCCCCATTTCTTATTTTTGTGAAGAAATTCTACTGGGATGAGATATTTCATTTTGCATTTTCTATTATTATTATTTTTTTTCACAGTTGCTGTCCTGTGAATTGGAAATATCGTGATGAGTGCTTAGTTTGGTAATATTGACACATATCATGTTCTTTTAGCACATTTATGGTGTCACCGGATCATAAACACAAGGCTTTTCCACGTGATTTGATAACAAAATAAGCCTATGGCTTTAAAAGCATGAAATACAGTTTTCACTTTTTTTTTGTTTTTTGACATGATTGGCATGCACCAGTAATAAAAAAATAAAATAAAATGCCACAGTGTGACAATATGCATGACACTGAAACACTTGTGAAATTATTGTAACTGCATTACTGTGATTTGTGGGGCCCTGAGGAGCAATACAAAGTGATAAGATTGCCTCATACGGTTTCTGTCATAACTACTCAACTCTGCCCTCATAGCATAAAAGCAGCCATAAGAAGATGCAAAAACCTAAGTGTGGGTACGTTCCAGTAAAACTATTTATGATCATTGAAACTTTAATTTTACAAAATTTTCACTTATCATGGCATGTTGTTCTTATATTGATTTTTTTCGACTATTTAAAAATGTAAAGAACATTCTTAGTTTGCAGGCTGCATAAAAACAGGTGGCAGGCAGATGAGCAGTAGTTTGCTGAACCCCATGGGGGCTCAGTTATCATACTTAAATGGAGTTTAAACCGTATCATCTGCTTTCTTTTTGTTCATCTTCATTTCTTTTCCTGCAGAGTAAGCCAGCTGCTTTAACTTCTTTCTCTTCAGTGCCTTACTTCACTGCATATTACTACTAATAAATTAAGAACAGTACTTGAGAGACATAATATACAGCAGGTAAGATCCTACAGCAAATTGTTATTATTTGATAAAGTTGAATTTTGCCAGATTTAACTGATAGGGACTTGTTAAGTATCATTTAGTGATGGTGACAGACGCCAGACTCCTAGGTCACTGGGGTTGAGGATAACCCCAGGAGTGGAGGGAAGGGAATAGGGAGTTATTGTTTAATGGGTATAGAGTTTTGGTTTTGCAAGATGAAAGGGTTCTGGAGATGGATGGTGGTGATGGTCGCACAACAATGTGAATACACTTAATGCCTCCGAATTTTACACCTTAAAATGGTTAAGATGGTAAATTTTATGTTATGTGTTTTTACCACAATAAGAAAATTGGAGAAAATTCGTTTATAAAAACGTTGTTTTTGTAATATCCCTACCTGTACTAAAATCTTTGTTATAGAGCAAATCTCAAGTTTCTTCAAAAACACACAATTCTTTCAAGACTGACCAGCAGGGACATATCAAACCTCTTTTATTTTTTATTTTATTTTATTTTATTTTATTTTTTTAAAAGATTTTATTTATTTATTTGAGAGAGAGAGAGAATGAGAGACAGAGAGCATGAGAGATAGGAGGGTCAGAGGGAGAAGCAGACTCCCCGCTGAGCAGGGAGCCCGATGCGGGACTCGATCCTAGGACTCCAGGATCATGACCTGAGCTGAAGGAAGTCGCTTAACCAACTGAGCCACCCAGGTGCCCCGAACCTCTTTTAGAATGACTACTTTTCAGTAGACTTCAGGCCAATATTCTGTTACAACATCCACAAACAGATGATTCAATGTTTATATTACCTGCTAATTAACAAATTCATAAAGGATGTTGTGAACTTGGTAATGCATTAAATACACCTCTTAGTTCCTAATAGTAGAAAATTCACCATGTAGTTATCATCCCGTCTTTATTTTTTGCTAGCAGAAAACATTTCATTAATTCCCAAGATAGTACTTGTAGGATGTGAAATTAAACATAAACACAGCCATGAGAACACCCATGATATGTGTTTGGTTGGATAATATAAGTCAGCAGCTTTCAACCGTTTTTGGCAGTTCACAGTGAAAAATACAGTTTACATATTGATCCAGGAAATACACACAAAAAACTAAAACAAAACTTCATGAAACTTCTTACCCTTACTACATGTGATGCACTCTCTCAGTTTCTCTGTTGCTCCTGACCTGGCAAGGTGCTAAATGACCCAGCTTTTGTCTTATCTGCAGTTAGGGTGACCTGTTTACTTTCATCTTGATATATTCAGGAAGAAGACTTCTATAGCAGAGAGGTATTAGCACAGAAATCAGAGTCTGGGAATGGTGGAAGACAATCCTTACCTGCTCCACAATGTCATTTATCCCCACCAATTGTCTACGAAAAGCCTGTAGCCATGTGTGGAATTGTCTGAAAGCTTGCACAAGAAAGTAAATGCAAAACTTAAAGACTCTGGATGAGTTTTCCTGTGGTTCTAGGACCTCCAAAATATTTTCTAAGAAACACCAGTTTTTGTGAGTAGTTTTTCTGTTACCATCTTCCCTGCACCCCCACCAACCCTCGGTATTTATGTGACTTTTTCCCATTTATCAGAAACACAGATGCCAAGTTAAGTATAAAGAAAAATAAGAATCAATTAAAAGTTCTATTTTAGAATAACTACAGGTCATGTAAATCATCTTCCATTTCACATTTTCTTGATTAATGCAGGACATTCTATTCATCTTGAAAGTTGAGGGCAAGATGAGATCATTATGCTTTTTGCTTTAAGTAATCGTATTCTAGAACATTAAATTTTAGACCAGTTTCTAAAATTCACGAAATGTAATAGTTCTGATGCAAGAATCAATGCCTATGCATTAAAAATCAGGAGTGATTCAACTTTTGAATATTAATTTATCATATCAATTATAACATGAAAGGATAAACCAATTTCTCTTTGAAATATCTGCCCCATTATACCCTATATTAATATCATATCTTAATGAAATAGTTGGTTACCATTTAGATAGTCTCTATTATTTTTGTACCTTTATAATCTCAAAAGTTGAGGTCTAAACATAATTAATGTGCTGAGTCACATATTTCAGATAATTTAACTTAATAAATCACCTTAAGTGGTTTGCCCCCTCATCTACTACCAATAATTTTCTCACTCTAATTTTCTTTCATACCATGTTAAAGCAACATAAAACAAAATAAAAAAAAGCAATGATCAGCTACATTTCACATTTTTTATTGTTATTTCTCTACCTCCTATATATAGGTCATTAGAAAAATACATTCATGTGTCTTTATGAGTGACAGTATTTTTCTTCAATAGATTCAGAGAATAATGAAGATGGAAGGAAATGTAAGAGACCATCTCCTTTCCGTTACCTGTATTGCCAAGCCTGGGTGTGGGCAGCCATAGGGCAAGTCAGGACTAGGAATTTAGAAAAGGTTGGAGAATGCAAGTATTGATGGAAAAAGGAAGCCCAAGGAAATGGAATGGATCTACTTAATCCAGCTGAAGTCTAGAAAGCTACCTAAAAGCAAGGAAGGTTAGATTTTTACAGTGAGTTCAAAGTGAGGGAGCCAACCTCAAGGTTCAGGAGTGTCAAAGACTGAGAGGAACAGGGAGCTCAGAGGTGGTGGCATTTTGGGACGAGGTTGTGAATTCTTGATTCCATAGTAGAGAAATGGCTCAAACAGCCAAGGGAGGCAGAACCTCAGGCAGATATACTTCCTGTTCACAGAAAGAAGGGGGAGACTAAACTTGTCCTCCTACCCAAGGATTGAAAGCTTAGTGAAATACCTTTTTTTGTTTGTTTTTTTGCTATGTAGGTCACTCGAGAGACTCTTCCAGTCTGAATCTTTTGTGAATATATTAGATGATAAAGCAGGGTCACATAGGACCTAGAATCAATCAAACTGTCTGGATCCCTAACCGTAGATCCAATACTTACTAATCATGTAACATTTCTGTCTCTGTTTCCCCATCTGTGAATAATAACAGTGCCCCATCATGAGCTGATATCATAGGAATATTAATAGCATATTCATTATTTTATTTATTTAGTTTATTAATAGTAGTATTTTTATCAGTAACTGAAGGAAAAAGACCCCCCAGATCCCCCTCATAAAAGCTTAGATCAAACATGTAGTGTGTGTGTATGTGTTAATCTGGATGCCTATGATGCTATATTAGACAAACCAAGTCTTACTTAAAAATATAAAGACAAATTATTAGGGCTATCATTTTTTTCAAAGTAGGCTCATACTAACATGGGGCTTGAACTCAAGACCCTGAAACAAGAGTTGTATGCTCCACCGACTGAGCCAGCCAGGCACCCCAGAGCTATCTTTTTTAGGAAGGACAGTCAGATGGTCTCTAATAGAGGCCTTTTTCTAAAGTGGGACTCTGCTTAGCCCGCCCCAAACTAGTTTAGCTTCCTGGAGGTGCTGAGTTGAATTTACCCAAGTGATAGTGATGGGGCAATGAAATAATAAGAACGGATCTATAATTTTTCAACAAAAGAAATCTTGCTGCATTGAAGGATAGAGGAAGTGGTCTAGGCAAATCCTTCATAGGCTAAAGGGGAGGAGCAGATCCCTCGTGTGCTGGGAAACAGCTGATATACTGCTGGAGTGTCTGGTTGGCCCTCATTCATCTGGTTTGGGTTAGTCTAAGGACAGTCAGAAGAGAGATAGGGTAGCTGCCCAGCAAACCTAACTGGGAGGAATTCCTTTAAGTGTGAGGCTACAGTGGGCAGGGAGGCAGTGTAAATGAAAAGCATGCAACAAAAACTGTATGGTTTTTGAAGTGCTGGAGAATCGTGATAGCACTTGCCATCTTGGGGGAAATTCTATATCTCTAAGCCTCAAGGTCCTTATCTATAAAGAGATGAGTAGTACTTACCCATGGTTGCTGTGAGGATTAAATGAGTAAATGTATGTAAAAACATTTAGCAGAAACTTAGCAGAGAACAGATACTCAGCAAGTGTTAGCTACTACTAAAACAACTTGGTAGTCCACCCCAAGATAATCATTCAGTAATGAGGAAGCTCAGGACATGGTGTCCCATGCTGTTTGAGTGAGAGAGAGAGAGAGAGGTGGATAAGATTATACCAAGCAACTCCCAGGGTGCTGCTGCTGGTGCCTCTTAATCTAGGCACTAAAACCCAGACTTCAACAGCTCACAGGTGGCAGACTGCCAGGGGTTCTGGTACACTACTTGTAGTCCTACAGTGTCTTCTCAAGGTGGATTCCTGCCTCATTTCAAATGGCCGCGAAATGAAATTGTGCAAAGAATGGTGCTCACTAGAGCAAAGGGTCTGAGCCACTCAATAAAGGGCGTCAGTTCGAAGTTGGTCTCTAGGTGGAATGCATGAATGTTGTGCCACTAAACCCTTCACAGGCTAGAGGGTCAGAAGGGAACTTGGAGGAAATAGAACCAGCCAAACCAAGAGATCAGAACACCCCTGGAAACTGGGCCTGCCCACTGGAGTGAGAAAGTCACATGATGAAATAATAAGCCTCATGATGCGGCAGAATGGGATCACAGTGATAAGACAATAAGATCCAATGTTCTGAAAATACGGTGGCGGGGTGGAGTCAAGGTTCATAAGTATGGCAAGTGTGGGAAGCTAGAGATACAGTGGATGGAGTTGAGCACTTGGTATGGACAGGAGGTCTTCCATACCAAATAAAGGAATTATCCTGGTGGGATGAGGGCCCTAGTTACCGAGTCTCCATAGAAGGGTGAATGGGGAAAAGCTTCATAGACTGTGGCTTGAGGCAGGATTTAGGAAAAGTAATTGCAACATTTGCCAGGATGTCTAGGAGTAGCTTTGGGGAGCCTGATATTAAGTCCTCCTGACTTTCTTTTAAGCCTTAAGATTATGGAGTCCTTGCAGACTCTGAGCTCAAGACCAAATTTTAGTACCAGTGTTTTTGGCTCAGAATGGGTTTATCCATCCAAATATCTAGATATAAATTGGGATGCTTAACTGGTCTGAAGGTAGCTCAGGAATCAAGTTAGCCCTTCCCATGACAGCAGTGTGTGGAAGTGGTCCTAGATAGTTAACAGAGTCTTCCTTTTCAGGGTTAGAACAAATATCTCAATGAGAGTTAACCTTAGGGAACTCATTTTTCTCTTTCCTAATCTGTTCAAAGTTGCAAGAGGACAGCACATCATCTCCAGTTAGTCTCAGGGTGGGCAGCATTTGCCTGCATTTGGGAGATGTCCCAGAACTTTTATATATTAGAGTTGAGAAATTCCTCTGCTCATGCTAAGACTCTTCTCCCAGTCTCAAGGAGGTACCTAGGTAATGCTAATGTTGATGGACTGAGAGAAGCATTTGATACTGCAGAAGCCTTGGAATCTGTATGGATCTGTATGGTTCTGATAATTCTCTCTCTCTCCCTCTCCCTCTCCCCCTCGCTTCTTCCCTCCCTCCCTCTCCATTTTGTTATTTTTTTTTTTTAAGATTTTATTTGTTTGCCAGAGAGAGAGAGCAAAGCGGGGCGGGGGGGGGGCAGCAGGTAGAGGGAGAAGCAGGCTCTCCGCTGAGCAAGAAGCCCAATGCGGGACCCCATTTCAGGACCCTGGCATCATGACCTGAGCTGAAGGCAGACACTTAACCAACTGAGCCACCCAGGTGCCCCTCTCTTTTGTTCTTAATAACTCTTTAAGAACTTGATGAAAACTATGGACCATGGTACCCAAAAGAGACCCACATTTTTATATATAATTTTAGGATCCTAGAAGTCCATTCATTAATTCCAGGTCCATTAATTCCAGAACTCCTGCAGCAGATAGGACAGCAAGAACAGGCTTTAGGTTTTGGGCTTTCTTCATTGAAATACAAACTCCACTATATTCAAATTTAGTGTGTTTGCTGTTTGTTTCCCTATTTTACCCCAAAAAGTGTTTTGGGGTTAACAAAGACATTTTAAGATATACTTTTCTTTCTGTTATAGATCCACAGGATGTCATTACATTGGGATAATGTCAATAACCTTTGGAATAGTGTGTTACTGAAACATTTTTTTACTAATCATCAGTTACTCATTGAAGTTCTCTGTTCTTTTTGGGATACTTGTTACCTCTGCTGTCTTAGTGACATTATTCTTTCAGGCTATCAGCATGCTAATAAATTAGCATATAAATCTATTGGCAGAAAAAATTTAATGTAAAAGTGCTACAAAAAATTATAAGAAATGGAGGAAATTTAGCTATTAGATATTGCTGTCTTTTCATTAACACAATTTGGAATTTCATTCATAAACATTAGTCAAGATTTTATTCATCTCATATTTACTATGCAACTATAAACTTCCTACCTTACTTTTTTTTCTTTTTTCACTTGAGAATGTATAAATGCTTGTAACCCTTATGGTGGAACTGGAAGGCACTAACTTCAGCTTTCAAACTTGCTTTGTAAATTGCCCCTATTAGAAATGGTAGAAATATTTTACACTGTCTGAATGATAATGAACAATGCTGCTCAGTGATTTATAACTCTAAGAGCTTTATAATTTGATTTATGAACAGCTCTCAAATTTTCCATTGGCAGTTCATACAACTATGAGTAAATTTTCTTGCCAAATGACTCAGTATTTTGCTGCATGACTAATCCCACACTCAATGTTAGAAACTATATAAGTGAATTCTATTTGCTAGTGGATAATAAATGATTACTTTCCAAAAACTGTCTGCAAAGCATTATAGGGTAGATGAATTCAATTACACTGACATTTTTTTAAACTCTCAGACTCAGTAGACTTTTTTGAGAAGCCTGTAATGTTCACAAAAAAGAACATTCCCCCCACCCCAACAACGTTCGGGATTCCGCAACCCATAGGACAACAAATCCTAATTAGGCTCTAAAATTTCTAAAATGTTACAAGAACAATTTGGAACGATTCACTTGAGATTGCCTCCAACATTACATTACACAATGTCATTTCTTCTAGATGATGCAGCTCCTTTACCTTTCAATACAAGAACCCATGCTTTGTTGGCACAGGTCTTGGTCTCAGATTGTTATGAAAAATGATTTGGGAATACATAGGCCATACAACAAGTTTCTTCAGATACCTCTCAATTTTCCTTTTATGCCACTTAAATTCTGAGAGTAGAAAACTTTACCTAGGAACAAGTAGGTTACCAGTCCAAACTCAGTATGACTTATTTCTAAAAATTTATTGCTAGAGCCATTCTTACCTAAACTTTTTGCTTTCAATAGGGTAATATTTCAATGTAGTTACATTGTGTGATTACCAGCTGGGTAATATACTCACTTCCATTTAGGTTTGTAATAAAAGCTTACAGATAATCTGGGCTCCATTCCAAGGTATTCTTTATCTTTCCCTAAAAATCCTTTCCCTAGTCTGAGTGTTAGTAGGTAGGGTTAGTGGGGAGGAGACCATGGGCAGGGAGTCATCCTAACTAGTCAGGGTCAGTGTTAACTGAGGAGTCAAAAGCAGTGGAGAGCAGAAAGAACCCATCTGGGGGACTAAAGATATGTTAAAATAAACAGCTAAACTGTAAATGCCCAGAAGAATACCCCTTCTCCCCTTTCTTTAACTCTTAATTTCTCTCTTATTGCTGGTTCAATTTCTCAAGTTCCCTGGAAACTTGCTTACATACCCCAGCCTGATAAAAAAAAAAATTAAAAAAGCCATTACTCAGGATTTAATCACGATTCTACTCATTCCTTTTAGATGAATTATCTTTTAGAGTTAGAATTTAACTTTTATAGTTAAATTTCTCTGAAGACTGTGGACAGAGGCTCTCTCCTGTTTTCACCTCCTACTCCCTCTTCAATCCGTTAACGACTGGTTTTAGCCTCTCCCACTAGGATGAATCAGTTCTCTGGAAGGTTTGCAGAGGTCTCCTAGTCACCAGTCCTCAGTCCTCGCACGCCTTAACCTCCCATTTGTGCGTCTGTTCTAGAAAGCCACTAAATTGGAACACTTCCCATTTGGGCTTTCACAGACTTGCCTTCTGCTGTCCTTCTCCAGTCCACAAATGGAAGTCATCTCCAAAGTTCTGATTCCAATTCTTCATATAGTTTCTCTCCCTTAGTCGTTTTGTCCATATCCATGACCTCAACTATAATTCATGTTGACGACTCCCAGTCTGTCTCTGGTTCTGATCTCTCCACCCATGTTTCCATGTGCTTGCTGGATAATTTTACACGGATATCTTTCCAACATCTCTACCTCAATGGATGCAAGACTCAATTTGTCATCTTTTCCTTCAGAACTGTCCTTCCCCCCCTAGTGCAAAGCTTGAGTCATGTTCATTTCTTCCCTTTTTCTCAGTTGGTCCCTACACAGATTAGGGTGGAGACTTCTTTTCTTTCTGACCCATAAATTAGGAATTTGTGCCACCACTTCCTATCTCTAGAGAAATACTTCAGAGCTTCATTCTTTTTATTAAAGCCCCTTACTCACTCTTACTTTGTCAGGTGAATAACTCAGTGATGGGGGAAATCAGGGAGGGCCTTCCAGCCACTAGTGGGCAGGGCTGATGTCTGAAAGGTTCCCTTCTCACATATGGTTCTGTTCTTGCTCAGTCATACTGTAAGCCTCATGGGTGGGAGAGTGTCAGGCTCTTTTTGGCTTCTGGTCTCCAGGTAAGAAGTAGTATCCTGGTGCCCTAGTGTTGGGAAGGCCTGTAGTTCTTCAGCTGTGACTGGGTGGGTACACAGAGTTAGGGGAAAAGGAATAAGATGTCCCATTTTGGCCTTGGATCTAAGCCATGTTCTTCAATCTGAATTTACCCTGAGTAAAGTTAATATTTTAGTTTCCTTTTGGTTCCTCATGTGTATTCTCAATTTGGTTGAGAACCCAAAGGGAAGAGGGCTGCATGATGGATCATCTTCTACATACTTGATACCAAACACTCTTAGCCATTTTTATCAACTCATTTGTCTTCCCTTGTGTGACAGTGCTAACTCACTAGCATAAAAAGTCAAAAAATGATCTATACTTTTATCTTGGTTGTTCATTTCTTAATATGAAACATTTGATCAAGGACCTTCCTCCTCCATTCCTTTTGCCAAATCTTAATTTTTTGTGACTTTGATACGATGTCAGTTATTTTTTGTAATGAAAACCTAGCAGAAAGAAAATATATGAATTCTACTAAATTAACTTCCAAAAAGGATTGGTGGCTGATTTAATATTTATTAAATTCCACAATGCATTAACATCACATAAATGCACAGAAAGAAGCAATTAATGACATGCCATTATTTGGAGATGGAAATGGTCAATTAGCAACAAATCAGAAAATAGCAATGGAACCTGAATACTAAATTCTTTCAATGATTTGGTTTCCTTATTATTAGTATCCTTGAGATAACTGATGTAAAGAACAAACACAAATGCCTCTAAAAAGAAATATCTATAATCCTACTGCATGGCAGTTAAGGCATTTGCCTGCCAAGAGAGATAAATGATGTTCTTGTGTGTATTTGAAACTTACAAATGGCTGCAGCAAGACACAGGATGATAACAATTGTGCTAAAGTAATAGCTCAGAAAACCATAATTGCTATTTAGTTGCTTTTTGTTGTTAAAAATGCAGAGTTTGGAGCAAATTGGTTACTATGTTGTGTTTGTGATCTTAGACACCTTTTGAGGATATTTGGGCCATGTTAGCTCACTCACAAATTTTAGCTGGTGGGAAGTACAAAGTAAAAGTGACCTTCCTAAATTCTATTAGATATTTCTGCCAATGTTTGCATTAGGTTAATTCAGATTTGTTGTTGTTTTAAATTATTCTACCAGGTCCCTGGGAGTCAATGCAGTAAAGAATTCTTCCTTTCCTGATGTCCCACACATTGCAGACTCTCAGGATTCTCTTCAATACTCCTGCATAATGGACAGGAATACAGTTGTTCACTGCAGTGGGCTGCGGTAACAGGAGACCTTTGAGCAATGTGAACATGTTGCAGGGCTACCTGGTGGACGCCGAGTACCAGGGACCTATGAAGCCTATCCTGACTTGTAGCACAGCCTCTTCTTTGACATTCAACATTCTCACCTTATACAGCATCTGCAAGCAAGGTCCTTGCATCTTCAAACCAAAACAACCAAATGTGATGCAAAATGTCTCAAAAACTTGAATGTTTATTTTGCTTTAGGAAACAAGTTGTACATAAGAAAATTTCATCCATGGTTTCCCATGTTTATGAATCTGGCATTTAGGAAATGCATTAGGCAATGCCTTTTTGAGTTGCCTTTAATGCCTACACATGGTAATATGTTCAAGGCCTTGGAAACATCAATGGTTAAGCTTTTATGCAGAGTTGTACAGTTGGTTTTGTATAGTTAGAAAACGGTACCGATTTTGAGATCCCACAAGCAAATACAACTCAAGTGTTGTCATCTATTCTTTAAATGCTTTTCAGAATTTTACAAATCACTTTTTTAATGACAATTTCTTCAGTGTCTTAAATATTCCAAACTAAGAGTCCACCTCAGTAGTTAATAGAGACTCCACAAAGGCGATAATGTGTTAGTTTATGTCACTATAATTGCTGTTGCTTTATGCGAGTAAATAAAACAAAATAAGCAAAAAACAGCCGTCCCTCCCCGCCTCCCACCCCTCCCCGCCAGGGTATGCCTGCATTGCCTACGGAGCAGCATAACGCGGTAAAGTACCCGGCCCGCCGGCCAAGGCCAAAAGATGCCGCAGACTGCAGCCGCAGCGGCTTCCGGGCCAGGTGGCAGTGGCTGTCCGCAGAAAGGCACACTGCTGCGCTCCCGCCACACCTTCTGCGTTGGCACTGCACCAGAGACCGCTGTAAAATCTCCTGGCCATCAACAATATACTTTTTGCGGGTTATGAAGAACGAGGAGGGGGCAGGAGGGAATGTGTGCGTTTTGAGCGTGGCAGATCATTATTTCCTCACACTCCCTAAAATATTTCTCCTCAAAATATTTACAAGCCAGTCTCCAACTTCCTTTATCTGCTAGTTCCCTAAATCTGAAATTGCCTCTCTCTTCAAACGCACTGAATGAGTCAAGGTTTGACGGTAAACGCAGGGATGCAGGAGAATCTAAAGTGCCCATTTCTCGGCTGAGAAATAGCACCTAGTTTGGGGGTGTAACAGTTCACGTCTGCAGACCGGAGCGTTCTACTGGGGAGCGCTCCCACTTTAGAGGGGCTTGGAGAGGGTGGGCCTCCCGTGCCTGGAAAACCCCAATTCCCAGGGAAGGCCCTTCCCGGTGTTCACGCTTTAGCGTGCGAGGAACCCCCCGCAAGCAATAGCTCACCCGGTTGCATCCTCCAAAGCCCCAACCTCGGGGCGGGGCGCGGGGAGGTGGGAGGTGGGGGTAGCACCGCCTGCAGGCTCCTGCCAGCGCCTCACGGTTTTCCCCCGGGCTCCTTGGCGCCCCCTGTCGCCGGGCTCTCCAGCAATTCGGCCCAGGGAGGCTGGAGAGGTGGAGGCCCCGGGTGTCGGGGAGCAGAGAGGCGCGGGGTCTGTGCACCCGCGGACCGCGCAAACTGGCGGGCGGCCCCGCGGGAGGGCGCTGGGCACTCAGGCCCGGGCGCAGCCCGCGGCCGCCGCGGAAGCCGCCGCAGCCATGTCCGCGCGCCCGCGTTGCCGCAGCCCGGCCGTGATGTCATCAGGCGAGCCCCCGCCGCGGCGCCCCATTCCCGCCCCCCGCGGGCCGCCGCCGCTGCAGCCCGGGCGCCGCGTCCCCGCCCCGACCCACGTGCGCCCGGCTTCTGGGATGCCGAGGCCGGTGGCGGCCGCAAGACGATGCGCGGGACCCGTGTGGCCACAGCGGCAGTGCTGCTCCTCCCAGCCCGCCGCGTCCCTGGCGGGGCTGCGCCGGGGGGCTGCGCACAGACGGGGGCGGGGGCGCCTGGGGAGGGAGGGGAGAGGCTCCCCGCCGCCAAGTCCCTGCCTCGTCGCCGTCTGCTGAGTCATGGCAAGCGCTCCCCGCAGCCCTGGATCACTCGCATAGCGCGGCTGGCGCGGGGTGCGCAGCCATTGGGCTGGGCGCGGGGCCGCGAGCGACGGGCATGACGCGCTGAGGCGCGCTCGTCCGTGCCCGCCGCTTCGTGGTGCGCCCGGCACGGGTGCCTGTGCCGCCGCCCTCCAGCCCCGCCGCCGAGCCGCCCCCGCCTCGCCCGCACCATGATCGCCGCGGCTTTCCTCGTCTTGCTGAGACCCTACAGCATCCAATGTGCCCTCTTCCTCTTGTTGCTTCTGCTGGGCACCATCGCCACCATCGTCTTCTTTTGCTGCTGGCACCGCAGGCTCCAGAAAGGGAGGCATCCGATGAAATCGGTCTTTTCGGGTCGTTCAAGGAGCCGAGGTAAGACACGCCGCGACGGGGTTCTTCGGACTAGGAGGAACATTTAAGCCAATTTGGAGAGTGAAGCGGGGCTCGCGTCCGCGACGCGGTCCCTACCCCCATCATTGCCCACTCCGCAAGCCTAGTACGTTTATGTGTTTAACGTCCCTTGCCTCTTTTACCCTCACCGCCTTCCTCCGGTCTCCCCGGATGGGATAACCACGGTAATGTCCAGAGCTGGGAGGGGAGGCACGGACGCAAATTCCCAGTGTCAGTTTGCTAAAGCCCTAAGGGTAATAGGAGCAGAATCCGGGGCTGCGGCATCCTCACTTCACCTATCCATCGCTGGAGCTTAGGGGTAAGAAAGTAAGGCATGGAGAGTTCGGGGCTCCCCAACTCTCCCAGAACTTTCCCTGAAACTTCTCTCGGAGAACTCACCTAGAGAGCGATGGCCTAATAACCTCCCCGCCCTACAGTGTGTCCCCACCGAAATCAAGGCGTCTGGAAGGTGCCTTCCCGACCCTTGTCCCTCACGTAAGTCATTAGCAACTCGGCAGGTGAAGAACAGGGAGTTAAATGAAGTCTCGTTTTTCTCTTTTCTCCCCAGATGCTGTTATGAGATCCCACCACTTTCGTTCTGAGGTAATTTATTTAGCGCGCACGCTCAAGGTCAGAAGAAGTTCTCTTTCCTGAGTACCAGTATTAATCATATGCGTGTTAAGAAACCAGTAGGGCATTGAATGGCGAGCATGCTGCCCCCAAGCCGAAAGTCACGTTTCTTTTTAAGCGATTCCCCAACATTAGTGCCTAGCAAACGAACGGTGTTCACAAATTTCTTGTGTAGCGGGGCCGCTGTACCAGAGGGGGAAAGACAGCCCCTAAAAGCACTACAGACCTCAGGAAACTTAGCCACGGGGTGGATCTCAGCTTCGTTTACTGTAATTTGCCGGTGGAAGCTCTCTGGATGCTGTGGTAGTTCCCTTGTACTTGGATAGCCGACGACAGAGAGCTCTTAGGAAGTTAGTGCAGAGCAATTTGATCCATATGCATTTCATTTTAGGCTCTCAAGTTTACCTTCATATTCACCCATAAAGCTGTCCATGTTTTACTGGGGCCATCTGAGGATTTTTGCGAAGTGGTGGTAGTGATCTGGCTTTATCTGATCGTGTGTGCTGGTCTTTGCTCTCGGAAGGTGGATCGTACCTCCATGAGCAGGTGATGTGGGTGCATTGATGCGGGTGGACTGCTATGGGACTGAGCCCCACTGGGTAGAACAATATGGAAAAGCACAAGCTTTCCCTGGCCCAGCCTTTCTTTATGAGTTTCCAGGCCAACCCCCACTTAGTGTGATATAATTTTCTCTCTTTTTAGGAGAGTTTCACACAGCCAGGCTGGGAGGTTACTGGTAACAATGCTTGGTGCAGTATACTCATTTTAGCAAAGACTTCGTAGTTAGACACCCTCCATTTCCTTGCCATTTACCTGAGAAGTTATTTCACATTTTGTTTCACTAGTTAATCAGATGTTTTATTGCACCCTAGATGTTTTGTTGGACTGGTTGCTTGAAAGCTTTAACTGCATTATTACAACATCATTATAATGTTGCACAGTGAGTAATTCTATTGCATGTGGCCCTGGAGGGTGAGAATGCTGTTCCCAATTTAGGATACTTAAGAGAAAAAATTAACCAGTCAGATAGTCAAGAGGTTCCATTCCTGTCTTTACACTAACTAGCTGTGTGGTTCTGGGAAACTTTCTTAACTTCTCAGCACCTCAGTTTCCCTATCTGAAAAATAGGACCAGTAGTACCTTGCAGAGTTATAGTGGGAGATTTACAAGTAATTACGTAAAATAAACATAGTTCATAGTAAATATTCAATACTGGGTAGAGATCATTACATCTTGTAAAATTGAATTTAAAAATGTGGAAAAAAAATCTTTGCACAATTTGAATTCTTAATTAAACTAATTAATTGAAATTTATGGGAGACAACATAAACTGTGTCTATTATGAAGCAACATTTTTGGATGTCTAATTAATAGAATAACTCCTTTAGATGTGACAAAAAATAAATAATGGTCAGGATGCAAACATCAAAATTTAGGATTTTGATTTTAAAAAGAGATTACCAGCTCCATATACATAAGTGACAGAATTAAGATAATCCTTTTATGGATTATTATATTAGCCATTAGGCATTTCAGCTAAAACACAAACCAAAAATTGAGCTAGGAGTATGTCTTGTTTAGTTATCTCTGAGTTAAGCATTCATCCTGAGCTTGCATTTGGTTAGAAAAGCTGGGAGCAGTTGTTTTAATTCTTTAACTCATCACACAAGATCCCTAGTCCAGTTTGACATCTTGTCTGTGCTTCACATTTGCCTCATCTCCTAGCCTGTGAGCTCCTTGAGGACATGAATCATGTCTTTCTTGTTTAGGGCTGTATCCCTATTGCCTGGTATATAGTGAGTTCTTAATAAATATTTACTGAATGAATGAAAAATTTCTCATTGTGTGCCAGTTCCCGGAACTGGGCAATTAGAACTCAAGAGTTGGGCAGAAAAGAAAAATGCACATTCTCAGGACATTGCTTGGAATTCAACATTTGCTGAATTTCTTTCTAGCTTTTAAAACTTGCCCTGGAGTTGGTATTAAGAATGTAAGTCACTAATTATAACAAAATGGATTTGGTTAGAATCTTTTTTTCTCAATGTGCCTTACTGACTCAGTCGGTATGCTGAGTCTTGGTCTCGGGAACGTGAGTTTGGGCCCCAGGTTGGGTGTAGAGCTACTTAAAAAAAAGGAAAAAAAATATTTTTTTCTCAGGAAATTAAATACAATATTGGCTTAATTTGTTGATGGGCTACCTGTGTTCCTTTTTGTACCAAATTTCTTTGATAAACTACTCAAAGAATGTTATTTTAGAAGTGAAAATCCCGAGTCTGTATTGTATGAAAATGTCACGTTTCCTCACTCTTTTCTTCACTGGTAAAATATTTCTATATCCTCCCACAAATAAAACATTTTCCCTTGAGGAAATCATTGGGAATTATTTTTTCTTCTCCCTTTTTCTCAAAATGCCATTTCTTAAAGGATTTTCTCCTTGAGAAATACCTCTGCATTTTTTGGATTCCAGCATTTAAAAAAATTAGAATTTGAACGCATAATGGATATTCTTGTTGCTTTTTAGTAGTAGCCTTGCAAAATATTTCTCAAAAAAGTGTTTTGATTTTTGACAAGTCATAATCATACTGAACTAAGAAGTTAGTGCCTTCCTCATTCCAATCTCAGTAAGTAGATAATTCACTTTCAGCATTTCCATAGGGGTCAAATGAGGAAAATGAGTTTAGGATGTGCTGACTCATTTTGAAATGTGAAAAAGCTTTGGGAAAGCCCTTGAAGAAGTTTGTTAGTCTTGTGCTGCTTTCCCTGGCAGAGGATATTGCTTCTGCTATCTACATGCCCAGGAAGGAGTCCCAACTGGACTGGAAATTTCAGGATGTACCTTCCCAGGTAGTCAGAGAACTCCTTGTCTGGCAGTAGGGGAAGACCATGGCATCAGAACCCACTTTGCTTTCTGAAGAGATGCCTGAGGAGCTCCAGCTTTGTTTTCTTTTTTTCTTTTTCGAGACTTTATTTATTTATTCATGAGAGACAGAGAGAGAGAGAGAGAGGCAGAGGGAGAAGCAGGCTCCCAAGGAGCAGGGAGCCCGATGCGGGACTCGATCCCAGGACCCTGGGATCATGACCTGAGCCGAAGGCAGACGCTTAACCATCTGAGCCCTAATGAACACATTTCTTCAACATGTAGCAGTTTCTTCCTCATGAAGCCAGAACTAAATAATATCCATGTTTATAAGATGTTTTGGAACTGTGACCACCTACCAGCCCTTTTGATCTTGACATACTTGTAAATTCATCTTTACTGGCTTAACAGTCCTCAGAATTTTAATAATAGCATATGAGAATGTGAAATTATTAGCCCAGCCAGCAAGGGCTGAACACTGTAACTCCAACTCACTGACTCTAAAGACCCAATGAGATAGATAGAAATATGTGTTTTATGTATGAATATAAAGAACTTGTGTAGTATTTTTTTTTTCCATAAACATCCAATGAAGAGAAGTGACTTCACACTGAAGTGGGACACAGTGTAGAAAGCAGGTATTCAATCTGGGTATCTAAGAAGGGTACTTTTCCTGAGGATTTATGTTTTATGCTGTGACTTTACACAATGGTTAACTGTTACCCTGGATTCCTGAGGTGAAAATCGGGCAGTGACAATTCTGATTTTAAGGAAATTTCAGAAAGTGATACGGGTAACTGAGGTACCATTAGATTTCAAGAAAGAGCCTTGGGAGTAGTTCAATGAAGACAATTATAATGCCCTTTGAGAATACCCAGAGTGAACAGTGGTAAATGATCCCTATTCATCAGCTCAGTGGAATAAGGGAAGCCTTGTTTCACAGTAAGAAGGGGGAAGAGTGTGTTGTATGTCTCTCAGGATTTGAGTAAATATCTTCACTTCCCATTTGAGGTAAAGGAACCAAAAGAGTTAAGTTAAGCAGTTCCCAAAGAGTCACGTAGCAAGATAAGGACTGAGTAAGACAAGAACTCCCTGGCTACATTTTGTCCGCCCTGTGGTGTTTAACTGTGTCACTCATAGCTCAGAGAATAATATGCCCAACATTCTCAATGAAAGGGACAAGCTAAGTTGAGTGAATTGTTAGTGGACATTTCTAACAAAGCAGAAGAGATTAATCCTTTAGGCTTTTCCAGTGATTATCCAAGTTATCCTAGATGAAAGGATGTCCCACGTAAACTCTCTTGGCCTCATTATATTCCCAGAGTGAACCTTTATCAAACCATGCAAGAATAGTCAGCAAAATAACCATATTTCATAACTTCTCATTAAATGTGTATATTTCCTTGAGAATTACCCAATTCAGTGGATTAGAGAAAATGATAGTTTATTATTTAGCGCTCTTTTGTAATGGGGTTATCTTCATAAATAAATTCTTTCCCTAGAGTTAAATTCTAGGTCTAAATTAATTTATCTTAATCAAATCAGTCATAAATTGAATTCTACACGTGATATTGTATTCATTTATCTTCATGCAATTACTTTCAAAACAAACAAATTTACTTTTTTGTGCTGTACAACGTGTGATGTTAGATGGTAGGGCTAACAGAAGGTCTGAAGTATAGCCCCTGCCCTTGACAATTACTTCTAGGTCATTTCCAATATCAGTGCTGAAATATTATAGTTGCTGGTTTCTTCTGTTACGGTAACTGAACTGCTGTGCTGTTTACAATTATGAATCACAAATGTGGCAAGAGCATCAAAGGCCAGGGTATACAAGTACAGCCAATACATTTGTAAAAAAGACAAATTCACCCTGTTCACTGACCTTTATTATGCCAGCATCACCACTACCATATAATTTATCCTTACTTTAGCTACATGGCAACAAAACAGAGTGCTAAAAGGAAAAAAAACGAAGGAAGAAGAGAAACCCACTTTCCCCCCATGCAATCCAAGCCAATTAAATGCAGTCTCGATGAAAGTTGAAATAAGAGTTTTTCCAGAGAAGTTTGAATCTTTGTGTAATCTTAAGGCTCAAGAATGACTCTTTTTTGAGATTTGGTTTATAAAATAGAAGTAGGCTAATTTCAAGTCTTGGTTTAATGAAAGGAATGTAAGAATAGAGTTTGAATCCTGATTTTGGGTTCCAGCTGTGCCACTAACTGTGTGATCTTGGTCAAGTTCTTAGTGTCTCTGAGACTTAGAGTTGGTGTTCACTGGTAACATGAAGATGGTCGCTGAAGCCCCTTCCAGAAGTAATGGGCCATGTTTGTGCTATATGCAAAGAATCATGGTAAAAAAGCATCATGTAAAACATGATTCCTGCCTTCTAGGAGATTAAGGCAGGTAAAATAATTAACAGAAATACCAAGTAACAAATTATGTATAGAAAAGGAATGGTTGGGGGACGGCTGGGTGGCTCAGTCATTTAAGCGTCTGCTGTCAGCTCAGGTCATGATCCCAGGGTCCTGGGATCGAGTCCCAAGTCATGCTCCTTGCTCAGCAGGGTAGTCTGCTTCTCCCTCTCCTTCTGCCACTACCCCCTCGCTCATGCTCTCTCGCTCGCTTTCTCTCTCAAATAAGTAAAATCTTAAAAAAAAAAGAAAAGGAATGGTTGGAATTGTTCTGATGAAATGACTGCTTCTAGCTGAGGTGATCAGGAAAGCCTTCCAAGAGGCAGGGATATTTATGCTGAAACATGCAGGTTGAGTAGTATCTGGCTAGACAGAAAGGGAATGAGAGCAACCCCCAGCAGAACGCATGAGGATAGGCAAAGTTTTAGGAAGGCGCATGTCTGTTTTCAGAGCTCAGAATATGCCAATATGATTAGGAAAAAAGAGGTTCCTAGTTCTACATTCCTTTAAATCTGTAAAGAAATATAAGTGAATGCCAGCTACAATAAAAATATTTTTCGTATAGTACTTGACAGTTGGCAAAGGCCCTTGACATAACATTATTTTATTTGAACACTGTAGGAGGTCACCTGCTATGAGCCCTCTCAGGAGAAGCAAAAAAAGCGCTTTTTGATTTCTTTTCTGGCAACTATAGCGAAACAGCCCGATCACTCTTTTTTCACACGTAGTGAGACTGGAAAGTCATGTCCACTGCTGCAGAGGGCTGGGAGAATGACTGGATGTGTGCCTTTCTGGTAGCCCTGAAGCTGTGCTTTTGCAGGATACCATGTTTTTTAGGTCCAGTGCTCAAGTATCATTGGGTTATATTTTGACTTCGGACACCATATGTCCAGGGATTTGTGACATCTTGCTCATGTGTTCAGTGTGGTCATTACAAATCCTAATGCAAAGTATAATAAATTTGTAGGGAATTAGTTATGTACAAGGTGGTTTTTATCAGCTTTGAAATATATTACAGTTTTTTTAAGTATTCAAGATGTGTCTCTGCTTTTAAACTTCTTCCTTGCAACTCTGTCTCCCATAAGAATTGTTTTTTTTTAAATTTTATTTTATTATGTTATGTTAGTCACCACACATTACATCATTAGTTTTTGATATAGTGTTCCGTGATTCATTGTTTGCATATAACACCCAGTGCTCCATTCCCGTAAGAATTGTTTTAAGTGTCTATGTTCTCCTCAAATCCGCAAGCCTACTCCTTCACCCTCGGCCAGTGACTTTTGTCTTCTAACTCATGGAGAACATCGATGCCATCAAGCAATAGCATGTTATTTATTTATTTATTTATTTATTTGTTTATTTATTTATTTGAGAGAGAGAGAGAGAGCATGAGCAGGAGTGAGGGTGCAGAGGGAGAGGGACAAGCAGACTCCCCACTGAGCAGGGAGCCTGACATGGGGCTTGATCCCAGGACCCTGAGATCATGACCTGAGCCGAAGGCAGACACTTAACTGACTGAGCCACCCAGGCATCCCAAGCATTAGCACTTTAAACTTTTTGGCCCCTAAAAACTAAGTGTATCTTAAACTTTCCTCCCAGTCCAATAGAAAAACCCATCTGTCATCCTCCATTCTCATATTTCATGCTTATGTTGTGAATTCCTTTTCTTCCCAACTCTTGGAGATGTTGTTCCATGAATCATCCCTTCTTCATTTATTTTCTATTGCTCCCTCCTTGAAGGCTCTTTTCCCTAACACATAAGCATCATATCTGTTGTCTTTTTAAAAAAATTTTTTAATTTAAATTCAATTTAATTAATACGTACTGTATTATTAGTTTTAGAGATAGAATTCAGTGATTCACCAGTTGCATACCACATCCAGTGCTCATTACATCAGATGCCCTCCTTAATGCCCATCAGTTACCCCATTCTCCCACCCATCTCCCCTCCGGCAACAGTTTATTCCCTGTAGTTAAGAATCTCTTATGGTTTCCCTCCCTCTCTGTTTTCCTTTTATTTTATTTTTCCTTCCCTTCCTCTATGTTCATCTCTTTTGTTTCTTAAATTCCACAAATGAGTGAAATCATATGGTATTTGTCTTTCTCTGACTGACTTAATTTCTTAGCATAATACCCTCTACTTCCATCCATGTCATTGCAAATGGCAAGATTTCATTCTTTTTGATGGCTGTGTAATATTCCGTGATATATACACACACACACACACACACACACACACACATATACATATACATACACATACACACACCGCACATCTTTATCCATTCATCCATCGATGGACATCTGGACTCTTTCCACAGTTTGGCAGTTGTGGACACTGCTGCTATAAACATTGGGTGCATGTGCCCCTTCGAATCACTGTGTTTGTATCCTCTGGATAAATACCTAGTAGTGCAATTGCTGGGTCATAGGGTAGCTCTATTTTCAACTTTCTGAGGAAACTCCATACTGTTTTCCAGAGTGACTGCTCTGTGCTGCCTTTTGAAAACAATACAAACCTCCCTATAACAGTGAGAAAAGTTTCCTGAAAAAGATTCTTTGTTACCTTCTGTTCCTCACCTCTCATTTATTCCTCAACTTTGTGTAATCTGGCTTCTGCCACAACTACTTAAAATCACTATTAGGGGGTGCCTGGGTGGTTTAGTCGTTAAGCGTCTGCCTTCGGCTCAGGTCATGATCCTAGGGTCCTGGGATCGAGTCCTGCATCGGGCTCCCTGCTCGGCGGGAAGCCTGCTTCTCCCTCTCCCATTGCCCCTGCTTGTGTTTTTGCTCTCACTATCTCTCTCTCTGTCAAATAAATAAATAAAAAATCTTTAAAAAATAAATAAAATCACTCTTAGCTCACCAATGAGTTCCAGATTGTTCAATCAAATGTTTCAGTCTTTAACTTAATCAACATATTTTGCATTTGACACTGTTAGCCACTGATCCCTCTGAAACTTTTTCTCCCAGGTTTTTGGACAATGTTCTTAATTTTGCTCCATTTTTTTTTTGCCATGGTTCCCTCTGTTCCTGCACTGGATCCTCCTCCTACTTATATGTTGATATTCCCATGGTTCTGCCTTGGGCCCAATTTTTTTATTTTTTATTTTTATTTTTATTTTTTTTAAAGATTTTATTTATTTATTCATGAGAGACAGAGGGAGAGAGAGAGAGAGAGAGAGAGAGAGAGAGAGAAGCAGAGGGAGAAGCAGGCTCCCAAGGAGCAGGGAGCCTGATGCGGGACTCGATCCCAGGACCCTGGGATCATGACCTGAGCCGAAGGCAGACGCTTAACCATCTGAGCCACCCAGGTGCCCGGGCCCAATTTTTTTAACAGCTTTATTGAGCTATAATTCACATGCTATACAATCCACCTATTTAAAATGTACAATTCAATTGAGTTTTAGTGTATCTGCAATGTTGTGCAACCATCACACAGTTTAATTTTAGAACATTTTTATTACCGTCAAAAGAAACTCCATACCTGTAAGCAGACATTCCCCATTCCCCCCTCCCACTTCCTTCCTCCATCCCCAACCCTCAGCAAACACTAACCTACTTTTTGTCTTAATAGATGTGCAGGGCCTCATTTTTGGCCACCCTATTTCAACTCTCCTTGCAGGATCTAACCATCCTTACTGTTTTAGTTTACCCACATGTAATGGTTACTCAGAAATCTGTATCTCAAATTCAGACTTTCACTCTTGACCTCCAGCTACAGACAGCCAACTGCTTTCCCCTCATTTTCACATGGAGGTACCGTAGGTATCTCAGACTGAATACTGACCCCGTCAGTCCCGAACCCTATCTGCCACTCTTTTGGAGAGTGCCACTACCTCACCCCTACCCTTGCAGCTGCTCAAACTAAAAATCTGGAAGATATGACAGATCCCTTCCTGTCCATCCTGTCCTCTCTTAAATCTCTGGAGTCTGCCTCCCTTACTACCCCCATTATGGTTGCTTTGGTTCAGACCCTATAATAGGTCTCCAGACCAGTCTCCCTGCCTCCTCATCCCCAGTCCATACACACTAATTTAATAAGAATCATTCCAAAGTACAAATTCTTTTTTTTTTTTTAAGTAGGCTCCCTGCCAAGTGGGGAGCCCAACATGGGGCTTGAACTCACAACCCTGAGATTGAGACCTGAGCTGAGAGTTGGCTGCCCAACCAACTGAGCCACCCAGGCACCCCATAAAATACAAATTCTTAACACTTTTATTAGTCAGGAAGACATTCAGATTCAAGTAATCCTAACATAAAAATGGATTATTAATAAACAGGGATTTATATCCTCTCATAGCAGGAAGTCTAGAGATGCTTCAGGCTTTGCATGAGCTTCATGGTAGTAGGATGGCTGGCACGGCTCCAGACATCATGCCCCAATTCCAGGAAGGAGGGAGAGGAAGGGATAGAGCTAGTCAAAGAAGGATATTCGTCAGGAAATCAAAATTTTTGCCAGAAGCCTTTCCAGTTAGGTTTCTTCTTACACTTCACTGGTCAGAACTGTGTCACAGGCCATCTGCAAGGGAAGCTTGGGATGTGAGCTTTTATTTTTCCTAGCTTCGGTAGTAGAGGTAGTCAAGGGAGAAAGGGTTGGGTAAGCCATATTCCTCTGCTACTTATTATCCTTCAGTGGCCTCCCACTTCCTCCAAGGTGATTAAGTTCAACTTTCTTTTTTTATTTTTTTTTTAAGTGATCTCTGCCCCTGATGTGGGGCTTGAACTTACAACCCCGAGATCAAGAGTGCACACTCCACTGATTGAGCCAGCCAGGTGCCCCAAGTTCAACTTTGTTAATATGACATCGGAATGATCCCTGATGTCCTTGTGGTAGTTCTAGTCTGACCATTTGTCCACATTTTTAATTCTCCAAACAGATTGTGACCTTTTAGGATTATTATTTTGTCAATGTTATTTCCAACTAAGAAAGCCTCTCTTTCTCTTCCATTCCTCTCATTGCCCACCCACTGCCAGCAAAAACAAAAATACTCAGGCACAAAAGGCTAACTCCTGACTTCCCTTTGAAACATAGTTCATAGATCATTTCCTCCAGGAAACTTTCCTAGTTCCCTCTTCATAATAATAACAATTGAGTTTTTTGTTCATCTCTTCTGCAAGATTGTGAGTATCTTGAAGGTAGTTGAAATCCCTAGTTCTTAGTTCAGTGTCTAGCACTTAATAAAGCTCAGTAAATGTTTGTTAAATGAATGAATATTGGATGTTTTCTTTTTTAAAATTTATTCAAATTATTTTTTAAAAGATTATTTATTTATTTATTTGAGAGAGAGTGAGAGAATGAGAGAGATCACAGAGGCGGAGGAAGAGGGAGAAGCAGACTTGCTGCTGAACAGAGAGCCCAATGCAGGGCTTGATCCCAGGATCCTGAGATCATGACCTGAGCCGAATGTAAAAGTTTAACCAACTGAACCACCCAGGCACCCTGTCTTCTTTTCTTTTTTTTTTTTAAGATTTATTTATTATTTTAGAAAGAGAGATAGAATGGAGGGGAGGGGCAGAGGGAGAGGGAGAGAAAATCCTAAGCAGACTCCATGCTGAGCTTGGAGCCTGATGCAGGGCTTAATCCTATGACCCTGAGATCAAGACCTGAGCCAAAACCGAGTCAGATGCTTAACTGACTACACCATCCAGACACCCTGCTGTTTTCTTTATAAAGTCAGTTTAATTCTCAATTTTTCATGGATTCTGTAAGTTTCCAAATATTCCTGTATCTGTCTTTTACTTAAAGGGAAATAGATGGTTTTCATTTTTTATTTCAGACATACAGTTATATGCCTTAGTTAACTTTGTGTATTTACTTTGAAAATACACAGATTCAGGCACTTTTTAAAAAGAGGTGAAAATATTCCTTGACATTTTTATTCATATTGAGGGGATTTGCATAATTTGATGTGAGAGTTTCAAACAAAAATTTTAATATTTAACATTTTTACTTCAATTTATAATATGAAAAAAATCAATATAAGTATGTTCTGTATTGTCTTGTAACCAATTTACCTTATCACTGGTATTTTTACTCAGTTCCAGTGCCTGAATTTTATGTTTTGTTTACAATCACATTGGTACCAAGTGGTATTGTTTCAACCATCATGATCTTAAGAGAAAAGATTAGGGCAGTATTAATGTGTAATTTATGCATTCATGCCTGGTGAGAGCCAAATGATGTGTTTTGGTAACCTTTATACAACTATTTTTGAGAAATGTGGTGGTAAATTTGAATAAGGAGCATCAGAAATACCAAATATTAAGTTAAATATATAATTCTATTTCATTCCTTTTAATTTCTTTAAAATACATGTAAATGTTTAGAGCACAAATTATAACATTGTCTTGCAGGATGTATAATGTATACATAGAGATTTGACAACTATAGTGTAGACAAGTACAGGGGAGTAAATGGACCCCCTGTATGATTGCAACGTTTTTACATTGTATATGAAGTGGTATATTAACTCTAAGTAGAATGAAAAGTTAAGGATGCACATTTTAATTCCCAGAGCAACCAACAAAAAATAATGCAAAGTCAATAGATAAACCCAAATTGAATTCCAAAAGATATCCAAGTGATCCAAAGACGGAAGGAATGAAGGAACAAAGGGACAAAAAACAGAAGGGACAGGCTGAAAATAAAATCTGAAATGGTAGACCTAAATCCATATTATAATTGCATTAAATATTAATGGGTTAAACACTCTGCTTAAGAGACAGATTATCAGAATGTCTACATAGTGAGACCTGACTATATGCTATTTATAAGAGATGTACTTAAAAACCTAGTTAGATTGAGAGTGAATGGATGGAAAAAATAAATGATGCATATGAAAATCAAAAGAGGATAAGACTGGCCATATTAATATCAGATAAAATAGATATCAAGACAAATAGAGATAAAGAGGGATGTTCCATAATGATAAAAGGGTTAATTGTTTTGGGAGACATAATCATAAATGTGTGTGTATCTAATAACAGAGCCTCAAAATGCATGGAATAAAAATGATTGAAATTAAAGGGAGAAATAGGGTTTCTCCTATTTCTATTTGGTTGTAGAGATTACTTAAAAAAATAAAATCTTAAATCAGAATAGTGGGATGTAGCCAAAGCAGTGCTTAGAGGAAAACATATAGCTTTAATTGCTTATATTAGAAAAGAAGAAAGATCTAAAATCTAACAAATTTTCAACTTTAAGAAGCTGGAGGATAAAAAGGGTAAAGTAAACACAAAGTAAGTAGAAGGAAGGAAATAACAAAGAGCAGACATTGATGAAATAGAGAAAAAAAAAACATACAATAGAGGGGCGCCTGGGTGGCTCAGTTGTTAAGCATCTGCCTTTGGCTCAGGTCATGGTCCCAGGGTCCTGGAATCCAGCCCTGCATTGGGCTCCCTGCTCCGCGGGAAGCCTGCTTCTTGCTCTCCCACTCCTCCTGCTTGTGTTCCCTCTCTCACTATTTCTCTGTCAAATAAATAAATAAAAAAATCTTTAAAAAAAACCATAAAATAGAGAAAACTAACAAAGCCAAATTTGGTTCTTTGAAAATATCAACAAAGTGTTTAAATGTCTAGCTAGATTGATCAAGAAAGAAACAAGAAATCACTGATATGATACATGGAAGAGAGTTTGTAACTATAGAACCTACAACCATTAAAAGAATCGGAGAATATTCTATACAATTTGGTGCCAAAAAACTTGACAACTAACATGAAATGGACAAATATCTATTTATAGCCCTTCAAGTATCCATCCTGTACATATTTCATCATGTCTTAGAACTTCTCTAACCCCCAAATCTTGAATTCTGAAATACCTCTCTCTATACAACTTCCTGTTTTTGCACCTCATCATGCACTTAAAAAATTTTTTTTTTTATTTTATGTAAACTCTGCACATGGAGCTTGAGCTCACAACTCCAAGACAAAGAGCCATATGCTCTCCCAACTGAGCCAGCCAAGTGCCCCTCATCAAGCAGTCCTAATGAGTTTCTGTCTTACCTTCATCAGGACCTCTGTTCTTAAATCTTCCCTAGCTTTCAGCCTATCAGCACTTTCTGTCAACTTCACTTGCATTTCTGCTCAGTATAGATCCTTAATCAACTGTATAGAGAAGCTTTTACTTTTATTCTCTCTGGGCTCATTCAGTTACTTGCTCTGCCACCAGTGACTTTGACAACTCCCAGACCTGAGTCAATCTCATGGACTGCTTTTCTATTTATTTATTTATTTTTAAGATTTTATTTATTTATTTGACACAGAACGAGATAGCGAGAGAGGGAACACAAGCAGGGGGAGTGGGAGAGGGAGAAGGAGAAGCAGGCTCCCCGCTGAGCAGGGAGCCCGATGCGGGCCTCGATCCCAGGACCCTGGGACCATGACCTGAGCTGAAGGCAGACATTTAACGACTGAGCCACCCAGACGCCCCACTGCTTTTCTGTTTCTATGCCTAGGAGGCCTGTCCTTATTGGACATCTTCATAAAACCCAGTAATTTGGTTCATTGTGTAATCCAGCAGTCATGTCTGCTCTTTTTTTAGGATATCAGTTAGTTTCTGCTTTGTAACAGACTACTTGAAACATTAACTATTTAGCTCACCATTCCGGGGGTTGGCAAGTTGGGCTGTGCCCAGCTGGGAAGCTGTTCTGGTGTGAGTCAGGCTTGGTTCATCATAGCTGGAACTCACTCATGTGGCTTCGGTCAACCTCAGGCAAACTCGGTTTTCCTCTACAGATCTCTCTTCCAGCAAGGCAACCCAGATTGGTTCACTTGCGGCTAGATTTGGGTTCCAAAAGGAGCAAGAGCAGAGTAAGTGAGGCCTCTGGAGGTCTAGGCCCTGAACTGATAAGTATAATGCCGCTGCTTACGCGTTGTTTTGGCCAGAGCAAGTCATAGGAGTGGGGGAAATAGAGTCTTGGGAGGAGTTGAAAGTATTGTGGCCACATTTGCAATCTACCATAGAGAACCTTTTGATTTATCTCTGGTATGCTGATGTACTACTCTCCTCAAAGCACTCATTTTAAGCTTTTCCTGTTGTTTTCCGTGGACAGTCTTTCCCAACATCTCAGATTTCATATATATGGAAATTACTTCCACCTGAAATTTCTAGCCCTGATTTAAATTATTCAATTTTTTTGTGGTATAATTTCCAGTTTTAGAATATTTTCTACCACCCCAAAACAATTTCTCATGCCTGTTTGCATTTAATTCCTGTTCCCACCCCTTACCTCACAAAACCACTAATCTACTTTCATTGTCTCTAGATTTGCCTTTTCTGGACATTGAATATCAGTGGAATCATGTAATATGTAGTCTTTTTGCATCTGGCTTCTTTCATGTATCTTGATGTTTTTGCAGTTTATCCATGTTGTAGCATATATCAGTAGTTCATTTTTATTGTTGAATGGCATTCCGTTCTATGAATATGGCATACTTTGCTTATCCATTCACCAGTTAATGGACATTGGATTTTTCTCCCCAGTTCTTAGCTGTTACAAAAGTGCTGCTATGAATATTTGCATAAAATCTTTGTACGGACATATGTTTTCATTTATCTTGGTTAAATACCTAGGAGTAGAATCACTTGCTTATGTGATAAGTTTATGTTTAGTTTTTAAAGAAATTGTCAAACTGTTTTCCAAAGTGGCCGTACAATTTAATATTCTCACCAGCAATTGGTGAGGGTTCTAGTTTCTTCACGTCTTTGGCAGTACTTGTTATTGTCTGTCTTTGTAATTATAGGCATTCTCATGGATCTGAAGTGGTATTCTGTAATTTTAATTTGCACTTCTCTAATGCCTCATGATTTTGAACGTCTTTTCATGTTCAGATGGTTCAAATTTTTGGCCATTTTTATTTTTATTATTTTGTGAAAATACTGAGTTTATTTCACATGTATATTTTTGTCTCTCACCATTTCCATTTGTCTGACCACCACTACCACTATATCCTCTTGTAACATTGAATACATACTTAAAACCAAGCAAAGGGTGGGGTTCCATCTCTAAAAATCAAACAGGCATTTTGAACAACACAATCCTGGCAATGGAACCTGGACTACATTTATTAGACACAGTAGGGAAAGTTTTCACTCTGCCTTGTAAAAAGGACCGCCAGGTAGAAACTTTTATAGCAATGAAATAAGATGGGAGAATTTTAACAAACTGTTTAGATTTTTACAAAGACCTCTCCACTGCCAGAGATCTTGAAAAAGCCACCTGGTCAGTCATCCAGAACAATTCTTCACCTAACTGATGACCTTGGCTTCCACTTAGGGAAGAAACCACCTTCTTCTCTATCTATTTGTTTGCATTTTGCTTTAATGTCTTCTGTGGAACTATGTCCTTTCTGTGTTTTAAGGTTTTTTTTTTCTTGTTTTTTGAAGAATTCTTGACCTTTTGATCTTAGTGTTAATGGTCTTGAGTCTTTACCATTCTGGTTTGATTTTTGTGCACTTTTGGCTGGAATATCTCATATAGATATCTTTATTGAGTTTTTCCCTTTAGCTCTCTCATCATCAAAATCGTCATCATCATCATTGTCATCATCATCATCCTCATATCATCTTCATCAACAATGAGTTTTACTTTTTTCTGTGGAACTTCACTACCACTTCCAGGGGCAGATCACTTTCCAGATATACTTAGGAATTTCACACCCTCCTCCTCTTTATCTTCTGACTCTGTATCTTCCTACACAGCTACTAAATGCTGTCCACTAATATGCACAGCCCTGAATCACACCTCAACTGTAAGACCACAGGTGGTGTTATTTGAAAGCCCCTAAAGGAAATCATTGTACAGATATTTTCAAAGTTGCCGGTGTCACTTTAATTGGGCTGCCTTCATAATTCATTGCCTCTGCTTCAACACTGTACAATCCACCTTTTTTTTAGACTGAAGCTCAGATATATTTATTATCGCATGCATATAAAAGAAGCAAACATACCAATAAAAAGGTAAAAGGCTATGGGATTTAATAAAAGTAATGAACACTGGGTTATGCCTTACATATAAGAATCAAACATTTATATAGCATTCTCAAATAAATTATATAGGAGAAAAGATTAATGACTTCATTTGATTTTTTAAATTGAGAGGTAATTGACATATAGCATATTAGTTTCAAGTGTGCAACATAATGATTCAATATTTATATATATTGAGAAATGATCACCATAATAAGTCTAATTAACATCTATCACCACACATAGGTACAAACTTTTTTTTATGATTGAAATTTATTCTCAGAATTGAGGCGCCTGCGTGGCTCAGTCAGTTAAGGGTCTGCCTTTGGCTCAGGTCATGATCCTGTGACCCCGGGATTAAGCCCTACATCAGGCTCCCTGCAGGGAGCCTGCTTCTCCCTCTCCCTCTGCCTGCCGCTTCCCCTGCTTGTGCTCTCTCTCTCTCTCTCTCTCTGTCAAATAAAAAGATCTTTAAAAGGTTTATTCTCACAGCAACTTTCAAATATGCAGTACAGTATTATTAACTGTAGTCATCCTGTTGTACCTTACATCCCCTGGACTTATTTATAACTGTAAGTTTGTTCGTTTTGACCCCTTCATCCCTTTTACTTATCCTCCACTCCTCCTCCTCTGGCGACCACAATCTGTTCTCTGTACCTCTGAGTTCAGTTTTTTGTTTTGGTTTGTTATAGATTCCACATATAAGTGAGATCATAGGTACAAGAAAACTGTCTATTCCGATCTGCCTGTTTTTCTTTTTAAAATATTTTATTTTTGAGTAATCTCTACACCCAGCTTGGGGCTCGAACTCACAACCCTGAGACCAAGAATCGCATGCTCCACCAGTTGAGCCAGCCAGGCACCCCAGATCTGCCCGTTTTTTAATTGTTTTTTTTTTTCTCTTGAGTTGTTTGAGTTCTTCATATATTTTGGATTTTTAAGTCCTTATCAGGTATATGATTGTACTATTCATCTTTTGCACTAGTCCCTAAACTGACCATTCTTAAAGATGACTGGTGTTCATTTTCATCATTATCCAACTTAAAGTGACAGTCTTTGTTGGCTTTTAGTTCACACCTGAAAAGATAGTTCTGGGGCTTCATGGGGCTCATGCCCATGTCCACTGAATCTTCCATGGGGGTGGTGGCACACAAAGGTGGGAGAGAAGGTGGGCAGAAATAAATGACTACTGTTCTAGAGAACAGCCACGCAGGACGGACTCAGCAGGGCTGGTCTTTGCCCATTTTTTAAACTGGGTTTTGTGTCTTCTTGTTGTAAGAGTTCTTTATATATTCTGGATACAAGGCCTTTAACAGACATAGGATTTGTGTATGTTTACTTATGGTCTGTGGTTTTTCTCTTCATTTACTTAATAGTATCTTTTTTTTTAAAAGATTTTATTTATTTATTTGACAGAGAGAGGGAGAGAGAGAGAGAGAGGGTGCGCACAAGCGGGGGGAGCTGCAGGCAGAGGGAGAAGCAGGCTCCCTGCTGAGCAAGGAGCCTGATGCGGGGCTCCATCCCAGGACCCTGGGATCATGTCCTGAGCCGAAGGCAGATGCTTAACCAACTGAGCCACCCAGGAGTCCCACTTAATAGTATCTTTTTAAGTGTAAAATTTTAAATTTTTCATTAAGTCTAATGTATCAATTGTTTCCCTTTATGGTATCATGCCTAAGAACTCTGCCTCGCCCAGTGTCATGAAAATTTTCTGTTTTTTTTTCCTAGAAATTTTATAGTTCTTGTTCTTACATGGAATCTATGATCCATTTTGAGTTTTTCTTTATTTTATGAGTATATGCATTATTGGTATTCTTTTAAATATTAATAGAGTTCATCAGTGGAGCCATATGAGGCTGGTGTTTTCTTTGAGGAATATTTTAAGTTACCAATTTAAAATTTAAGTATTCAATTTCTTTACTTTTTATATGCTTTTTCGATTTTCTATTTCTTCTTGAGTCAGTTTGATAATTTGTATCTTTCTAGGAATTTGTTCATTTCATCTAAATTGTTTAATTTGTTGGCTTAGTAGTACTTTCAGATTTCTTTCTCCTTATGTCTAGGCTGAAAGTTGGGGCTTTTATTATCCTGTTCTGCTGCACAAGATGACTATGCTTGCATCCAGGGCTAGGTGGCAGGAAGACAGAGAGAATATATTACAGTGGTGAGAGCTGACCCCACTCTCCTGGGATCAGAGAGGAAGGTTTCCTTCCTAAGAGTTTTGGTTCCTATACTGTCGGGACTTCTCATGTCACTGCCTGTGGGATTGCTTGAAGGGCTGGAGCTCAGGAGAACTCAGAAAAAAAATGGGGGATTTCTGTACTCCCTTTCTCACTCCTCAAGTCTGAATAAGGGGCTTCCTCTTGGAGTTCTCTCTGTCTGAGGCTCAGTACCCAGCCCTGGGTTTCAGACTGTGATGCTGTGTTACATTTAGTCTGGGGGATACTGGAGACCAAAAATGGCAAACTCACGATTGATTTGGTGGTGCTTCAAATTCTGACCTTTTTACTTCAAGCCCCTTGCCACTAGTTGCTTCTCATAGTCTTCAGATAGCTAGTTGCTCAGTGCATTCTGTTCAGTTGTATAGTTGTGTTCAGTGGGAGACATATGCTTATTCTACTTTACTGTACCCAGAACCATGACCAGTTCTTATTTTTTTTTAAGATTTTATTTATTTATTTTAAGGGGGGAGGGAGAGTAGGGAGAGGGGGAGAAGGAAAGAATCTTCAAGCAGAATCCTTGTTGAGTGCAGAGGCCAACTCGGGGCTTGATCCCTTAACCCATGATGTCACGATGTGAGCTGAAACCAAGAGTTGGATGCTCAACCAACTGAGCCATCTAGGCGGCCCACCATGATCTGTTTTTAAGTAGTCTATCCTCCCTCCACCTTAAGCCCATTGCTTTTCTCTTTTTATTTATTTATGTTTTAAAAAATCTTGTAGCATTTTGCCATCTCACATGATGCTGGTAGAGAGGTGTATTGCTACATATAACTCATGTAACATTGAAGATTCCATTTATTTCATCATTATGCTTTTAGTAACCTAACTTTAATATGTTTTCATTTGGAAAAGTTTTCTTTTCTTTTCTGATCAATCTCATTATTCTCCAGTTTGATGGGTAGTCTGGATTTCCTTCTAATTTCTGAAAACTAAATAGACTGGGATTAAAGAACTACCTACAGATTTTGGAGAAAACAGTATACATTTTATCCTGTTACTGATGTTACTTACAAAGAGAAAAGAACTCTCACATTAAGAATTAGGCAGTAGACCATTAACAAGCTTTAAATAACTAACTGAACAACTCTGGAGAATCATTAACAAACATTAAATAAGTAAATTCCTGCCACTACCTACTCTGCAGTGAGCTGCATGGAGGGGGAAGCAGGCATTTTCAAGCAATTCAGATTGATACAGAGTGTGACTGCCTCTTTTTTAAAAGCTGCCATAGCGCCGTCCCAAAGGAATTCCAAATATATATATGGGAAGATTTGGTGAAATTATCTAGCTTTTTTTAAATTTAATTTTATTATGTTATGTTAATCACCATACATTACATCATTAGTTTTTGATGTAGTGCTCCATGGTTCATTGTTTGCGTATAACACCCAGTGCTCCATTCAATACCTGCCCTCTTTAATACCCATCACCAGGCCAACCCATCCCCCCACCCCCTCCCCTCTAGAACCCTCAGTTTGTTTCTCGAGTCCATAGTCTCTCATGGTTTGTCTCCCCCTCCAATTTCCCCCCCTTCATTCTTCCCCTCCTGCTATCTTCTTCTTCTTCTTTTTTTTTTTTAACATATAATGTATGATTTGTTTCAGAGGTACAGGTCTGTGATTCAACAGTCTTACACAATTCACAGCGCTCACCATAGCAGGGTATGTGCTATGGAAGTTGTCTAACGTTTTAAAAGTGATGCAGTATAACAGAAAATTGCAATACAAATAGAAACTTTAAAAAGTTTAAAAAATTAATTTATAATAATGAGGTCTATTTCTACTGTTCTGAAGTCCTCCTATGGGATCTCAAGCTTTGGGAGACATTGTGAGAATCTGATGAAATCTATGGTTATCTCTCTAGAAATATTAGGGGTACATAGACATACACATTTGCACATACTTTCAAGTGCAGAGGAGGCCCTCTTAATGCAGAGATAAACCCCAGTTAAGAAATCCTGCAGTAACTGGGTGTTATACGCAAACAATGAATCATGGAACACTACATCAAAAACGAATGATGTAATGTATGGTGATTAACATAACATAATAAAATAAAATTAAAAAAAAATCCTGCAGTAAGATGCCCAGATATCCTTGTCTAGTTAGGATTGGCATCATTTTTGAAAATCTGTACCAGGTGAAAATTTGTGCTGGGTAATGCCTTTGGCAGGGCGAGTTGAGCTTTAGTTCTCACTATGGTTCAGGTGAGAGATGTTGTAGATAACTTTCTATTATGACTGGTAATACTTGGAGAAACACTAATTCGTAAAGTTGTTCCCAATCCATAGTCCACAACTGGAAATTCTAGCTCAGATCTTTTACTGCAGCATAGAGGTTGATGTGTTCCAAGTTTGTTTAATAGTGAAGAAGTACATCTTCAGGGAATATGTGGGGTTACAAAAACTCCCTGGGGCAATGTTTCTCAGCTTGCCTTTACCTTGCTGCAGTGATAGGGCTGCATGAGAGGTCAAGGGGTAGAGTGGAAATAATCCTGACTTAGTTGTTAAAAGACCTGAAGTCAAGTCCTGTTCTTTAGCTTAACTTGGATAAGTCACTTAATATTGATGAGGCTCACTTTCTCCTTTGATAAACCAGAAATAGCAATACCTATTCTATCTTTTTACAGGATGTTCTGAGAATCAGTGAAAATAATATATGTGATTTTTTAAAATATACAAACCTATCGGTTGAAAGATAAAGGAACACATAGCTATGACAGAATGGAGACCTCATTCATTTACCATGCATTTTTTCATTAGCAAATACGTATAAATCTAACATGCATAGGGAATCTTTGATTTCTCTATTCTCCTGATTGGAAATATGGCCCTACTATCTTTCAAATACTTTTTAGACTCTCTTCGTCTTGTACAGAAAAAAAAAGAATAAAAGGAAGGTTAGCGATAGAGAATGAGGAAGTCAGATGATTTGTGTAATACTTGAGTTGAAAAAAATCAGTAATCAAGTAGCTCTTAAATTGATAGTCAAAGGAAGCAGGGTGATTTTAGGCTCTTCTGGAAATAGTGAGATCTCATCCTGTCCCATATCCTACCCTGGAGATGACCTAGTTATGGGGAAATAATAATAGCTGCCATTTTTTGAGAGCTCTCCTGTCTTCACCTATGTCCTTTCTCATTTAATCATCACTTGCCCAAGGTCAGACAGAGGTTGTTCCCAGAGCTGAAATTCCAGCCCTGGTCCTTTTACCTGCCCAGTCCATGCTTATAGCTCTCTAGCAGCAGTAAAGTGGGGCCGAGTCAGAACAAACTGCACTGGCATTTGCCTTTCCTAAGGTTCATAGGGATCAATGTTAATTCACATTCTTTAACCTTGAAAGCTCACAGTAACCTTCGAGCTTGCTCTCTGGGACTTAAAGATAGAATTGCCATCTGAAAGCAGGGTGGGATTCAGATGGAATCAAGTTTTGGCTTTAAGCAATAAAGATCTCTGAGCTCCACTTTTTAATTCTTAAAGAAGTGAATTTCCAGTATTTAATCTATTTTCTGAGAGCTCCTTTTTCAAGCATATTGGAATTTACATTTTGGAGTTATTAGAAAATATGAAAAAATATGATTATTATAACTTGTAAATACAGTGCATTTTCTCCATTATTATTATTAGAAAGAAAAATGTGCTGGTGTTGTCCACAGATGCAGTCAGATGCAGACTGAGGGGCTGACTTGCCTCTTGGTCTGCTCTTTGACGAAGCTGCTGTTTGCTGGTTACATTACGGATGTGGCAGAACAGAAGAAACCAAAGGCTGCATTTTAAATAACATTCCTAGTTGTTTAGATTCCCTTAAGATATTTAGAATATCTAGCTATATGTCTGAATCATAAGCTGTACGGGATGGGAGGTAAAATTAGGAAATTTTGGCTGGCTACTGCTACATTATAATTTCTCTAGAAACCTCAAGAAAATAATGGACTCAAACATGCCTTGAGCTGTTCTCTGAGAAACTATGGCAACAGGCTTTTTAATTAAAGCTGAACTAGTGTGTGTAGCTTAGAAAAACAGAGAGATACTGCCAACTGATACGGAGAGTGTATGGGAGTAATCCAGAAAACTAAAAAAAAAAAATTCTTTTTAGATATACTTAGATAACTCTTTGTTATCTACATTGTTCAAAGAAACAGTAGGAAAATCTCTTAGTGGATATCAATATTTGGCTTTGGAATGTAATATTTTTTCTATAAGAAAATACAGTTTCCTAACTATGCTTTTTAAGATTAATATTCAGGGTGCCTGGGTGGCTCAGTTGGTTGAGCGACTGCCTTCGGCTCAGATCATGATCCTGGGGTCCCGGGATCGAGTCCCACGTCGGGCTCCCTGCTTGGCGGGGCGTCTACTTCTCTCTCTGACCCTCCCCCCTCTCATGTGCTCTCTTTCTCTCTCATTCTCACTCTCTCAAATGAATAAATAAATAAAATCTTTAAAAAAAGATTAATATTCAAATTAATTTGTTTCCTGAGTACATGTTAACTGAAGTTGGAAGGGCCAACCTGGAGGCATCTCAGTTGCAGAGGGCAACGACCCAGGACAGTCACAAAGAGGATGATCTTTTCATTTTGATAATGGAGACTATATATATGCCACAGTGAAATGTACTGGTGGGCTGTTGATTAACAAATGAGTAAACTGGACCCCTGCCGAGATGAACCATTTACCGCCAGCGTGCTAGAATTTGTAAACTCAGAGCATACCAAAAAGTAATTTAAAAAAACAAAAACTAAATGGGAAGTCAAGAGTTGTCATTTTTCTAGGATCAAAATATGGGTTATGTTAATAACCCCCAGTGATGGAAAGATTTTATCACCTTCTTTCCCAGGGCGAGTTTGAGTTTATGCCTATTGTTTTAACATCCTGTCTGATTAGTGCTCCCATTCGCTCTTAAAAACGCACCTGTTTGGGGGATAAATTGTACAGTCACTTGGTGAGGGTAATAGCACAAAAGAAGAGTAGTCTCTAATGAAATAAAACGTAATGGTGAGAAATATAAAGCTCATAAGCCAGAGACAGTATAGGAACTGGCTCTTAAAATAGTCTGTTATCCAGTCTTCTTGGCTTTGGCTTGCAGTTTACCTTTTATTGTATTGTTGGCAGAATTAACTATCCATAATCAGATCTGATCTTCCCCTCCTTTCTTAATGGCATTGCTTACAGAATTAGTATACCCTTCCTCAGTCTTAGCTCCACCCTACCTCTAACCCATACATTACCTAAACTCAAACAAGGCTTAGTCGTTCAATGTTCACTCTGTCCCCCTTTGTTTTCCTATTACTGCCAGTGCTGGATTTCCTCTACTCTTTTTCTTGTGTATGTGTGTATGTGTGGCAAACTCCTACTCATACTTAAAAACAAAGATTAAACACCTCTTCTTTCCTTCCTTTATCTCACAATCCTCCCTTAATCCTCTCAAACATTTTCCTCTCTGGGACTGGATGAGGGCACCAGACATGGGGATTTACACATCCGTCTTCCCAGGGCAGGGACTATGTACAGTTGACTCTTGAACAATGCAGGGGTTAGGGGCACTGACCACCCCCCCCAGTTGAAAATCCATGCATAATTTTTGACTTCCCCCAAAACTTAACTACCAATAGCCTAGTGTTGACTGGAAGCCTTACTGAGAACATAAATAGTAGATCAATATTTTTTATGTTATATGTGTTACATACTGTATCCTTACAGTAACATAAGCTACAGAAAAGAAAATGTTATTAAGAAAATTCAAGGAAGAACTTCTGGCCTCCCTTTAGCTACCATCTTGCGTCCCCGCATGTGTGCACCTAATCTCAGCTGGTCTGTCTGAGAACCCCTGAGCGTCAACCCCCGTCCCCCATTTCCACTCAAACAAGATGAAAGCAACTATTATGAACTGGGAGAAACTTGCCAAACTGCAAGCACAAGTGCACATGGGTGGGAAAGGAACCGCTCACCAAAAGAAGATGGTTCATAGAACGGCTCCAGCAGATGATCAGAAACTTCAGTTCTCCTTAAAGAAGTTGGGTGTAAACAGTATCTCTAGTATCAAAGAAGTGAATATGTTCACAAACCAAGAACAGTGATCCATTTTAACCTAAAGTTCAGGCATCCCTGCGGGTGAACACTTTCACCATTACAGGCCATGCTGAGACAAAGCAGCTGACAGAAATGTTACCCAGTATCTTAAACCAACTTGGTGCAGACACTCTGACTAGTTGAAGGAGACTGGCTGAATCTCGGCCCACACAATTTGTGGACAGAAAAGCAACACTTGCTACTGGAGAGGAGGATGATGATGAAGCTTCAGATCTTGTGGAGAATTTTGATGAAGCTTCCAAGGATGAAGCAAACTGAATTGAGTCTACTTCTGAAGAAGATAAAACTTGGAGAAGCTACTGGGAGCTGCTATTTTATATTATGACTGCTTTAAAAAATTTTGTTCATGGATCTGGTAAAATCTAGATCTCTAATATTTTTAAACCCAAGGCCTCAGACACTGTAGCTCTTTTCAGTTTTTACTTATATACAATTTATTCTTTGCAGCTAATTAAGCTGGAGAAGCCTGGGAATAAAGTTTGAAACAAGGTTAATAAAAGTTTTGCCTAGTTAAAAAAAAGAAAGAAAAAAAATTCAAGGAAGATAAAATACATTTAGAGTACAGTATTTATCAAAAAAAAATCTGTGTGACCTGTCAGAATGGCTAAAATCAACAACACAAGAAAACAGGTGTTGGCAAGGATGTGGAGAAAGGGGAACCCTCTTGCAATGTTGGTAGGAATGCAAATTGGTGCAGCCATTCTGGAAGACAGTATGGGCGTTCCTCAATAAATAATAGAACTACCCCATGATCCAGCAGTTGAACTACTAGGTGTTTACTCAAAGCATATAAAAATACTAATTCAAAGGGATACATGCATCCCAGTGTTTATAGTAGCTTTATCTATAATAGGCAAATTATGGAAAGAGCCCAAGTGTCCATTAATTAATGGATGGATACAGAAGATGTGGTGTGTACACACACACACACACACACACACACACACACACACACACACACACACAGGAATATTACTTAGTCATAAAAAAGAATGAAATCTTGCCATTTGCAACAACATAGATGGAGCTAGAGAGTAATAAGTCAGAGAAAGACAAATACCATATGATTTTAATCATATGTAGAATTTAAGAAACAAAACAAGCAAAGGGAAAAAAGGGAGGGAAGCAAATCAAGAAAGAGACTCTTGGGGCACCTGGGTGGCTCATTTGGTTAAGTGTCCAACTCTTGATTTGGGCTCAGGTCATGATTTCAGGGTCATGAGACTGAGCTCCTCGTTGGGCTCCATGCTGGGCGTGGAGCCAGCTTAAGATTCTCTCTGTCCCTCTGCCTCTTCACCCCCTCCCTCTCTAAAAACAAACAAACAAACAAACAAACAAACAAAACAAACCCAGACTCTTAACTATAGAGAACAAACTGATGGTTACTAGAGGGGTGGTGGGAAGTTGGGTTAAATAGGTGATGGAGATTAAGAAGTGTTGTGATGAACACTGCGTGTTGTATGGAAGTGTTGAATCACTATATTGTACACCTGAAAGTAATATTACACTGTATGTGAACTAACTGGAATTTAAATAAAAACTTAAAAAAAAAATCTTTGTGGGGCACCTGTTCAGTTGGTTAAGCGTCTGCCTTCGGCTCAGGTCATGATCTCAGGGTCCTGGGATCCAGTCCTGCATGGAGCTCCCTGCTCATTGGGGAGTCTGCTTCTCCTTCTCCCTCTACCTGCCCCCACCCTGGCTCGTGTGTACTCTCTCTCTCAAATAAATAAATAAAATCTTAAAAAAATATATTTGTGTAAGTGGACCTACGCAGTTCAAACCCGTGTGGTTCAAGGTTAGCTGCAACTTCTATCTTTTCTCCATAGTCTTGTGTGGGATGTGGCACAGAATGGTTCCTTAGTCACTATTTGTTGAATATTTGATGTTTGGTAAATATTTGATGAATGGATGAATGGGCTTAAGTGGGTAAAATAATTGGAGTCAGTAGGGCATATTTGAGAAAATGCAGAGTAGTTGAAATTTGGTTCTGCTGTTTTCCCTCTTCCCTCTTTCCCCTTCTTCTGCTCCTCTAGGTGCCCACTGCTGTCATGCCGGTTTCTTGGCTTCCCAGAACACTTTCTTCAGGGTATTTCCTAGGCCTGCCCTACCCTAAATTCCCCTCACCTTCTAAAATTCCTTTTGCTTTTCTTCCCTAAACTTCTACCCTCATTTCCCATCAGGATATCATTTCCATACTGAAGAATGCAGCTAGATATAATTAGAGGATAATCACTTCAACTTAATTCATTCCAGGTTATAAAAGACTGACAAGGAAACAGCAGGAAGTGTCTGAAATTTGAATTCCACAATAGAAGGGCTTGCTTTGCCTTTGCAGATTTCTGACTGGACTGTGTGTATAACCTTCCCTTTCATATTGTATATTAATGCCATCTCTAAACAGGTTTTCATGCCAGGATTTTAGATTGTGTCATTCAATCAGGACAAAGGAATATTTAGAGAGCTGCCTGCCTATAACCAGTTTCAGCAACATTACTGTCCTTGTTCAGCATTTGCAATTATTTGGGTATTTTTTCTTGCCTTTTTTGTGTCTTTTTGTACAAATGAACGAACATTGGGACAATGACTACTAATGATAGTGATAAGGAAATTAGGTCTCATACAGCTAATGAACTTTAGGCAAAGATATAAAAAATCATCACATGAGTCAAGAGTTGATTCTTACCCTCAAATGGATGCTCACTGATTTTAAGCCCATCTATAGTCTTTTTGTTACATATGGAAAGAAAGCAAAAGCAAGGAACATGTATGGAAGTCTGGAACTCTGTCTTTTGAGACTGTGTACAAAACGGGAGCTATAATTAAGGATTTTTAAGATTTAGTGTTATTTTTTTATAACAGGATTTTTTATCTTATATTTTGGTTTCTGGGACTGAAACCTAAGTGTCTCATGTGACTTCTGCACATTTTATTTCTTTTGTGCTTTCATGAAAACATTTGGTACAGAGGAGGGGCCACCTGTAAAAGGCAAGGAAGATATGCCTGGGTTTCTTTGAAGCTGCCTCTTCACTGTTGTTAACTGTTGCTTTAAATCCTTCTAGCCGCTAGAATCTAATAATACCTTTGCTGCAACTACTTTAATAGATCGCAAAGTCAGGGCCCTGCAAAACCAGGCTATGGCATAGGCCCCTGGGCTTGGTATTGAGATTTACAAGATGCGGCCAGAGGTTCTACAGAATATCACCACTTTCCTTCCCTGTTTTCCTCATCTACGCAGGAACCACCAGAGCCTGGAATGCCCCTTACTCTGGGCCATTGATTCTGAAGGGCTTAGTCTTAGTAGAAGAGTGAACCCAACTGACTGAGAGAGGCCCTTCTGTCAGAGGCTTAAATGGAATAAAATCAAGTTGAGTAAGACCTACCCTTACCTTTGTGGAACTCTCTCTCTTTCCTTTATCTCACAGTGATGTATGATCTGAAAAGAAATTTTTCATTCATTGAAGTTAGTGTTTATGTTTCCCTTTTTTTCCTCTTCTTTGGCTACACCTGCATTTTCCTGAGAGTCACTATACTTGTGCATAGAATCAAAGGGTAAATTGGGTTTGTCATTATTTGTTTGTTTTTTTTGACTCTGCACATGAGATTTTAGTAATGGGATTGGGGGAGTGGAAAAAGGTAACAGGAAAAACTTTATGTACGCTGGTATCTCTTCTCTGTAGAAATTAAAAGATTTAGTTAGGCAGTATTTGCTGTTATTGCCTATTTATTTTAATTTTAGTTTAGTTTTTGCATAGGTAAACATTCACATGATTCAGAAATTAAAACCTATAAAATATATCAGTGAGAATTCTTTATGCCATTCTTATTCCTTATATTTAAGGAAATCTTAGGTAACCACTGTTCTTAGTTTCTTGTGAATCCTTTCATTATTATTTTTCTTTTCATAAGGAAATAAAAATATATTTTGTATTTCTTCTTCCTGATATGCATAACAACATACTATATACACTGTTCTGCATCTTGTTTTATTCACTTAATATAACTTGGAGAGCTTTCTATAGAGAGCACTCTACTTTTTATAGGTGCCTAGTATCTTGTTGGATACAAAATATAATTTAGTTATCCATCTCACTATTGGTGACATTCGGGAATTTTCTAATTTTTTATTACAGACAATGCTTAAATGTAAAACTGTAGTCATTTCACATGTGTGCAAATGTTACCTGTAAGATGAACTCCCAAAAGGAGAATTATGGGGTCAAAGGTTTATGTATTTCAATTTTGATAAATGGTGGCCCTCCATAATGGTCTGTTTTAATTACTGAGGCTTCATAATATGTCTTCTCTTATTGGGGGCTCTTTTGCTTGGCTACTATTATTTTTCTCTTTCATATGGTTATTAGAATCAAACTGTCTAATTCTAATTTAAAAATTAGTATTTTTATTGAGACCATGTTAAGTGTGAATTTTGTTAAAAGAGAACTGAATCTTTATGATTTCAAGTTTTCCTATCTAATAATTGGTATGCTTTTCTATTTTAAACTCTTTTGTGGAAGAATCTTTTTCATGTATTTCTTCCACGTCTTATTAAGATTATTTCTAGATTTTATCTTTTTGGTTGTGATTAAAAGTGGGTCTTTTTTTTCATTATATCTTCTGTTTGTAGTTTCTACATATGGAAACTACTGGTTTCATTATCTTAACCTTGTAATCTGCTAACTTACTTATTTTAAAGTTTGTAGTACTTTTCAGTGGAATCTCTTGGGCTTTCCAGGTATACAAAACATCATCTGGGGGCACCTGGTTGGCTCAGTCCGTAGAGCATGTGACTCTTGATCTCGGGGCTGTAAGTAGGAGCCTCACATAGGTTTAGAGATTACTTAAAAATAAAATCTTAGGGCGCCTGGGTGGCTCAGTTGGTTAAGCAACTGCCTTCGGCTCAGGTCATGATCCTGGAGTCCCAGGATCGAGTCCCACATCGGGCTCCCTCCCTCTGACCCTTCCCCCTCTCGTGCTCTCTATCTCTCATTCTCTCTCTCTCAAATAAATAAATAAAATCTTAAAACCGAAAACATATCATCTGCTAGTAGAGATTATTGTACATCTTCCCTTCCTATTGTACATTTTTTATTTCTTTCATTTGTATGTTTGTATTGGCTAGGACATCCAGCAAAATGTTAAATAATAAGAGTAGGTATCCTTTTCTGGTGCCTGACTTTACTGAGAATGTCTTTGGTATTTCCCTGATAAGCATAAGCTGGGTTTCAGGTTGACATAAAAACATTTTATTATGTTTTAGAACTTGCCATCTATGCTGGTTGGTTATTTATTTATTTATTAAAAGATTTTACTTATTTATTTGAGAGAAAGAGAGCACAAGTGGGGTGAAGGGCAGAGGGAGAAGCAGGCTCTCTGCCGAGCAGGGAGCCCGAAGTGGGACTTGATCCCCAGACTCTGGGATCATGACCTGAGCCAAAGGCAGACGCTTAAACGACTGAGCCACCCAGGCGCCTGCTGGTTATTTATTTATTTTCTGTTCTCTCAGCTTCACCTTGCTTTTATATATGATAACCTCTCGAGTCGGGCCTGGGACTCTGCAGACTCTGTCTCCCAGATGCCTTTGACAGCTGATTCCTGTTGGGATCTGTCAATAGGGGGCACTAGAGGGAGTCTGGAAGGTGGAAGGAGGGAGAAGCACTTCTCTCTTGCTGTTCCTGTCAGAGGTGCCCCAGTAAAGGTATCTTACCTCAGCCTCCAGTTTTTCTCTAGAATGTCAGAACCAGCCTCATCACTTCCCCTCATAGGTACCAGCAGAAGCCAGGCAGTGGTCTCTCCACAGAGGTGTGAGTCTCAACCTAGAGGCACTTTCCTCCCCTGAGCTCCTGAGGAATTAACAGTACCTGAGCAGTGTGCTTTCTGCTGCCTCTCCTTTGAGCTACCACATTCTTGTAACCTAACTTCTTCCAGCCCCCAGCCCCAGCTTATAGGTGGTAGCTGCATTTATTATCTCAAGGTTACCTCAGTCTCCTCATTTTCTGTTCCAGCCCTCCAACACCTGTTTCACCAATTCCTTTTATTAAATCCTCTCCGCTGAGCATTCTGATGAGCTGATGAGCTTTCGGCTTTCCTGAAGGGACACAGTCTATGACTCATCTATTCTTATGTTACTGAATGTTTTGATCCAGATTGTTTTCTGAAAAATTTCCCCCAGTGCTTTTTCTGTGCTAATGAGGATGATTGTGTGAGCTTTCTTTTTAGACCTATGAAATACAATAATGGATTTTTCTAACACTGGACTCTTGAATTTCTGTAATAAATCACCCTTCAGGGCACATGCACCCCAATGTTTATAGCAGCAATGTCCACAATAACCAAACTATGGAAAGAGCCTAGATGTCCATCAATAGATGAATGGATGAAGAAGATGTGGTATATATACACAATGGAATATTATGCAGCCATCAAAAATTGAAATCTTGCCATTTGCAACGGCGTGGATGGAACTAGAGGGTATTATGCTAAGTGAAATAAGTCAATCAGAGAAAGACAAGTATCATATGATCTCACTGATATGAGGAATTCTTAATCTCAGGAACAAACTGAGGGTTGCTGGAGTGGTGGGGGGTGGGAGGGATGGGGTGGCTGGGTGATAGACATTGGGGAGGGTATGTGCTACAGTGAGTGCTGTGAATTGTGCAAGACTGTTGAATCACAGATCTGTACTTCTGAAACAAATAATGCAACATATTTTAAGAAAGAAGAAAAAGAAGAAGATAACAGGAGAGGAAGAAAGGGGGAGTATGTCAGAGGGGGAGACGAACCATGAGAGATGATGGACTCTGAAAAACAAACTGAGGGTTCTAGAGGGGAGGAGGGTAGAGGGATGGGTTAGCCTGGTGATGGGTATTGAGGAGGGCACGTTCTGCATGGAGCACTGGGTGTTATGAACAAACAATGAATCATGGAACACTGCACCAAAAACTAATGATGTAATATATGGTGATTAACATAACAATAAAAAAATAAAAAAAAAGGAATTTGAGAAACAAGACAGAGGATCATAGGGGAAGGGAGGGAAAAATGAAACAAGACAAACCGGAGAGGGAGACAAACTCTTAATCTCAGGAAACAAACTGAGGGTTGCTGGAGTGGTGGGGGGGTGGGAGGGATGGGGTGGCTGGGTGATGGACATTGGGGAGGGTATGTACTATGGTGAGTGCTGTGAATTGTGTAAGACTGATGAATCACAGACCTGTACTCCTGAAACAAATAATACATTATATGTTAATTAAAAAATGAAAAAAAAAATAGATACTGACTCCCAACCATAAGAGACTCTTAATCTCAGGAAACAAACTGAGGGTTGCTGGAGCGGAGGAGGGTGGGAGGGATGGGGTGGCTGGGTGACAGACATTGGGGAGGGTATGTGCTATGGTGAGCGCTGTGAATTGTATAAGACTGATGAATCACAGACCTGTACCCCTGAAACAAATAATACATTATATATTAATAAAAAAAGTTAAATATAAAAAAGTAAAAAAAAAAATCTCCCTTCAGGGCACCTGGGTGGCTCAATCGTTAAGCGTCTGCCTTCTGCTCAGGTCATGATCCCGGGATCCTGGGGTTGAGCCTTGAGTGGGGCTCTCTGCTCAGCAGGGAGCCTTCTTCTCCCTCTCCTCCCCACTCATGCTCTCTCTCACTATCTCTGTCTCTCTCAAATAAGTAAAGTCTTAAAAAAAATAAATCCCCCTTCATCATGTGTTCTTTAAATGGGCTGCTGATATTTTCATTATGATTTTTGCATTGATCTTTATTCATGAGATTGGTCTGAAGTTTTCTCTTTTGGGGTAATCTGTGTCAGGGTTCAATTTCAGTGGTGTTATTTGCTTCATAACATTTTTGGGTTTCCCATATTTTTTCTAAACTCTGGAACAGTTCAAATAGTGTTTTACATCAGCCTTTCCAGGTTTCTGTTGTTTTATCTGGTTTTTGCTCCTTAAAGTTTGGTGGCATCCCCTTTATAAGATTTTCTGGGTCTGGTGCTAGTTTGGTATCATATAGTGGGAGATTATTTTATTAAATGAATCCGGAACGACTCAAAAAATGTTTGATGCTGCATTAGCTAGGCTAGTTGAGGAAAGGTGGTCCAAACCAAACTGAAGTAGGCAGTGTATCTCTGATGCCTTTTAATCCCATAACTATCCTACTTAACGTCTTTCGGTAATTCTCCCTCTTATCTTCTCTTTTCCATCCTATTCTGATGCCAGTCCCTGCTGAGATTACCTACTCTGAACTGATACAGTTTTGGATATATGACCTTGCATGTGTCACATATTTGCATTTTAATGGTGGAATCATGAATATGGTCATGACAGGATCTCGGGTCCTGGTACTTTATGTTTTGTGTCCCCTGGTCTTCTGTTCTCCAAGTACACTTACATCTGAGGCGAGGCATAACTGTACTAGGTTGAGGAGAGTGTATCCTTCCACCGACTCAGTCAAGCAGGTTTAATAAGCTTTCCACCCCCTGAGGGGGCCTCCAGCCTTCTTTTAAAAACCGCCCCAGAACATCAGGGTCACCAACCACCTTGGAGGAAGTAAAGGAAAACTGGAAGAATGCCTCGTTCAAATTTCTGATCTCATTTCTAGCCCCCTAACTCATCAATTATCTTCAGTGCTTTTATGCATCCTCCTCTTTCTGGCCAGTGGGCCTTCTCTTGCCCTTGACCTTGTTGAATCCTCACTCATTTTTGAAGTGGTGACCCTGGCTTTTCTTACAGTGGAGCACCCCCTCCCACCGCCATGAACAGACCACCTCCTCCATGATGTTTCCTGAGCATACTTCATGTTCCCTTCATTGCATCACTTGCTTTTAAGTCTGTGTTGTTCCTGACGGTGCGTTGGGTCTTCATTTTTGTTTTCAGTGCTTAGTACAGTGCTGCACACATAGGAGGCCTCAAAAAATATTGGTTGAGTTATTTAATAAATAAAACCCAAGTAAAAGTGGAGAAGAAGAAAGATGAATGACAAATGGCTAAATGGACTCTAAAGGGACTTCAGTACCATGTGCCAAATGCTAAAAGGTGTTTTTTTTTTTTTTTGTAAAGATTTTATTTATTTATTTGACAGAGAGAGACACAGTGAGAGAGGGAACACAAGCAGGGGGAGTGGGAGAGGGAGAAGCAGGCTCCCTGCTGAGCAAGGAGCCCGATGTGTGGCTTGATCCCAGGACCCTGGGATCATGACCTGAGCCCAAGGCAGACGCTTAACGACTGAGCCACCCAGGCGCCCCTAAAAGGTGGGTTTTGAATAATCCACTGACACTGCATGAAAGTAAACATAATGTTTTCATTCAGAGTGAATTTAATTTATATTTGATTTATGTTTATAGTGCAGATGCTTTTCTGGCAACACACCTTTCTAAATGTGTTTACTCAGAAGATGTATATCAGAAAGACAGTTTTCAAGGCTATGAAAGTCTAAAATTCTCTAGTAGCTTTATAATAATCCACCTTTTGTATCAGGACGCTTGTGTTTGTTTTTCCTGCATCAGGAAATTCTGTCCTGCTTCAGGAAATGATGATAGTAGAGATAAGACAATGAATGGGAATAATAAGAGATGCTAAAAATATCTCTGTAGGGAGAGGAGATGACCTGAAAGCAGACAATTAAGTTGAGGGGTTTGAGGGAAATTAAAGCTCCTTCCATGGTGTCTCCACCTGGAAAGTATAAATATAGAGCATGGGATTGTGTTTAGCTTGAATGTTTTCCCATCTTGAGCTGCTAGAAAAATTTTAATTGGCAATCTGTGTTCGGATGACAACGGGAGGATTTAGAATTCTTTGGACCCATTTTAGCCACAAAAATTATTCAGGCACATAGAAATATTGTTATCCTTATTTTACTGTTCCACTGATGCTACCTGCCCAAAGTGCACCTTAATGCATTAATGTACTTTTTATTCTGTACTCTCTACGTAGAGAGTAAGGTTTTAGTTTTCTCTTCGTTCTTAGTGTGCTGAATTGTGTAGGGACAGTGGGGCAGTTTTGGAGAAAATTTACCTATATATCTGTGCTTATTATTGAATTGTATTAATAGTTAAAATCAATCATTTTAAAGAGTTTGACATTACCCCAAAATAAGGAAAAAATGTTTGACATTGACAGTATAAATTTGCTGATTTTATAACCTTACCTCAGAAGTGTTATTTCTTTTGGTAAGACAATTTGGTTTTATCAACTATGATATGAGCAGGCTGATTTTTTTTTTTTTAAAGACTTTTTATTTATTTGAGAGAGAGAATGAGAGAGAGAGAGCATGAGAGGGGGGGAAGGGTCAGAGGGAGAAGCAGACTCCCTGCTGAGCAGCGAGCCCAATGCGGGACTCGACCCAGGGAGTCCAGGATCATGACCTGAGCCGAAGGCAGTCGCTTCACCAACTGAGCCACCCAGGCGCCCCATTAGCAGGCTGATTCTTACCTGTAAATCGGTATGAGTACCTTCATTCCTATCCCACAGAGTTGGTTTCTGTCTTCCTTTAGAGAGTAGGGAATGTGGGTGGAGGATAGAAACTGAGGAGAATGTATCTTATGGTTTCTCCAGCTGGAGTGTCCTTCCCAGAGAGATGTGCCTCCTTTCCAAAAGGTACCCAATGTGGAGACCATTGCTGCTGCCTTTACTTAAAATAAATGCACACTGGATCCCAGTAAAAGCTCTAGCAGTGTAGGGTTTAGCTGAATGCCCCAAAACTCTGGGGGTGCCAGGGCTCTGTCAAGGGTCGGGCCCGACCTCTTGGCCCAGGCCTTTCTCTTTTATTCTTTATCTCTTTTTTTTTTTCTTGGTCTGTCTACATCCTAAAGAGAGGAGTTTTCTCCTCTTGTTTCTCTGTCCTAGGCTTTGCACCTCACCCCTTCCCAGCCCCCACCTTAGACATCCTGTGAAGGTCAGTGTCTCCTTTTTTGCCATCTCTGAGAAGGGTAGGGTGAACTTTGACTCGGGACTGCTGGTTTTACCAGTCTCTTCAGAGTCTAGATGAGAAAGTAACACTCTTCCTATTCCTTTTTTGGAGGTGTTCCAACCACAAAAGGTGTAAGCAGAATCAAGTCCCTTTCCATCATGCAAGAACATAGACTCTCCTGTTAGCTTACCCTTTTTTTTTGTTTGTTTTTAAGATTTTATTTATTTATCAGAGAGCGACACAGCGAGAGAGGGAACGCAAGCAGGGGGAGTGGGAGAGGGAGAAGCAGGCTTCCTGCTGAGCAGGGAGCCCGATGTGGGGCTCGATCCCTGGACCCTGGGATCATGACCTGAGCCGAAGGCAGACGCTCAATGACTGAGCCACCCAGGCACCCCTGCTTACCTTTTTATTAAAAAAAATTTTTTTATACTATGAATGAGAAGTTATTTAGGAACACTTTAGGGTACAAAATGAGAGAGATCTTTCTTGTACTGTGGAAGTAGCTTGTACTTCTGATGGTTAAATTAAAATAAAACATTAAATTAAAATATTTAAAAACTAGAAAAGAGGATTTTGTACATTCAGTGCTAAAAATGTCTCACTCTCTAGATATGTTTAATTTATTGCTTTCACCAGATTTCCTCCACCACAAAAGGATATTAGTAAAAACCTAAGATGACCAAAGCTGAGATGAAACAAATTATATCAGTCATTCTCTCAGATTTTCTTGTTTAAGCGTGTTGACCTTAGAAAAAAAGAGCCAGCTATTTTACCAGCAAAATAAACTTATTTGAGAATAGCAGAGAATGGCAGTTCAGGACAAACAAACCATAGCAAGTCTGGAGAACAGGAGAGAGGGGCTTGCTTTAGAGTGGCTTGCAAGGGAGGAAGCTGAAGGGGCTGTTACGGCTTCTTGGTGGCTGAATGTGGCAGTTTCTCATTGGCTGGGCTGTTGCTAGGCAAGGAGATTTTCCTTCTTCCTGCTGGGATAGGTTAAATAAGGGGTGTGTGAGGTATGCTTCTTAAGGTGGGTGGTAGTGCCCAAGAACTCTCCTTTCAGGGTTTCTCAACTCCTTTTTAATGAGGTTTCGTTAAATTATTTTCACATTTCCCCCCTTTGATCAAGATCTTTGCTTGAAAGCATTGCTAATCAAGAGCTAGGACTTTTTATTTAGAGGTTTCATACACTAAAGTGATTTCATCCCTTAGTGCCAGGAAGGACCTTTCTTGTCTGTCATGTCTCAGTTGGAAGGAAAGTGTGCAGGTTGAAACCATTGAGGTCACATTTGAGTAACAAGGAAGGGTAGAAGGGAGAATGCTCAGGCATTTCTCGTCTGAGGTTTGTATCTTAAGCATTGGAGACCATCTTGAAGCGCTAAGCTAACATCACCCTTTTGGGCATGTCATTTCTACAAAAGCTTGACAGACAACAGGTATAAAGCTTAAAAATGATAATACAGAGGGCGCCTGGGTGGCTCAGTTGGTTAAGCGTCTGCCTTTGGCTCGGATCATGATCTCAGGGTCCTGGGATGGAGCCCCACGTGGGGCTCCCTGCTCAGCGGGGAGTCTGCTTCTCCCTCTCCCTCTGCCTGTCCCCTGGCTTGTGCACTCTCTCTCTCTTGCTCAAATAAATATATAAAATCTTAAAACAAATGATAATACAGAACAAGATGAGGAGCAGACATTCTGCAGGGAACCATTCCAGCTTAAAGGAGTCTTTTCTGAAAGCCTCGCAAAGAGGAGTTAGCTTGTTTACCTTTGCCTTAGATGGGAGGGAACAGATTGAATACCAAGGGCTCTCTAACATCGTGAATAGATCGGAGTTCCTGGTGGCAGATCCAACAGTCAAAAAGGTTTCCCTGTTTTGTGATAGATTGCACTAAGAGAGGGAAGAATATAGTAAGATGCAATAGTGAGAAAAAAGTATACAGGCTTCATCCACTCATCTTGGGAAAGTGGTCTCATCTCCTTCAGCTGTCATTGGCTTCAATTCCTGGAAATCTTTATTTTCAGGTCACCAGTTGGTGTGCAGGTCCAGTCAGGGTTTGGCGCTTTCTTTAGATGTGACATGGGGATCCCAGAGTCTTTTCCTTGGGGCTTAGTGACACAAGGGTTGGTTCCTTTCGAACATGGTTAAAAAGAGTCTTTGTGGAGATATCTTTTTCAGTAGATGAAATCTCCAGGCTGCAATCTGTGATGTTTAAGGTCTTTGTCTCCTGGAAATATGCTTTGGAGAGATGTTCTACTAAAGCATAGTTATTCTCAATAGAAACAAATAGGCCTTTACAATACTGAAATGTATCCTCTTTAACCAGCTATGGATCGAAAGAAGCATGACCCAAGTGCATTGGGCATCCTGTTATTATCTCAAGAGGTGAGAGTTTATAGGTTCCAAGAAGTGTAGACCTGACATTCAGAAGGACTAATGGCAGTGCTTTTGGCTAGCATACAGATTTTGCCAGTTGAGTCTTAATAATGTGTTCCACTAACCCTGAAGATTGCCGGTTAAGGTGAGACTGGCCAAATAGCACAGGCTTGTTGAAGCACTTGACTGGTGAAGTGAGTTCCCTGGTTATGAAGTTTGAGGGGTGTTCCCCAGGAAGGAAAACACAGAAACCATTGCCAACATATGTTTATATCCACGAGACAGGGGAAGATATATAAAATCCATCTGCCAAACCTCAAATGGCTTATTGGGCAATTTAAAGTGTGCAGGAACAGTGAAGAGAGGTTTTCTTGAATTGTATTTCCGGCAGGTGGGGCAAGCAAAGTCTGCACTCTTTGTGGCCTTATATTTCCCCACCAGTACTAGTTCATAAAGATGATCATTTTATCAGTAGACCAATGATCCGATGATGTTCAGTAGTCAGTAATGGAAATTTTAGAGTTTCTGATGGGCCTGGGTTATTATTTGGCCCAAGCCAGAATTTTCTTTTTTATCAAACCAAGAGTTATTGGATTTCCAATGTTGTTTTTCCTTCTCTGGGCTGATTTTTGGACATCTCTAGTCAATTCTTCTAGATTATCATTTGGGAGAGCATGACAGAGAGATTTAGACCATGAGAGAGAGATTTGGTTATTGATTCCTTTGAGAGCAGTGTTCTTTGTGGAAATATCTATGAGATTGTTTCCTTTAGCCTCCAGAGAATCAAGTTTGGAATGCCCAGGGACCTTGATAATAGCTAATAATTTCTGGACATAAAGGCCATTTTGAACTTTGTCCCCATTGGAAGCGAGGGAGCCTCACTGTCTCCATAGTATTCCAAAGTCCTGAGCTACTCCAAAGGCATACCTACTTCAAAAGGCATTGCAGTAATTGAAAATTACCATTTTCATTTTTTAAATAAGAACTTTTGGTGAGCCATGAAAAGTCAGCATTATCAGGAGGTGATCTGTCACAGAGTCAGGCAGTCATGAGTATTATCGGCAAAAGAGGGAAGAAGGGTGACAGGATTTTTAGGAGGGAAAAGAAGAAAGTTGATGTCCAAGGGCAGGGGGATTTTTGTTTTTTAAAGATTTTATTTTATTTATTTATTTATTTTGCAGTTTTTTTCTTTAAATTTTTTATTGTTATGTTAATCACCATACATTACATCATTAGTTTTTGATGTAGTGTTCCATGAGTCATTGTTTGTGCATAACACCCAGTGCTCCACGCAGAACGTGCCCTCTTTAATACCCATCACCAGGCTAACCCATCCCCCCACCCCCCTCCCCTCCCCTCCCCTCCCCTCCCCTCCCCTCCCCTCCCCTCCCCTCCCCTCTAGAACCCTCAGTTTGTTTTTCAGAGTCCAAGAGAGGGAACACAAACAGAGGGAGTGGGAGAGAGAGAACAGGCTTCCCGCTGAGCCGGGAGCCTGATGCGGGGCTCGATGCGGGGCTCGATGCGGGGCTCAATGCGGGGCTCAATCCCAGGACCCTGGGCTCATGACCTGAACCAAAGGCAGACGCTTAACAACTGAGCCACCCAGACGCCCCAGGGGCAGGGGGATTTATCATGCTGTCCTTTAGGGTTTTATGGGCTAAGTCATCCTGTTCTTACCAAATAATAGGGGCAGGGTTGTTTTTTTCTTCATTTTGGGTTTGGGGAAGTTCATGATGCTATGATTAAGTGTAGCCCTTATTCTGAGGTCACGTGCCACAAATATCAAACCTGAGTTTGAACAAACTGCAGTTGTTCATCGGAGACTTTGCATCCCTTTAAGGTTGAAAATTTTAACAGGTAGATGTTGTCTTCTCGTGAAGAGGTCTCAGCATCTAAGTCAGCCTTTAAATTTGGGAGAAATAAGAAGGGCTTCTTCTCCCCCCAAATAAAGGCAAAGAGATACTGGCTGGCCTTATCCATGGGGATAGTAAAAGAGGCGTATATAAATTAATCACAGTGAAAAATTTGATTTTAGTGGGGATGGAGACAAAGTATGGGGATTTGGAACAGTTGGGTGACAAGGGATATTAGTGCAGAGGACAATGAGGCCTTGTGCCTTATAATCTATTGTGGGCTTGATGATTTATGGCTGATCCAATAGGGACAAATGTCCAATATCTTTAAAATTAGGTCCAGTGTTGTCAGAGATGGAACAAACAAAAGATGTTGAAGGGTCATTTGATTCAGCTGCTTGGCTATTTTGGTTGCTATCAAATTCTAGAATTATTTCCCCCTTTCAGGAGGAAGAAATTCTGGCATGATATTCCTCTAAGAGTTCCGTGTCAGTACTCAGAGGCAGGGGCTGTTGAGCTATTTAATAACAGTGAGGTTGAGCGCCTAGAGTGTAGCTCTGGCATTGATAAGATTCATTCCCAAACTGGGGACGCCTGGCTGGCTCAGTTAGAGGAGCATGTGACTCTTGATCTGGGGGTCGTGAGTTCAAGCCCTGTGTTGGGTGTAGAGATTACTTAAATAAACTTAAATAAAATAAAATATTTAAAAAAAGATTCATTCTCAATTTGGAGAGTTGTTTCTCCAAGCTGGGTAAGAGAAAGGATCGGGAAAAGCCCCTGTAGTTTCTAGGAGTCCTGTCATTGGAAGGGCATTGGAAAGGCTGGATAGAGGGCTGAAGGCGCCTGCCATGCTTGAGTTTTATAACAATCCTTTTTCCAGTGTCCTGGCTTTTTGCAGTAATGACAAAGACCAGGAGGGGTTTGGTTTTATTTAGGGTTCTGTATTCGTTGGAGCTGAAGATTAAGGATTTTAGTGGTCTTCCTTTTAGTTGAATCATCTAGGGTGTGGGTGAGGTGATTTGCTAAATCAATTAAAGCTGGAGTGAACATGGTTTGCTATTCCATCCTGGTCCTTTTAACTAGAAGGGGAATGTCCTGTTTCAGCATATTTATGAACATGCTGAATTGAAGACTACTTGAGTGGATTCGACATCCATAGGAAGGCCGGAATTTTTCTTGAAAACAATTTCCTTAAAAACAATAGTTATAATAATGATGATGATGCTGCTGCTGATGCAAGGGCTCATTGACTTTTATTCCAGTGAACAAGTTTTGAGAAAGCCCTAGGATTGCCAGCTGAAATTGCTTAGCAATTGCCAGAGCCTGATCCTATAACAAGGCAGGGGATTGGCTTCCTATCTGCAGTTCCAGAGATTTTTCAGATCATCTCAGTTACTTTCATCCAGTGGTGGGCTTGCCCTTCAACAACAAGCATGTGAATTAGCAGAAGTCTGAGAAACCTGGTTGTTAAGTTTGAACGACTGTATCAAATTCTTCAGCAAATCTGTGGAGATCCTCAGTTACTTTGGGAAATCTTTCACTATGGCTCATAGTTCGGACTTAGTCCAGGGGACATCACTTTCCTATTGTTGAGTCAGCCTCTAATTATTGGAATAAGCTTTATTTAATCTTGGGATATTAGTATTTTAACTCACTGCTATAGTTTTTGTAAGATTTTATTTGGGATCTGTTTATCTTCATATGTTAGTTTGGTCTATAGTTGCTTCTCTTGAGTTTATCAGGTTTTATTTTTAGGCTGTGTTAGCATCTTTTTATTTTATTTTATTTTATTTTAAATTTTTTATTGTTATGTTAATCACCATATATTACATCATTAGTTTTTGATGTAGTGTTCCATGATTCATTGTTTGTTCATAACACCCAGTGCTCCATGCAGAATGTGCCCTCTTTAATACCCATCACCAGGCTAACCCATCCCCCTACCCTCCTCCCCTCTAGAACCCTCAGTTTGTTTTTCAGAGTCCATCATCTCTCATGGTTCGTCTCCCCCTCTGACTTACTCCCCTTCATTCTTCCTCTCCTGCTATCTTCTTCTTTTTCTTTTTTCTTAAAATATGTTGCGTTATTTGTTTCAGAAGTACAGATCTGTGATTCAACAGTCTTGCACAATTCACAGCGCTCACCGTAGCACGTACCCTCCCCAATGTCTATCACCCAGCCACCCCATCCCTCCCACCCCCAACCACTCCAGTAACACTCAGTTTGTTTCCTGAGATTAAGAATTCCTCATATCAGTGAGGTAATATGATACCTGTCTTTCTCTGATTGACTTATTTCACTCAGCATAACACCCTCCAGTTCCATCCACGTCGTTGCAAATGGCAAGATCTCATTCCTTTTGATGGCTGCATAATATTCCATTGTGTATATATACCACATCTTCTTTATCCATTCATCTGTCGATGGACATCTTGGCTCTTTCCACAGTTTGGCTATTGTGGACATTGCTGCTATAAACATTGGGGTGAACGTACCCCTACAGGTCCCTACATTTGTATCTTTGTGGTAAATACCCAGTAGTGCAATTGCTGGATCGAACGGTAGCTCTAATTTCAACTGTTTGAGGAACCTCCATACTGTTTTCCAGAGTGGTTGCACCAGTTTGCATTCCCACCAACAGTGTAGGAGGGTTCCCCTTTCTCCACATCCCCGCCAACATCTGTCGTTCCCTGACTTGTTAATTTTAGCCATTCTGACGGGTGTGAGGTGGTATCTCATTGAGGTTTTGATTTGGATTTCCCTAATGCCGAGCAATGTTGAGCACTTTTTCATGTGCCTGTTGGCCATTTGGATGTCTTCTCTGGAAAAATGTCTGTTCATGTCTTCTGCCCATTTCCTGATTGGATTATTTGTTCTTTGGGTGTTGAGTTTGATAAGTTCTTTATAGATTTTGGATACCAGCCCTTTATCTGATATGTCATTTGCAAATATTTTCTCCCATTCTGTCGGTTGTCTTTTGGTTTTGTTGACTGTTTCTTTTGCTGTGCAGAAGCTTTTTATCTTGATGAAATCCCAATCGTTCATTTTTGCCCTGGCTTCCCGTGCCTTTGGCGATGTTTCTAGGAAGAAGTTGCTGCGGCTGAGGTCGAAGAGGTTGCTGCCTGTGTTCTCCTTTAGGATTTGGATGGACTCCTGTCTCACGTTTAGGTCTTTCAACCATTTGGAGTCTATTTTTGTGTGTGGTGTAAGGAAATGGTCCAGTTTCATTCTTCTGCATGTGGCTGTCCAATTTTCCCAACACCATTTGTTGAAGAGACTGTCTTTTTTCCATTGGACATTCTTTCCTGCTTTGTCAAAGATAAGTTGACCATAGAGTTGAGGGTCCATTTCTGGGCTCTCGATTCTGTTCCATTGATCTATGTGTCTGTTTTTGTGCCAGTACCATAGTGTCTTGATGATGACAGCTTTGTAGTAGAGCTGGAAGTGCGGAATTGTGATCTTTGCTTTGCTTTTGTTTGAACGTTCCTTTTCTTTTTCAATATTCCTCTGGCTATTCGGGGTCTCTTCTGGTTCCATACAAATTTTAGGATTATTTGTTCCATTTCTTTGAAAAAAGTGGATGGTATTTTGATGGGGATTGCATTGAATGTGTAGATTGCTCTAGGTAGCATTGACATCTTCACAATGTTGGTTCTCCCAATCCATGAGCATGGAACGTTTTTCCATTTCTTTGTGTCTTCTTCAATTTCTTTCATGAGTATTTTATAGTTTTCTGAGTACAGATCCTTTGCCTCTTTGGTTAAATTTATTCCTAGGTATCTTATGGTTTTGGGTGCAATTGTAAATGGGATCGACTCCTTGATTTGTCTCTCTTCTGTCTTGTTGTTGGTGTATAGGAATGCCACTGATTTCTGTGCATTGATTTTATAGCCTGCTACTTGACTGAATTCCTGTATGAGTTCTAGCAGTTTTGGGGTGGAGTCTTTTGGGCTTTCCACATACAGTATCATATCATCTGCAAAGAGTGAGAGTTTGACTTCCTCTTTGCTGATTTGGATGCCTTTGATTTCTTTTTGTTGTCTGATTGCTGTGGCTAGGACTTCTAATACTATGTTGAATAGTAGTGGTGATAGTGGACATCCCTGCCGCGTTCCTGACCTTAGGGGAAAAGCTCTCAGCTTTTCCCCATTGAGAAGGATATTCGCTGTAGGTTTTTCGTAGATGGCTTTTATGATATTGAGGTATGTACCCTCTATCCCTATACTCTGAAGAGTTTTGATCAAGAAAGGATGCTGTACTTTGTCAAATGCTTTTTCTGCATCTATTGAGAGGATCATATGATTCTTGTTCTTTCTTTTGTTAATGTATTGTATCACGTTGATTGATTTGCGGATGTTGAACCAGGCTTGCAGCCCAGGGATAAATTTGACTTGGTCGTGGTGAATAATCCTTTTAACGTACTGTTGGATCCTATTGGCTAGTATTTTGGTGAGAATTTTTGCATCCATGTTCATCAAGGATATTGGTCTGTGTTAGCATCTTAAGATGAATTAAGACATTTTTCATCTTTTTATATTTCTTGGAATAGTTTGAGTAATAATTATCTGTTGTAAGCTTAGACGGAACTTGAGGATAATGTGCATAGCCCTTTCCAACTCCTGGAAATGGGAGTGCTGTGTCAGTGCTCTTGGAGGGTGTTTCCTGCCACTGTAAGCTGGCAGTCATTCTCCTGTGCTCTTCACATTCTGTGGAATGAAGTATTTCTCTTGGCCATTCTTGTAGCTGTAGCTCATCAAACTGCTGGTCAGTCCTTCCACAGGGATATCCATAAATTTGCAGTTAGTTTCAAATCTTTGTCCTCATGTTTCTTCAATGGTTTCTTTGAGGTTGTCTTGAGCCATTGTAAAACTTAACATTTTGCCACTCAATGTATCCTGCTTCCATTGTTTCTCCTTGGCATTCAGGTCTAGAACTATCACATGCACACTTTTTTGTCAGTCATTTGTGGGTCAAAAATTTTAGCCAAAACTCTAATTAAAGACAGGCTAGAGTGAAGTAACATTACATATTGCAGCATATGCTAAATATACAACAAAATGCTCTTTGACTAGGGAGTTTGTGGTAAAGTGCACGCTTATATATTAGCTCGGAGAATATTCTTTTGCCTAAGAGGTGTGCTGGCATATAGCATATGGGAAACATAGAAATTTTAATTGTTAATGGCGATAGGAATTTACATGTATATTTTTAAAGGGATATATATAATATATAATAGTAATTTCCTTGAATACATATATACATATATACTTTATGTATATAGACACATATATATGTATATAAATATATAAAGGGTATATATGTATATGATATTGTATATAACATATAATTAATATATAATATATAATATGTAATTGTATTATGAAATATACAATATACTATGTATTGTATGTTATATTGTATGTTTTATATTATATAATATATGCATATATAATATATCCATATAGAAAGGGATATATATATATAAGATATATAATTTTTCCTAATGTCAGGTGGTTTTCTTATGAACTAATCTGAAGGAATTGATTTTTATACTTTTATTTATTTATTTCTAATTATTTATTTATTTATTTTTAAAGATTTTATTTATTTATTTGACAAAGCGATAGGGAGAGCAGGAACACTTGCAGGGGGAGTGGGAGAGGGAGAAGCAGGCTTCTTACCAGCAGGGAGCCTGATGCAGGGTTCGATCCCAGGACCCCGGGATCATGACCTGAGCCGAAGGCAGACACTTAATGACTGAGCCACCCAGGCGCCCTGACTTTTATACTTTTTTTTTTTTAAGTGGAGGATTTTTGTTTATTTCTCAGTTAAAATAAAGGAAGAGAAAGGTATTCAAAACCAGCTTAAGAACTCAAGTTGACATTTCTCCTCTGTACAGTGAAGCTGGTGTCCTCTTGAAAATATTTTATTTTTTTTTTTAAATTTTATTTTATTATGTTATGTGAATCACCATACATTACATCATTCGTTTTTGATGTAGTGTTCCATGATTCATTATTTGCGTATAACACCCAGTGCTCCATTCAATACCTGCCCTCTTTAATACCCATCACCAGGCTAACCCATCCCCCCACCCACCTCCCCTCTAGAACCCTCAGTTTGTTTCTCAGAGTCCATGGTCTCTCATGGTTCATCTCCCCCTCTTATTTCTCCCCCTTAATTTTTCCCTTCCTACTATCTTCTTCTTTTTTTTTTTAACATATAATGTATTATTTGTTTCAGAGGTACAGGTCTGTGATTCATCAGTCTTACACAATTCACAGCGCTCACCATAGCACATACCCTCCCCAGTGTCTATCACCAAGCCACCCCATCCCTCCCACCCCCCACCACTCCAGCAACCCTCAGTTTGTTTCCTGAGATTAGGAATTCCTCATATCAGTGAGATCATATGATACATGTCTTTCTCTGATTGACTTATTTCGCTCAGCTTATAATACCCTCCAGTTCCATCCACGTCATTGCAAATGGCAAGATTTTGGGTTTTTTGATGGCTGCATACTATTCCATTGTATATATACACCACATCTTCTTTATCCGTTCATCTGTTGATGGACATCTTGGCTCTTTCCATAGTTTGCTATTGTGGACATTGCTGCTATAAACATCGGGGTGCACCTATAAAATTAGAGCATTTCTAGATAATAAACTTACTTTTTTTAGGGGAACAAAATCATGTTAGTAGAAATACATTCAAATATCCATTTTCAAAATACCCTTTTTATACTACAAATTTAAAAGAGTAGTTACTTTCCAATTCATTATTCAAACATCACCTTTATTTGTTTGATTTGTTTGAAAATATCTGCTACTGATAGCTTCTTGTCATTGCTGGAAGTTAGCAATTTTGGAATTTTGGAATTCTTGTCTTTCTATAACATAAAACAGCATAATTTATTTCTAAATTTGACAACTCATTTAAGTACCTTTAAAGATAATTGAACTCTGGGGGTGCCTGCGTGGCTCAGTTGGGTAAGCATCCAAATCTTGATTTTGGCTCAGGTCATAATCTCAGGGTTGTGAGATTGAGCCCCCCATTGGCCTGTGCTGAGTATGGAATCTGCTCCAGATTCTTCCTCTGCCCCTCCCCCTGCTCTCCCTCTCTCTCAAATGAATAAATGAGGGTCGTCTGGGTGGCTCAGTCGGTTAAGCATCTGCCTTTGGCTCAGGTCACGGTCCTGGGATCCTGGGAATTAGCCCCATGGTGGGCTCCCTGCTCAGTGGGGGGCCTGCTTCTCACTCTCCCTCTGCTCTTCCCCCTGCTTGTGCTCTCTCTCTCTCTCCTGCTCTCTGTCAAATAAATAAATAAAATGTTAAAAAAATGAATAAATAAAATCTTAAAGCTAATCAAACTCTGTGGTACAAAAATTTTTTACACTTTTATAGTAAAGACTATGATTTTTTCCTCAAAATTCAATCTTCCCCTAGTTTTGTAATACAGATACTCTATACTTGTGAGTGGGCATATGGCAAAACAGCTAGAGCCTCCATTTTTCAGCCTCTCTTGCAGTTCTGTTAAGTTCTGTCCAATTGGATGTAAGTGAAAGTGATGTATGCACATTTAGGTCAAGTCCTTAAAACAAAGCTGTTTGTCTCCCACAGTTCCTTTCTTTCTTCCCATGCTTGGAAAGGAATTGTGGTGGTGGTGAGCCGGTTTCAAATGTGTGGAGAAGGAATACCTGAGGGGAAGGCAGAGCAGTAATAGAGTAGGATCCCGGCTCCTTGGATGACCTCATGGATCAGAGCCACCTGTCAACTGAGAACTAGCCACAAGAAAGATGAATTTCTATCTTGTTCGAGTCACCGTATTTTTGGATCTAATTGTGATAGTAGTTGACCTCTATTTTACTATACTTTTCATTATAATGCAGTATAGAGTATATTTCTATTGTTTTTATCAAAAATTTTATGTCCATATATTGTTATAAAAATAACCACATTGATTAAAGTACAGCAGAGTGTTCAGATACATATCCAAATATATGTAGAGATTTAATAAATGATAAAAATGACATTTGAAATCAATAGAAATGGATTGATAGTTTTTGAAGCTGGGTGATGGGTACTTAGAGTTCTTTATACTCTTTTACCTTCTTTTTTATATTTTGAAATTTTCTATAAGAAAAAATAAACACATTTAAAAAATAAAAAATGATTAAAATAAACTCTTTGTAGAAAGAATAGTTCAGTGTATGTTATCCACTCGGGAGGAAATAAAAGTAGTCTATACCTCACACTATAGTCAGAAGTTAATTTCAGATGGATTAAAAATATGATATTGATTCTAGATGGATTATAAATGTACACTTAAAGGACTTAAGGAATAGAAGAAGATTTGGGAGAACATTTTATAATCTAGCAATTGGGAGAAACTTTCTAGGAAAAAAACAAAATTTAGAAGTCATAAAGGAAAAGATCGTCAGTTTTGAATAAAGGAATTGTATACTTCTGTACAATAAGATTAAAAGGTTGCAACCTACATAAACATACTTGCTGCACATATAGCAAAGAGATTCATATTTTATAAAAAGCTTCCACAAAATCAATATGGCAAATACGTATAACTTGTAGAAAAATTAGCAAGGGATGTGAACAGATAATTCAAAGAAAGCAGCAAAAAAAAGGTTTATAAAAATCTGAAAGGATTTCCAACGTTATGAATAAAAAAATGCAAATTAAGACTAGTTTTTTGCCCATCAGACTGGCAACAAATAAAAAGGTCGATACTATCCAGTGTTGCTAGGGATAGGATTAAACAGGCACTTTCCTAGTGTTGCTAGAAATGTAATTTAGTTCTGCATTTTTAGAGACAAACCTGGAAGTGTCTTTGCTATGTGATTTTTCTGTGGCCTGGCAATTCCATTTCTAAGTAGAGATTTGTTAAAGATACATATGTATCTTGTTTATTGCACTGTTTATAATAGAAACAAATAGAAATATCTCAAATTTTAATCTGTAGGAGTATAGTTGGCTAAAGTATGGCACACCCAGATACTAGAAAATCATTCAGTCGTTAAACGTACTATCTATATAATTTTAAATCTATTTCTATATTATTGTTAAATGAAAAGAGCAAAGTACAAAACAATATATATAGCAAGATCCTATTTTTGTTAAAAATTTTTATTTATATATCTACAGGTATCTGTGCAAGCATGGGGGAAAAATCAGGATGCTATTTACTAACTTTGCAGTTTTTACTGTGGAGGGATGTGTAAAACAGGCACGTTCATTTATATAGTTCAGAAAGAATGTGGTATATACTCTTTGGTGGGCTTAAGTTTCTAATTTGTTCTTTTCTGAAGTTTTTAGACAAATCTTTAAAAAAGAAAAATCCAGCCCAACACACATTGAGAATCTACTTGTGCCATACATAAGTAGGAACGAAGAAGGACAGAAAGGAAAACGAAGCATGTCACTGCCTTCATATCCAGGAATGCATTTTAGATAAGTCAGACTGTGATAAATACAGTGAAAAAGCCACATTGAAATAAACACCACTTAAATCAATCAGCTGGGAAAAGTCAATAGGATCATATGATCTGGGTTAAAAAAGTTCATAGCTCTTGCCCAAATAACTGCAAGAGAGGGTAACACAATCTCCTTAAAGCTTTTAGCTACTACATCACCTTGGGAAAAAGAGTACAAGGTGACCGCTAAAGCAGAGATTTTGCTGATGTCTGTGTGATATATGCCAAAGACAGAGCAGAAATGAGCAGTAAAAGATGCCATCGCTACCCTCAGAATGAACTAGCCACGAACATTTCTCACAATCCTCTGATGAACTGTCTTTGTTTGGACCTTGGTCCTGTTTGCTCTCTCCACTCCTTTTTTTCTTTCTCTTTGCTTAGTATAAATTATCATAAGATTTTAGGTCATGAAAACATTTTTTTTTTCTTCTTGCTGATAATTATGTCTTGAGAGTAAGCAGATTTTGAGAGGGCAGTGCTGCCAGAAAAACATTTAAGACTTGAACATAGACCAAATACACATTCAATTAGCATCCTCAGGGCAAAGGGTCAGCTTTCAGACTCTGGGCAGAAATGGCCAGTCCTTCTTGCTCTGTGCAACCTCAGGGGGCTGTCAATGTTTCGGAGACCTTTCTGATTAGAGCAGTATGTGCTGGAAGCCTCTGCCCGTGGTGTTTTTAGGCTTGCTTCACAGGCTTTGTGCCTGGGACTTGATGGTGAGCTTGACAAGCATCCCTCTTGCGACTCCTGGCCTGGGGCTCACAGTAAATGACTGCCCCGCTTTACTGTTTTAGTCTGTAGCTCACCTTTGGGACTGGAAATCCTGCCTTAAACTCCAGCCCAAAAGCCTGAATAGCTTTTGTTAACTTTATACACTGGCGGAGTTGTTGTTCGAAATTCAAAATCTTATCTGTAGAAAGAAGGCCCTGAGTAATCAGAACATTTGACAGCTGAAGGGCTAATGCCTTTTATTTGCTAGATCTTGGGGAAGGTCAAGATTTCAGAGCGGAAGGGAGACAGGCAACAGTGAGGACACTTAGGGGTCTTGGGGCCTTTACCCTTTATGGCTGCCCAGGTTCTGCTGTGCCTGAACTAATCACCGAACGCCTGCCGGCTTTGAGAATTTGATGCCTGAAGCTCTCACGGTTGGGCCAACCCGCTGGCTCTTGCCTGTTATATGCTCATGACCCTTACCGGGCCAGCTTGCTCCTTGCCCCCATTACCTGTCTGCCACTCGAACTAGTGAGACCCCATCCGTCTTGTGGCTGAACCGGCCTGAGTCATGGTAGAGTCAGCCTCGATTTAAGAATTTCTCATACAAACCATACTTTATTGAGATTGTTGTTGGACTTCAAGACTAACGTATTACTTGAGAATAAATAGCTGGTTGGGGATGCTGTTGATATCGCAGTCGTTGTGAAGTTGGTTTAACCACCCATTCTTCCTTGGTGTAGAGTGTTAGCTGTTCAGTTTGCATATGCGGTTAGGTCTTTATTTTGTCCTCTCTTGTGTCTTGAGTTGTTGCTGATGCACTGCCTGGATGATACTCCTAAAGGCTTTGATTCTGTATCGGTATTCAGGATGCCTTTGAAGACTTAGTGACCGCCTTAGCACTTTGCTGTGACCTGTTGCAAATTAGCACTTCCCGCCCCCCATTTCCCCCTCATTTTCTTTCTTCCCTTCCCTGTCTTCACCCTTCCCCACTCCCACGTTTTCTCCTGCACACTGGGTGGGCTGCGCAGCCTCACCAGTCTCCCTTGCCTTTCATCCTAGTGCTTTTCCTGTGGCTCCTTTTTCTCTCTTCATGCCCCTGTCTGCTGCTCTCTTTCTTATGACTGGCCTCGTGGCTTTTGCTTACTGTGGCTAATGGTCTTTGCATAGTGTGACTATTTACAACTTCAGAAATCTTGCTGTTTGGGTGCTATTTGGCTTCTTAGCAGAGTTGTAAACACCTCATAAAACATGATTTTTTGTTTCATATTTCCTTGCTTCTTATCTTGAAAAGGACATTGTCTCTGACATAGTCATGTTTTAAACTGTGACTCTTTATTTTGTAGACATGGCTGTCAGCGATCATGTCTGTGAGTGGGTAGCTCAGAAAGAGCTGCATGCAAACAGATTGTGCTCACATTTAAGGAATCATCTATAGGACCCCTTAATCTGCAATTATGAAGGCTGAGTTCTGATTTGCTGGTTGCTCTGCTATTTATAGAGCCTGTCGTTGCGCATGATCGTCTGTGCCCGGGGCTGGGGCCTGGTTGCCAAGAGGCACTGAGCTGAGCTCCTGCTGCAGCGAGAGAGATTGCACTGACTGCTCCCGTTTCCCAGGCAGCCTTCCTCCCTTGGCCTCCTTAGCTTTGAGTGGAGCTTCAGCTTCCCTCTAGGACTCTGCTCCCCACTTCACTTCCCGGATGTCTGCTGCTTCTGCATCATCTTGCTACCTGTTTTTGATGTATACACTGTCTGATATTTTGCTGTTACTCTCATTTTTTGTAACGATAGATGTGCTGTCTTCTGGAAGCTCTTTACTGCTGATTCTTTCTTGTCAGTGAATGTTAAATATGGCTTATAAGCGATTGATGGCCCTGTTTAGGAAAGCAGAGTCATGTTTGTTGCACATCAGCTTCCTAGGGAAAGACTTTGAGATGACGATTACGTGCAGGGGATTGAATGGGGGGTGCCCTTGGAACGACACTTAAATGGAAGGAGGGAAGCAGGGTGGTCAGAGAAGTGGGGTTGTGATGTATGCGCAAGTTCAGGCCCCTCAGCAATGTCCTTAATTGAGGCAAGTGCTCACCTTCCATTGACCAACATTGGCACCGGGGGAGGGGGTTGGCTGTAGGCCAAGCAGCTATCTCTCAAGCTGAGGGCAATTCCCACAAAGGGCTTCTGCTAAAAGCCAGGAGCTGCCATCACTCCTAGCAGCTGGGGAAATAAGTACCTGGCTCACGGATGCGGGATTTGGGTGGTGCCCCACAGCAGCCATTAAAATGTTCTTGTTCTAGTTCTGCTATGGTGGATGCAGTTTCTACCCTACTTTTAATTTGATTTTAATACCAATGCAATGTGAGTTCCATACTCTGAGAGTCTCTTCAAAGTTAAGATATATATTTTCTTTTTATGGCTTATTTTGGTAAAAACGTGATGTTGATGAATCCTGTCTAAGAGAAAAATGAGTGTAGGTCAGTTTTAACAGAACAAGCCTTGCCTTCCTGGACAGCCACTGCCCACAAAATTCACTCTCACTCTGTGCTGATGGCTTTATCTCTAAAAACAAAAGGAGGAGGTGGGAAGGGTGAAGGATTAAAACCAGTTGTACCAAGAGCAGTTTGATAAATTTGTGCAAACCTTTTGTTTGGTTGTTACAGTCTGAATATAAAAAATATCAGGGAGTAGACATGATCTTTTTAGAAAAATAATGCAAGTGCATTCTTTGGTAGTATCATTTATATGGTTGATGAAACAACAGAACAGATGTTGTTTAATCTGCGCATGAAACCACAAGCAGATGGGGTGGACATGGCTGCCAGAGGGAAATTAGACTGACCTTATATTTTACAGATTAGGTTGTTGACGGAGAGCACCGATTAGTAGACCAAAACACTGAGTCAAAGTTACTTTTTAATCTATGAGGGAAGCAGAGTGCTCAAGGCCCCGTAGGATCCTGTAGAGAAGGAGTTACCAGAGTTTTTCTGTAAAAGCCCAAATAATAACGATTTTTGACTTTAAGGCCATATGGACTCTTTTGCACTATTCACCTCTGCTTTTGTGGCATAGAAGTAGCCATAGACAATATGTACATGAGTGGGCATGGCGGTATTCCAATAAAATTTGGCAAAAATAGTGAGTCAGGTTTGGCCATAGTTGCTGACCCCTGATAGAGAGCATGGGTCAGGTTGCCTGAGTTTCAACGCTAGGGTAGTTACTAAGTGTCCATTTTCTCATCTGCAAAATGGGCATCAAAATAGTATTTGTCTCCCGGGCATATGATAAATAATGAGATCATGCATGTACAGTGTTTGGTACATAGGAAGTTTTCGATAACTAGAAATGAATATTATTTATGCACCTGTAAAGAATTAAAATTGAATGTAGTTAACAGCTGAACTCTGTTGGGAAAATACTAAATAAATGGGACTCAAATTATGTTTAGCTAGGTAATAAGATGTATAAATGGAACTCTTTTTGTCTGAGTCTGGCCTCAGGCCCCCAAGTGTTGTAGTTGGTAAGGCTCATATTGCCAGGGAGAAGAGCTAGACACCTCTGCAGGACTTGCCAAGGGAGTGGCTATAAAATTGGTTTGGCCAATAGCTCTGTGGCAGTTTGCTGTTGGTCACCAATATCTGTGCTCTCTTTTTTCTGGGCACATGACCTAAATACATTTTTTACTTTCCCTTGCAGTTAGGTGATGGCCATGTAACTGAGTTCTAGATAATGAAATGTAAGGAGAAATGATGTAGGCCATTTATAGGCCTGGCCTTTGGAAAGCCTCCCACACATTCCTGGCTCTTTCTCCATAAACTAGTAGAGTGGAGAGGATGTTGTGGATCCAGAGGCATAAGAAGGAAGGTGCCTTGCACCCCAGATGACTCTGTGGAGCAGAGTACCTATCCTCTTTGCTCATCCATGAGCAAGACATGAACTTTTATTGTGCCAATGTACTGAGATTTTGGTGTGGCTTGCCTCAGCAATTAGCCTACATTACCACTTATAATCACCCATCACCAATTTTAGGCTAAATGGATAAAGGCTGAGGATCAAGTTATGAGAGATTAGAGCTGTGCTATTAATAGAACCTTCTGTGAAAATGGAAAAGTTCTATCTGCATCATCTAACACTACTAGCCACATGGGATATTGAACAATTGGAATGTGACTAGTATGCCTGAGGAAGTGAATTTGTAGTTTAATTTTAATTAAAATTTATTTATTTATTTATTTTAAAGATTTTATTTATTTATTTGACAGAGAGAGACACAGCGAGAGAGGGAACACAAGCAGGGGGAGTGGGAGAGGGAGAAGCAGGCTTCCTGCTGAGCAGGGAGCCCGATGCGGGGCTCTATCCCAGGACCCTGGGATCATGACCTGAGCCAAAGGCAGACGCCTAACGACTGAGCCACCCAGGTGCCCCTAATTTTAATTGAAATTTAAATGCAAACAGCCACATGTGGCTAGTAGCTACCCTATTGGACAGCTCAGGATTAGAGTCTGGAAAATGTCTTAGCAGTGTCCCCAAGTCTCACCCTAAGCCCTCTTAAACCTAGTGAGAGTGACTTTCGGGAGACCACTGGAAAGCTTGACTTGTATTCTCAGAGTCTGTGTGCCAAGGCAGGTGCCAGACCACATGGGATAATTTCAAAGGACCAGAGACCATGGCTGGCCTGCTGCTCTAATGGTGGAGCGAGCAGAGTTGGCTGCATCGGAAACAGCCTGCTTTCCCAGAATGTGTTAGGGCAAGGGATGCATGAGCATTTCTTATGGATCTCTTGGGAGAAAGAGCCTGGAGTCAACTTTAAACCCTGTGTAAGAGGAAACCAGGAAGAGTGATAGGAGTTCATTGAAGTGGCCCTGGTTTTGTGACTAGAAGTGGCTTAGAAGACTTTTTAATCATCTGAGAATGACCAGAAAAATTATAGAGTCTACACAAAATTTTGGGTAGCAGTGGGAGAAAATGAACTCCTCATGGTGGGTTTAAGGACAGCAGGGAGAGAGAATATAGTTGTTTTCTGCGTGCATCCTATGATCTCTGCTTAGGTTAATCTAACAGTTATAATTAAAAAGCCCTTTAAGCTCCTTAAAGGAGGTGTATCTCCAGTAGTTTCAGCCTCAAAGTCTCCTTTTATTCTTTTCCCTGCCGCAACCGTGGAGGTCATGTTTTGTGTGTTAGGCTCATTTGGGTGCAGAATCAGAGACCGACTGTATTTTAGGGTATGTTATAAGGATATATGTGTCATTTAGTGGAATTTAAGAAAGAGACCCATAGTAGGGTCTGGCTTCACAGAGATGAGTGTGGAGAGCTGGTTGTGGGTTCAGGGCCTCACTTCTCGCTGTGGTGAAATGCCTGAGGTGTGACTCAGAACTACTCCACTTCTGCTATCAACCTGTTTTTCTCTCCTCATCATGGTTTCTGTGCCCTGTTAGTGTTAGCCTGTGCTGGAGCCACAGAGCTTCCATCAGGCCTTCTATATCCTTGTCACCCAGAGATTGATCTGCAGATCAGAAGCACGAGCAGCTTGGGAACTTGTTAGAAATTCAGAATCTCAGGTCCCACAATCTGCATTTTAGTAAGAATCCTTGGCTATGCATATACATATTGAAGTTTGAGAAGCCCTGGTCTTCAGAACGACTTTTTTTCTTTCTCAGTTTTAACTTCTGTGCTAAGTGGCCCGGGCTTTTGGTATTTCTCTATCAAACTGTCAAGAGAAGTACACAGCCCAAGTATCAAGACCCAGCAACCATGACCGAGAGGGGTGGGGTGCCGTGCTTTCCCAGGCAGCAAGAACTGTAGGTAGGGTATATGTCAAGAAGGGAATGATTGACATCAGTGAGAGATTTTAAAAGATTCCTCTTTACAAAACTGCATTTAAGTTACAATTCATTTGAAAAGTCGTCAAGGCTCTCTGTCATCAATCAGAGCTTCTGATCAGCAGGAGCTAATAACCAGTTAATAGACTATCAGTCAGTATAAAAGAAACACTGTAGTACTAACCTGTGAAACCTTATGTAAAATAAGGATACAATTCCTTAGATGTTTTAAAGATTAAAAATTGACCTCTTGCTATCATCACACCTCTAGGAACCAGTGATCTATGCCAAAGAATGATAGTTAGAAAATAAGACTTTGAAAAGGTAATATTTTGTCCCACTATCCCTTATTTGTCAGAGAATACATTCTCTCTGAAAACAAAAATGTAGCCCTAGATACAGTACTTCTAATACTGCCCATAGTGCAATAGGGGACAGTGTTATTATGACCAGAATTACTGACTAATGACCTAGCAAGGGGCAGGAGATGGTATTAGAGTAGGGATTCTCCGTGTAGCCATGGGATGGTAGCATCAGCATTATTTGAGGATTGTAAACTCTCAACCCCCATCCCAGATTTACTGAATTAGAAGCTCTGAGGATGAAGCCCAGCAGTCTGTTTTAATCAGCCTTTCTGGTGGCTCTGATTTTTTTTTAATCATCTTTTTTTTTTAAGATTTTATTTATTTATTTGGCAGAGACACAGCGAGAGAGGGAACACAAGCAGGGGGAGTGGGAGAGGGAGAAGCAGGCTTTCTGCTGAGCAGGGAGCCCAATGCGGGGCTCGATACCAGGACCCTGGCATCATGACCTGAGCCGAAGGCAGACGCCTAATGATTGAGCCACCCAGGCTCCCTGGCTCTGATTCTTTTTTTTTTTTTTTTTGATTTATTTTATTATGTTATGTTAGTCACCATACATTACATCATTAGTTTTTGATGTAGTGTTCCATGATTCATTGTTTGCGTATAACACCCGGTGCTCCATTCAATATGTCCGGCTCTGATTCTTGATAAAGTTTGAGAACCACTGAATTAGGGTAAATCCCATAGGAAACATACACTTTAGTGGCTCAAACAAAATAGAAATATACTTGTTAGTCATTTAAGGGTGGAGTGGGTGAACAGGTTGGCAGAGTGGCTTCCTCCATGCAGTTATTCAGGGATCCAGGCTGATAAAGTCACTACCGTCTTCAATATGTGACTTTCCAGTCTGCTCTGAAGGTCATCCCAGCCAAAACAAAGAGCATGGAGAAGTGGTGATGGGAAGTATTCATGGGCTAGATCCAGAAATGGCATACATTTCTTATGTCCATATTCCATTGGCTAGAACTCACTTCTACCTAATGGCCCTACCTAAGTGCAAGGGAGGCTGGGAAATGTCTAGCCTAGCCTGTGCCCAAGAGAAAGAGGCAAGCATGGGTTTTGGTGAGCAGCTAACAGTCTCTGTCATAAACTCATTTCTGAGATTTTCTGTATTGGGAATCTATTTTATGCCATAAACCTCTTTGGCAGTCTAGTGAAGCCCATGGATTCAGTCTCAGAATGTTTTTAAATGCATAATGTTATAGGTGTGTGTGTGTATGTGTATAATTATAAAGGAAGTCAATTATATTGAAAGATGGTTAAAAATTATTAAAAACATTTTGGGCAGAGCAATATATGTACTTTATTAATGAATTAAACAATAAGTGCTATTGGCAGATTTGTTAACTACTGTGATTTTGAAGTAATGATGATTATAAATGGTATCTCAAGATATCTGCAGCCACTACAATTAAATATGTAAATATATTTGATTCCTTTTGGTGGCAGAAGTCACTGATACTGGCAAAAATATCAGGTTTATAGTAGTCTACTTTTGTAATTGAGTGATATGCTAAATTTCAAGTAGAGGTCAGTGACAATAAAGACATAATTTTTCTCCATCCAAGTTAATTGGCTATCCTCTTTGCTTTGAATTTTATCCATGGACCCAAGAACTTCTGCTATACACTTTATTTCTAGCATTGGATGAAGAGAATCATAAAGGTTTTATGAGGTATTATTTTGTACTTTATAAAAATATTAGCTTATTATCATAATATTGTATATGGTAAATTTGTATCTTGTATACCTATCAACTTTGGTGTTTCAGGTATAGCAATAACACAAAAGCAATTCTATTTAAATGCTCAATGATTCAATGTGTTAAATTTCCATTTGTTCAGATGTTTCATCAGTAAGCTGGATGGTAGTTTGATCTTATCTAACAGTAATTCTTACCTGAAAATGTTAACTTTTTCAATTTTTTCTTCACTTACCCAAATTGTTTTTTTTAAAGATTTTATTTATTTATTCATGAGAGACAGAGAGAGAGAGAGAGAGAAGCAGACTCCCAAGGAGCAGGGAGCCTGACGTGGAACTCGATCCCAGAACCCTGGGATCATGACCTGAGCCAAAGGTAGACGCTTAACCATCTGAGCCACCCAGGCGCCCCGCTTACCTAAATTGTTTATAGACCTTTTCTTGTTTTAATCAACCTGCATAGATTTCTAGGCATTTTCTTGGTGCCCAGTCCTGCAAATATATGTGGAACCCTGTCTCTGAATGCGTTACTGCCCTATATGTAGTCTCTGCCTCACGGCAGAATGTCAAGGGCATCGGTATTGGCTTGGAGTTAGATAGATCCGAGTTCTGATCTGGGCTTTTCTAATTGCAAGTTTTTGCTTTATGTAGATTACTTAGCCCTGATGAATCTCAGTTTGCTCGCTTAGGCAGTGGATATAATAGGCTTAGCTCCTAAGTGGTGCTTAGGAAATTATAGCTGTTAATGTCTCCTTTTTTATGCTAATCTACACAACCAACCTAGTTAAATCTGAGTACTCAACCTTTGAGGAAAATAGCTAACCATCTAAAAGCATCACAGAAGAGTATACATTGGGGTTTTTGTTTGCAGGACACAGAATCTGTCATAAACCAAAAGAGAATTTATTAGAAATATATGGTAGAACTCACAATCAAGACTGAATGTCTGGTTAGAACAGACAAAACTAAGCAGCTTCAGAATGTCTTTGGTGTAGCCACTAGACTGATGAATTCCTACTGATTTTTTTTTCAGTCTTTACATCCCTCCATTTAATATTCAGTGTTCCAAGCAGAGAAACTTCAATTGGTTGAGCCTTGGCCATATGTCTACTCATTAACTATATGGGTCATTCAGAGGCAAGATCTAGAGTGTGATGAGGAGCACTCTGTATCAAGACTGTGTATTTTGAGAAGTTATTACCCCAAAGGCGCTGATAAAATGGGATGGCCTAAAAATGGCACAGGTTCACTGCTGAGAAACTTCCAAGTGTTAATCACCTATTGGTTAAAAGGTATCCAGGCAAGATCAAGTGAATAGAGAAGTGGACTTTATACTGGCATCATCAAGTCCTGTTAACATCTGTTAAGAACTTACTGTTTTAAAATAAAATTTTCTTCTATTAAGAGTTGTGGCTTTTTTAATAGAGTATTTAGGACAAGCAAGTTTAATAAACCTAGGACCTACAATTCTATGCAGTAGTTTAGGAAAATAAACAGGGTGACTGCCCAGTGATGACTCCGTGTAGTTGATGTGTTTGTAGTCATAACTACGGGTGAATTGCTGCTGCAATATCTAGGAAATGAAATAGTAATGATAATGGTGATAATTTATTGACTACTTCTTGTTATATTTGTACTGTTGTGAGTATGTAATGTGGATTATCTCATTTACACACCATCATAACTCCATGAGAGAGGTATTATTATATGTATTTGACAGATGAAGAAACTGAGGCAGAGAAGTAATTTGCATACCTATTCCATGATAGAGCTTACATTCGAGCCCAGATAGATTGACTCACTAGAGAGTAAATGCTCCGGATTCTCTGGAGCAAAGAACTCTCCCCTGATTGATCAGGGGTGGTTGGTATCTCAACAGGACTCATGTGTGTCTGTCAACAAGGCACACCTATGGTGTGACTCATTTTCCTTTTATATCTGATTAATAACACACTTTTGTCTTTAAGAATATCTTTTATGGGGCACCTGGGTGGCTTAGTCAGTTAAACATCTGACTGCAGCTCAGGTCATGACCTCAGGGGTCCTGGGATTGAGCCCTGCATCAGCCTCCCCACTCAGTAGGGAATCTGCTTGTTCCTCTCCTTTTACCCCTCCCCCTGCTTGGAGCGTGCACGCTCTCTCTCAAATAAATAAATGAAATCTTAAAAAAAGAATATCTTTTATTCACACAAGTGAAATACATAATAATCCTAGCCAACACTTATGTATCACTCCATGCCAGATGCACTTCTAAGTATATACATTCATTCATTTATTCATCTCAGTAGCCCTATGAAAGAAGTCCTAGTTTTCATCACCACTGTACAGATGAAGAAATGGTTAAGTAACTATTCAAGATCACACAGCTAGGAAGTGACAGAGGCAGTGGTTGAGCCCAGATAGTCTGGCTGCAGTCGTGTACTATATACTGTAATGCTTATAAAAAGTTATTTAAAAATAGTGCCAGTGTATTTGGCTATAATGGAAATCACAGAGGCCTCCATGGTGGTGTCAGAAATTTAAAAAAATGTGAAAGTGTAAAGAAAGTGTAAAGAAAGTGACTGAAGTTCAGGGAAGGAAGGATGGTTTAAACTGTTTCTAATGTTTATTATCATAAGTAATGTAGTACCTTAAGTACCTTCACACTTGGTAGAATCTCTTGAAAGTAGGTACAGGGATGTAGGTTTACTGAGCTATTGCTGTCCAGAAGGACTGCACCAACCTAAATCTTTTTTTGAGAGCATCACATTAAGGGAATTTTATGGAGTTTTCCCCCCAAGTGTTTTTAGAATTTGTAGGCCAATAAGAAGTATTGGTAATAACACAAGTTAAACAAAATTCAGTTGCTTATTATTCATAGAAACACAAGAGAAGGAGCATCTACTTCTTACCAAAGACATATACTCACCTCACCGCACTATGACAGGAGCTAGTATGTCAGCAAATACTTGGTTAATTCTACCAGTGCACACATTTCTGAGCTAGAAAGAAAGCAGGGGATGTGGAAGTTAGTGCCACCTAATGGTAAGACTGAGCTCTGACTCCTGGAGGTTCTCAATCTCAAAAGCACAGAATTACCAGAAGAGCTTGTTAAAAAGAGGTTCTTTTGTAACATTGTGCGTCAACTGTACTTCAATAAAAATAAGTAATTAAAGAGGGGTGCCTGGGTGGTGCAGTCGGTTGAGTGTCCGACTCTTGGTTTCAGCTCAGGTCATAATCTCATGGTTGTGAGATTGATCCCCGTGTTGGGGTTGTGATGAACGTGGAGTTCGCTTGAGATTCTCTCTCCCTCTCCCCCTCCTGCTCATGCTCTCTCTCTCTCTCTAAAGTAAATAAAGAAATCTTTAAAATAAATAAATAAAGGGAAAAAGGAGAATGACAAAAAAAAAATCCCCAAACCAAGCCAAAAATTGACACTTTGACCTCATCCTTAGAGATGCTAATTCAGAAGGAAGCAGAGGAGAGGGGAGAGTGTGCGTGTGTGTGCGCGCGCGCGCGTGTGTGTGTGTGTGTGTGTGTGTGTGTGTGTGTCTTGTGTGTGTTTGGGAAGGATGTCCAGGAATATGCATGTTTAAAAGGCAGCCCCACGTGGTTGTTGATTCTGACGGTATGGTCCTAACTCTGCTCTAGGAGGCATTTTAGGGATTGGGACAGCTCCCTCTTCTTAATCCTCTTCTCCAGCAGCTGCTGTAGTATCTCTTGGTTATGTGGGAATGGTGGGGATCTTCTGGGTTGAAGAGGATCCAGCAGAGCTTGCCCACAGAGAAGGGATGGGAACAGGCCAGTGTTTTTGGGGATGAGAGAAAAGCACCCAAACAGTGACCTCAGTTTTTTCAAATCCATTTGCATTCCCTCCTTATTGATTTCTGTTGACCTCAGAGCTACTTTTGACTCTGTGGGTCACACCCTAATTTTGGCTTTTTTCTCCTTCTTCACGTCCTTCAGCCTGGTATTCAGGGTCTCCATAACCAGACTCCAGACCTTCTCCCCATGTCCCTCAGTGGGAATCCCCCTGTGCACATTAATCTTTCAGTATCTCATACTGCTTCTCCCCCTGAAATTCTTACCCTCCATTTTTTATGCTTTTACTGCAGTCTGTAAGTTTTTTTAGACATCTTTTAAAAGTCCGAAGACCTTTAGGGCCCTTGGGTGGCTCAGTCGGTTAAGCGTCCGACCCTCGATCTCAGCTTAGGTCTTGATCTCAGGGTAATGAGTTCAATCCCCACTTTGGGCTTCATCCTCGGCATGGAGCCTACTTAAAAAAAAAGTCGGAAGAGCCACAACTGCACTGAAGTCCTTAGGGCATTTAACACACTCTACCCTCTAATTTCCCGCCATATCTCATGCATAGCTTATATGCTTATCCTAGTATGTCATGAAATAATGTTTCCTATTGCTGCATAAATATGTTATCCACCCATCCATTATTTTACTTATTCATTCATTCCTTATGTTGTTTCCCCTGCCTGGAATATAAATTCTATTCATTCTTCAAATGCCACCCACACAACGAAGCCAAATATAGACTATTTTCAGCTTCATTCATTGATTCCTTCTCTGAGATCTGCCAGCACTGTGTCCTCAACTGCCCACTTTAAATCTTAATCACACATGCCAGCTTATACATGAACTGCTGCTCTTTGGGAAATTGTAAGCTACATGAGGACAGAGACTATTTTATGTAATTCTTTGAGATTTTCCAAAATCATATTATTTCCAAATGTGTAATATGGCTTATTTTTTTTTTAAAGATTTTATTTATTTATTTGACAGAGAGAGAGAGAGCATGAGCAGGGGGAGTGGCAGACAGAGGGAGAAGCAGGCTCCCCGCTGAGCAGGGATCCCGATGCGGGACTCGATTCCAGGACCACGGGATCATGACCTAAGCCGAAGGGCAGATGCTTAACCGACTGAGCCACCCAGGCACCCTGCATAATATGGTTTAACTGAACTTGCACTCTTTGCTTTATGGCATTGCCTCCGTTTAGTTTTGAATCTTCACTTTTTGGTATTTTATAATGATGCTTTACCTTCCTGCTTTCCTGCCTTCAGAGTCTGCTCTCATGAACGTAGAGTGACACCCACCTAACAATATTCAGCCCTCCTCCTATACCAAGCTTCATGCCTAGGTGAAAATACCCTTCTTCACGTGTGGTCTGATGTATATACACATGAGTAAAGCAATGTGCTCACCCACTGGGCTTTTTTTTTTAACTGGCTTTACTGAATTAAAAGCACTTTTTTAATGTTGAGCCTCCTTCTACATCCATGCTCCCTTTGGGAATGCAAATGATCTCATTGAGCTTGGTGACTTTTGGAGCTCTTTGTAGAAGTAGCCCCAGAGACTCACCAGAAACTAACTGAATACACATCTGGATTTGTTTGGGTTTGTTTTCCGCCCCAGGGATTCAGAGCGAGCCCTCGGCATCTGAGAAGACGTGCAGCGGCAGCCGCGGCTGCTCGCCTGGAAGAAGCCAAGCCCGTGGTGGAGGTTCATCACCAGAGCGAGCAAGAGATTTCCGTGAGGAAACGAAGAATCAAGAAAAATAGCCGAGTCCAGCCAGAATTCTATCACTCCGTTCAAGGTGCTTCAACCAGAAGGCCTGTAAGTAGAGAACTTTTATAAGAATTTTAACTCCATGGCGTGGTGGTTCTTTTCCGTTTTAAGAACTTGTCAGATTGGATCATCTGGTTATTCTGTCGTGATCCTCAGCAAGTGCTGTGAACCCATAGGAATCCCAGGAAGGAGTGTGATTTCATAGAAATTTCATAGAAAGCACCGGGCCAGAGAGGTGTCCAAGAGGCCAGAGGTGGTCACTGCAGACAGGGTGATTTAAAAATGGGTGAATTCTGAGCCCCTTTAGAGCAGGGGCCACAGAGTCCACAAGCCGAGGGGCAATAATGATGAGATCACAGTTGGTGAAGAGGGGCAACAAGAAAGCTAGTATCAGCAGAAGAGAGGCAGAGGAGGGAAAGGTAAGGCTGGGGTCTGGGCCGGTAGCTGAACCCTACCAGAAGGGGGCTGTCGGGCTGCTGAGGCCAGTGTTGCCGTCTGTACCAGCCAGGGTGGTGGGAGGGGTGCAAGCCTTCTCAGGTGTGGCCTTTGTTTTGGACCAGGGCCGCAAGCAGTACTGGCCTTTTCTACCCATGCGCTCGCAGTCTCTGTGGGCTGCAGCGCTACCTTACCTAGGAAATTCGGGCTCACGTGGGAGCTGGTCTCCACCTCCTGACCACATTGTTCTATGTGCTCTGGTATTTTTTCTCGGTTCGGGTTCTCACACATGGACTTTTTTATCCAAGGTTGTGATGATTAAGGATTTGCGGCTTAGAAAATGCCACTGTAAAACGTTCTAAAAAGCATTTCACAACTGCAATAATGCTACATTGCTTTAGCACTTGAAGGAAGTCTCCCTGTGGTTCACTCCTATGTTGTGGGGAGCCTATTTTTGTCATTTCTCATGCCAACATAGGGGAACCAGCAAGATTTGGCTTGATAATAGGTTTTTGTAAATTATTAAAACAAAATTACCCTTCTGTGGGGGTAACTGCTGCAGGCACAGTGGAGTTTGCTAGAAGGCCAGGAGAATGTCTGACTCTGTGCCGGCCAGTGACAATGGCAAGAAGCTAAATTCCTTTACAGAAAAGGTCCTGTGTGTCTTTGACCAATTGTAAAATAAGCACATATTTAGAGATGAGAGTCTTTTCACGATTTAGTGAAATAAGCTATGTAGAATTTGGTATCTATGTGGTATCTACTATGAGGTGGTAGGAAAAGTTATTCATTCAACAAACATAAGCTTTTTTTACATAGGAAATAAGGGATACACAGATACATATTAATAGCTGACAGTTATTGAGGGCTCACTGTATAATAGGACTCACTTCACGACCCTATGAGGTAGCTGTTGTTATTATTACCATTTAATGGATGATGAAACAGCAGCTCAAGCGTATAAATAACAGGCCTAGGTTTACCTAGCTGTTAGTGGCAGAGTCTAGGATTTGGATCTAGGCAGTCTGATCTAGAGCCCAAGCACTTAGCTCTGCAGTCTGCTACCTTCCTGTAGTTCATGGCCTCTAGGAACTCACAGCTGAGTCTGTGGACTGACATGCAAACAAGTACATCGGATGCATGTCTGTGTTGTGAAAATGCTGTTGTACAGTTATGAACAAGGCACCAGGGAAGCACCCTGTAGGGCCAGAAAGATTTACAGAGAAGCAGACGCCTAAGGTGAGTCCCGAAATGTGAGTTTATCAGGTGGGAAGTGGAGGTGGGTATCTCTGATGAGAGGATCATGTACAGCAGAGGTGTGAGAAGGTCTGACATTCTCAGAGAACAGCTGGAGGTGGTGCTGGTAGATGAGACTGGCTGGGTCAGGCAGGGCTAGATCACCAAGGGATTGTATATTATGCTAAAGAGTTGGCTTTACCTTCTGTGGAGGGCATCTGTTGAAGGTAGGGAGAAGAGGCATATTGGTTCTCTCGCTCAGAATCTGGCTAACTCTTTGTTGCTTCCAATCTCCACATGGGGTTCAGGTTGGTTGGGTGGTTATCACACTTTAGAAACCCTCAACCTCCATTATTCTCTCATGAGCACTGTACGTAACTGCCTTGGGTAATAAGAGGTAGTCCTCTGTGACTTTGAAATTGGTATCCACTTTGTCCTTGAGTGCCTATCTTCTCTCTTTGTTTTCCTGGTAAATTACAATTCACCTCTTAAGACTGACTCATGATCAAGCAGGAAAGTCTTGTCTGATCCTTCCTATCATAGTGAGATACCTTTTGTTTTGATCCTCAGCACTTTGTACAGATCTCCCACACAGCAGTTATCCAAGTGGAAAAAATCAGGCTCTGTAGGAAAATGGACATGGGTTCAAGTTCTGCTCTGTGTATCTGGCAGGAAACAGGTGGCCCGCTAAGAGAGTTTAACTGAAGAGAGTTTAACAAAAAGACTATTTACAGAGGTGTGGGCAGGCTAAGGTGCCTCCCTAACCTTCAGGTGGAGCCTACCCACCTACCACTCCCAGCCTGAACAGGCAGCAGATAGCACTGGTCTTACTGGATTCTGGTAAGAATTGCTGGGGCCATGAAAGACCCTTTCATAGGAATTCTGACTGAGGAGTGCGGCCACAGCCAGAACCTAGGGAGTCAGGAAGGCAGCGGGGGGTGGGGGGGTGGGGGCGCTCTCTTAGGTCCTGCTGGTGCTTTCCACTGACCCAACCGAAGAGGCTTGGGTGATGCACATTACAGAGACCAGCATCCCGAGGACAGAGCAAGGGAGAGGTGGGCAGAGAGTCTGAGAGGGGACAGGGACAGCGGAAAATAATAAAGAATATACCAGGTCACCTTTGCCAGGTTGTTTAATAACTCTTTGAGACTCTGATTTCTTACTGTAAAGTGACAATAACGGTAGCTACCTCATGGAGCCATGAGGGTGATCTCAACTGACATGGAAATAGATGGCACAGTCACCTGCTTAGAACAAACAATAAGTGGTAATTCCTTTTCCTCCTTTCCTACACCTTGACTTATTTGGGGGTTCTATCATCTGGTCTAGAATAGCTCCTGGTCCATGGCATCTGAGTGCATTTTATTGAATAAAGGAATGAATGATACTTGCACATGACATATAGCTTAGGCATTATAGGAATTCAGAGAACAGAGGGCGTTACCCCTCCTCCCTGCACCCCCCCACCCCATCCCCATGGGTGGACAGGGGATAACTACTTCACAGAAGAGATGGGATTGGGTTGGGCTTTAAAATACTGGCAGGAATGGGGCACCTGGGTAGCTCAGTTGGTTAAGCACCTGCCTTCTGCTCCTCTCTCTCTCAAATGGGTAAATACAAAAAAATCTTTAAAAAAATAAAGATCTTTAAAAAAACTGGCAGGCATGCAGTAGGCAGTAGAAGTTAGGCATGATGACTGGAATAAGCAAAAGTCCTGAGAACCATTTGACTGGTTGTGGGGATTTCCATGAGAGAGAAGTACAAGGTAGAGCTGGAAAAAGAGATTGGGGCCAGAATATACTTTAGACAACCACTGGGTTTAAACTTCATTTTCTGTGCTTCATGGAGATATTAGAGGAGCATGATCAAAGCACAATTTTAGGAAGACTAAACGTGAGCAGGACGAGTCAGGGGGGAACAGGACAGGGGTCAGGTAAGTAACTAGGGCAGCAGTATGGATGGGAGGTAATTAGGGTCAGAGCTTGGCCCTAACAGGTGACATTCTGCTGTCATCTGGTGATCATTGCTTCTGGGGAATTGAAGGATGATGACCTTTGTTCTGACTTCTTCAGAAGGAATTGGAAGGGAGAGAGAATAGAGGCATGAAACAGCAGTGGAGGCTACTCTGTTGCTTAGGGCAAAAATTCTGGAGAGTGTTCTTTGGGGCAGGTAAAACTCACCTCCTCCATCTGTCTGCATCTGCTAGGATCATTTGGAGACTGGAAATCGTCAGAGTTGGTGAGGAAGTTGCTGGCACCTTATCTCACATGATTCCTGTTCAGCCTCCTGTAATCTAATGTCGTCTGCTGACACGTTCCTGTGTTTATGCCATATGTGGACTTGAGCCCAGGCCTTGTGCCTTCCTCTTCTGGATTTGGTTAGGTGCCGTTGGTTAGTGCCTCACCAAGTCCAGAAGACACGTGCCTAAAGCCTGTGCCTTTCCTAAAGTACACATTTGGAGACAATCAGTGTTACCATGGGTTGCCATGAGGTCAACTCTGACTGTGTCTTGGAGATGCAATAAAAATAAATCAGCTATGGTGATTCAGGATTATTTGAATGACTGTATATGAATCACTCCAGACATTTTTTTTTTTAAGATTTTATTTATTTATTTGAGAGAGAAAGAGGAGAGGGACAAGCAGACTTGGAACTGAGCACAGAGCTGGATATGGGGCTTAATCCCATGACCCTGAGATCATGACCCGAGCTGAAATCAAGTCAGAGGCTTCACCGGCTGAGCCACCCAGGCTGCCGTGTAGATATTTTGAATCCCGCAATCTGAATAATAAACAGGCTTGAGAGTGAGAAAGGCTGAACTCGGATGTGGCTGTGAAGTAGATGGATCAGAAGCTGTGACAGTGCAGTTTCAATCATCTTTCAGTGAGACCGGCCTCTTGATGAAGCGGGCCACGGGCCATGTGGAATGCATTATACTTTAGCATCTTTGGCTGCTCTAATCTATGTACTTTTTCTGAATCCATAATTTATACTCAAATGTGCCTGTATGCATTTGTAATAGAGATTACTAATATAAACTTCATTAATAATATATGCACACTTTATTTTACTCCTTTGGAATGTTTTTAAGGGTAAGTTAGCTAAAAATTTATCCTGATTTTTCTCTTAGTAAATTTGTCTTGGGACTTTTGTTAAGACATGTCACTGGAACACCTAAGGAATTTTCTACCACCTTGGAGCAGAAAAGATACTTAGCTCCCCATCTCCATTTGTTCTTTAGTATTTTGACATTACAAAGCATTTTGTGTGTGTGTGTGTGTGTGTGTGTGTGTGTCAGAATCCTAGAGTTTTTAAACCTTCTCATCATCATAATAACACATAATGAACAAAAGCTCTCACATTTACTGTACGCTTACATGTGGGCAACACATGGGCATTGTTCTCATGTTTCCCTCTTTTTTCTCATTTCATCTCCCCAGCACTTCTCTGGGATAGGTGCTCACTTTCCAGAAGGGAAAACTTGTAAAGGTCACACAGTAGGTAGATGGCAGAACTATGATTTAAACCCACGCACCTTGACTGGAGCAGTTTGAGAATGGAGAAGTTCATATGATCATATTTTTAGTGCTAGATGTTTATCTTAACCCTCGTAATGCATTTTAATCACAGTGAGTCTCAGTTTTCCTACCTGCATAGATGGTAGAAATGATACTTAAAGCCGTAGATAAGCTCCAAACCTCATTTTTGCCATGCATTTTACTGACCCTCTCTTTTTGTGGTAGGGAGTAGTAAGGGTCTATCTCTCTTGCCCTCCCACGTGAACCTGTTAATGTATAACAACACTTAGCCCCAAGAGGTATTTATGTGTTTGTGTTGAGGGTGGGATGAAGGGAAATTAAAATTTTAGAGCACTTGCAAATAGTCAGGCACCCTGAGTCCATTCCTGTTACATTTCGCTGATTCCAGTTTTTTGTACTCTACATTTCCTTGTGACTTAGAATTTCTGAGACTTTCTCAAGGAGGTACATCCCAGGTCACAGCCCAAGCTGTAGCTCGCTCCCCCTGCTGGCAAAACTTTGGCCCATGAAGCTCCCACCACTAGTAACTAACTGGATTATTGAACCTGATAATTTTGACTCAGGAGTTAGTGGCAAATTTAGCATAGATAATTGGTAGTCCTGCTTTCTGAAATGGTGAACACTGAGGAAGAAGCAGGTTTGGGTTGTTGGGTGGAAATCAAATTTCCAATTTGGATATGTTAAGTTAGAATTATCTGTTAGAGGGGTGCCCAGGTGGCTTAGGCGGTTCAGCATCTGACTCTTGGTTTTGGCTTAGGTCGTGATGTCATGGGTCATGATCTCATGGGTCATGAGATTACGCCCTACATCAGGCTCCCACTCAGGATGTGCGGGGTGGAGTCTGCATGAAGATTCTCTCCCTCTGTCCCTTTCCTCACCCGCTTGAGTGTGCAGACGTGCATGCGTGCTCTCTCTCTCACATAAATAAATAAATCTTAAAAAAAAGAAATATCAGGTATCTTAGTGTCTGAATTTCATGGAAAACATGAGTCTGGATTGCGGGTCATTAGTACAGAAATGTTACCAAATTCATGAGACTAGATGGGATGATTCAGGAAGTGAATGTTAATAGAGAGGAGACTTGAGGACTGAGCTCTTGGGGTCCTCCAGTATTGAGAGGTTGGGAAGAGCAATAAAGCTCCCTTATAACTTCCAACACTTCCCTTAGAAATACAGATGTAGAGAACAGTTTGGTGGTTGCCAGAGGTGGGGATGGGAGAAAAAATTGTACACACATCTGAATGCATGTGTTGTTGTCAGTGACACAGACAAATAAACCCTACATAAATATATACACACACACATAAGAAATACAGATGCCTTAAGAGATGGGTTTAGGGCTCTTGAATTTCATTTAAGGGTATTCATCTTAGGCCAAGAAAAGGCAAACTCAGGTAGAAACTAGAGAAAGTAGCAGAAAAGGATTTCCCAAGCCTACTGATTACTCTTTCCTGCTCCTTCTCCTACTAAACTACTTCCTTGACCTCACCCTTCTTTGCCTTCTGCTGTTGAATTTTGGTTTCCAGCCGTGGGGAAAATCTCTGCTTTCCTGATTGCAGCTTAGGTCATCGTAAGGCTGCAAGATATTTTGGAAAATTGCATAGTTTTAATTTTTTTAAAATCAGTATTAGCAGGATTTCAGGGCATCTTTGTAGTTGGGAACTTGCTGCAGTGTGGGAAAGCTAACTACACATCCTTGATCTCATTGAAAATATAGTAGGATGTTTCTCTGTTCCTTTCCTGCTTAGATTATTAAATAGTCTTCCCTTTCCTTTTGAAATATGTGGAGCCAAGCAGCTTTATTTGCATAACATTAGGACACTTCCCTTCCTGTGGAAGGCTTGACTGTATAGCTCATACCTTACTTTGGCTTAATTAATTTGCAAATACGAAGCTTCTAAAGGAAATGTTTGTTTTCTTTTTCTCTTTGGAATTCTAGAGAGTGAATTGAATTAATAAAGTCAAATTTCTTTTACTAACTGCCTCAAAAGGATTTACTGAATTATACCCCTGCAACTTACTGAGTCTGCTGTGTATTACTATGCCTCCCTTACATAATCTTATGAAAGATTTCGTTTACTATAAATTTGCTAACAATAGGTGTAAGAATAATTGGTGCACAGAAGCATGCAAGGTAGGTGGACTGCATTAAATGAACAGTGCTAATACAGGTAGAATTTCATTTCTCAATTCATGAAACCAAGATTAATTTGGTGAAGAGATTCATGTGCTTTGCTTGGAGAAAAAGAAGCACATCTTTCTAACTTGTGATTCTTTCCTAGGTCAGCATTTTGACTACAGCAAGGCCTGTTGCCATTCCTTTTAAGTCTTTCTTGTACTCCAGGTCACCTATTGTCTTAAAAACTTTTAATTCTTTCAGCTTCAAGCAAAGGAAGCTTCAAGAAAACTCAAGCGTTTGAGAGACTGTTAGATAGCCACTTATCCCTCCAAAGTTTTCATGAACAACTGTGGATCAAAGGACTGAAAAGAAAGCCCTTTCAAAGGTGGTCTTTAAATGGTGCTGGGAAATGTGGGTGGGCATAAATTCCTTTATTTTAAAGTAGGACACTCTTGTAGCTTCCTTTGGAATTCTACTTGGCATTTAACAGCCCTCTTTGAGGTGACTCCTTGATCTTTGTCCTCAATCCCATGGGTTCCAATAGAAGACCCTCCCTGTTGTAACCTCTGTGAAGAGAGTGCAGCTTGACCCACTTGCTACTGTGTTACTGTCAGTCCTTGTGAAATCAAAATGTTAAAGTTTGAGGGGATCTGAGAGCTTTTATCTGATTCAGAGGTTCTCCTATGCAAGATTCTCCTTTGTTCCAGTCCTTTGAGTGATAAGATCATCCATTGTTAGATAGCTCTAAAGTAGCAAGTTAATTGTACTTGGGATAAAAAAGCTGTTTGTTTTCTGAGCTCATGGTTCCATCTCTCTGGACCTTTCTTTTTTTTTTTTCTCCCTGGACCTTGCTACATATCATTTCTCAACCTTTCTACATATCACCTTTGTTGCACTTCCCCAAACCACCTCCTGGTGAGCATAAGGATCTGTCTGGTTTCTCTCAGTAGTGCCTTCCTCCTCCCACTGCCCCCTGGGTGTCAGGTGTATGAGTGTGGTTCAAGGAAATCAAACTACGGGGGTGCCTGGGTGGCCCAGTCGTTAAGCATCTGCCTTTGGCTCAGGTCATGATCTCAGGGTCCTGGGATCGAGCCCCGCATTGGGCTCCCTGCTCGGCTGGAAGCCTGCTTCTCCCTCTCCCACTCCCCTTGCTTGTGTTCCCTCTCTTGCTGTCTCACTCTCTGTCAAATAAATGAATAAAATCTTAAAAAAGAAAAGAAAATCAAACTATGGAAATTGAACATATCCAGAGAGAGCTTAGTTTGTGCCTTGGAAGAAGAGAGGTCGGTTCTGGAAATGACAGTAATGTTTCAGGAACAGTATTGCTTTGAAGTAGCACTTTGTAGTTAAATCGTACTTTCTATTTTTTTAAAGTATGTTCATAGTCATTATCTCGTTGAATCTGCACAACCAACTTGTTCATTGGGTAGGGCATACATTGTTAACCCAATCTGACAAAACTGAGTCTCAGCAAGTAAGGGACTGACCCCAAGTCATCGGTCTAGATAGAGGCAGACATCCCTTATCCCTGTAATCTCTTGGGTGAGCTCTAACTCAGATAACATTTGGGGAATTCGGTGAGAAATTTCAGGGACAAGAATATAGATTCCAGTAGACTGTAGGAATTATTCATTTTCTCAACCTGATTCATTCCCAGGGAGTATTAGTTATCTATCTTTGAGAGCCTGCTCAGTGTGCATTGTCTCTGCTGGCCACCCTAGGGTACCAATGTATTGGCAAGTCTGCTTTGGTCCAGTACCACCTCGCTCATGCCACAGCCTGCACACATCCTGCTCACTGATCAAATGGTAAAGTAGGTAATTGACTGTGATGCTGGGGAACATCACCAACTTATCAGCATCGACTCCCACTACGTGCAGCTCAGCATCAGCTCAGCATCCTAAGATAAAGGAAGATTAGATACTTGATTTAGTCTGGTATTAAAATTAGGTTGAATTATTATTGTGCATTGTTACTGGGAATGTAAAATGGTGCAGCTGCTGTGGAAAACAGTATGGTAGGTCCTCAAAAAATTTAAAATAGAATTACCATGGGATCCAGCAATCCCACTTCTGGATATATAGCCAAAAGAATTAAAGCAGGGTCTCAGAGAGGTATGTGTACACCCGTGTTCATGGCAGCATTATTTATACCAGTCAAAAGGTAGAAGCAACCCAAGTGTCTGTTGACAGATGAAAAAATAAACAAAATGTGATATATACATACAGTTGACCCCTGAACAACATGGGCTTGAATATGTCCACTTACTTATAGGTGGATTTTTTTTTTCTATAAATATATTGGAACATTTCTTGGAGATTTGAAACAATGAAAAAACTTGCAGATAAACTTGTAGCTTAGAAATACTGAAAAAATTAAGAAAATTTAGGAATTATTGTAAAAATACAGTATATAATAGATAAAACATACAAAATATATTCTAATCAGCTGTTTCTTATTGGTAAGGCTTCCAGGCAACAGTAGGCTATTAGTAGTTAAGTTTTTGGGGAGTCAAGGTTATACATGGATTTTGACTGCATGGGAGGTCGGTGCTCCTAACTCCTGTGTTATTCAAGGGTTTACTGTACAATGGAATATTACTCAGCCTCAAAAAGGAAGGAAATTCTGACACATGTTACAATATAGATGAAGCTTTTGGGCATTATACTAAGTGAAAAAAGCCAGTCATAAATAAAGAATCCATATTATATGATTATGCTTCTATGAAATACCTAGAGTAGCAAAGTCATAGTGACAGAAAGCAGAATGGTGTTGCCAGGGGCTGATGGGAAGTGAGAATGGGGAGTTGTTTTATCAGAACAGAGTTTTAGTTTCGCAAGATGAAAAGAGTTCTTCTGGAGGTAGATAGTGGTGATGGTTGCACAACAGTGTGAATGTACTTAAAACTATTGAACTGTACACTAAAAAAGTGTTAAGATGATAAATTTTGTATTCTGTGTATTTAACCACAATTAAAATGAAATTGAGTTTAAACGCAACTGCAGGCAAAGGGGCAGAAGAATAACAATAAAGGTTAACAGAATAAGGGCTCCAATGATAAGAACATCAGAGGGGATATACATTTAGCTTGTCTTATTTTATTTATTTATTTTTAAGATTTATTTATTTGAGAGAGAGCGAGAGCGAGGGAAAGGGCAGAGGGAGAAGGAGAGTGAGAGAGAATCTCAAGGAGACTTCCCAGCAGAGCAAGGAGCCCGACTTGGGGCTTGAGATCATGACCTGAGCCGAAACCAAGAGTCAGATGCTTAACCGACTGGGCCACCCAGGTGCCCCCATTTAGCTTATTTTAAATAAAATTATCATGAAGTATGAGAGGCACAAGGTAAATAAGAGGTAATTACAAGTAGCAAATGCCAAGAAAAGGACTTAATTGCTAATGGGAGGAAATGTCCTTGTGTGCACAGTGTGGGAATGACTATGGATTGAATATCAGATGTCAAGACATACTTCAAATAAGTGAAATGACAGTTGCTATCATTACTCTTAAAAAAAGAGAAACTACTTAGAATGTAAATTCTTGTCGAGGTTTTAAAGGCTATTGTATTATTTTCATATGAATTAAAACATTATATTAGAATGAATAATACTGATCTAAAACAATGTAAAATTGATATTAATTTAAAAGATTGTATTATTTCATGAATAATTTCTGTTCTGTTTCAAAAAAACTTGAGAAACTTGGGGCACCTGGGTGGCTTAGTGGGTTAAGTGCCTGCCTTCACCTCAGGTCATGGTCCCAGGGTCCTGGGATTGAGCCCCGAGTCAGGCTCCCTGCTCAGCGGGGAGTCTCCTTCTCCCTCTGCCTGCTGCTCCCCCTGCTTGTGCTCTCTCTCTCCCTCTCTCTCAAATAAATAAATAAATAATCTTAAAAAAAAAACCTTGAGAAACTTTATTTAGCAAGTAGATATTTTGATGTTGTTAGGAACCAGGATTTTCCGGGGGAGAGAGAAGAGATGCAGATATAACATCAGAGAAGTAAACCCCTGTAATCCTAAACTTGAGATGGAAGTCTCAATTTGAGCTCATAATGAATGTTTTCATTGAAAGAAGCATTTCCTTGTTCTGTCCACTGAACAGGTCTAGGAACAATGACCAATCCAGTAGTAATGCCCATATTACAGTATCCTAATATCATTTCTTATGGAAACAAAACTAATGCTGTGTCTTTGGTGGGGTTTTTCAAGCAGAGCCTGAGGAAGGGACATTCTTGTGAAAGTGATTTATTGAAGGAGAGCTCTCAGGAGGAGAATAAGCAAAGCAGGACAGGGCAGGGGCAAAAGCTAATCAGCGAGGACAAAGGCTAGGCTGCAGACTAGTTTCAGCCTGGACTTACATTGGGCTCTGGTGCACAAATTGCACTCTAGAGTTACTCTCAACTTGAAGTGACCCTTTAGTCCTTCAGTTCAGTTAATCACTGGCCAACGGCTATGAGATGGGGATGTGAGGAAGCTGGGTTTAGCCCAGGGGAGTTCTTTGAAAAAGGGACCGATGTAAGCCATTAGCAGTTAACACTAGCAGCAGCTGGGAGTGCCCTGGCTGGGTGGAGGGGATCTAGTTGGGGCATCTGCAGCAGCTTTCACAGACTTCTAGGAGAAATGGCTGATCCAGAAATGGAACAAGAAATATAGAATGAACCTGGCATATCCTGTCAAACCAGAAAGCAAGGAAGCATCAAAGATTACTGAGGTCTTGTCAGAAAGACCAGGAGCAAACTTGGAGAGGTTTTACTGCCTGATGAGTAAGAATAATGATCACAGTGGATTGACATACATCAATATATTTAGAATCCATGAATTTATGATATTAAAAAACCCCCACCTAATTAGAATGACCTTTGGAGAATGTCGAATGAACCAAGTCACTTTTCTGATAAAATGGTAAAGGGAAAGGAATCAAGCATTATCCTGTCGTTGTTATAAGAATTATTCTATATGGTAATCAAATAGCTGTTGAGGGAAGAAAGCATGATGAAATTCAAATGTCACCATTTTGCAAACCCTGATGAAGGAATGAACCAAGCCAGTGATCATCAGTGATTTCTTACCCCACAGGAGAGGCAGCCACACATTATGTGCCTTATACAACGCTTAAGAAATATTCTTGCAAAAAACACTGAACCTATATCCGATCAGACCACTAGTTCTAATTAAAGATTTACACAAAACACAGAGGACAGAGGAATATGTTGAACAATTCGCTGAAGATACAGTTAGTAAAATCCAGACTATGGGAAACCTTGGGAAGGACAGTCCAATTTCTTCAACAAACACATTATAAGAAACAGAAAGCAGGAGGGGGGTAATCTATAGATTAAAAGAGATTGAAGACACCTATTGATTAAATGTAATGTGTAGGCCTTGTTTGGATGAACAGACTGAATGTAAAAGAAGAATTCTTGAGAAAATGGGGCACTAACCAGATATTTGATGATATTAGGAAATTGATATTAATGCTTGAGATTGGTAATGGTATTGTGATTTTGTTAAAAGTGGTCCATATCTTTTAGAAAGATACACTAAAGTATTTAGTGTATTAATATTAATATAATATTAAGATCTCTGGGACCCACTGGGAATCCAGGGGAGTGGAGGAGGAAATGTGGGTAGGAATATACTGACCAGGACTTTGTAATTGTTGAAGGTGTAAATGGTAGTTCCTTAAACTTTGCTATTGTATAAGCCTGAAATGTCCCATAACGAAAAGGTTTAAGACATTAAAAAAAGTGAAACACATATTTATGTGAAATTTATATCATCAATACTTTGCTTCATTAAGTCCCTCTTGTGGCTTTTGGTTTTCATAGAGTGAGCCTAAATCTTTGTTAATAATATTTCCAGATTTCAGATATTTACTATTAGGTTTTCAGAAAGACAGAAGGGGGCAATATTCCCATGGCTATCTTTTGATGCTTTTTATTTCTTTTATCTTTTAACAAAGGACTATTGCTTATTTGTTAGCTTTTTACTGAGAACATTTTATAATAGCATGTTAGTGAGTGGTGTAAAAAGTGTGCTATTATTTAAAATTTAACAAATAATGTAAAACAGGTGAAGAATTATTTAGGCATATTCTTCCATTTTAATATCTAAAGACCGATTTTCACTGTTTTTTTTGCTATTTTTGTTCTTTGTAGATTTATTGATATGAAAATAGAACCATTATTAAAACAAAACTGACCCAAGACAACATGCCATCATATTGCTTGACTTTGTCTTGTGGCAAATCAAGCGATACCTAGTCTTAAAACTTTTTTTCATGGTAAATAGAATTCTTCCATTGTGGTATTACTTTATTCCAGCAGATTATACTTATATCTTCTTACAGAGCTCATGAAATTTTGATGATGGTGGAAATGCAAGCTACTGAACTATCGATTTTAGTTAATCTTTAATATTGACATCACATTCCATTATGTGACTCTCTATTCAGGAGATGGTTTTCCTGAAGGAGAGTTTTTGCTTTCATTTTGCTGCTCAGATGTCTACTTTTCTTTACTTAAATAGAGAGGCGAACTGACGATTTACACATTTCTAGCTCTATTTAAAGCTTACTTAAGAAAGCGTGAAACTATTAGGGTACTTTAAAATTATCTGTGAATTTTACTTTTATATTAGCTCTATTAGAAATGGGCAATGGATAGGGGCACCTGGGTGGCTCAGTTGTTTGAGCATCCGACTCTTGGTTTTGGCTCAGGTCGTGATCTTGGGGTTTTGAGATCAAGTCCGATGTTGGGATCCATGCTCAGCGGGGAGTCTCCTTGAGATTCTCTCCCTCCCCCTCTTGTCTGTCCTCCCCACTCACTCTTTCTCTCTCTCTCTCTCTCTCAGTAAGTAAATAAATAAATAAATCTTAAAAAAAAGAAATAGGTGTGAATAATTGAGAATGTATTTAGCTGCTTTGCCAAATGCAAGAAAAAAACCCCCAGATTAGATTAAATATCTAATTGTTGATCTGCTTTTGAGTTGTGTTACTATTTTCAGGAGTAAAATACTGAGTATGGTAGGAGAGTTTTAGAATTCTGTGGCTCATGGCCTGCTCCTAAAAATTTAGATGATTCCTTTTGGGACCCCTGGGTAGCTCAGTTGGTTAAGCATCTGCTTTTCGTTTAGGTCATGATCCTGGGGTTCTGGAATCGAGTCCACATTGGGCTCCTTGCTCAGCGGGGAGTGTGCTTTTCCTTCTCTCTGCTGCTCCGCCTGCTTGTGCTCTGTCTCTCTCTGACAAATAAATAAATAAAATCTTAAAAAAAAACCTTAGATGGTTCCTTTTGTAATACACAAATAAACCTGTGGTTTGAAGTGGGAAGATGAGTAGATTGGGTATCAGGCATTGTCTGATACTTTTGGCAGTTTTTAGTGTTTGCTTTATATTCTAAGTTATTTTCACTCGTTCCTTTTATTTCCCTAGGTATATATAACTTTGAGTAAGAGAGTGTTTTATATTATAAGGCATTGTAGAAGTATTTCTTTAGTTGATGTTTTAAAATATCTCTAATTGTGGAGCCAGATAAGTTGAAAAACAGAATAGTACTGCTTTCTTAGAAACGTACTAAAATTGTTTTTCCAAAGTCATTTCTTCATAAGAGTTCTATCTCGCATTCTGACTTTAATAATGAGAAGAATTATGTCCCCTGAGGAGAAAGACACTGTGCTTTGTGTTCTAACCCTTAGCCCTAGGGCATTGTGGAATTTCAATAAATTTTTAATAATGAATCTCTGCTCTGCCTTTTTCCCCGAATAATTGTTTAGCCATCATGGACTAGGAGAAAGTTGTAAGGTGAGAAATCAGACTGAGGAAGAATACAGGAAAGGGAATTCATAGGCTCAATTATTGTAGGAAATTGCCAAGTTAGATTGTATTTTATAAATCCAAAACAACCTTTCTTATTACTCTTTTGAAAGTTATCTATTTATCATGGGGACAGAAATTAACTTTTTAAATTACATGCTGTAAGAGCACCTGGTTTATTAATGGGTTGGGCCCCTCGAGTTAAGACTTAACCTTTCCACAAATATAATAAACAGTATGATGGAGTGGCTAAGAGGGTATATTCTGGAACCACACAGCCTATGTGAGAGTAAATTCTGGCTTTAACATATATTACCTCATATTGCCTTTGGGTCCTGTAAGTTATTCAGCTTCACTGTGGCTCAGATTCCTCAACTGTAGAAGGGGGATCATAACTACATTATGTCATTGTGCAGATTCATCTTTTCAAGGTGCTAAAAACCGCACTTGGCATACAGTGAATGCTTTATCTGTTTACCATTATTACTTACATACAACCTAGGTATGGGACAGGGTTCTAGATGTATTGGCGATATGGAGGTGAATAATATAAGGTCTCTGACTTTAAGGATGTTAATCTTGTGGAAAGGGACAAACAGATGGTTACAATGTAGTGTGATAGGGGGTGTTCTAAGAGAATATTAGAGTCACTTATCTCAAAATAAGAAATTCAGAGAAGGCTTCCTGGAGGAAGTGCCATGCTGACCTGAGTATTGAAGGACTGTTGAAGAAATAGGGGAAAGCCTTCCAAGCAGGGGGGGAAGCATGTCCTAAAGGACCAGTGTGAGAGAGCTCTGTTTCTTCTGGGGAAGTAGAAATAGTTCCCAGTGAAGCTGGTAGAGAGTTCGAGGCTGGGAATGGGTAAGGTCACAAAAGGCCCTTTTTGCCATGCTAAAAAATTTGGACCTTTATTTTTTGGTATTTGGGGCCCCTGAGGACAGTGAGTAACAGAGGCTTGGGAAGATGATTACTGTTTAAAAAGATTAGTCTAGTGCCAATATACCAGTTGGATTAGAAAGGTACAGTGTTAGAGTCAGAAAGACTAATGCTTTGGTCCAAGTAAGAAATGATTAGGGCTTAAGATGTCCATCGACAGATGAATGGATAAAGAAGATGTGGTATATATACACAATGGCATATTATGCAGCCATCAAAAGGAATGAGATCTTGCCATTTGCAACGACGTGGATGGAACTGGAGGCTGTTATGCTGAGTGAAATAAGTCAATCAGAGAAAGACATGTATCATATGACCTCACTGATATGAGGAATTCTTAATCTCAGGAACAAACTGAGAGTTGCTGGAGTGGTTGGGGGTGGGAGGGATGGGGTGGCTGGGTGATGGACATTGGGGAAGATATGTGCTACGGTGAGCGCTGTGAATTGTGTAAGACTGTTGAATCACAGATCTGTACTTCTGAAACAAATAACGCAACATATTTTAAGAAAAAAGAAAAAGAAGAAGATAGCAGGAGAGGAAGAATGAAGGGGAGTAAGTCAGAGGGGGAGACGAACCAAGAGAGATGATGGACTGAAAAACAAACTGAGGTTTCTGGAGGGGAGGAGGGTGGGGGGATGGGTTAGCCTGGTGATGGGTATTGAGGAGGGCACATTCTGCATGGAGCACTGGGTGTTATGAACAAACAATGAATCATGGAACAGTACACCAAAACAAATTATGTAATATATGGTGATTAACATAACAATAAAAAAATAAAAAAAAAAGAAATGAGTAGGGCTTGAATTAAGATAGTAATAATGTGGGTGAAAAGAGGAATTAATTTGAGAGCCATAAAAGATAAGAATAAATATAACTTGGTAACAAATAATATGCGGGGTGAGGAAAAAGGAAAAAACCATATATATATATATATATATATATATATATATATATATATATATATATAAAAGCCCCACAAGATATATATATAGCTGATTTCTAGCTTTAGCAAATGGGTAGATTTGGAGTTTTACTAAAATGGGAGTAAAGCAAGATGAGAGGAATAGGGTGTGATGTAGGGGAGCAGGAAGATAGGTTGGATTTTGTATGTGTGGTATTTGAGGGCTAAATGATGGGAGAGAAAGCCATCAGGATGAAACAAACAGGAGATACAACCAGAGAGGAAAACCAGGGGAGAATGGTGTTACAGAAGCCAAGAGAAGACTGAATTCTAAGAAAGGAGTGGTACGGATATAAAATAGTGCCAAGAAGTTAAGAAGGGTGAAGACTGAATTTGTGGTCTGAATTTGAAGCAGCAATGAAGAGGACATAAGTGTTCTGGGAGGGGGGGGCATTTTAGATGTCTGATGTTGGGCAGGAACCAGATTTCAGTGTACTAAAGAGTACCTGGGACTTTTGATTTCAAGGTGGCAAGTAGATAAGCTTTTAATTCCTGATTCTTCTTGCAAAATCACTCCAAAACAACAAGGAGAACAAGAAACCGAAAGACAGAGTCTATCTTTGATGAAAGTGAGAGACATTTGTAACCTTGAACCACAATACGTGAAGATGAAAGCAAAAGGAGAAAAGTAGATGACTCAGCTAAGAAGAGAAAACATACGGAGAATCTCATCATCGCCCCCTTCCCAGCACCCTAGAGTCTACATGGACGGGAATAGGAATCACCTTGTTTTGTTGCAGGTGGAAATGAGGTGAGGATTGCAAGTAGGATTTGTTTGAAAATCTCCATAAGGAGCATTTTGACTAGGCACCTTTGTAATTATTCAGACACCTTCTTCCTCACTCCTACAGGAGACAAAAAGTATAATTTCTGGGGCACCTGGCTGGGTAGAGCATGTAACTCTTGATCTCGGGGTTATGAATTCGAGCCCCACGTTAGGCGGAGAGATTGTTTAAAAATAAAATCTTAAAAAAATAAGTATGATTTCTGAAGAAATTGAATCAGAGAGACTGTGGATTTAGGAATAACAGGCATTGAAGAAGGCGGGGATGAGTTATGGGGGTGAGTAAACTGGTAAGTCTTCTATACCTCAGCACCCTCGCCCCACTACCACACCCCCAGCTCCAGAATGACAGCATCCAGGCTTATACTTCCCAGACAGGTGACTGGAAGACTCTTCTCTGAAGAAATTGAACCACCCTGAGGAAGACAGATTTTAGCAGGGATCCTATGAAAAAGTCAACTGTTACCTTATTGCTTGGTAATGAATCCCACCAGTTGACACACTTCATCCAGTCATGCTTCGGCAAAGCCCGCTAATTGGACAAACCTAAATTGTATTCCCAGAGTTTTTAGTGAGCTTTTTAGTATCTCAGTCCTGAATGTGAATGGATGACTAACCATCACCAGATATTGAAGAAAGCCTCCAACATAAAGGAGAGAAAACAAATATCCCAGACTAACAAAGGGGTAAAAAGAGGAACTCAGAGGAAATAGTGACAGTATAGAGAGATGAAGAAAATTCCTAACATCTTCAAAAGGGTAAGAGAAGATGATATATGTATTTAAATATAATTTAAAAAATTAAGAACATGACCCTCCATAAATATAAATTGAACACATATTAAAGATTTTATTCAACTCATTAATTAATGGGGGAGCCTGTCAGATAATAGGATCAATTCAAAGGAGAGTCTGAAGGAGATATATAATAGTTAAGAATGCAGAAGTGAATTTGCTAATAGAGGCAAAACAGGTTAATATCTTATGGACAAATAATATGTAATATTAGGGTTGTCATTTTTGCTGGGTGGAAATCAACTGGATCACTGGACAAAATTCATTTGCATTGCTATGGACAAGAATCATTTGTTTTATTACAAGTTACCTTTACTCTTAACAGGTTTATAAATAGCCTGGTCTAGTGGTTCTGAAAGTATGGTTCCTAGTCCAGCAACATCAGAATCACCTGGGAGCTTGTTCTTTGTTCTGATTGACTGAATCAGAAATTTTGGAAGCTAAGTCCAGCAGTCTGTATTTTAGCAAGCTCCTAGTGCTCCTGATAGATACATTATAAAGTGGGACAAGCACTGATTTAGTTGTCTTCTTTTTTTTTTTAATTTCCAATTTTTTTTGTTAAGTAGGCTCCATGCCTAATGTGGGGCTTGAACTCATGACCCAAAGATCAAAGAGTCCCATGCTCTATGGGACTGGTTGGTTTCTCTTTTCCTTCTTTGTTTTCTCCCATACTGTCCAGTTGTAGCTCCTGACTGCTCTAGGCTGGCCCAAGGAGAAGAGGGGATTAGGGGACAAGGGACTAGCTTTGCACAGCCCATGTAGTTAAGATATGGCATCTGTGCCCTCTGCGTGTGTTGCATTTCCCTTCATGTGGGAAAAATCTTTCCTTTGTGTATTCTGCCTTGGCACCCTGAGCTTTTGATGACTCACCCCTTCTGTTTGGTCCCTTCTTCCATCCACAAAGCCCTTTTGGATAGCCTCCCCTTGACTAGGGTCTAAGTTAGCTCCCTCTCTCGGGACCCTTGTTAGGTCCCCAAAGAGCTTGTGCCTTTGCCTATCGGGGTGGGCAGCTCAATCCTGGGCAGTTCCTTTACTTCAGCTACAATCTTCACCTTTAGATTCTCTTGGTGAGAGTCATATTCTAATCCTATGTGCTCTAACCTCAGGGAGACATGCTTAACCCTTCAGGAGATCTCCTTGTACTCTCTTTCTTGTTATAAGGTACAGGGCAAGCACACTGACCTCTCTTCCAGGAGGAAAATGTACAAGGCATCAGTAGCTTTCTCTGAAGCAATCTCTCTTGGTTTCCGGCCTTGTCCACCTCTCTTGAGTAGATGATGGACTCTTGTTGCTCCAATTGTTATTACAGTGGCTTAACATGGCTTTCATAGATGCTCTAGCACAATACTTTTCACACATTTGTGGGGAAGATTTTTTTTTAATTTTTGATCCACTGAAGATCTGCATATGGTCCTTTAATGCATGAATGATCTCTTCAGCTCATGTCACGGGTGACTTACCACATGAGCTCAGCAGTGTCTGAAATAGTCTGTTCAATAAGGTGAGTCTACTGACCATTTGCATTTCCAGAGCAACGTCAAATTATTCAAAAAGTTGCTAAGTACTCTAGATTTCCATATTTACCTTATAGCAAACTAGTAAAACAGTTCTCTGGCATCATTCCATGGGAGTATTTTTAGTTGTGCTGTTCTAGCATTTTCCCTTAGGATTCCTTCAGGATTGAGAGAAACGGGAACTTATATATCATTCCTCGCCTTTGTGGCATCAGCTAAAACAGACCAAGAAAAGTTATAGTTTAATAACCTACTATAGTTATATCTTTACTAGTTCCACTAAATATATTTATTACATGTCTGCTCTGACACAGATCCTATAAAAATAGTGTGTATTCTAAAAAAGGGAGAGACATAGTAAACAAATAACTAAATATATACTATGTTAGGAAAAGATAAATGGTATGAAAAAAATACTTGAGGTAAGGGGAAATGAAAGGTGGGAGTGGAATGATGGACTGCAGTTTTATATTGCATACTACAAGAATATTTTTTGATAAAGTAACATTTCCTCAGAGATCTGTATCAGTGACAGAACCATCAATCTACATAAAAGGCTTTTAGGCCAAATACTTTTGAGCATTATTTGCTTCTTAGTTTATGAGCCTGTCTTACTTTGATAAAATATAAAAGTAAATTTAAAAATGAATGGGAGATGAGGACATGGAGAGAGCATTTGGAGGTTACCTAAGAAGGGAATGAGGAAATTAGGCAGTAAGCTAGGGAGGATGTAGGGTTCAGAAATATCTTTCTTTTTTCTTTTTTTTTTTTAAAGATTTTATTTATTTGACAGAGAGAGACACAGCAAGAGAGGGAACACAAGCAGGGGGAGCGGGAGAGGGGAGAAGCAGGCTTCCTGCGGAGCAGGGAGCCCGATGCGGCGCTCGATCCCAGGACCCTGGGATTATGACCTGAGCCGAAGGCAGACGCTTAATGACTGAGCCACCCAGGCGCCCCTAGAAATGTCTTTCTTAAGGCGGGAGACATTTGAGATGTTTTGGTGAGAAGAAAGGGAGGACTTTCCTGGGTCTGCACAGAATGAAGGTGGGGGTAAGAGCAAAAATAGATAGATTTTGATGGAGTTTGTTAAATAGGAACAGTGCTGTGGGCCCAGTTGATGTTTGATATTTTTACATTTGTTGGGGAATCAAACTGACTGAATGATGTTTTCAAAGCAGGTTTCGCAATTTAGGCTCAGGAGTTAAGGTGAATGTTTTGGCTGATTCAAGATGGAGGATGGAATTGATAGCCCTAGGGAAGGTGGCTGGGTTGTTGATGTCAAGAGAATGCTTGAAATGACACAGCATGAGACCAGCTGAGGAAGAAGAGGAAATCACAAGGGCAGGAATACATCTGACGACGATGAATAAAGAGGGTTGGAGGTCTGATTAACTTGAAAAGGTGTGAGAGAATTAGCCAGAATATTGAGGTCATCTTGTTGGATTAGAATGAGAAGTTTCAGAGTTGGTTCAGTTCCAAGTGGTGGTGTCATCCAGAACGGGACCATGGGTCAGAAGAGGAGGGAAGGTGATGATTATTTGAGTTCGGAAGGTTAGGACATTTTATGATTGAAGCGTTAGATGTTTCATCCAGATGGTGTGGAAATCTTCCGGGATGATGACAACACTCAGTGTGGAGAAGAAGCAGTGAGTCAGATGCCAAAGTCCTCAGTGAATGAGGGGGTGTGGCCAAAGGTCAGACAGTTCAGAGAGGGGACGTGTGTGGCATTGAATGATGGCTTGGATGTGAGAGAGGGGTAGGCTTTTGATGGGACACATGGGAGAAGGAGGAACGCAAGGGTGCGGAGAGTGGGCACTTAATAAATGATTAAGGTAAGACAAGCGGTGGAGTTGGCACTTTCTATGAGAAGGTAGAGCTTGTTGACTGTGAAATGGAGGTTCCAAAGGGCACCTAGAAAAAGTTGGCAGGGAGGGCAGTGGTGGAGAAGGTATAGATAGTAGGATGATAGTCTTTGAGAGAGGAGTTGCCCATGGGGCTGCATTTGGGGCAGTAGCCGAGGATGGCAGGGGTGGGTGAGTTCACCTCTGCAGAGATCTCGGAAGCTTTAGGGACGGACCTCAGGCAAGCCAGAGGCAGCCTTCTGCATCCACACCAGTAGTCTGCAGCCTTAGGCGCGGATTGGAAGGCCGGGTGGTGTGTCCCTTAGATGCCCGTCTGTTCGTAGATTGTGAGCTCCTCGATTTGGAATGACAGACCGAAATATATTATTGATTCTAAAATAAAAATTTAGAGCTTGAACTTAAATAATCTTTTAATTATAAATGACTACAAAATGTATCATCATTTCAACTGGGTAGTTGTAATTGAACTCTTTTATTCATAAATGGAATTTAAAATCAATTCAGAAAGTTGTTTTAACAAAATTTATTGACATAAAGCTCTTTCAAACATTTAATGAAAAAATGTGTAAAATGTATCTGATCATAAGTCTGATGTGATATGGGCAGAACCTCTAAGACAGGCCTAGGACTCTGTGAACATCTCAAAACATCTCTGGCTTAGGTTCCAAATATAAGCTCAGTGAGGAGTTGTGCAGAAGGGGTTAGTAAAGATGACAAGGCCATTCATATGACCTTCTTCTTCCACCGTTCTGAGGAATCCTCTCTCTCAAGGGTGTTAGCTTTGGAATCTGCCTCTGGTGATTTGGAGGCCTAATTTTATTATTTCTTCACGATCTTTTAAACTTCATGTGGTTTGTATTGGAGGGTGAGAAGGATTAGAAAGGACAGGTATTCTTCAAGCTCATGTAGGAAAGGATCCAGAACTGGGAGCTTTAAGATCTCGATTTAGGCTAGAACAATCACTTCATCTCTTTGAGCTACAGTTTTCTTTGATGTAGAATGAGAATAATAGCAACCTATATCTCATAGGATTGTTGCAGGATTACACAAGATAATATTTTGACAAGGTTTTAGGAGCTCTAAAATGACCCATAAGTGGGTTTTGGGTAAAATGATGGTGAAAAAGAGGGATGAAAAGAAAGTAAGATGGGGGGCGCCTGGGTGGCTCAGTTGGTTAAGCGACTGCCTTCGGCTCAGGTCATGATCCCAGGGTCCTGGGATCGAGTCTCACATCAGGCTCCCTGCTCAGCGGGAAGCCTGCTTCTCCCTCTCCCGCTCCCCCTGCTTGTGCTCTCTCTCTCTCTCTGTCGTATAAATAAATAAAATCTTAAAAGAAAAAAGAAAGTAAGATGGTTGATACCTGATACTCTCATCATTGGCTGCATGCCTGGCCTGGTCTGTTGGTCTGTCTGTCTATCTATCTATCAATCAATCTATCAATCGATCAGTCAACCAAGCACCCACAACCTACCATTCAAAACAAAAGCTAGGATTGGCTGGGATTTCATCTCTGTCTAACCCTATGGTCTCTCTAGCCACCTGACTCTCAGTACTCAAGGTAACCATCATTCTGAACATTTATATCATTCTCTTGTTTACCTTTTCACAGTTTTTTGCATCTCTACATATTCTTAAAAAGTTCATATTTTAAATTTTTTAGTTGTTTTTTTACTTAAGAAAGATTATCATACCTTATGTAATTATTTGGAACTCACTTTCACTGAATATTGCAGTGCTGATATTCAACCCTGCTGCTGCATGTCACTGTAGCATTTTCACTGGACTTCTGTGTGACTGTACCACTTTGTTCATTCTTTCACACTCCTGTAGATGGGAATTTGTTTCCAGGCCTTTCCTCACTTCAGCGCTACTCCATGTTTTCTTGCATAAGCCATTTGCACTGCATGTGTAAGTTTTTCTTGGATATATGCTTAGCAGAATTACTACATCATACATGAAAGTTAAACTGTAGAAAATAATGCCTAACTGTTTTTCAAAGTACTTGCACCACTTATATTTCATCTGCGGTGGATAAACACGCATGTGGAGCCGGGTTCTTTTCTGTACATAGTGACATTAGACTTTAAACATTTTTGCCAATTGAATTCATGTAATATGTTATCTCATTGTGGGTTTGGTTTGCTTCACTCTGATCGCTAATGATGCCAAACATTTTTTCATATATTTATTAACCGTATGTGTTTCCTCTTTGGCAAAATGTCCATTTCATTTGCCTCTTTCCTTGGTTGTTGTCTGGTTGCTAGTGCTTCTCTTACTGATTTGTGGGAGTTCTTTATATGTTTCTGTTCCCCAGGCTTTTTTTTTTTTAAAGATTTTATTTATTTATTTGAGAGAGAGAGAATGAGAGATAGAGAGCACGAGAGGGAAGAGGGTCAGAGGGAGAAGCAGACTCCCTGCCGAGCAGGGAGCCCGATGTGGGACTCGATCCCGGGACTCCAGGATCATGACCTGAGCCGAAGGCAGTCGCTTAACCAACTGAGCCACCCAGGTGCCCCTCTGTTCCCCAGGCTTTAATTTAAATTATATTTTTCATTGCTTTGTTATTTTTGATCATCTCTTGAACCTAACTCCTCTTTTATACATATACATTTGTTTTATATTTAGTGTCTGAGAATATACCTGATGCTTTTGCCTGTGGGTTTGTGTCTGTGTGTTGTTTTGGTAGTCCCACAATGGGGCATTGTCTCATTATGTTTTACGACTTTTTAGAAAATTGAGGTATAATTGAGGCTCCTGGGTGGCTCAGTCATTAAGCGTCTGCCTTCGGCTCAGGTCATGATACCAGGGTCCTGGGATCGAGCCCAGCATCGGGCTCCCTGCTCGGCGGGAAGCCTGCCTCTCCCTCTCCCGCTCCCCCTGCTTGTGTTCCCTCTCTCTCGCTGTCTCTCTCTCTATCAAAGAAATAAATAAAATATTTAAAAAAAGGTAAAATTGACATACAACATTATATTAGTTTTAGTTGTACAACATAATGAGTCAGTATTTGTGTATATTGCAAAATGATCACCACAATAAGTCTATTTAACATCCATCACCTATTTACGTAGTTACTGATTTTTTTGGTGTGGTGAGAACTTTTAAGGTTTTTTTCTTAGCAACTTTCAAATGCACAATACAGTATTATTAACTATAGTTGCCATTGCTGTATATTACATCACCATTGTCTTACTTTATAACTGGAAGTTTGTACCTTTTGACTCTGTTCACCCATTTCACACCTGTTCCCCGCCCCCCCATCCCTGTGTTGCAACTTTTTATCATGAGATTTCCTTAGCTGGAATTTTGTGGAAGTTTTTGAGGCATGGACTGAAGGTACATTTCTCCAGAGAGGATCTTCTTTTATTTTTGCCAGGCTTTATTAACTGTGGGAAATCTAAAAATAAATTCTCAGCATCAGAGCTTTACATACTGCATGGGTAGCGTAATTGGCCACAAAACACACGTGAGAATCAACTTGCGGTTATGAACATGTTTTTCCTACTGGGTCCAACCTCAGACCTTACACAGGCTAGTGTCCTTGCTCTCCCAGGGTATTTTGTTTTGTTTTTCTAAATCATGCTTTCCCTGGCTTTATTTGTCAGTGTTCCAATCAGATGGCCTCATCTTTTTCTTCTGTCCTTGCCCAGGTGCTTGGCCTTCACAGTGAACCGTTTGGTCTCAGGAATCAGCGTATCATCTCTGTATTTGTGTTTTTGCTTCTTTATCTGTCTGGTTTCCAAGGATTTCCTTAACTCTCTTGCCCCCTCACTGATACATTAAAAATATATGTTGTTATTTTATCCAGCATTTTTATGTATTGTATAAGAGGAAGGCATGTTAGGATGTCAATTTGTAATATATCTGAGAAACCCTTGTCTTATTTTTGTCACTAAAGAGGTTCCCCCCAACTGGATTCTCTCAGGTCAGAGCTATGTGTACCCCAGAGTTCTAGCTTCCATCCCTAGAGCCATCAAAAGTTAAAAAATCTGATCATTATACTCTCCCCCGCTCTAGCTAGGGAGTCAAGACATGACTTTTAACAATTCTAGTATAATTTCATTTCTACATAGGGCTGTACAGTACACGCAGCCAACTGCTTTCATCTCTTAGGTTTAAAGCCGATGACACAGCGCCTTCATTTCCCACAGACAGAATTCATGCTCACGTAGGGTATTGAGAAATACTCTAGTGACTCACAGTACGTATTAAGCCAAATCAACTTTTTAACTGTATATTGTTTTGTTATAATTGAACATAAAATATCAAATAGAGAAAATACTGATGTAATTTTTTATGACAAATCCAGATAAATTATGAAATAGCAATTGTGGTTGTCAAGTTATTTTATTTATTAATTTTACTTATTGTTTTTGTTAACTAACAACTTTCTAAGAAAATGTTATAATTCGGAATACACTTTTTAGAGGGAAGGATGAGTTATGGGATTAGGAGAGGATACTTTTTCTTTTCTTTCTTAAATGTGATACTCAGTACATGCTATCTCTAATCCATTAGATTTTAAACTTAGTTCAGGATAAATTTATTATATAAACAGGCTCTGTATAAATTTGAAGGCAAAACATTAAAGATATTGGAATTTGGGCATTAAAAAGACTTGAGATGATGGACTCACGGACAATTTAGAAATCTCAAGTCATCCAGCCTGGGTTAACATTTGAAGAAGCAAGGCTCTGAAAAATGACCCAAGATGCCCCACATCATATGTCCTGAAACCTTCAGAGTCACATCTGGAAAAAGGACCTCCTAGATGAATACTTTCTTCTATGCTGTATTGTTTCCCTGTTTATATGCCATGTTTAGCTAAGCTTTTCAAGTTTTTTATTTCCTTAAATTTAAAAAAAAAGTATATATTTTGTAAAATGAACTGATTCCCTCCCCATTGGTAAAATTAATTTAGAAAACCTAGATATTTTACATTTAAAAAAACCTAATAATCTTTGGGATTTATGGGAGTATTAAGCAGGCAACACAGATTTCTTAAGCTTATTTCTAGAGTATGTGTAATCACCATGACTCCAGGCAAACTTGTCTATTTATTAGAGCAAAAGAATCAGGAAGTCTGAGATGCAGACATTTCAGGATACTAGGGAAGTAAAAAATAGCTTCTTCTGAAACAAGAACGCTGCTTTTTATAAACAAATGACTACCATTGTTTCCTGTTTTTAAATCCTATTAAAAACTGTTTGGAAACATCATTAGCTCTGTAGTTCCAGAGATAACCATAAACAAGTGAAACTGTACTAGAAAAGAAGTTATAAAGACAACAAACATTTTATGACGACAGCATTTTTATTGTTGCTAATTAATGACAGTAACGGTGGCTAACATTTCCTAAGCACTTCCTGTGAGCTGGGCACTGTGCTAGGCAATGGGCAATAGCTCACTTAATCCTAACAACCCTAGGAAGTAGGTTTTCTTTATACATTAGAGAACCAAAGTTGAAAAAGATTAAGTAGGTTGTCCACAGTTACATAGCTAATAAGTGGTGAAGCTGGGCCAGGAGGCACATTGCTGTCAGACTCCAGACCTCAGTTCTTCATCTTCCCTCCTATAAGTATGCATAGTTTACATGCCTGTCACAGGGAAAGGAACACTGAAGAGTGACTCTCCTCCTGAAGAGTGACTCTCCAATGGGAGGATTTCAGACATCACGGCACCAGTTGTTGGTAGATCTTCTGACTCCATCAGATCACATGAAAGATTATGTTCTCCGGAGAATCAGGAAGGCAGGTGAGAAGATAAGGTCATCATCTGTCTCTCTGACTCAGCAGAGTGGTGATGATGAGCCTGGACTCTGAACTAGGGAAACAGAGGAGTGGATTGTTGCATTTAAATTAAAAGCATGTACACCAGGCAGTATTTCTCTTGAGTAGTATTCTGAATTAGGGCCAGGTTATGTTTCTGTTAGTACAGAGACTCATTTGGCTTCTTGCATTTCTGTCCTCTGACAGTCAGAACTGGCTCTAGGAAACATTGTGAGGTAGGCAAAACTTGCATTACTGCTAAAAGCGCCAATGTTCCCTCTTCCGTTTATCAAAATATTTCTTTAGGATGTAGTCTGATGACGTTATTTGCACTAAAGTATAAATGACTGATATTACTTACTGTTTTCTATCTATGAGAAGCTTGATTAGAGATAAAAAGCTTTTAACCCAAAGAATGAATCATTGTTACTAGAATTTTAGGCATCAGTGTGCAGATGATATGAAGGGAAGTGAAAATTTTTTTCAGGGTGACATAGGCCATTCCTGACTTTGCTCCCCATCACAAGAAGAACAATTAACATATATTCAAGACGCCTCTGAGACAATCCTAGAACAGAGAGGTGAGGTTGAAGTCCCCACTACACCTCAGAGACCAAGACAGACATATTACAAGAGTAAGAGAAGTGGGTACTTGTTGACCACATTGCCCCTCCCCCAGGTCAGTGAAGTACCACATGGAGAGGTCTTCCCTGAGCCTCTGGTCCCTCCAGTGGGAAAAGAGAACCGAGAGGGGACAACCAGCCTCTCTTAGCCCTGCAGGTCATTTTGTAGGAGGGCCTACTCTGATCTCTCAGCATGGGGACTGCAGGGAAATCTGCAGCTACTGGGAATCTGACTGATGGAGAAGGGAGTAGGGCTTGCCTCAAACAGCACACAAATCTTAGCAGACTGACTTAATACTTGTCCTGTCCAAGTAGTAATCTCAATCAGCAGTTTTGCTCATCTGCAGAACCAAGCTGGACGTGCACTCTGACCAGGGAAGTTGGCAGAGTGTAGAGCTGCCTGACTGAGATCCTCAAACAAGGAATTTTGCCAGCCCTAGAGCTCAGTTTGCACATGGCCAGGCAAGGTGCTCAGTCATCCTACCCGCTGTGGAGAGTACCTTCCAGCTCCATCTGACCAGAAGGGCTAGCAACAATTCCTGGAAGCTGTGTAGCCTAGTGGTACTCAAGCCAAGAGGTAGGCGAGCAGAGCAGATCGTCCCCAGAGCAAAGCCAGCACTGGTTGTGGAGCCTCCTTGTGCTATTGCACAGGTAGGGGGATTGATTCATAGCCAAGAATGAGAGTAGCTCTCAGCCCCTCCCATCTGATGAGCTTATTTGGGAAATTGAGAGTAGCTGGGAACAGCCCTGTCCCCTCCTGTCCAGGCAAGGGAGCTGAGACATGGCTCCAGATTTGCCTGATTCAGATTCTCAAATGAAAAGTTGTGTTGGCTCCAGAGCCCACTTAGCACACATGCAGACAAGGTGCTGAGTCACAGCTTTACCCACTTGGAGAGTATATTTCTGCCTCATCTGAACAGAAGGGCTGGAGTCAGCTCCTGGAAGCTCTGTGGCCCAGGGGCACTTTAGCTGAGAGAAAGGCATACAGAGCTGATAGTTTGTGGAGCAAAGCCAGTGACCCTGTTCAGCTAGGGAACTTGGGGGTGCGGGTCAGCTTGCGTTAAGATAACAAAGAGCTTTACTAGTTTTCCAGCAACTTCCCCTGCAGTGCCTGGACAGGGAATCTAATTTGTAGTCCCATTCAATGCCAAATATAGCCTTCAGCCTGTGGGACCAGGGAACCTAATCAGAGCACTTGAGAAGCTGTGAAGCCCATTCAACAGTCCCATACATAGTGGGTTATGTTAAGCGCCTGCCTTCGGCTCAGGTCATGATCCCAGGGTCCTGGGATCGAGCCCCACATCAGGCTCCCTGCTCTGCCGGAAGCCTGCTTCTCCCTCTCCCACTCCCCCTGCTTATGTTCCCTCTCTTGCTGTGTCTCTCTCTGTCAAATAAATAAATAAAATCTTTAAAAAAGAGAGCGTAGCCCATGGATTTCCTTGTCTGTAGAGTGGCCTCACCTGACCACAGAATTCAGTGCCCACCCAGGCCTGATTCAGGCCCCCAAACAACAAGTGGCACAGGCCCTGGATTCAGTCTTACTGCCCTGCTAGGGCAAGGAAGTCAATTCATAGTCTCCTCTATTACTGAATGTAGTCTCCAATTCTGATGATTTAGCAAGCCTCACCAGAGAATTCAGGCAACTCCGGAGCCCATCCTACAGCCTCACTTGTGTAGGGCACCAAGCCAGCAGTCCTATCTGACTGTTTTCACCCAGTGGCACACTTTCCCGTTCCCATCCTCAGAGCTTGAATAGTTGCCTCGCCCAAAAGTAGACCATAATAGTAGGTCTCTTTTGTCCAAAGACATTACTAGCAGACACACCTAGAAACCCAAACTGAGCTGACTGGTAAAGAACTGTCTCTCCCAAAGCAGATCTATAGAGTCTGAAAGAAGAGCTCCATTATTCAAATGTGCAGATACCAATGTAAGGGATGAAGGATCATGAAAAATCAGGTAAATATGACACCACCAATAAAACTAATAAAGCTCCAATAACTGACCCTAAAGAAATGGAGATTTATGGGGCACCTGGCTGGCTCAGTCAGTAGAGCATGTGACTCTTGATCTCAGGGTTCTGAGAACAAGCCCCATGTTGGACATAGATCTTACTTAACAAGTAAATAAATAAAAAATTTAAAAAGATGGAGATTTATGAACTGTCAGACAAAGAATTGAGAATAATACTCTTAAGGAAGTTTAATGAGGTACAAGAAAACACAGATAACTACATGAAATAAGGAAAACAATGTGCCAACAAAATAAGGGGATGGAAATTGCCATCAAAATAAAAAACAAAAAGCCAAACAGAAATCTTAAATTTGAAAAAGAAAAAAACTGAACAGAAGAATTCAGTAGAGTTTCAAAAGTAGACACAGACCATGCAGAAAAAACAGTGACTTGAAGGATAGAACACTGGATATTACCCAGTCAGAGGAGCGAAAAGAAAAAAGTGAAGAAAGCCTACCAGAATTACAGGACACAGTGAAAAGAAACAATATTTGCATTATGGGAATTCCAGAAGAGGAGAAAGGGAAAGGGACAGAAAATATATTTAAAGCAATAATGGCTGAAACCTTCCCAAACCTGGGGAGAGCAATGGATGTCCAGATCTATGAGGCCCAAAGGACCCCAAATAGATTGAACCTGAATAGGCCTCCACTGAGACACATTATAATTAAATTGGCAAAAGTCAAAGACAAAGAAAGAATTTTATGAGCAGTAAGAGAAAAGAAAGAAGTTATATACAAGGGAGGCCCCATAAGATAGATAATTGGTGGATTTCTCAACAGAAACTTTTTTTTAAAGATTTTATTTATTTATTTGACAGAGAGAGACACAGCAAGAGAGGGAACATAAGCAGGGGGAGTGGGAGAGGGAGAAGCAGGCTTCCGGCAGAGCAGGGAGCCTGATGTGGGGCTCGATCCCAGGACCCTGGGATCATGACCTGAGCCGAAGGCAGGCGCTTAACGACTGAGCCACCCAGGCGCCCTCAACAGAAACTTTTTAGGCCAGGAAAGAATAGGATGACATATTCAAAATATTAAAAGAAAATAACTGTCAACAAAGAATTCTATATCTGGTGAAGCTGTCCTTCAGAAATGAAGAAGGGATAAAGACTTTCCTAAACATACAAAAGCTGAAGAGGTTCATGGCTGCTAGAACTACCTTACAAGAAATGGTAAAGGAAGCCCTTTGAGTGGAAGTAAAAGAACACTAATTAACATAAACACCACTAAAAGGTAGTATAAATCTCACTATAATGGTAAATATATAGTCATAGTTAGATTCTGCAATATGGTAATAACGGTGTATAACTTAAAACTCTAACTTAAAAGTAAGAAAAATGAGTATAACGAAAGTATCTATAAATACAGTAATTTGTTATTAGCTATATGATATAAAAAAGAGGTCAATTGTAAAAGCAATAACTTAAAATGTGAGAGGGAAAAGAACTAAAAGTGTTCAGTGTATGAATTCTATTGAAGTTAAGTTGTTATCAGTTTAAAATAGGGTATTACAAATTTAAGATATTTTATGTAAGCCTTATGGAAACTACAAGGGAAAATTTTATAGTAATTATACAAAAGAATATGAGAAAGTCAAAGCATACTAATATTAAAAACATCAAAACACAAAATAGGACAGCAGAATAAGAAACAAGGAGCAATAGATCTATAAAACAACCAGAAAACAATTAATAAAATGGCAATAATAAGTCCTTTCCTATAGTAATTACCTTAAATGTAACTGGATTAAGTTCTTTAATTAAAAGACATAGAGTGGCTGAATGGATAAAACAAGATCCAATAATAAGCTGCCCATAAGAGAATCACTTTAGCTCTAAAGACACATATAGACAAAGAGTGAAGATATGGAAAAAGTCATTTCAAGCAAATGGTAACCAAAAGGAAAGAAAAAAAGCAGGGTAGCTATACTTATATCAGACAAAATACACTTCAACCTAAAAATGGTAAAAAGAGACAAGGTCATTTAATAATGATAAAGGGGTCAATACATCAAGAAGATATAACAATTTTAAATATTTATGTGCCCAACATCAAAGCACCTAAATATATAAAGCAAAAACTTAACAGAGCTAAAAGGAAAAGTAAACAGTCATACAGTAATAGCTGGGGACTTTAATACCCCACCCTCAACAATGGATGGATCATCCAGACAGAGAACCAATAAAGGAACAGCAGATTTGAACAATACTACAGACCAAATGGACCCAACAGACATATACAGAACAATTTATCCAACGACACCAGAATACCCATTCACCTGAATCACACATGGAATATTTTCTAGGATAGGCCATATGTTAGGCCACAAATCAAGGCTTAACAAAGTTGAGAAGACTGAAATCATACTAAATATCTTGTCTGACCTAAATGGCATGAAATCTATAGATTTCAATAACAGCAAGTCAGTACAAGAGGAAAACTGGAAAACTCACAAACACATGGAAATTAAACAACACTCTTCTGAACAATCACTGGATCAAAGAATAAATTAAAGGGGAATAAAAGGTTTCTTGAAGACTGAGCACATGTGCTCACCATCCAGTCTTTCCATCCTGGAAGGCTCACAGCATTGACCCCTTGTTCAGTGATAAGGGACATGGCAGCAAATGTAATCAGAATCAGAGTGGTACAGCCCTCGTTCTCTGATCACAGGGCAGGTGCATTAGAAATCAACACTGAAAAGACAGCTGAATGCCCCTCAGATGATAGGGACTGGAGGGTGCACCCTAACGGACTCATGGGTTAGAGAGACCATCCAACTGCAGTTTGTGAAATACTTAGACCCGAACAGCCCCACGCCCACCTGTGGGCGGCAGGGAGAGCACTGCTGGGAGGCCAGCGGGAGGTGGGGCGGGACACACAGGGGCAGTGCAGCTGCTGCAAGCCTGCTGCATTTCCAAACCAGCGGGTAAACAATAGAGCCGTCTCCCTCTGCCAGGATCCACTCTGGCTGGTATTCCTGTTGCACCACTTGTTAAATATTTGGCATATCTCCCTAGCGAGAGGGAACTTCCTTGCCCCACATGTATTTAAAAACAAGAGAGATGTAAAATAAAATGACTTAAGTGCTCAGCCCAAGAACGGGAAATAAAGCAAATCTAAAGGAAGCAGAAGGAAGAAAATAATAAAGAGCAGAAATGAGGAAACAGAATCCCAAGGATCAATAGAGAAGATCAGCAAGACAAAACTGGGCAAAGTTGACACACTCCACTTAAGAGGACAGGCATCCCCACCTTCCTTGAGGTAACAGAACTCCCAGCTTAGACCAGGAGTCTCAGGATCTTGCAACTGCATCCTTCAACACGCCTGATGTCACTAAGTTCCAGCCAATGGGATGAGACTAAGATTGTGAGCTCCGCCCCCTGGGCTGGGTCACGGGTTCACAGCCACTCGGGGAGGGGGGGGTGGGGTGGGCAGCAGGACTCTGAATAAATGAGGGAGAGGAAGAACTTCTTAACCTGATGTGGCAGATGCTGAATCTGGCTCCTCTGGCTTCTGTTCTAGTGCCTCTAGTACTTTCGTGAAGGTGAAAGCCTTTTCTAGACTTCCCTGTGACTTAGGTACGCCTTTGACCTGGGTTTCTGCCAGGCAGTGCACATGGGTGGAGCTTCCAGGTGCAAGTGCATGCCGGTGCAGGCAGGGAGAACAGGTTTTGGGGAGGGTGCAATGGCTATGACCCTGGTTCTTCAGGGGTGGCTGGACCAAATTTTTTACCCAGTTTTGTGTCCTCACCTAAACGTTTATAATAAACCTCTTCCTGTTTACAAAAAAGATTTCTTGAGACTAACAAAAATGGAAACACAACATATCAGAACTTATGGAATGCAGCAAAAGCAGTTCTAAGAGGGAGGTCCATAGCAGTAAAAGCCTGCATTAAGGAGCAAGAAAGCTCCTAAATAAACAGTCTAACTTTACTCCATAAAGAGCTAGAAGAAGAACAAAGTGATCACAAAATTAGCAGAAGAAAGAAAATAATAAAGAGTAGAGCAAAAATAAATGACATAGAGGACAGAAGAACAATAGAAAAAATTTACCAAATTGAGGGTTGGTTCTTTGAAAAGGTAAACAAAACTGACAAACCTTTCGCCAGACTTACCAAAGAAAAAAGAAGACCTAAATCAACAAAATTATAAATGAAAAAGTAGATATTACAATTGACACCTCAGAAATTCAAAGGGTTAGAAGATGCTACTATGAACAACTATATGCAATGAACTGGACAACATATAATAAGTGGAAAATTCTTAGAAACATACAACTTACCAAGACTGAATCAGGAAGAAATAGAAAAAATGAATGAACCAAATACTAGTAAAGAGATTAAATCAATAATAAAAAATCTCCCAAGGAAGGAAAGCTCAGGACCAGATACCATCAACTGCTGTATTTCAGCAGACAATTAAACGAGGATTAACACAAATCTATCTTAAACTCTTCAAAAAAAATTGAAGTGGGGGGTGGTAGAAAACAATCCCAAACTCATTTGACCAGGTCTGCATTATCCTGTCACCAATACCAGAAAAAGACACTACTATAAAAGAGAACTAACTATAAGCCAGTGTCCCTAATGAATATAACTGTAAAAATTCTCAATAAAATAGTAGCAAACCAAATATAGCATATTACAAGGATCACTCGCCATGGTCAAGTGGGACTTACCCCTGGCATACAAGGATGGTTCAGCATACACAAATTAATCAATGTGATAAATCACTTTCATTGGATGAAAGAAAAAATTATATGATCATCTCAATGGATGCAGAAAAAGCATTTGACAAATTTCAACATCGGTTCATGATAAAAAGCTCTTAACAAATTAGGCATAAAAGGAACATCTCTCAACATAACAAAGGTCATATATGATAAGCCCATAGCTAACATACTCACTGGCGAAAGGATGAAAGCTTTTCCTTTAAGATCAGGAACAAGAGAAGGGGGACTACTGTCACCACTCCCACTCAACATAATGCTGGAAACCCTTGATAGAACAATTACTCAAGAAAAAAAAGGTATCAGAATCAGAAAGGAAGAATTAAAATTATCTTTATTGGCAGACAATATAATTTTACATATAGAAAATCCTAAAGACTCAGCCAAAAAACTGTTAGATCTAATCAGTGAATTCAGTAAGGTTGCAGGATACAAAATTAATGTACAGAAATCAGTGCCATTTCTATATGCTAACAACAGAATTTCTGAAAAAGAAATAAAGAAATCAACCCCATTTACAATAGCATCAAAAAGATAGGAATAAATTTAAGGAGGTGAAAGATCTCTATGTTGAAAACCATAAGACACTGATGAAAGAAATCAAAGAAGGATGATTATCTACATTTAGAATATGGGAAATTTGGAGAGATTAAATAACTTTCTTATGGCAGTATGAGTGGTGAATAATGAAGCTGGGGAAACCACTGTTGCCTCCTAACATGGCCTGATAAAAGTCTTGTACAGTCTTTCTTTCCATTAAAGTGTAAAATGTGAATTATAGCATGTGTTTCTAGTTCCCTGAAATGCAGTAAAGGTGATTTATAAAACTCTTATAAAGTAATATTGAAGCCAATTGTATTAGTTAGGTTTCTTCAGAGAAACGGAACCAATAGGACAGATACACACACAGGTTTATTTTAAGGAATTGGCTCATGCGATTGTGGGGCAGGCAAATCCGAAATCTATAGGGCAAGTTGGCAGGACAGAAATGCAGATGAGTTGATGTTACAGGGGCGCCTGGGTGGCTTTAGTCGGTTGAGTGTCCGACTCTTGATTTCGGCTCAGGTCATGATCTCAGGGTTGTGAGATTGAGCCCTGGGTCAGGCTCTTCACTGGACATGGAGCCTGCTTAAGTTTCTTTCTCTCCCTCTTCCTCTGTCCCTTCCCACTGGGAGTTAAAAAGAAAAGTTAAACAGAAAAAAAAAAAAGATATTACAGGCTGGAAACAAAAAGTTTCTAAAAAAAAAGTTAAAAGGAAAAAAAAAGACTTGATATTATAGGCTGGAAATTCAGCAAGATTCCTCTGTTGTAGTTCTGAGGAAAAAAATTCCTTCATCTACGGGAAACCTTAGTCTTTGCTCTTAAGGCCTTCAGCTACTTGGCTGAAGCCAACTCACACCCATGGTCTAGTCAAGCTGACACATAAAATTAACCATCACATCCATCAACACTGATTTTCACTGAACAGATTTTTGAAGGTACCTGGATTCTTCACCTGCTAGCTTTCCAGCTGGTTCCTGTGCTGTGGATACAGACACAGGACCAGTTCAGGAGGAAATACAGGACCAGGGTAGAAGGGAACAGCTCTTTGTTTATTCCATAGTGTGCCTGTGTTTCTGATGGAATTCATCATACTGTTTTCTGGACGTGGATATACATTTTTAAAAACTCTTTTAGGCTTTAAGTTATTTTTGGAGGAAGCTCTTGGACTGACTGGGTCTGAAGCCCCAGTTGAGAAAGGGAGGAGAAAACCACCTCGAGGAAGGAGGAAGGTTAGAGGGTTGGAATTCACACAAATCATAGGTGTGCAGTATGATTAAGGAGGTGGTGGGGGGGGGCTGCAAAGCCAGAGCATAGGATTGTAACTGTTAAGAGAGCCCTGCAGTGGACACTGGAAATGAATGGGTGAATTTGCTTTATAAGCACAGTGGAAACAGTTTACCAGTTTGCTTGTTGTAGACAAAAGTCAGAAAAATATGGGTATTGCTGTTTTTATGCTTTAAGTAGCATAGTATCATTATTCCGAAAATGTTATAGAAAATATGTATAAATGGTATGTTTACTATATTCTCCAATTCCTGTGTGAAGGGGGACAATGAACAAGATCATTTGTACACTCTTATACTCTGTGTGCATGAGCATAAGGACAAATGAAGGAATGAGTGATTCAGTAACACTTTGGTACTGGCATGCTACCATCTCAGCAGACCCTTGCATGACCCTGACCAGCTGCAGCTTCTCTAAGGGGCGGATTGCCATTATCACTCACTAGCGCCTGGGGGCCGGGGCTGTAGCTGGAAGGAAATGCAGGTCTCTTGGAGATTGGTAACTAGCTAGCCTTTTACTTGAAACCAGTCTGAGTCACCCTGAACTTGGGGGCTTATCAGAGAGACCCCACATCTTGAGTCTCCTTGTTTGACTTGCCTGGGACCCACTCATTTTTCTGCTGCCCTTCTCTGGCTCCCCACTGTTACACTTGTCAACTCCTTCTGGGTAAACTACCTTAACTTCTTACCCTGTCAGCCACATCCCAGCCTTCCCCTCACCTTCTCTTTTCCTAGCCTCTAAATATTTCTCACATTCATCCTCCTTCCATCACTAACATTAGTGATTTAGCTCAGGCTGTCATCATTTGCTGGACTGTAACAAGAATTGCCAACTAGTTTCGTCTTGAGGTTGACCCATGACCAGTCCATTCTCTCCATGGCTGTCAGGGTCATCCATCTGGAAGGGCGAATTACTTATAACCCTTCAGCAACAGTCTGGCTTCTGCAAGGTCAAGTCCAGGTTCTAGCACTGCATGCAAGGCCCTTTATGATCTCCATTTATCATCTGCGTCCCCAGCCTCATCTGCTGCCTCTTCCACTGTAAGTCTCATTCTGGGGTATTGGTTAGATAACTTGTAGGTGTCAACATCCTTTTCCTCTTTCCCCACTATTTTATTAGTTACCTTAATACCCACTTTGGAATAAAGTGGCAGTAACCAAGTAAGCAAGCAAGTGTATTTCCTTCTACTCTGGTTCTAGAATAACTCAAAGTAGCCTTAAAAAGAACAATGATGCTGAAGGAAGAAGGAGATGGAGGAGGGTATAGCTGCTGTGGTGATCTTGTTGGTGGGCTCTGTGTGTGTGCATTTGTGAGACAGACAGACAGACAGACAGACACTCAGGACATTTGTAGCCCTAGTTGGCAGAGCTTCCTCTTTGAATCTCTACTCCCATGGGACCCACCTGCTGAAGCCAAGCTGCGAGCCAGTGGATTCATTCAATAGATAGTCATGAGGGGCCCACTTCCAAGAATTGGGATCCTAAAGTAAATATGACACAGTCACTGCCCACACAGTGAGTTTGACTCTTAGGCTATAAACTCTAGTGTGAGATATATCATTTCTTCTCTCTCTCTCTCTTTTTTCCTGTTAACTTAGATTCTGACTCCCAATCTCCCATTATGCCAGGTTGGATATTCATTGCTTCTTCCATCTTGGAGTTGTGTTAATGTTTTGGGTTCTTATAAGATGCCAAAGTGTCAATGAATAGGAGGGAATATTCGTGTCTCCATGTTGTGCTGACACATGCCCTATGACTGCCCCATTGGGCCCTTTAGGCTGTTTCTGGGTTACTCTCAGGACACGGGGATCTTGAAAGGTATACCATAGGGTTGATCCCTCTAGACATACCAGGCAGCCTTCTCTTTATGGGTCATCTTCTGGGATTCAAGAAGTCCCCTGCTCCAAGATCCACAGATGTTCCCTGTAGCCCAAAAGGGCCTCTTTTTAGTCTGGGGAGAGTCCTTTTCTCCAGAACCCTTTGCCCCTTTCTACAACCCTAGTCTCAATAGATTTAGGTTCGTGGAAAACAAAAGCCAAGTGTACTTGCAGGCTGTTTCTGCTTCTTGCCCTCACACATGGCTTCCCCCAAGGGATAAAGCAAGGAAGGGACAGAGCCAGATTACCTTCTGAAAGAGAGATCTATTTCAAAAAGAAAATGAAATCTGAGGGAGCCCTTAGTGTATATGTAGGGGCTTTGAGTCACATAGTTGTTCCAGATGAATCTCAAGTGTTCTAAGAGTGGGATGTATAGCACATCTTCAGGAAAACCCAGATGTTAGTTAAGGGCATTTGGAATGTACTTAGCATTTATTCCCCAGAGATGAGGCTATGCTTGGACTGGGCTACCACCATCCAGTATGAAGCATCCCAGCTGGGCAGAGTTTTCCACCAAGTCAGCTCAGGGGCAATGGGCTTCCTTATGTTCGGGCAGTGATTCATGATTCCAGTCAGGTGTGGCTTATGGTAGCAGGGTTATGTTACGTTCACTTAACACACCTGGAGTAAGCACTGTTTTCCTCAGAAAGGGACAGTGGAAGTGCCAAGCACTTAAAATTTCATGTACTTGGCTTCAGTACAATAATAAGGCACTTTCTTAAATGAAAAAGTAATTTTTCCACGTAATTTAAGCAGTAACTTTTTGAAGTGAGAGAATAACTATGTAAAAGCTATTATCAAAAGCAATTTTCTGAAGTCGCATTCATGAAGATAGGTAATGAAAATGAAGGTATAAAGACATAATCCTGCTTATGTTTCTACAGGGAAGAATTGAATACCTATAATTCCTTTTTTTTTTTAACACTAATGTGTTTGTCCTAAGTTTTCATTGTTGTTTCCAACAATGGAGTCAATGAATTTAAAAGAAACAAAAGAGGACTCTATTGGAAAGATACAAGGATATCCCAAAGAACTGAAATGTTCAACAAGGGAAGGTAGACAGGATGGATATGGAAACTGCTTTCTCCATGTTGGGCATTGGTATAAGCGCTTTTCACGTATTGTTTATTCTGCTACAACAGCCTTATGTCTTACTCACTGTCATGTTTCGCATTTCTCAGATGAGAAAACCAAAGCTCGGAGAGGTCAAGCAGTTTTCCCAAGGTCATATAGCTTTTTCCCAACATTCAATCTTTGGCACAGTATGCACATATCTTTAACTTTATAACTGGAAAGTATAGATAGTAGTTGGGGTTTGGTCTTTGCAAACGTCCTGTGCTTCTATCTTAGGGCCCCACATATGTGATCATAGCCCACATCTTCTTTTTAACAGAAGTCAGAGCTATAACCTGGCTGTTGAAAGTATTTGGCATCAAAACCCCCTCTGTGACCTACATAAAGGGAGGAGAAATATTTGGTAGCAGATTTGACCATGGGTAGGGGCCAGAGCAGACAACAGTGGGGGTCAGCAACAGTAGTGATGGGTGGGTGGGCCCGCCAAATTCATGGAGATCATGAGCCAGCATTTACAGAAGTCATACATTGGTCCCATTTCCTTGGCATTTGAAATGTTAACTAGGGTTCTTGGGGATGGAGCAGAATGAGATCAGCACTTTGATGTCAGCAGGAACATGGAGTCACCTATTTCTGTTTAACACTAATTTAACTGAGATATTTTGATAGCCCTCTCCTTTTGTTTTGTCCCCTTCTCTGAGTTTTCTTCTTTTTAAACTGTGATCCTATTGATTGCCATTATCCCTTACTTTCCTCACCCTCCGTGGTTCCTTTACTTTCTGAGTGCAACAGTGTTACCCATCCTTTCATTTATGGCTTAATTTATGCTAGGGGCCACAGTATCATAGATAAATGAAGTGGGCCAGGTAAGGACCGTGTCAGAATGGAAAGCACACGTCCTTTCTAAAAAGGGAAAATGTTGCTAGGCTCAATGCTTCACATCTACATTTCTATGAAAAATTCCCAATTTTTAAATGTTTGTCATTAGTCAATTTTAAAAAATGAGTAGGCCAATCACAAAGCATCTGTAGGATGATGGCTCCATCAGTAGATGGCAGTTTTGGACATAATACTCTTGGAGGAATGAGGGAGGTGGGGAACATGTGAATCTCCGGTCTAGCTTCTAAAGGGACTGTCGATGCTCTAGTCTGTTTTCTGAGTCAGCATCTCTCTACTAATTGGCTTTGTATTATTAATCACATCTTTATTTTTTATTTATTTTTTTAAAAAAGATTTTATTTGTTTGAGAGAGAGAGAGAGTGAGTGAAAGAGAAAACATGATCAGGAGGCAGGGGCAGAGGGAGAGGGAGAAGCAGGCTCCCTGCTGAGCAGGGAGCCCGACATGGGGCTCAATCCCAGGACCCCGGGATCATGACCTGAGCCAAAGGCAGACGCTCAACTGCCTGAGCCACCCAGGTACCCCTTAATCACATCTTTATGTACATATTTACATTATCATACTGGAAGAGATATTTTTCAACCTCACCCATTAAGATGATAATATTTGAATATAAGGTGGCTGTTTTATCACCTCTACTCTTCCAGTTGGATTTTAAGCTCCTCCGAGGCAGAAGCTTATGTATGCTTAAGACATATTTTTAATTGATTGATATAGTAAATACACATTTAAAATATAAGATGAAGTATTCTCTAGTCAAAGAGATAGATGTTTTTGGTATTAGAGTTTGTCTTCCTAATGTGATTCTATTTTGTGGGGCTGAAAAGTGTTGTGTTTGTTCTTCTTTTAGGCAAATTATTTGAAATGTCCTTCCTCAGTTTGGAAAGACTATCTGCAGGTCCTCAAATGCAGACTAGTTCTTGTGTCTCTATTTTTATAATTTTAATATGACTGAATGAAGCTGGACTTGCAAAAAGAATCTATTTGTAAAAGATTTTTACAATTATAAAAAATTTGGTGTTTTGATAGCTAATATAATTTTTCTTTTATTTGTGATCCTTTGGGGGGATTTGCGGAGGTGTCAGAACACATAGGACAAAAGAATATTAGAGTTGGGAAAGAAAAGTAAATTCAACGTTCCACTCAGTGAAGGCTTGGTCCCTTGGAGTAGGAAGATGCTCACTACCATACAAAGCAGTCTTTCCACTTTTAAGTTATTTTTGTATGGTTTTTCTTTATTGTGAACTGACAGCTGTCTGATCATTTCCATCCTTTGGGCCTAGTATGGAGCACAGAACAAGTCTATGCCTTTTGGGCTCCCCAAATACATGGTAAGATCTTTGAGGACTGTATGTTAAGAAATTCCTCCCAGTGCCTACGAACCACATTTTAGGGCATTTAATAGCATGTAGTTGAGAGCACAGGCTTTGGGGGTCAAAGGACCAGATGGAAATCCTGGCTCTACTTTGTACTGATAGAATGACTGTGGACAAGTTACTTAACCTCTCCAAACCTCTTTCTTGGGGTGCAGTGAGTATTAAATAAGATAGTGAATGAAAATTCTTAGTACAGTCCCTGACGATGGTCATTCAGTAAATGCTGTGTATAGTTAGAACATGCTGGTTAGACTGAAAGGAAGGAAGTCTTGCAGAATGTTTCAGTGCTAAGCCAAGACTGCCTAGAATCTAAAGCCATGCTCCTCCCAGAAATGAGTCTTTGATGCTTATCTTGGAGAGCTTCTTATATAGCTAGAGGAAAATTATGTTGTGTGAGCTTAGTTTCCCCAGAAACATAAGACCAAGGAACACTCTTGACTAATGCATAACCTTTCTACTCTAGGAAGAGTTTGTGTCCTGAATTCCAGTGGTCTTCTTTCATAGGCTGATGTACTGGGCCTCTCCACCTAGAAAGAAAGCTTTAACTTCTTTAATTCTTTGCCCAAAGCCTCCTCCCGGGAGTGAGATCTAAGAACCTTCCAGCTTCCCTTCCTTCTGACCTCTCTTTCTCCCTGACTCCACCTAGGCTCTTCTTCCTTTCTCAGTGAAGCGCTGTTGCAGTTCTCCCCTAAAAGGAGAGAGTGAGGGACAGCTGATATCTCATCAAACCAGAAGCCCCCTTCCTCTTACTGTTTAAAGGTGGTTTCCAGGGGCTCCCGGGTGGCTCAGTCGGTTAAGCGTCTGCCTTTGGCTCAGGTCATGATCTCAGGTCATGATCTCGGGGTCCTGGGATCGAGCCCCGCATTGGGGAGCCTGCTTCTCCTGCTCTCTCTGCTGTTTCCCGGGCTTATGCTCTCTGGCTCTCTCTCTCGATCTCTGTCAAATAAATAAAATCTTAAAAAAAATAAAGGTGGTTTCCAGATGGGAGGCTAATTAAGAGTTATTTATTTGATGAGAGAATACTTGAATTGTTCAACTGGTTTTGAAAAAAATTTAAAACAAGCACATAGTCCCCATGGTTTACCATAACTCATTTTGTCTTCAAGGGGTTAAACACACTTTCTTACATTTTCCTTAACTGTTCTCTTCAGCATCTGTTTATTTGTGGTAAAGATTGTTTTCTCTAGGATCTTTAACATTAGATAATGGGCCCTTGCTTTTTTGACTTATTTCCCAGTAAAAAACTAGTATATAAGTTATTTTTGGGGCCATACCGTGTATTTTTACATAATATGCAGGAAGCTAGTATTTGTACTTACCTAATCAATAGGATTTTAAACAAAATTGGATCTTCACATCTTTAAAGTATTGATCTTTCTTTTTGTTTATGTAAAATATAAAAAAATGTGATATTGAACCAACTTTATGTTTACTGGACTATATATTAAATGAATAACAGTGGAGCCTCTTTTATATCCTTCCATCTAAAACTCTGCTTGGGACTGAGGCAGGCACATCACCTTTCTCTAGGGTCTGGCTGACATAGGCCACTGCTTTGGTGCTTCTCTAAGTGTACATCAAGAAATGCTACGAGAAATCACTCAGATGTACACTACCACTGTGTACTTGCAACTCAGGATTTTGACGTTGTGCGAACAGGCCTAGACTAAGCAACACTTAGAGAAACTGAGAAAGGTCTTGCTTACATGTTTCCCCCCAACTCTTCATTTTGATAATATTTAAACGTGTAGAAAAGTTGAAAGCATAGTATCGTGACTACTTATTATTTTTAAAGATTTTTATTTATTTATTTGAGAGAGAGAGAATGAGAGATAGAGAGCACGAGAGGGAAGAGGGTCAGAGGGTCAGAGGGAGAAGCATACTCCCCGCTGAGCAGGGAGCCCGATGCGGGACTCGATCCCAGGACTCCAGGATCATGACCTGAGCCGAAGGCAGTCGCTTAACCAACTGAGCCACCCAGGCGCCCGTGACTACTTATTATTAACCTATTGCTATATTTACTAGTTCTCTCTGTTTTTATTAAAATAATTGAAAATAAGTGCAGACGTCATGAGTTTCTTCAGTCTGGAAGGTAAGGATAAAGTGTCTCAGGATAAGGACTCTTTCCTATACCACTGCAATATCATTATCACACCTTAGAAAATTAACAATAATTTCCCAATAATATCTAATAAACAATCCATGATCCATGTCCAGCCGTTCCCAGTTGTCTCTAACATGTCTTTTTCAGCTTAAAAAAAAAGTATAGAATCTCATCAAAGGTTCATGAATTTGTTGTTATGTTTGTCTTTTAAATTTAGAACATTCTCTGTTTTTTGGGTGTGTATATTTCTTGACATTGATTGACCTTTATGAAGAGAGCAGGATAGTTATTTTATCAATGCCCCACAATCTAGATTGTCTAATTGTTTCTTTTCTTTTTTTAATTTTAAATATTTTATTTATTTATTTAAGAGAGAAAGAGAGTATGAGTGGGGGAAGGGGAAAGAATCTCAAGCAGACGCTGAGCAGAGTGGAGCCCTGCACTGGGCTCGATCTCATGACCCTGAGATCATGACCTGAGCCTCAACCAGGAGTCAGATGCTTAACTGAGCCACCCAGGCGCCCCTGCCTAATTGTTTCTTTACAAGCTTTTTAGTTTTTAATCTTTTGGAAATATATTTACAGAAGTGTGCATAAAATATAGGTATGCAGTTTTGTGGAAGTTACCTTTCCAGTCTCCAGGATCCTAAAAGTCTGGCTCTTTTACAAACCCTTATCTTTGCACTTGTTTCTCCATTGCATTTAGAGAATGCCTAGTGCAGAGACAATTTCCTGGCACTTTCCTGCAGATCAGGGTGCTAAGGCTGGGCGGCTTCCAATTTAGGCAGTTCTATTGTACTTATCTCAGATCCCCCACCGGGGTTTCAATTAGAGAAGTTATTGTTTAGTTCCCCTTCTAAAAATATTGCATTCTGTAATTATCTTGGCTTTAAGAGATTTGGGTTGTTTTTATACCATGTGAATGCACTGGCTATTAGGAAAGTCACTTTAAAGTTTTGGTGATCTAATTCAATTGTTAAAACTGCCTTAATAATTAAGTTGTAATAAGACACAATACAGGGTGTTTAGGTTCCTCATAACCTGATATTTTTGGTTGTAGAGACCCAGCATCAGTCCAGAGGTAGCTCACAGTCCTTTATTTAAAAAAGAAAAAAAAGGCCAAATGTTAAATATATTTATGTTTGACCTAGACCAACTTTGTCTTTACTCTCCTAATTACCCTTGCTTCTCTTCCCACATACTCCACAGTGCTTTCCTATTTCTCTTGTTCTCAACACGAATGTCAAATGGTGATGACAGATGATGGTGTAAATTGGGGTCCTTAACCGGGAGTCAGTGGGTCAGTGAACCCAATAAAATCATATGCAAGGTTTGTGTTTATTTGCCCATGTGCTCTGTTCTGGAGAGATGTTTCCATAGATTGCTTCAACTTTTCAGGGGTGCCTGTGAGCCCCAAGTGGTTAAAAGCACTGGTTAAGTAGTTACTTCTTCCTAGGGCCTTTGCTGTTTTCTCTGATTCTTGGCATAGTATCTTTCTTTTTAATAATCTTTTTATGTAGGGGCGCCTGGGTGGCTCAGTCGTTAAATGTCTGCCTTCGGCTCAGGTCATGGTCCCAGGGTCCTGGGATCGAGCCTCGCATCGGGCTCCCTGCTCGGGCGGGAGCCTGCTTCTCCCTCTCCCACTCCCCCCGCTTGTGTTCTCTCCCTCGCTGTCTTTCTCTCTGTCAAATAAATAAATAAAATTAAAAAAAGTAATCTTTTTATGTATTTGTTTTGTATTAAAAAATAACAAGGAATAAAATTAAATCCATTTGTAATATTAGTCAACACCCAGAGGTAATCATACTGGTAAATGGTTATCTATCTACCTATCATCTGTCTACCTATTTATCAATCACTTATCTATTTATCCATCTATACACACACACACATTTTTTAAAGGAATCATTCTATATGAACTACACTTTGCTAAGTGTAGATCGATAACACTTTTCTTTAATTGCTTCATTGTAGTTCATTATATGGATATAATGTAATTATCCAGTCTCCTGTTCATGGACATAGATATTTATATTTTAAGAGGAATCAAACCTTAGGCAACGAGAGAGATCTTGGGGCTTTTGCTGGTCACAAGAGCCCTTATCCTTTGTCTTATCCTTGTAAGCCCCACATCAAAGGTGAGGCTCTGGATTTGGGGCCATAGAACATGTTTGCTTTTTCCAAAAAAGAGAGAACTGTACTCTTAACACTCCTCGCTCTAGCCCCCAAGATAATGACATGAATTGGTAAGTCATTTCAAATCAATAAAGCATATAGCAGTTTCATAGGATTGGTTGCCTTCAAAGCAGCTTCTTTTAAATCCATTCTCAATTTTCAAGGTTCAAATGGGCCTAATTTTGTATAGTTTACTTACATTTTTAAAAGTGTTTATGAAAATTATTATGGAAAAAAACCCTAAAACTTTCTTAAAATGCTTGAATCGTGTAGCCTGGAAGACTTTACCAATTATAAATATGTATGATTTCCCTTGGTCTGTGTGTCTGTGTCTATATTTTCATATGATATATTGCTGAAAGAGGTGTTGCTGATTGTCTTTTCTTCCTTTTCTCTCTTATCTGTTTACCAGTGACACTACCAGATTAGAGGCTGCCCCAGTCAACACCCTTAAGTCCAGGGGTAGTAACTGTTCCCATCTGGCTGTGTGTGATTAATGGTGTTTATGTCATGGCATAAATCACATCTTGCTGTTCAATCAGCTGAGACTCTGGCCATTAAAAAAAATTTATCTATAAAAATCAATAACCAGTGGTTTTTGGAAAGGAGCAGTTCTTTAACAGCTATTCCCTAAGTCTGTCTGTAAAGATAAACAATCAAATTACTATAGTCACTGAAATTGTGCAGGCAACAACAAGAAATATAATCTCACAGATAAAGGATGACCTTAAGTAAGGACAGGTTGGAAGCCATCTTAAGGAAGACAAGGCGACCAAAGAAACCCAATACCCTTTTGAAAGTGTTTAAGAATGTCACCCTTTTTCACGGATCCAGCTGACAACACCACCTCAGAGAGCTCAAGATGAATTTTCCGAAAAGCCTGGAAAATAAATTAGGTTGATAATAGCATTCTGTGACTGACTTAATACCACTCACAACTCTCTGTGGACTCTAGCTACAATATAGAAAATCAATTTTATTTATTTACCTCATGTTTGCCTCAAACATTATTGCCACGAGGAGAACACACAAAATCTGAATAAATAAATTAGCCACGGTGATGAAATGTCAGGTAAAATAAAACGGAAGACCCCTTCTTCGGGAAAGAATAGAGCTAAAGATAAATCTTAGACACTTTACTTTGTGGGAAATATTATGTGTACTGTTAAAATGGTGGTGTTGACCATGTGTAACAACATGCCTGAATAGACCGAGGCAAGATTAATAGTCCCGATTCACTTATAGTTTGCTTCACAGGCTGTGGGTGAGTGCTTTGGGATGTTGCTCACACAGCCTGTTTTGCTGCAGTAGCCACTGCTTTTGTGAGCAGCCCAGTGTTTTTGCTCAAATCGGAGTATGCCTCACTGATTCCTGTCTGCAACTTGCTTCTTAGGAATCGGTGACGGCAAGATACAGTTCAGGAATTTGAGTTGTACCAGTTTTGCCATTTTTACAATGCGCCTTACTTAGCCAAGTGGAATTCTAAAGGGGAAAGTGAAGATTTCCCTTAGATACTTCCTTTATAACTCTCTTCACAGAGCAGATCACATCCTTATTTCCACAGTAAGGTGCTGGTTCTCTACATAATCACAAACCCAACTCCATCAAGAAGGCAGGAATACTCTCTCATGCCCTTTCCCCATTTGGAAGATAGAACCCTTTTATGCAACATATGATCCCGCAGATTTGTTCCTACTGGATGAAGCGAGGACTAACCTTCAGGCAAAGTGCTTTGGTGGAAGCATCCTGTTTCTCATTTCACTGTGTAATGACCAGGAGCTGAGAAGAGATCTGTTTCCTGTCACCGAGCTGCATCATCCTCATTTACATTATTGGCAGCTCTCACTTGGCTAGAAGTTTAAATTATCTGAAGAACTCTCAACTGAGTTCAGATGTTTGTTTATTGGAGCTGTCTTAGGCTTCTGAAAACAGTCTTTTGTGTCCTCGCTGGCTTAAGAAAAGCTCTTCTCAGAATCTGCCCTTCCTCCCTCCTTGCTCTTTTCTGGGAACCTGCTTCAGTCTCATGAAGCAAATTAAATAAAGAGGACAAGGAGCTTAAAACTCGTCAGAAAGGAGACTCCAGTGGTGAGGCGACCTGAAACGGAAAGGAATTTGGACTCAACATCCTGCATTTGTGCTTTGTTTTTGAAACTTCGAGTTCGTTGCTTTAATGAATTAACCAGCAGCCTAGTAATGGAAAATGTTTCTCCTGTCCTGGTGGGGGAGCCAAATACTATAGGTTTGTAACAGGAAGGCTGTTGATTCTGGCTTCATTGTTGGGCCAGTCATTTGTGAGCTGGTGGCCGGACCGCAGGCCACACACTTCTGTGCAAATCTTCCATGTATTGGGACTGCCTGGGTTCTGTTTCTGCTGTCGGAGACGCGGCCGAGAAAAGATGGTGAGCCCTGGGTTTCATTTCTTGTTTTGTATCCTTTCAGCACTGAGGATGGTGCAGGATGCCAGACTCTGTTCCGGGGGCATGGAGGGGGGCTGTTGAAATCGATGAGCATATGTGAGTGTTTTGCTGTTAATGCTTTTTTCTGTGTCATCCTCTGTAGAGTTCCGGGAACGCGTCCTATCGCTGCTCTATGTCTTCCTCTGCGGATTTTTCTGATGAGGATGATTTCAGCCAGAAATCTGGCTCTGCATCTCCAGCTCCGGGAGACACCTTACCCTGGAATTTGCCTAAACATGAGAGATCAAAAAGAAAGATTCACGGGGGCTCAGTGCTGGACCCCGCTGAGAGGGCAGTGCTTAGGATAGCAGGTAAGCGCATCCGGGCAGGGGAGGGACCCCGGTCGAGAGTTGCGGAAATTCACCCATCTGCGCCCCCCGGGGCCATAGCTGGGAGCTGTGCACTGGGCAGAGATTTGGGCTCAAGGTGGGGGAGGAGGATGACCATGTTTACTTTATGCCTGATTTCTATCGAGAAAGCAGTTTGCCCAGCCTGCTGGTGACTAAGCTATTTGGCCCTGTCTTCTGGTTGGATGGATTGATACCTTTGAAATGCAAGGGGATATTTACAGACATCTGCATTAAACTTTCTTATTTACATGCTGTAGCTGCTGTGACATTCTGAAAGTATTAACTTAAGTGATTCCTAGTGTATTTGCTAGAAGCTGTGAGAAAACTGCCTTCATTTCCATTTTTGCCCAGGGACACTGAGCTCCGCAGATTTAACTGGGGTGGATTCCTGGTGTTTGGTACCCAGGATTGCAGAGGGAATCAGCAACTCAGATGCCATTTTTTTTTTTTTTTTTTAAATGTAGCATCTCTGTCAGCATCATGTGTCCATAGCAGCTTTCTGCCCCTGGTGCTTTTGAGGGTTTAGCCATCATGCATTCCTGATTAATTAATATAGGGGAGGTGCCAACGTTTCTGTTCTGTTACTGGTGTTCCCTTGCACTGGTGTAAAAGTCGAACCAGAAGGGATGGCTTGTTTTCCCCAGCTGAAAGCCGAGGCCACCGAGGAAACCAATCCTCCAACCTCGCAGTGCCTGTGTGGTTTCTTCGTATGTGTTCTGTGCACAAGACTTGTTTCATGGGGTGATTGGTCCTCAGTTCCCTCAATAATTTTCGCTCTCTCAGAATGGTAATGGGTTGGATGGACTAAGTGTTTTGGGGCTCTTGCAAAGGCCAAAGGTCAGGTTTTTTTCCAGAGCTGGTTTCTGCAGCCAGTGGATCTGGTTTCCTTTCTTCTCCACTCCCCAACCGACTCTCACTCTGGGGTGGTGGATGTGTGCCCACTGAGTTTCTTTTGCCTGCTACTGTAATGCAAAGTTGGTACTTTATCTTCCTCTGAGGGGGCTTGGGGGGGGACTAGTCCAGATCCCAGGCACCACAGCAGCAGAGACTCCCCCTACAGTCCCCCCAGTGGGATTTTCTGATGGGGCGGGGGAAACAAACAGCGCCCAGCCAGCCATTCTCTAGTCTGGGTTTCTGGGGCAACAGCCTTGAGCTTCTTCTGGCTTCTGTTGTGAGATGCTGCCTGGTCTCTTCCAGGCCTTGAAGGGAGGGGTGGAGCGGCGAAAGGGTGGGACGAGGGAGGATCCAGGAGGGAGACTGTTTGGGAGCCAAGTAAGAGCAAACGGGTGGCTCGGGGGAGCTGGGATAGACCTAGCTTTCACTGCCCTCCTCAAGTACTAAAAAGTGTTTAGTCACTGAGGCCTGACTCTTGCCCTGGTGAGACACCTCCTCCCCTCCACTTCCCCACGCTGCCCCTCCATGAGTAGGTGTGAGGCCCAGAGAGGAGGAGACAGTGCCTGCAGCCTATCTTTGGCTCAGCGGAAAGGGAAGACAGGTGAACGGAGGGTGCTGAGAGAATCAGGGCAGATGCCTGTGTTCCGTTCATTTTTGTGGAAGGAAGAAGGTGCTTCTGGCTTGAGTGTTTCGTTGGTGGTGGCAGACGTGGATAGTAGTGCTTTTGGTAGTGCAGGAAGGGTTTATGTGAAGGATGGGTCAGGTGTTTGTCAGGGGGAATGAGATGATATCAGTTGAGGAAAATGACTAGGCCGGCATTCCAGAGAAGTTGGGGGGACTAATGGTCCGTGCACAGTGTAGGTGGGAAGAAATGGAAGACCTGGGGGTTCTGATGGGATGCAGTGGACAAGCAGACGCTGATATTAGTAGACTGTAGACTTTTTGAGGGCAGGGGCCATGTCCTTTTGTTGTAAAATGTCTGCTGAGTGGGGATAGCTATGAAGTTAGCGGTTGTTAATGCACTCGGAGACCTCAAAGTTACATACTTTTAAGAAATTAATCAAAAACAAAACAAAACTACGAACAGAATAAGCAGCCCTAGTATGGAAATGTGCTACTGTATTTAAGATAAATACTGGTAAGTTGGCTGTTTTCTACACAAATCATAATAATCATATCTTGGGAGCAGAGACTTGGAGGCCAGTCTTCAATATCTGTTTAATAATAATGTGGCTAAAATATGAAATTCAAATATATTATGTGTTCACCACTGATCACCCAGTGTGAAGATAAAGGAACAGGACATCGGAGGGATTTTGATGTTATGGATAGTTTGAAAATATACCATGAAAAGATTTTGACTTTCAACTTTATTAGACATTTTATACTCTGCCTGAAACTCACCCCATCTTTGAAATTCATCCCTGGTAAGAGATGGGGTGAGGTTCAGAAATGGTATGGGATGTCCATAGTGTTCATTATTTAGTAATAAAGGAGTTGAAAGTCCAATATTTTTATTTGTTTTTAAGGTCATAAAAATAGAATTGAACATGGAAATGCCTAGAGTCAAAAAGACCATATGGTCTGTGGGATAACTAAATTCCTTCACATTGATCGAGTCCCTGGAATAAAATGAAGAAAAGCACATAGTTCTGCTTTTAAAGAAGTTATAGTCCAATATGATAGCTGGATGTATTGTTAGACAGTTACAACACGGTGTGAGAGATTAATTGTTACGGCTCTATTAGTACCTAATATGAAAAGAATCCAGAGGAGAGTCTAATTAACTTGGTTGGAGAAGGGAGTCATGGGAGGTTCCTGAAAGGCTTCTGAGGGGAAGTGCCACTTGCAGCGAGGATTGAAGAGCTTGGTGGGAACAGGGGGAAAGGGAAGCCCATTTCAGAGGGATGGAACCACAAGAACAAAGGGAGGGAGATGTGTTTATATGGAAGTTTCAGGTAATATGCATAGTAGAAGATGGGATTTGGTAGAGAATAGCAGAAATCCAAAGGTGCCTGTGTGCAGTACTGAGGAGATTGGACCATTCATGCTGTAAGTGACAGGGAATTATTGAAAGATTTTTCAGCAGTGCAGTGATATAATTAGATTTACATTTTAGAGAGTCTTATGTCACATGTCTGACACTTGACGATTTTAAAAGTGCTTTTGCACTTATTGTAGTGTTCTCATTTTAAAATCAGAGACTCTATGCCTTTCCTATCTCTCAGGGTCAATGTGAGAAAAAGATGACAATGTGTAAGGAATGGGGCTTTATAAAACCCATTGTATAAATGACTTTTACTTAAGAACTATAGATCTGCTATTCTTAGTTACAGGATATAGTAGGTTAGGTTTTTTAGTCTTGAAGTGCCTGTAAAGGTACATGGTTTGTTGGTGACAGTGCTATTTTAAAATTTGGATTTTTGTCCCATGTAAATTCTTTAAAGTTGGAATTGAAGGATCTAAGCAGAGTCAGACTTTGGACTTAGGCAGACTTGGATTTTAATTCTCCCTCTGTCACTAGCCAGTTGTATTTTCTTCGGCAACTTACTGAATTTTTTTCAGCTTCATTTTCTCTATTAAAGGGTCATGGTTGTGGTGAGTAAATAAAGTAGTGAGTGCAAAACATTTCGCAAATTCTTTGGCACATGGTAAATGCTGTATAAATGATAGTTTGCTGATGATCAGATGCTCTTATTTTTTAAAAAGATTCATTTATTTGAGAGAGACCACGAGCAGGGGGAAGGGCAGAGGGAGAGAGAGAATCTCAAGCAGACTTTGTGCTAAGCACGGAGCCCAACATGGAGCTGATCTCACGACCCTGAGATCATGACCCAAGCTGAAACCAAGAATCAGATGCTTAACCAGCTGGGTCACCAGGTGCTCCATGGTCAGATGTTCTTATAAGCACTTACCGTTATCTCATTTAGTCTCTCAACAACCTTATGAAGTAGGTATAATTATTTTCTCCAATTTTCAGTCCAGAAATCTGCTGAGGGAGGAAGAGACTCTTCCCAAGGTCATACAACTAGGAAGTGGTGCATCTATGATCTGAATTCAAGCATACCTTACCTCCAGAGGTCAGCCTCTTAACTGCTGTGCTTAACTCTTGCTTCCCTATGGAATAGACTATTATTATTAGCAGACTGACCCAATATTACCATTCCAAGAATGCATGGGGCAAAGGCTGTTTTTACAGGAAACCCCCAATGCTGCTGCTGTTCATTTCGACTGTCTCCTTAAAAGGAGAGTTAAAATCAATTAAGAGTGCAGTGATTATATTCACAGAACTGGATGCTTCTGGGTTTCAGTCTCTGATAGAGGCTCAGACTGTGCCCTCAATGACCCTACTCATTGTAAAGGAGACAAAACGGTTTTGAGAGAGATTCATGTACGTGTGTGGTCTATGAACGGAATGACTTTTAGGGATCTAATTGCTAACTCTTTCATTTCAAAAAGGTGTCACAGAGGATGCATGTTTATTACTTCATGTGTACATAAGTGCATACTAAGTTGCGAGAAAACTAGTGATCCTAAGGGCTTGGTGGGACATGGGCTCAAACTCAGATTATAAGCCAATGGTCGGGATAGAAAAGAGAGATACGGTCTTGCCTGGAATAACAAAAGTAGGCCAGTTGCTCAGGAGAGGTAAAGATTTCCAATTCTAACTCAAGTTAAGTTTTTTTTTCAAGGGTGTACAGTTTTTTAGGAGTACTCATCCCCATCTGAATTAATGGAAAATGGTCCAGATTCACAACACTGAAAGGGGAAGAAAAATCATCAAGGACAAAAGGTTAGTACCTATGAAAGGAAGAAATAGGGAGAGAATACGTGGGCAAAAGGTGAAGCGGTCAAGTCAGATGGTCAACAACGCATTGATTTGTCTATTAATAATAGCTAACACGTATAAAGCCACAAATTTATAAGGTAAGCACTATTATCCCCATTTTACTGCTGAAGAGCTGCCAGAGAGGGTAAGTGACTTGGCCTTGTCACACAGTTAGTAAGGAGGCAGGACGCTGACTTCAGTCAGTACTCTTAAACACATCCATTTATGCGTCGTCTGAGTACCAAATGGTGCCTGGACCCTTAAAACCCACCACTTTAGTATATGACATTCCAAAGTTAAGGGAATTGTATCCATCTTATTCAAATTCAGAGGCTACCAGGACTGTGTGGATTGAATAATGGGTACAGAGGAGGGAGGGGACAGAGTAAGCTGGGGGCACTGAGAGCTGACCCGCTGTGGCCGCCTCGTAGGAGCGCAGCGGCAGATGCGCGGGCCGGCTCTGGGGGGCGGAAGGGAGGGACCGAGGGCTGTTCGGCCGGGCGCGCAGGCGCAGTAGCTCCCAGGCTGTCAGGCCCTGACGCGCCGGGCCACCTGCAGAGGCCCCGCCGCCCCGCCCCCGAGATGTGCCCTGAGCAAGGACCCCGGTCCCTCCCCGCCCCGTGCTGCCACTGAGTGACCCGAGTCCTCCGTGCCATAAGCCGGGTTGAAGAGTATTTTCCACTCTTGTCCCCATCATCCCTTCCCCGGGGAGACCGCCGACAACTCAGCCCTTTGGGGGGCGGGGGGGGGCTGCGCTTGTCGGTGACCGCGATCTGCGGCTTTGTTTTCCAGGCACCTGTTGTGGGTTCCAAATAGAAACGTCACCCTTGGGGATCCGGGCTGGCCGGCCAGTGTCCGGGGGTGGGCGTGCTTGGCCGTGAGATCGACCCGGGTGGGCGGGCCGGGGAGGGGGCCCCGGGGCGCCCGACCCTGCCCGGGAGGGAGGGGCCGAGCCGCACCGGGGCCGGAGCGGAGCCAGCCGGGGCGCTGACCGCCGCGCTTGCCCCCTCCCTTCCGCCCTCCGCCTTCCCCCCTCCCTCTCTCCGGGGGCGCGGACCAGTGTCTGCGGCGCGGCGGCCAGGAAATGCCGCAGATGCGCCGCGCAGCATCCCGGGCGGAGACAGCGCTCCTGTCCTCCCGCACCGCCGCCGCGGCCTCGGCCCGGCCCGGAGCAAGCGCCCAGCGCAGGGCCAGGGTGACGGCCGTGCTGGCCGCAGAGGGTCCCGGCGCCTGCCACCCTTCACCCGTCACCACTGTGCTCCCGGCTCCTCCGCGTGGCGTGGCGCTGCTTGTCGCCGCCCCCGGGCTCGCCGAGATTTGCTGCTGCTGAAACCCGAGAGGGACTCTGGTTCCCCGGAGCGGCGGCCCAGCACCCACAGCCCGCCAGGGGGCCTGGGCGTTTCCTCTGCTGGCTCCGGCGCCCACCGCCCCCTTGCGCCCCTGGCTCTGCGTCTCCCGCTTCAGCGCTCTACCCCAGCCCGCCGCTCCTTCCGCTTTTCCAGTTCTCTAGGCTGCGTCTTGCTGACTACGATACTCTCCCGGGTTAGGAGGGGGAAAGGGGAATTGGCCAGTCATCGCTTAGATAAACTTCGGTATGGCGGGGTACCTCTCGCCAGCTGCTTACCTGTACGTGGAGGAGCAGGAGTACCTCCAGGCCTACGAGGATGTCCTGGAGAGGTACAAAGGTACGTGGTCTCCCGTGCTCCGTCTGCGGGGCTTAGCACGCATCAGCCGGGTAACCGTTATCTTTGCTTAACCGGAGCCACTACTGTTTGGGCACAGGTAAACAGGTGTCTGGATCAGTCTTGGGAATGGACCAGGGTTTTTTGGATGGGATTTAGTAACCTCAACTCAGAGAGGGTGTTGGGGTGGGCGATGGTCTGGAGACGCCCTTGGATAGGCTGTGGAGTGGGGGGAAGGGGTTTGGGTTTCAAGCACATTGCATTTTCTCTTCCTTGTAGAAGCTCTTAAGTACTATGCATAATCATAATTCTTCCTGGGAGGGTGGCTACCGATTAATTCTCCAAGGGATTACTGAGGCATTGCTGCTACCTCATGCTTTGCATGGGGTATCGGTTAACCATATAAAAAAAGGTTCTTGGGTTCTTAAATAAATGGGCTGTTTCACCACTGAGAGCATCACCAAATCATTTTTCTTAGAATGATTTTATTTGAAAAAAGTTTGTGATTTGTGACTATATACCTATTCTTATGTATCATAAAAATTACTTGATTGTGTGATGAATGAAAGCCTTAAGTCAGTGAGTCTGTTGTAAATTTAAATGTAAAGCAGTATATTTTGAGGTGCTTTTTTGCCTCTTTATGTTCGGGAAATTCTGTACCAACGTGATAAGTTTTTCATATTTTAGTATTGTTTACTTTGACTTTATAGTTAAATATAGTGTTAGACAAAGTGTATTTATCATCTCATCTTAAAGGGTCTTTTTGTCTCTGGAAATCATTTCTCAGTGTGTACAGACAAGAGACACAGTAAGGAGACCAAAACACTCCACACCCAAGGCTAGCTCACAGACCCTTAATATATTAATAGTGAATAGTGGCCTAAATCATAGCTTGGATTCAGAGGGTTTTGCATCTTTTGAATATTTGCTTTTGTCTTAAGAAACTCTATTTCTGTAAATTGAATGGAGTTATATGGTTAAAAATGGCATGCATTAATAGTTTTCTATTAGCAGAAAGTAGAAATAAAATCCTAAATTGAACAATTAAATTCCAAATTTCCAAAACGCTCAAAATCCATCCCGAAGTATGTTTTATCTCTTTCTAGAACGTGTTTTGTTGTTGACATTCTTTTAATCCGTGTAGATTTTTGTAAACAGCACAATCAGAATTCCTTTGTGCCAAGACTCTATTGTGTATAATACTGCCACTGAGCAAGTGCAATGGTATTCTAGGCTAAAGCACATTGGTAGCATTTATGTGTGTGTGCGTGTGTAATTTACTCATGTTTATGTCTGTCTTTACATTTTAAAATAAGGTTCTTAATCAGTTGTCTCCAGAACATGAAAAATGAAAATTATTGCAATACAGATTAGTAAACCTTATTGAAGACACACACCTGTGCTGTTTAAAATCCAAAAGCAAAAAAGTCTGAAAGTTTTCAAGTATATACATTCATACTTTTCAAAAAAATTGTAACTGTATGAATTTTTGTCTCCAGGTGACTTTGAAAACGATAATTGAAGTGCTGCTTTGACTTGTCTTGAGGAAGCAGATATTCTTTAAATGCTTGCTTCTATTTGCCTTTGGAAATAAAAAGATCTGAAGGCTATTGCAGTTCTCACTACACTTCATTTTAATTGTAGCCTAATGATCATCATTGCAGTTAAACATACACTTTTCAAACCTACAGTTCAAAATTTCACTGAAAAAAATGAGCCATGTTACCTTCATTTTCTTTGTGGTTTTAAAATGCTTAGGTCATCAATTTGTACTTGGCTTTATAGATGTTCTATGTTTCATTTAGTTTTGGAAAGGAAAGTAAGAGTATTGGCCAGTGTATTATACGTAAAGCTGGGGACCTGGAAAACTCATTGTTTCCCAATGTGTTTTGAAGCCAGTTATGATTTCCCATCAGTATCCAATAGGATGACTTCACTATCGTGCTTATTATCCTGATGACTTGCAATGAGGGCTGATCTAATCAGGAAAGAATTGTAGGCTTTGAATAGGGAGTGTCAGTTCACTAAACTTTCAAAGTACAGTTGCTCATTTTCTGAAATCATGCATTGTTCAAACATTTCACATTCCCATTTGAACTTAAGAGAGGTTATTTGGATTTTTATTTCTGACAAAGTTCCTTGGTTACAGAATGAGTTTGCATTCAGCTAGAGTATTATCAGGTTGCCAAGTTATCATATGCCCCAGCTGTTGAATAGTGTAAGTGGTGGAGTCAGCTGGAACAAATTCAAAATTTGTCTGTTGTCAGAAACGTAGAATTATAATAATCTATACTGTCAGCAGTTATGAGTATTGGATTTAGAAGTTGAGTTTTGTTAGGCTTAGTCCTCAGATGGCCTATGCAAGGACTTCCAACCTAGCCCTTTGTAGAAAACTGAGTAGTGGGGCAAGTGAGTGAGCCCTAATTACTTATGGTGTGGTCTGTTATGTCTTGCTTTGGTCCTTTACTTCTGAGTGAAAATAGGCAACTGTTTGCTGAATTAGAATAACACAGAAAGAGCTGCTTGCTGCAGAGAAGAGTGCAGTGCTCTGATTCATATTCTAGTTCTCTTATAAGACATATAGCCAGAATATTCAGGGTATCTGATTAAAAAAAATCATATTACTTCGGCTAATAGCACAGTCAGGGTGAGTAAAGGCATTTATTTACAAATAAAACATTTACTTATTGTTTATGCTAGAAATTGCCCATGTCAGTGGCTTTTTAAAATATATATTAGATTATCCAGTGTATTTACCATGAAATACAAAACATGTTTAGCTTAGCATGAAAGGACAGAATGATCCCTCTTGGTGGGGTTTTTTTTTTTTTTTTTTTTTGGCTTTTGGCAGTGTAAGGAAGCTAACCTGCATACTGTTATTTTAATTATTTTTATATTAATATTAGCTGTCACTTGAATTTATGAAATTCTGTTATTTAGTTCTGTCATTGGAAGATTTAATTTTCTCAACACACTTTTTGAAAAGGTTAAGTGTGAAAATGACATCATTAATGTGAACCCAATAAATTTTATTTTGTACATTTTAGACTTAATTTAAAAAGAAGGTAAATTATTTCAGTCCAACAAAATGGATGTTTTCCCATTGATCTGGAAATTAATCAGTTATCCCCAGACAACTGTAAAAAGTATTTCACTACCATTCTCTGTGAAAGCTGAGTGGCAGATTTGTTACCTGTCTAGAACATCACTAAAAAATCCTCTTTGATTATTTAGAAAGAAAGGCAAATTTTTTTGTTTGTTTTCCATGGAAACTTTGAGTAATTGCTTTAGTCCCTTCTCTAAGGGCTTTGTAATTCTGCCTATGTGCTTGGTGACCAAAGGGACTGAGGACCACTACACCTGTAGTTTTCATTTTCAGTTCAGTTTTATGGCCTGCATAGATGTGTGGTTGTAAAAAATCCTGTCATTTTGCTGTGTGAACCAACTCTGGTGCCATTTGGATTGAAAGTTGGAGTGTGAAGGTTTCTGGGAACTTGCCCCCGCCTTCATACTATGTCGTCTTGGATGATCTTGCTCAGTGGTTTTCACTTGGCTTCCAGGATTCTGCAAAAACTTGATTTCAGATTTCATCCGCTCATGCTCTGCTCATGGCTTAATGTAATAGTCAGTTGGGTAATCAGTGAACTTTAACTGTGCTGCATCATGATAGTATTATAGTGTAGATAGTTATAACAGCATTAGTCTGAGCTTTTTCTTTTCTTTTAACAAATGAGAGGGGCTTCATCTGGTAATGAGAGTTAGTGAAGGTTGTATTTGGTTTGTTTGTAACAGAAAACACACGATAGTGTTTCTTTGTCTCTGGTACTGAGAAGCTGTGGTAGGCAGGTAGGCAGACCAGGGTTGTAGGGTACCTCTATTTGCCAGTGGGACCCGAGCTTCTGTATTGCTGCTTAGCCAGTTCTCAGGGGTCGCTCAGCCACTGAGATGTCTTTCTGTCATCACAAGATGGCTGTTCCTCTTACAGCTCTTGTGTCTTCTAGATGGAAGAAGAATTGCAGGGGCGCCTGGGTAGCTCAGCTGGTTAAGCATCCGACTCTTGATTTTGGCTCAGGTCATGATCCTCAGGGACCTGGGATTGAACCGCACCTGGTGCTCCGTGGTCAGAGTGGAGTCTGCTTGTGTCCTTACCTCTGCCCACCCCCGCCCCCGCCAATAAATAAATTTAAAAATCTTAAAAAAGAGAAGAAGAGGAATTGCAAGGACAAAGGACAGAAGGTGCAAACTAGTTGAGTCAGCCTCCTTTTAAAGAGCTTTTTTAGAAGCCCACTTAGCAACTCTCACTAGTAACTCATTGGCCAGAACTGTTAAAGGGGCCACTACTGTTTGCATAGCGGACTAGGAAAGTACCCATTTGAGCGTGGCTGAAGTGCTGTTGGGTAAAGAGTCAGGCAAAAATGGATATAGGGTTTCCAACCACCAGTGTCTAGCACACAGAGGGTAAAATATCTGCCCTGAAAGTGGAAGTTTAAAGTTTGGACACGTGTTAATGACCTTAATGCAATATATTTGACTTTGCTAAAGTTTAAGAGAATATCTGAAAGCTCCATTGAAGTCTCTGAGGATTTTCAAAACGACCTGGTTGAATGTTTTATAATGTTACACCATGGGTTTAAAAGTAATTTCTTCCCAAATAATTAGGATTTAAATTGGCCAAAGAATTTACTTATTGCCTCATCCCATAAGAACACATATCAGTCCAGGAATGTAAGCAGTTATTAGATATTGTTAGTGAATTTAACTTTGAACCCAAAATAGCAGACTGATGCTCCTTTAGTTTCTTTTGTTCTGACTTAGACTTTTGTAGTTATCTCACCATTTGTTTGCTCAGGGACTTTAAAAAAGTTTTGTGCTCTTGAAAAGTTTTTATTTGAGCCCTTTAGAGGTGCTTATTATCTGCCTCCGTGACGATTGTAGGCAATAAATGACATGGAAGGAGAGGCAGTGGGGACAATTTATTGTTTTATGGTTATTCTGTAGCCAGGCAAAGAAGCTTCTGTGTTTCTGTGTTTGGGTCACGTGAGCCCAGGAGCCTGGCTCTTTGGGGAGCTGGATTGTTTGCCCAAAGTGTCTTCATGAAATTGGAGACTGTAAAAACATCCGAAGCTATAGAGGTGACAAAAAGATGGAGTATCTAGGCTGTCGTGTGTTCCTTTCTGTTTTAGTTCCACAACTGAGTATATGTCTATGTCTGATGAACAAATTGAGCGAGATTTGTAGTTTATAATATTTAGTATTTCTTATTAATTAAAAGAAACTCGGGTGCTTCTGTTACATGGGACTTTTCTGTCTATAATGGCTTTTGAGAAAGAAAGACTTTTGTGTCCATTTCCCGGCTCTTACTAAGTTAGGGATCACATGCTACCTGTTTCCGAAGAGGAATTTCAGGCAGCTGTCTGCTGAAGTACATCATTATTTCTGTAAGAGATCAAATAAGGCTTTTATTTATTTATTTTTTGGTTTATTTCTTTAATGCAGTTTTATTTGCTGTTATTTTTCAACCTGCTCTTATCTCTTGCAGAAGAGGAAGCAAATAATTCTGCTTGGGTTGGGTGTTGGGAAAAGGTTTGTACTTGGGGCCAAATGGCATTTTACCCCATGAGAAGGTGAAGGTACCAGGGAGAAGACGCGAGAGGGGAGACTAGCGTGATGGTACCATTTCATTAGCATAACCACAGAATCCATTTTGAATGTTTGGCTAACGTGCATGGTAAGTTTTCGAGTCGGGAGTGCATAGAGGTTGTAGGAAGATGGAAATGGGTAAATATGGAGGGTAATGTTGGACAAGATCGAAAAGACCCTTGAATGCCACACTGAGGATGAAGTTTGGGCTTTATTCTATAGGTAGGGAAGGGAACCCTGATGATCTTCAGTGGGATGTTACCAATGATAATAGCGTTTAGGGAGATAACTCTGGAAAGGAAGATTCAGGAAGCCGGTAGACAGGTTGAGAGGCCATTGTAAAATTATGGTGGTTGGAATGGAAGGCTGATTCAGGAGAAATGATAGAAACTGACAGGATGGCTAATTGGTTGGTTTTGAGTGTGGGGACAGGAAGGGGCACAACAGCTTCCATTGTTGAAGTTGTATTGAAGAAGTTCGGAGTATTTTCTTTTTAATTTGTGTAAAAAAATTTGTAGTGTGTTCTTTTGAAAATGTTTTTGAAAGAAATTTTTAATATTAATCATTGTTAGACCTTCTTTGGTAGTGAAATGGAATGAATGTTATTTTGCTTGACCTTGGAAATACAGCAAGTAGTATGACCTAGAAAACTAGAATGTTCTAGTTAATGTAGGGCTCCTTAAGTAATAGCTTATCTTGTTGGGAATCCTCTGAACAGGATTTGTAGTATCTTTCAGCAGTGAATTTGTTTTCTTTAAGCAAATAAAATTATGTTTTAAAATCCTTTGTAGAAGTAACTGTAAATGATTAAAAAACAAATCTTTCAATATATTTCAATAATTTTTTTATTTGGTTTTATTTAAAAAACCTCTTTTTTCTACATAAACTTGAGATTTGTAGAGTCAATTTTGTTTGGTATATAGGAAGTTCAGTGGTTATATGATCATGTAAGTTCTAAGTCATCCTTAAGTTTATGGGTTCAGCTTTTATACACCTACTGATATACTGGACAGTGCTGGGCATTGCTAATGAAGTATAAATGTATCATTTCTAATTCTCATTACTTTATTTTGGCTACAACTACTACCATTTTACCAATATGGAAATCGAATCTTAGAGAAATTAATTTGCCTAGCTATAAGTGTTGTCTGTGGCATTTGAACATAAAGTGTATATTTGACATAAACTATATATTTTGAATTTCATTACGTTGACTGGTAAATGTTGCAGAAGTTGTTTTTATGAATATTTTTTATTAGGATTATGATTTTGATTAATACGAGGACTGCTTGAGATGTGTTAAATGGATGCATGAAATTAAAATTAAAAATTTATAGAGATTTATTTCAATTCAAAAGTTAAATAGACTTTGGAGCTTGAACTTTTATATCTTAGCTGGATTATAAATTCTAATTATTAGATATCCATGAAAGGAAAATAAAATTTTAATGTGAACATTTTTAGTGTGTATTTTGGTTGAGGAGATTTTGAAAAGAATTAAGTTTTGTAAATGTCACCAGTGAATGTGACCGCTTTGATACATGCCTGAAATGTTTCCTGGAAAGAATCCTCAAAGGGAATTGACAAAGTCCTGATTTTTCTCTAGTGGGTGAAAATATTTCTCAGTGAATCCTGGTATTAAAGGCATTATACAAAGATACTATTGTCCCAGTGAATTAAAACATGCCCTTATTTTCAGTGTTTGAGTTCTCCATCTGGCCATGCCAGTGTAACAATTTGTATTCTTGATTCTTGGTATGGAATACTACTACTTGGTGGCTTTTTTACTACCTTCATTAAGCCAGGGAGGTATGATGCATCAGGTCTACCTCCCTGGGTTCATGATGGTTGGTTAGAGTAGTGCATATGAAGTATTTTGAGCAGTAGAGATTACGTAGACCATCAGTGAATGAGGTAGACCCAAGAACTCAAGTCCCCTGGCGCCTCTTAGGCCAGGAGCCTTTTTTATTTTTATTTTTTTGAGTGAATAGTCTACTTTGAGAGCAGTTTTAGGTCATAGAAAAATTGGGCAGAAAGTACAGAGTTCCCATATACTCTCTCCCCTCCCTTTACAGTTTCTCCTTTTGATATCTTGCATTGGTGTGGTACATTTGTTATAATTGATAACAATAAGTACAGCACCTTATATGTTTGTCATATCTTTACATATATGACTTGATTTGATTCATATATCAATTGATAACCATTCCTCCAGGTCCCTTCATGGCTTGAGAGCTCATTTCTTTTTATTGCTGAATAATATTCCATTGTTTGGATGTACCACAGTTTGTTTATCCACTCATCTGTTGAAGGACATCTTGCTTGCTTTCAATTTTGTCAATTATGAATAAAACTGCTGTAAACATTTGTGTGCAGGGTTTTGTATGGACATTAAGTTTCCAACTCATTTGGGTAAATACCTAGGAGTACAACTGTTGGATCATATGGTAAGAATTTGTTTGCCTTGTAATAAACTGCTAAACTGTCTTCCAAAGTGGCTGTACCATTTTGCATTCCCACCAGCGATGAATGAGAGTTCTTGTTGCTCCGCATCCTCATGAGCAGTGGGTGTTGTCAGTATTTTGGATTTTAATCATTTTAATAGGTGTGTAATGGTATTGAATTGTTTTAATTTGCAGTTCCCTAATGACATATGATGTGGAACATCTTTTTATGTGCTTATTGGCATCTGTTTATGTCTTTTGGTGAGGTGTCTATTCAGATTTTTGCCCACAAAAATTTGCCACATATTTTTTAAATTAATTTATTTATTTGAGACAGACTGGGAGAGGGTGAGCAGGGGATGGGGCAGAGGGAGAGGGAGAGCATCTCAAGCAGACTGTCTGCTGAGCACAGAGCCCGACACGGGGCTAGATCCCACAATCCTGATATCATGACCTGAGCCTAAACAAGAGTTGGACACTTAACCACCGCAACCACCCAGGTACCCATTGCCCACTTTTTAACTGGATTATTTGTTTTCTTAATGTTGAGTTTTAAGAATTCTTTGTATGTTTTAGATAATAATCTTTTATCAGATATGTGTTTTGCAAATGGTTAATAATTTTTTATACTGTTACCTCCTTTTGACACTTTTAAACCATTGCACATTATAGATATTATTTAAATAAGGCCCTGATTATTTTCTTTCATCTGGTCATATTGTTTTTAAGTACTAACTTGTTTTGGGTACATGCATTGACTGTTACAGCTACTTCATAGGATTGCATGCGGCAGCTCAGAGTTCAGCTATCTGACAGTTTTCTTAGTATCTCTGCATATGCTGCTGCTGCAATTCAGGTATCCAGTTGGTTGGCAGCTATGATGCTTTATAGCACTTGAGTCTAAAATTAGTTGAACTGTTCTATTTTAAGGATAAACTGAAATTAGTAGTTCATGTCCTGCAAAACATGTGAAAGTTAAACTCTTAGGATATTGGATTACTTGTTTAAAATGTAATCAGAGGTAGGGTTAGATAGATAGTTGTTGGTTTTAATTTTTTTTAGCAAGTTTTTGTTATGGCAATTTGATTATAGCCTGGGTTTAATGGTATAATGTATATGATATCTAAGAACATAAAGTTTTACTTTTGTCTCTTAGACGGAAGACAGTGCTTTTACTAAAGTGATCATGTTTGAGTTTTAAAATCACATGAGTTAAGAGGGAGAACAAGATTACCTGATTTTGCCTTTAACGTATTTTAGAAGAGCCACACACTGAGAACATTTATGAATGCTGGAACACCACTGACTACCTTTGCTAGGGGGAAGAAGGTGAATGATTAAAGGAATGTTTGGTGGTTCCTTTTGTGATCTTTATAATTTTATCTACATAACAGAAACTAGAGAATATTGAAAATAGTAGATAAAAAACCTGAGTAATTGAAATTCAGAGTTTGATTTGCATATAATGTGGATTTTATAATCCCATTAAGTGAGGGCTTTTCGTTATGAAGGTATTTGCAATGTGACTTTATCCTTAAAGCAATCTCAGAAGCAATAACAATTTAGATACTATATATAATTTATATATTTTTTCTTTGAAAAATTTTGGAGGGAAAGAAGGATTGAAGAATTCTAAGTTACAGAAAGCAAAATGTGAGGATACTGTGTTTTACTTGTGGAAAAACAGATGTACTTAGTCTTCATCATTTTCCAATTAGAACACTATATAGAAATTTAAATTTGTGCCTCAGTAGAATTAAAATAATAAAATAGAATGAAATACTTTTGTTACTAGCATTTCTTTGAAAACATTCACGCTGCATTGTTTCCAGCTTCATATTTCTAATCCGGAATTAATTGATTCCATGCTTGAAGTGAACAAATCACCATTAACATACACTCTCCCCCAGCTTCATCACATTTTGTAATCAGTGTATGCCTAGAAGAACTGGGAAGGGACAAAGCACTTGGGGCCAGGAGAAATTGCTCTTTACCAAATAGGAATAGGTGGTTGAATTCTAAATATTTATTTATTTTTAAAGATTTTATTTATTTATATGTGTGAGAGAGAGAGAGAGAGAAAGCATGAACCAGGGGCTGGTTGCTGGTGAGAGCAGAGGGAGAAGCAGTCTACCTGCTGAGCAGGGAGGCCGACTTGGGGCTCGAACCCAGGACCCTGAGATCATGACCTGAGCTGAAGACAGACGCTTAACTGATTGAGCCACCCACGCTCCCCTGATTCTAAGTATCTATTGATCATATGCTTCAAAAATGTGCAAAGGAACTAGGGCCTGCAGAAGGAAGAGGAACATAAGGCTGTAGGACTGTAGCTTCCCAAAGAGCACATTTTGGTGAGGAAAAGTGGACCAGCTCTGCTCATTATAAGTAGGGCCACAAAAGAGGAGGAATCTGAGCATCCAAGGGTTTTATTAGCAAGGTTGGCTATTTGAAGGAAAGCAGAATTTCAATAGGGGTGTTTATATTGGGGGTGGATAGTGTCAGCAGAGGGTTTTCTCCACCTTACCATTTCACCTGGACAATATGACCTCATGTTTCGTTCACTCTGCATTGTAGGAAAAGTATTATCATAATAATTTAATTGATACTTTAATGTAAACCAGACAAATTTCATTTTTAGGTATCATTGTTAAGTCGAAAATTTTATCCTCTATTTTTAAGAACTCTGCTAATACCAACATATATATTATCAAATCTGTGGATTTAGTAATGAGAAATTACTTTAAGGTGTGGTTTCAGCAAATGTAGAGATTGAGACACTTAACATGGTGTAGGAAACTCTGGATTAGGTTGATGATATAATAAGTACAACACCTTCTATGTTTGTCATATCTTTACTTATATGACATGATTTGATTCATATAACAACTCTCTCAGACAAGTAACATAAGAGCCAGTGCCCTTATTTTATAGCCAAGGAAACCAAGGCTCCTATGATTGCATTGATTTAGTGGCTGACTGGAGATTAGAATCTTGTTCCTCTGACAGCTGTTCAGGAGAGTACTCTACTATAGATAATTGTGGCCCATCTTAGTAAACAAAGTTATCATTAATAGTATAAGTTATAGGTAATATATCTAATGAGAAGTATATATTCTCTGTTTAAGTAAATAGCCACTGACTATATCCTGGGATTGGTAGATGTCCATATTTTGTTTTACTTTTTATTTAATGTAAATTTGGGCTATCCATAATTCATAAACTTTTTGCTTAACATGGTTTTGGGCTGTCTATAATCCATAAACCTTAGTAAGAAATTCTGTTGCTGACTGTTAAGGATTTAGTTACTTGAGGGAAAAATTCCGTTATCCTTTATTTCCGTTGTTAATAGAAGCAGCTTTTAAAATTACAGGGTTTAACGTTTCGACAGAAGAACTATCCTATTGACTAAAGGTGTAATTTCTGTATTACTCAATGGAAAAGGAAGAACTGTGTAAGTACTCGGGAATCCTAAAGAAAAATCTGATACAAACTCACTAACATTTTTGGAAAATAAAGAAATGTACAAAATATGAATAAAAAATAATATGTAGTGAGACGTATTTCCTTATCTTTTTCCATTTCTCTTCTTTTCTTAATATAGAACATTTAAAAGCCACTGTAAAGTTCTGTATCCTGCTTGTTCATTTAATATATCATGGCATGTTCTAATGCCATTAAATATTATTTCAAAACATTTTTAATGACTGAGGCATGTATTCCATTATGTAGTGGAATAAACAATGTCATTAAACCTTTTAAGCAGTTTTGTATTCTGGTGGGTGTTGGTGAATATTATTACATTGATATCTTTTGACTTAATTACAAACTTCAAAAATAAAAGTTTTCAAGGTAAGAAAGAAATCATGGATTATATAAGTCACTTAACAATTAACTTTCTAAGGTACTGCCTAATTCATGATTGAGTGGATTCTTGAGTTATGTATATATCTAACTTAAAAATTCTAGTCACTCTGAATTTTAGAAATTCAACAATAAAGAAGCAAGGACTAATAATCAGGAATCTGGTTTCCATTCTTGACTCTTGTGCTAACTAACTAGACTTGGATGGGTTTATTAATTAACATGAATGATTGCCAAGGTTTCTTATCATCCTATAATACTTGCTTTAATGAAGTAATTCATCATTTATTCATTTGAAAAACATTTATTGAGTGCTTTTTTGTGCCAGCAAGTATGTTATATCCTTAAGGTAATAGACAGAAAAAAGTTAGTGGTCTTTTATGTTTTTGTTGAGTTGGAATGTATCACTTTATACCGATATGATCTGTTTATCCTTGACATCACTTTCTGACATATTTTCTATTTATTGTTTATGGCATCTATCTCATTTTAAGTCCATATTCATGGTTTTTATTTTGTTCAAAAGCTATTATTGATTCCTTTTGAAACCTTTTTTTGTTTGTTTTTTAAGTAGGCTCCAAGCCCAACATAGGGCTTGAACTCACAACTCTGAGATTAAGAGTTGTGTGCTCCACCACTGAGCCAGTCAGGCACTCCTGAAAACCTTTTTTAAATGCCTTCAGGGCTTTTGATACAGATTGAAATTGATTGCATTTGTATTTCATTATTTATGCTAATCTTCAAGACTACTGTTTTTTAATGGTACTGAATTAAGCAGTACGTTGGAGGATTAGGTTTTTCTGTAACATTGTTTGAAGTAGAAACTTTGGAAGAAATTCATGTTTTTATAAGTTTTTTCATTCTCGTCACCTGCATTAATGATATGTAAACTTGGTGCCTTCAAGTGTGTGCAAATGAGCTCTTTTTGGAAGTTTTTTTTTTTTAAGATTTTGTTTATTTGACAGAGAGAGACACGGCGAGAGAGGGAACACAAGCAGGAGGAGTGGGAGAGGGAGAGGGAGAAGCAGGCTTCCTGTGGAGCAGGGAGCCTGATGCGGGGCTCGATCCCAGGACCCTGGGATCATGACCTGAGCCAAAGGCAGACGCCTAATGACATAGCCACTGAGGTGCCCCTCTTTTTGGAAGTTTTTAAATTGTCATCTGCCCTGTCACTATGTGTTGTTCTTGCATGGCTAGGTCTGTGTTTCTTTTGTTTTTAGTTAAATGATAACCATATATAATTTTTTTAAAGATTTTATTTGAGAGAGAGAGGGAGAAGGGAGCACGAGCAGGGGGAGGGCAGAGGGAGAACAAGACGCAAACTCTCTGTTGAGCAGGGAGCCCGATGCGGGGCTCAATTCCAGGACCCTGGGATCATGACCTGAGCCGAAGGCAGACGCTTAACGACTGAGCCACCGGGGCACCCCGCTCCACCATATATAATTTTGAGGAAAGACCTAAATGTTGAGTCCTTTGAGCCTCCTCCTTCCATCTCTGGTTAAATGGAAGATCTCTTTCATGGTACATTTAATTCTTCACTTCAGTAATGAATGTGGACTAACTGTTCCTGGTTGGCCATATTTTGAGTCTGAGATGGAGCTGCAACCTCAGGACTAAGGATTGTGGTGTTCAGTTTTGAAGCATCTTCATTCTGGGGGATTGCTTAAGTTGCTTAGATTTGTTTTCCCTTCCCTTGTTCTTCCCTGCCTCCCACGGTAACAGAGCTGTTGGATAGTTTTGCATCTAATCCTGATTCTACTTTCCTACCTGCCCATCTTTGAGAATTGGAATGGAAAAGATAGAAACACTGAGTGTGCTGACTTTCTCTCCTTTCATTTTATCCTTGAGAAAACTTAGGTCCAGAGAAGTAGGACCAGCAAATGGAGAAGCAAGATCGAAACTGAGGTCTCCTGCTTTCCCTTTCTCCATGTTGCTTGGCCTCCTTTTTTTACTTGCTGATAGATAGAAGGGATGCTTTCATTGGGTGAGTCTTAAGTCACATAATGGAAAAGCCTTGGCTTGCTAGAGAATTAGTAAGGAAAATAATACAGAAGGAATGAGTGAAGGAAGTGAAGCAATAGCAGAAGTCATAATGGCTTTTAGACATGCAGGAAGAATGCTGAATTTTCAGTGTTGGATTTAATTTTTTTTAAGTTTTTATTTATTTAAGTAATCTCTACACCCAATGTGGGGCTTGAACTCACAACCCTGAGATCAAGAGTTGCATGTTTGGGGTGCCTGGGTGGCTCAGTCGTTAAGCGTCTGTCTTCGGCTCGGGTCGTGATCCCGGGGTCCTGGGATCGAGCCCCGCATCGGGCTCCCTGCTCTGCGGGAAGCCTGCTTCTCCCTCTCCTGCTGCCCCTGCTTGTGTTCCCTCTCTCGCTGTGTCTCTCTCTGTCAAATAAATAAAATCTAAAAAAAAAAAAAAAAAGTTGCATGCTTTTCTGACTGAGCCAGCAAGGCGCCCCTGATGTTTATATATTTGAGGGACGAGTGTTACGTTAGTGATGGTAAATTGCGTGCAGCAGGCTTATCAGTGTTCTGGGGCTTTAAGAAATAGATTGGGCTTAATGTAAATTGGAATTATAATATGCAATTAAAATATTCCTCCATCTTGGGACGCCTGGGTGGCTCATTCGGTTAAGTGTCTGCCTTCAGCTCAGGTCATGATCCCAGGGTCCTGGGATCGAGCCCCACATTGGGCTCTCTGCTCCGCGGGGAGCCTGCTTCTCCCTCTGCCTCTGTCTCTCATGCATAAATAAATTAAAAAAAAAAAACTTAAAATATTCCTCCATCTTGAAAGGTCCAGTGCCAATTTGGCTGCAGCTTTTTTATCAGCATGTGGATATTTGGCTGTTTCCTGGTTAGCTACCAGATGCGGGCTCCAGGAAGGTGGATCTGAGCACCCCTATAATTTACCCCTTCGCCATGGCCTGCATTCTGAGGATTGGCTGGAATCTGGACCCTTCCCTTCTGCTGTGGATCAGGACTGAAAAGAGGAGAATATGATGCTATGTGACCTCAATTCTCATACATTTAGAGAACAGGTAGGAGTGGCAGTGGAAGGGATGGAAAGTTTGCTCACACCTCAAATGGGCATATGGTATGTGTGCAAGGTAGAGCTGTAGAGAAGGAAAGAGTAGAGAAAAAAACGAGAGGGAGCTTATTGCTTGGTATTTCTGGGAAGATGGGAGATAGAGGTTTTGAGATGAATGGTGGCCTGACTATTCCTCATCTTTTGGGTTTCCTTACATACATTTTACCTCTCTCCAGCTCCTTCCCTGCTCAAATGTATTTCTTCTGGGTATCCCAGTGTCCTCAGTTCCCTCTATGATAACAGCAGGTAAGTATATGGTTGGGAAGGATGTGATTTCCAAAGTGTGTTTCCAATAGGAACTCTCCTGTTGTATGTATTTATTAAACTTAAAAAAATAGATCCAATGTTAGATGTTTTAATTATTTTAGATTAACTACAAAATGTCAGTGTATATTGTACATCAATAATTTTCTTGGGCGCCTGGGTGGCTTAGCTGTTAAGCGTCTGCCTTCAGCTCAGGTCATGATCCTAGGGTCCTGGGATTGAGCCTCGCGTCAGGCTTCTTGCTCGGCGGAAAGCCCGCTTCTCCTTCTCCCACTCCCCCTGCTTGTGTTCTCTCTCTTTCTGTGTCTCTCTCTGTCAAATAAATAAAATCTTTAAAAAATAATTTTTTTACCATTTTTAAATTAAAAATATAGCTTTGTATTAGCCCAGATTACATAATGTTTATTTAAACAACATTTGTAAGAGAAAATGTGTTTTAAGTTGGTTCTTTGGAACTTAGAAATAAATTTCTATAGCACTGATCATTGGTTAATTGAAGACAACTGGCAAATTTTTGACAGTGGGCAAGTCTGTGGAGAAATTTAAAAGATTTTAGCAAAAAGCTAGAAATAGTACTCTTGTACTGTATCTAACCACTTGTACTCGTATCATCTTCCAAAAACATTTTTGTATAACATCCAGTACTGGCAAGAATGTAGGGAAACACTACTCTGTGCATTTCTTGTGACATAATTTGTGACCATCTTTGGGGAAGGGAGATTGCTGCTGAAGGCATATTTACTCTCTGACCCACCAAAATTTTAGAATCATTGCAACAAGTAGAATTCAAGATATTTTTGTGACATTGTTTATAATAGCAAAATACTGGGAACAACCTGAATGACAATAAGTAGGGGATAGTTGAATAAATTTTGATACTTCCATGTTAAACAATTAAAGAATATGAGTGAGATCTCTAAGTATTTACCTATAACATTTCTCTAACCTATTATTAAGGAAAATTAAAAGACAGAAGACTAAATATGTATGGCATTTTTTATTAAAAAGAAACCCTTTATTAAAACATAGAAATATGGAAGATAGAAACCAAACTGCTAATAATGGTCGACTCTAGGGGGTGAGATTTTGTTTTTCAATCTCTGTAATTAACAGTTTAAAAAAGTATTATGTAATAAATATAAATACCACCACAAATAAAGTGGGAAGTTTAAAAGAAGAAAATTCTTAAATATTTGCGTGTATATGATGAAACAGTGTTGGTTTTTGAGAAAAGCTTCCTCCATGTGATTCTGACAGGTATAATTTATAAGCAGTATTGTGGTTATTAAGTGACATTGCCTTAACAGACCATCTGCCACTTTCATAAACAATTTACACACCCTTGGTTTGTGTGGTTGTTTATGGTTGAGGTGGTTCATTATGACCTCAGCTATCATTTTCAGCATCTGATTTGATTGTACACTTGCAGGCTCTCTTCTTGGGCAAAATCCACTGGGGCGAGAAAGCACTGACTTGAATAGGGCAGAGAAATGTAATAATGGTCTCTAAGAAGTGCTGTCCTTAGCCAGAGTTCCTCTTTGTTTTGTTTCTTATCTGACTTAATTTTTTCATTAATTTTATTGAATTATATAAAAATTTATTGGGCACCCATTTTAACCTGAAAAAGATGATGTTGCTTTCCTTTAGGAAATCTCAGTCTATAAGGGAAAACCAGTAAGATGAGTTCTGGAACAATTAAGGTGCACTACATTCAGTATGAATAAAGTATCTTATGAGTAACTTTCTTATACCCTTTACCTGGTAAGGCCAGTGTGTCCTATATCCCTTAGCTTGTTTCGTATAGTCTTATTTCTCTAACAAGTAGGAATAAAGAAATTATAGTAGAGCCCTATTACAGTACAATTTCTTTTTCTTTGTATTGGATTATAAACTAACCCCATACTTATAGTATACTTACTTTAGTACCTAATAGTAAAAGATGATATGGAAATACACTGGGGAGATTAAGGAAAACAAATTGCATATTTGTTTATAAGATCATCAAATAAGGGAATATTGAATGCTTTTGATATTTGCAAAACTAAGTTGGGAAACTGTAGAAAACATTTTTTAATTTAAGTGTTTTAAATCTTTCCAGTGTTTGTCATATTTGGCATATTGTAGACACTAATTTTTTAAAGATTTATTTATTTATTAGAGAGAGAGAGATGGAGAGCATGTGAGCAGGTGAAGGAGCAGAGGGAGAGGGAGAGAATCTCAAGCAGACTCCCCACTGGAGCCTGACATGGGGCTTGATCTTATGACCCTGAGATCACAATGTGAGCCAAAACCAAGAGTCAGACACTTGACTGACTGGGCCACCCAGGTACCCCTAATTATTTTGTTTTTTAAGTGGTTGGATGAATGAATTTCTACTGAGGATTTTGAGCTTTAAGTTTTTCTGAATTCAGTTTCTTAACCTAACTAGAGTTACTGTCTTAAGGTTCACTAATCTTTTCTTTCATAGTGTCTAATCTGTTGTTAATCCAGCCTAGTGTATTTTTCATTCTAGAATTTTAGTTTGGGTCTTGTAAAATTTCTTTTGTGTCTTCTGCGTATTTCCTTAATATGCTTTCCTCTATCTTTTTGAACATACTGGATATGTTAGTAATAACTGTTTTAATATCTTTGCCTACTACTTCTATTATTTGTTATTCTGCGTCTGTTCTTTTGAGTATTTTTCCTCCTCATTATAGGTTTTATTTTCGAGCTTCATTACATGTCTGGAAATTTTTTATATAGATGACAGTTTAATAAATTGTTAATTTTATTTAGTTGGGTGCTGAAATTTTTTAATGGGTTGTTTTAAGTGTTTCTGGGTTTTGTTTTGTGATATGGTTAAGTACTTAGAATAGATTGATCTTGTCAAGGGTTGTTTTTTAGGTTTTGTTAGAACCAGAGCAGGCTTTAGTGTAGGGCTGATTTTCCCCACTACAGAGGCAGCACCCTTTTGTGTTCTGCCTGTAGCTTTCTGGTGGTTCTTTACCTACCTTCTTTTTTTTTTTTTTTTTAAAGATTTATTTATTTATTTTAAGAGAGTGAGAATGAGAGAGAGAGAGAGAGCACATGAGAGGGGGGAGGGCCAGAGGGAGAAGCAGGTTCCTTGCTGAGCAGGAAGCCTGATGCGGGACTCGATCCCGGGACTCCAGGATCATGACCTGAGCCGAAGGCAGTCGTTTAACCAACTGAGCCACCCAGGCGCCCTCTTTACCTCCCTTCTGTTAGTTTCCTTATGTATGATGTACACAGTACTTAGATAAAGATACAACCTCTTACATATGTTTAGAGTTTGCTCTTGTGAAGTTTTTTCTGTTTCTCTGCCCTTCAAATTCTAGTTGTCTTAACCGCCTCAGATTAACTCTGTCTCCTCAACTGAAGGAGACTGCTGGCCCTCTGCCCTCCCTTTTCCCATCCCTAGCTGCACCCCCTCCCACTGTAGCCTGGAAACTCACCACAGGCAGTATGCTGGGATGACAGAGATCATTCTTACCTGTTCTGCCCATTGTCTAATGTCTAAAAACTGTGGTTTCATAAATTTTGTCTCTTTCTGAAGACAAAAATAGTTTTCTAAAGTGGAAGAATAAATCCAGCCCCTGTTAATTTATCATGCCCAGAGGTAGAAAGTCCTCCTTTTCTCTTTAAGATTCATGTGCATATAAATTTTGCATTAATTTTTAAAAATTGTAATTAGATAGACTATAGAAATGTTGTAGAATTAAATCCTCAAAGTCTCTAATATACAGTTTATCCACAAGTTTTATTAAGTTCTTTCTGTTTGATGGAAGTTCTGGACTGAGCTTGGTGAAGGGTATAGAAAGGAAAAAAAACATTGTCCTTGTTCATGCATTTGCCTTTGTGTTGGTATAACCCTAAAAATGTAAAAGTTGTTGTGTAGTTGGAGAATTAAGACATGATACATAAGATTTCTATATCTTCACAATAAATGTAAATGTTTCTATTTATGTGATATTTTAATTTGAGTCGGCTTAATAAAATTTTGTTACCACACAGTAGGCTAGGCAGAGAGAAAAGATTCTTTTTGTAGTGACAGCACATTTATTCAGAATAATAAAGCAGAATCATAGAACTGAGATTGTGTAATTTAGCTCCTGCATTTTATGTCTGAGAATTAAGCTCAGAAATATTAAGCTCATAGAACAAGTTAGCACCAGAGTTGGAACCAGAGCCCACATATTCTGACTTCTAGCTTGGTGCTTTTTCCACTGAATCATGCTGCCCTACGAGAGTCCTTGTGCTACTTAAGCACCCAGAGAGATGATGCACTGTACTTCCCCTGCCTCCTGGTCCTGACCAAGTAGGGTAAGTCTCAAGGGCCCAGCCAACCTGTTTCCTTGGCAAGCCTCATTCTGGGCAGTGTAAACATTGCCACATTTTTAACATAAATTGAAACATTTAGTTGGTCCCTTTAAATACATTATGTATTTAATACATAATGTATTGCATTATGTATTGCATTAGGTCCTGACACATGACATGCAGTGAGCAGTTGGAAGGCAGTTATGTGCTTGACCATTATTTTGGAAGTTAATATTTGTGTTTCAGTTAGATTGACTGTGGGCCTGTTTGATATTGACTTGAGTTGCTAAGTAATGTCAGAAGGTCAAAACAATTTTAAGAGATGTGTGGACTATATCTGATGACAGTTTGGCACTTAGCTTTTATCTCCTTAAGGTGGCCTTCATAGTTAACCATGGCAGATTAGCCTTGTTATTTTTAAAGAATACTGAATCTCTCTGGCTTTGGCAGCACAGAAAAGGCAAGGCTCCTGTCTGGTGCAGTTACAAAGGGATGTGGTCCTTTACGGACACAGTTTTGAAAAGGAACCTGAGCTTGACAAGTCAAGTTTGCATACATAGCACCAATAGGGATAAGATGTAGGCTAGAGATAACTAACATTTTGATTTGCTACCTTTTCCTTTTTTTTCCTGTGAAAAAGAAAGAAATTAAAGATGACTTACTATAATAGTTGCTCAAATAACAGGCAGTGGTGCATTGACAAATATTTGACCCAGTCAAAAAAAAAAAATAAGTCTTGACTTACAGCATTTGCTCTTTTCTATGGTGTAAATACTTTCACCATGGTCAATTTCAGGCTACCAACTTGACATCATTGACTGCAGTTTGGAAAGAGCTGCGTGGTAGCACACTATTATATACATACAATGGATGCAATAGATGCAAATAAATGGACGATCATAGATAACAGGAAAATGTAGTAAAACAATTAGTGATGAGTTTTGGATATTTATTTTAATGTAGTTTATATAATTGTAGTTTTATGTAATTTAATTTTTAAAGATATCTGTATTTAAAAATTGGCAAACAAAATCTTGAAAATTCAACAGACAGCTTTCACTCAAGCCTTTATTAGCTGACACTAACATACCCCTGAAAATAGGTAACACTTACTGAGCACGTAGTATCTGCTCGGCATAGTCTAAGTGTTTTGTGTGCATCATTACATCATCCTCAAAGTAGCCATATGAATCAGGTGCTTAAATTATCTCCATTTTGCAGTGAATAAAGTTGAGGCAGATAGAGGTTAAATAACATGCCTGAATGGAAGTTGGCAAACGTGGCAGAGCTGGGATTCAAGACCAGGCCACCTGTCTCAAAAGCCTGTGCTCTTAACTATCTTGCAAAATGTCTTTTGAGGTTAAAGATATTCTTGAATGTGAGGCAATAGTAGGTATGATGAATTTTAAGTAAATTACTCATGCTTCAGAATTATCTTATGACTTGTTTAAATAATTGTTTAGATTTTATTTGAATTTTTATTTATGACCGTGTTACTATTCTTACTATATGAAACATTTATATAAATCGACAAGAAAAGAGATACTCTCTTCAGCAGAAAAACAGACCAGAGATTTTAGTAGGCAGTTCATAAAGACTAACAATAACTTGTAAACTTGAAGGCAAGGACATTATCCATTTTGTTCGTCACAATATTAACCCAACCCTTGCACAGTGCCTGACACATAGCACAGTGGGGCTCCATGTATACACTATTGCAGTCCCTGTTAATTTGTACATGTCTTAACGAAGCATATATAAAGATTTCTTGACCTTTCGCTTATATAAAGCTATTTCCTAATGTTGCCTTAAAGAGTTGACATTTTTAAAAAAAGGGATTTCTGATTGTATTGTTAGGGACATTATTGAAAAACCCTAAGTCCAAATAAGGATGAAGAGGCCTAATAAATTATTTTTCTCTTAATTATAATTAAGAATCAGTGTAGGCTGTTTTGTATAATTTTTGTAGGTAAAACCCGATATTCCTAAATTTATGAGACCTAGTGGAATTATGAGAACTTGCTGTGTGATTACTAGAACCTTTAAGTTACAAGTAGTAGTGTTTTAATTCATTGAGCTCTTTTTCTGCAAACCTTTTTGAGGAATGTACAGTCTCCCTTGGACTGTTTAGTCACTGATGTTTCACCTTGTGTTGTTTTCCAGTTTTCCATCTCTTTCTTCTCTCTGGTCAATGTTGTTTTGGCCATTTCAGAGCTCATTTATACTTATGGTAGATGTGAAATATTTTGAGGAATGATTTGAATGATGAAACATATCAGAATAACGTTTTTGGTGCTGACATCTGAATTCTGGATTATGGAATTTGAGATTTGTGAATTGGTTTGAAAGCAGTGTTTTTGTTAGTATACTTGTCACCTAGGATTTGCTGTGATAGTTCATTCTGGAGATGGAAAAGTCAGTAAGGTGAAGTAGAAGAGGAAAAGAGATAGACATTAATTGAATGATGACCCAGGGTCAGATCCAGTGCTAAGTGTGTACAGGCATAATCATTAAAGTAAAAGCTTTCTTATGTAGCAGTTGGGAAAAAGAGGTTGGGGGAGGTGGTATTTTCCTTTAGAAAATATGCAGTTCACTAAAAGGTGGTGGTATTGCTCTGTGTTGGTGGTTATAGATCAGAGTACTTGAAACCCTTGGGATTAGGACCCTTCTCTGTATTATAAAAACATCCCAAATAAAGTTGGCCAGATGATCAAGTTCCTTTGTTTTTGGCCGAATTTATATTAACTTATTCTGAATTTTATGTTGATCACCAAATCTGCTTGACTGTACAGCATGTCTAATTAAAAAGGAAAATTATTATTTATTAAATGTAGTTCATTTGGGGGGCACTGGGTGGCTTAGGTCATTAAGCGTCTGCCTTCGGCTCAGGTCATAATCCCAGGGTCCTGGGATCGAGCCCCACATCGGGCTCCCTGCTCAGCGGGAAGCCTGCTTCTCCCTCTCCCACTCCCCCTGCTTGTGTTCCTGTCATTGCTATCTCTCTCTCTGTCAAATAAATAAATAAAATCTTTAAAAAAAATGTAGTTCATTTGGGAGATGACACACTCTTCAGATCCTGGGACTCATGAAAGGTGAGGCTCAAGATGGAGTAAAGGAGTGTTTAATATTGAAAAAGTTAATGGCAGTTGCTTCATTTGGTTTGTCTTATGACATCTCATGGTGCCACAGATTGATCCATTAAGAGATAAAAACTCTCATGTAAATGTATCCTTTGCTTAACCTTTAGGAGGCAGAAACCTTTTCTTCCTACTCTTTCCTTCCTCTGGCCCTTCATTTCATAATAGCATGGTTCTTGTTATTAAAAAAAATTGACAGTTTGTCCTAGAAGAAAGTTGTATGAGTTTCCTACTGTGCTAATTAATACATTACCAAGAGTATAGTAGCTTAAACAAATACAGATTTAGTATCTTAAATTTCTAGAGGTCAGAAGGCCAAAATGGGTCTTAGGGGCTAAAATCAGAGTGTCAGCAAAACTCTTCCTTCTAGACACTGTAGGGGAGAGAATCTGTTTCCTTGCCTTTTCTGGCATCTAGAAACTGCCCTCATTCCTTGGCTCATGGCCACATCACTTCCACTTCTGCTTCTTTGTCACATCTTCTCTCATTCTGATCCTCCTGCTTTTCCTTTTTTTTTTTCTCCTGCTTCCTTATTATGAGGAGTCTTGTGATTACATTAGACACACCTGAATGATCCAGGATAGTCTCGCCTCAGGATCCTTAACTTAATCACAGGGGTACAGTCCCTTTTGCTATACAAGGTAATGTATTTAAAGGTTCTACAAGATTAGGATGTGGTTATTACTGGGACTTTTATTCTGCCTGCCACAGAAATTTTTAGAACTTTCTGGTAAAATACCAGATAGCACAACTTTTCCTATTTAGTTGATCATAATGGAGAACAGAGGTGATGTCCACTAATCTTTAGAAAAATCATGATTTCCTTTTTTTTTTTAAGAATTATATATTTATTTGAGAGAGCAAGCATGCATGCATGTGCACCCAAGTAGGGGGAGGGGCAGAGGGAGAGAATCTTTAAGTAGACTCCCCACTGAGTGAGGCCTGACCCATGACCCAGGAGATCATGACATGAGCAAAACCAAGAGTCAGTCGCTTAGCTGACTGAGTCACTCATGCACCCCCATCATGATTTCCTTTAACATACAAATATGATTTAATAAAAAATAAAATATGACAAGTTTGGCTAATTTGTATCCTCTGTTTTGAGTAAAAATGGGGGAAAATAGTCAAAGGAAATACGACTTCATTTCTTGCCCTAGAGTTTTGTGATAAAATACTATTGCTACTGAAAAAAACCCATTATAAAAAAAGAAAAAACCCCAAACGACTATTTATCTCACAGTTCCCCATGAAAAGTCTTATTTTCTCAAATTGCTGTTCAAATATCCAACCTGCATATATAAACAATATCATTTGTCCTCATCTGAAAAGGAAAATAAAATCAAATGGCTCTTAGATTCTCTTGGAAAGGCTATATTATTTTCTCAGTTTAAACTGTGAAGTTGCCTTTAAAAATAAATTCTTCATCCAAGGAGATGATTAGATCAGTAAGGTTACCTAAGAGAAGTATCTTTAGAAAGAGATGCCAAAGTGAAAAGTAATAGTCCTTACTGAAATTTTTTCTTTTCTTTTTTTTTTTTTTAAAGATTTTATTTATTTATTTGAGAGAGGGAACAAGCGGAGGGGAGATGCAGAGGGAGACGGGGAGGGAGAAGCAGACTCCTTGCCAAACTGGGAGCCTGACGCAGGGCTTGATCCCAGGGATCTGGGGATCATGACCTGAGTCTAAGGCAGGCATCCAACCAACTGAGCCACCCAGGCAGCCCCTCATTGAAATTTTCCTCTAAGTTCTTTTTAGGCCCCCCCCCTCTCTTTTTTTCAATATCTATTAATTCCTTGTCTTTTTTTTTTTTTTAAGTTGCTTGAAACAACACCCGTTTATTACTTCAATTTCCATGGGTCAGGAATCTGGGCATTGGTTGGTGATGAGTCTCTTTGCAGGGTCTCAGAAGCTTGCATTTGTACTTGGTTTTTAGAGCAGTGTGGAATTAGAATTGAGCAAATACCACAAAGATCTTGGTAGGAGAGAATTTAAAAATTAAATATGAATATAATTGTTAACAAGCCATACTTTATATATGGTGGAGGGAACCTGGAAAGTAGATAAAAAGCAAAAAAAAAGGTGTCAATTTAAAAGTTTATCTTTCTACTTAGAATATATGAAATTTGAAATTAAGGGAGGCATAGATTGATCAGACTTGCACCTTTGAGGCTTTTTGAGTGTTTTCTGCTCACTACCACCACCACAGCCCTGCATGAGAATAGGGGATTCCTTTCTTACTGTTTTTTTTTTTTCATAGATAAGGCCTGTTAATAAACTGCCAGGATGCCTATAATGAGCAAGCAGAGCAATTATAATAGAGTGCCGTTGCTATGCAGCTGAACCATAGGCCTATAATAATACTTTGGGGACAGAGATAAGTGTCCTTACACATGCCATAGCTCTTGGTTGCCCTGCTAACTCAGCGTGCTTGCCTGAGTCTGTAAAGTGGTTGCACCTCCTCCCCTTGCAAAGTGGGAGATGTATATTAAAGGGGCTCTAGAAACACAGGTCTCACTGTTCTCCTGAGGGAGTATCAAATGACTGTTTGCATTAGTTTGATTTTTACAGGAAGCTGAAAAATATCCAGTAAGCAGTTTCCCAAGGTTTGTAAATTTTCATCAGTTCATTAACACCGCACATCCTATGACTTTAGGTTCACCTCAGGTTATGGAATTGAATTCATTAAGTTGGGGTATAAAACTGGAGCTAAGTCAGCAGGCAGTTTTAGGGAGAAAGTAGTGGGACTGTGACATTAATGAAATTGGGGGAGTACTCCTTTTGGAGTATTTATTTTTCTCCCCTAAATTTGCCCTTTGGTCAAAACCCAGGGATTCCCTGCATAGACATTTTATAATTTAGAACTGTCAGTTCTCATGGAAGGCAGAGGAAGAAAGAGAAGTTAAATAAATTACTCAGTCTTAACTTTGTTCAGAGCTGGGGCATGTGGCCATAAAGTTCCATCATTTTATTATCAAATTTATGTAAATTATATGGAATAATCGTTGTGTCCTAAATATCTGTATCTATTTAGATGTTAGCAGATGTTAATAAATTATAATACATTTTATATAATTTTGCAGAGCTTTTTATTTAAATATAATAGATAATATTTTTGGGTCACCATTGGCTAAAATACTTAAATTAGAAAAAGTGAGAAATCAGATGTTTACAATACCTTTTAATTTACGTTTAGGGTTAGCTGTTCAGTTTAACCTCATTTGTACTCCTGCTGTCTTCTGAAATGTCCTCAAGCCACAAACTTGGGAGAGCAGAGGTACTGGGTTTGGGCTTCAGAGGCATCTTCCACTCCCCTTTGTGGTGATCGTTTTTAAAGGCATATGCACAGACCTTTCACCCAGTTCTAAAAGTGGAACACTTCCACTGTGCTATAAAAATTTCCTGAATCAGTCAAACTCCTTTTTGGAAAGATGTGGCAAACTAATGCCAGATAAATACAGTACTTAATTAATTTGGCCAGTGTAGATACCATATACTAAAGCTGTCTTGTCCTGTAGAAATGTAGTGGGTATAAATGCCCAAAATTTAACTTTGAATTTTTATACTTTGGTATAATGGATAACTATGGCTAAGATAAAAACAAGTCCTATATGTTATAAGGGGCTATGTGCACTGGCCTTGTTTATGGATCCATTTTCTATTCCTACCCTATTCCCCTCCCACTTTTCCCTTTTAGGCCAACATTTCTACAAAAATTCCTACTTGCCAGGCACTGTTATAAATGCTTTATATGTGTTAAGTTAATCTGCATAACAGCCCCGGAGATAAGTGTCATCATCTTCATTTTACAGATAAGGAGATGGGTATAAGTGACTTGCCCAAGATGACACAGGGATTATAGCGAGTAGGGGAGCTGAGATTTCAGTGCAGGCTGTTAGGCTGCGGAGTCTGTGTTCCCGTATCTCCCGCCTACCCAATGCTGTCTTTGCCACAGTCCCATTTCTGATGTATAATATTTTGCTGTAATTGTATAAGTAACCCCAGATCATCTTTGGTACATGGTGAATGTGCCAGTGAACAAATAGATAAAACCCTTCAGTATATGCTTCGCCTCTATTTTTGTTCAATAATATATTGATGGAGCAATTAAACTTCTAAGATATTATGAGATACCTCTACTGAAATATACTTCTGGAATCAGCTTTGGAGTCTTCTCATTGTCTGGCAAATGTCTTTGGAGTAGAGAATTTGTTTTCTGTTTTTCACGGTTTGCTTTTGATAGTTCTATTGTATGGTGCAATTAGGTTTTCTTTCTCTGAAGGCACAGCTGTATCTATTGTTGTGACAAATGCTGTTGTTCCAGGAAGCTGCTCTATTGGGAACGGGGTTGAGGAGATGGGCTCAATTAAGTGTTTTCTTTGGTCTGTCATAGACTTAACAGGAGGTCAGATCCTGCTCTGAAGAACTGTTAGTGGCAGGTGCAATTTCTGTCACCAGGATGCTCTCTGCTAACTTTTAATGCATCCCCATCCCCAAATAGAAGCATTCTGTCATTCTTTCAATCCTTCCATTTGTGGAAAGATTTTGCTCAAAGAATGCTTTTTGCTTCTTATTTTTTTAGTGAGACACAGCATCATATTTCATGTAGAAATACCCTGTGTAATAGTAAAAATAAAATTTAGCGAAGTAAAATAGCTCATTTTTATGCTCATTTTTCACATACTTGAATTTTATACTTTAAAAATGAAGTTGTGCAGAAGCACACTTTACCTTTATAAACCTATTTATATAATAAATATAATAAATAATAATGAGTAATTTCATTTGTGTGTTGGTGCCGTATTGTTGCATTCACATTGTTAATCATTTTCTCTTTGGGAAACAACTAATTTTGAGTAAATGATACAAAAAGCATGTTTAGGCTCAGTAACTTTTAAAAATGAGTAATGAAAGATACTGATTCCATTTATTCTACTTGTAATCTGGTAAAAGACTGGTTGATGGAGGATAAAAGAACTGGAATATTTTTATTATTTGTAGTTCATTTAAGCAAATATATTAAGTAGCATAAGAATTAAATATATATAAATAGACTTAAAAATATTTGCTTCGTAAATGAATGGCTTATATGAAATCAGTATAGTTGCATCAAGGGTTATGTAAATATATATTATTCTGAGGTTTGAAGATAAACATGTGATTCTTTCAATCCAGTGTTTCAGCAGAATTTGAGGTTTTCAGTGTGTCATATTTAAAACATTAAACCTCTTTATTTAACATAAATATTTTAGAATATTAAAAGTTGTTTTTTGGCAAGTTGATATTAGTTTAGATCTGCCCTTTGAAAAATTGCAGCTGTTATAGGACTTACCTCAGGATATTTTCTTTCTTTTGTGGAATATAGCTTATGTTTCAGGTTTACATTTTCTTCTTTTACACTTTTTTTCTGAAAAATTTTTAATGTAGACTTAGTAAATTCTCATCATAATTAGAATTAGTTATAATCCACTTTTTCTTAAGCAGGTAAGCAATTAAAGTAAATTTTTAAATGAGTAATAATGGTTTCAAACAAGCAGTTGAAAAGCCTAATTTATAAATAAACTTAAAAATATACGCTTCTTGCATCTGCTGAGAATTTTTGTTAGACTTCTATCAGTTACCATAATCATTAAGAAATGCAGCATGTTTGTTGTTTGCTTGCCAAGAAGTTCATATTCCTTATTACATCTATTAGTAGACAGGTGAGTGCTTTCTTCTGTTTTCAACACAGCCTTGACATTGATACATTAGATTCTGGCTTGCTGAAGATGAGGAAGACCTTTGACAGGTTACTGTGTTTACCTGGCAAATGGAAAAATGAGGTTGACACAGTTTCATCATCAGCTTGTAGATCACATTCCCCCCCCCCCCCCGCCCTTTTAAAAGAACAGCAAGGGGCACCTGGGTGGTTCAGTTGGTTAAGCGTTCAACTCTTGGTTTGGCTCGGGTCATGATCTCAGGGTCTGAGATGGAGCCCGCGTCGGCTCAGTGTGGAGTCTGCTTGAGATTCTCTCTCCCCTCCACCCCTTCCCCCACTCATATGTGTGTGGGTGCTGTCTCTCTCTAAAACAAATACAAATCTAAAAGAACAACAGTCAGTATCTAATTAACAAATTTGTTTCAAAGTTTCTTTTTAGATTGGGTTTCAGTACCTCATAGCATGTTTCCTTAACTGCTATGTTAGGAAGCCAAGGCGTCATATTGGTGGTCACAACATCCTGTGGTTTCTATGGGAAGAGTATATCCCCAATTCCCTTCAGAAAAATGAAACACCCGGATGTATGACCCTTCTTTCACCTCAGCCAACCCATTTCCATCTGGTAACATGGGGAGAAGAGCTGGCTTTTTTCTGGATCCCTCTCTGGTGTCGGCTGAGACTCTTAGCTTCCTGTTTTATACCCCACCGGGGCCTAATGCTTCCTGCTGGTCTCCCAGGTTGGCCAGGGAATGCACCCTCCATCCAGTTTTCCCCCCCGGGATGACAGCTCTGCCCTGCTACCCCAGCAGCTGCAGGGGAAGGCTGGGCAGGGTCCCTTGAAAGCCTGAGGCTTTCCAGCCTGAGGTGGGGGTGCTGCCTTTTTTTCTGTTTAATGAAGACAACATGATGTAGCAGGAGGAATGAAACGTGGAGTTGGGATACTTGGAATTAACCTGATAACGGCTATTTCTTCACTATGACATCTTGGGCAAATCATTTAACTTTTTTGTTGTTGGCTGTGGTGGTAGTTTAGTGTATCTGGTGAGTGCGTTGTATTAGGTTACTTTTAACATTCTTTCCTGCTTTAACATTATATGCAATGATCATATATTTCCAGATGGGGATTACAAATGATTAGGTTCTTCAAAGATAGCAGAACAGGATTTTTTACCACACAAACTTTTACCCATCACTAAACACAAATTAGGATGTTTAGAGTTGCATATATTAGGATTAACTGACATTATAATCTCAGTCTATTACTAATGAGACGCCGTGGTGTCTGGTGGGGCTAAATCATGTTGTATAGAAATATGATGTTAACATTATATCTGTTTTTAGCAGGTACACACATTTTAGCTGTTTACTGAATATACAGGTTGCCATTTTTTTATTTTCTACAACCTAACATTAAGTGGGAGACACACATGTAAGAAAGTAAACCAATATTGATAAATAAAAATGCCATATTTAAAATTCCTAAAAACTTGCAAAATTTAATGGTTCTTGGAATGTGTTATGTGAAAAGGAAACTGAAGAAAGATTTTTAAAAGTTATACTCTTGTGGTTGAAAGTCTATCTAAAATCTGTCTTTTTTCCAGTCTTAGTTCGGGGTGGTGGACATAACTGAAGCTTTAAGTATGTTGCCACAGAGTGAGTCGTCAGTGGGAGCATTTACTATGATTTTACCGGCTGTCCAAGTGGAACATGGGAGGTTACACTAACTGTGCTGACACAAGCCGACAATCACTTTATATTATTTGCAGTTTTTCTTTTAAGTAGAGCTATGAAAGATAGTATACTGGAGGCTCTAGTTTTTTGGATTTCTGTTATTTTATTACATAATAATTATAAGAGCACAGTATTTTTTTTAAGGATTTACTTATTTGAGAGAGAGAGAGTGTGCAAGTGGGGGGAAGGGCAGAGGCAGGAGCAGAGGGAGAGGGAGAGCATCTCAAGCAGACTCCCCACTGAGTGTGGAATCCAGCACAGGGCTGGATCTCATGACCCTGAGATCATGACTGAGCTGAAATCAAGAGTTGGATGTTTAACTGACTGAGCCACCCAGGTGACCCAAAGGGGCAGTATTTTAAAAACTTAATTTATGTTGCCATCCAAATGGCTAGGTTGTACAACAGGCTTGTTTAATACAGAATTGAAAGTATGTATACTCCTTTCAGATACCCTCATACCTCAATGGGAAAAGATGCTAGGAACCATCCAGAAGTTATGCTTCACTCAGGGAGAAGCAGTTGAGGTTTGTTCCCTGAGGCCAGCTCCATTCCATGAATACTTGTGACTGATGGTACTGACTTTGAGGGGGAGAGGTTGAAGGAATTTGGGGTGGGGTGGTATCATGGAGCTTAAGGGAGAGCATAAAGGAGCAAATCTGGGGGCAAAAGAGGGATTAGTGCCTTTCAAGAGAGGGTGGGGAGATTTGGGAGGAGTGAGCCAATAGCATAGGTAGTCCTCATACAATCCTGCCTCCCAGCTGTTCCCTTTGCTATCAGATGCTGAGTGATTTGACATTGCAGAGAGCCACAGAGGGCGGTGGGTGATAGAAGGCTCTGCACCCCATGGGGTCCACATCACACAGTCTGGCATCTGCCATCATGTTAGGCCTCATGCAACAAATTTGCCAACTAACCATTATTCAGAAATTATTGAAATCCTTATCACTGACTAATAAACACAGACTACCAGCAGGTGATAGAAAATGTCCAGTTTCTATTATTAGATAGTGCTCCATGTGCTAATTATAAAATTATCAGTGGTTCATTTTTTTTGACCTCTTGAATGAAGCATACTAAGGGAAAGAGAGAGCAAGCACAAGCAGGGGGAGGGGCAGGGGGAGAAGCAGGCTCCCTGATGAGCAAGGAGCCCGATGCGGCACTCCAACCCAGGACCTTAGGATCATGACCTGAGCCAAAGGCAGCCGATTAACTGGCTGAGCTGCCCGGGTGTCTTGCAATTAGTAAATAGAATGATGTTTCATGCTGATTCTAGTAACCATTAGTCCATAGTTCATAGTTTTCTTTACTAAAAAAATGTTGGTTAGATGTAGTTGTGTATAATTTCATTGTTTAATTTAGGAAATGATCAGAAGATATTAGGTAAATGATAGACCATTTTTTCCTACTTCCTTGCTATTATTTTTATCTCTGTAATAATGGCAAACATGCATTTTAAGGGTTTTTTTCCCTCCACTGTATCAGATTTTGTTAATTCATGACTCTGATTTTCTTTGTTTTCATTTCAAAGCATTCATTTCTCTTTGTCCTTTTTGTTTTCAGACTTGCTAGAGCATTTAGTATCAAAAGTTAACTATTACATGTCTTTTTTCTTAGGATATTGACACTGAAGTATTTAAGAGTAAAGGGGAATCATGCAAGCAACTTCCTCTCAAATGAGGAAATGAAATAAAATGAAATAAAAATGAAAATAATTTTATATATATGTATTTGTAATATATAATGCTTAGGTAGATAAACGTAGATACGTAGGAGGAGACAAAGCAAATATGTTTGTTAACATAGTGGAATGTGAGTGAAGAGTATACAGAAATTCTTTTAGTATTTTTGCAACTTTTCTGTAAATATTGCTATTTTCCCACTGTAGGAATCTCTAATGTGAAAATGTATTCTATGAAAATAAAGTTTTTTTAAAAAAATAAAATTCTAGGGGGACCTGTGTGGCTCAGTTGGTTAAGCGTCTGCCTTTGGCTCAGGTCGCCTAGGGCTCCCTGCTCAGCGGGGAGCCTGCTTCTCCCTCTGCCCCCCCCCCCCCCATGCTCAAGTGCACACACTCTCTCTCTCAAATAAATAAATAAAATCTTTAAAAAAATAAAATTCTATATAATTAAAAAAAAAGTTAACTCTTCCAGTGGGCTGAAGTAAACTTTTTGTATCTTTGGGAAAAAAAAAATCAGTGTGGGAAATTTCAGTTGATTTCTTAAACAGAGTACTGGTTTTTAAAAATACTGTTTGTTATAGATAAAAAATAGACAAGAGACTTTACCGGAGTTTGGGTGGGGGGCCCAGCAGTCAGTGGGATGTTACTTGGATGAAGTTGTTGTAGCCCAGGCTTTGGGTTTTAGTTTTGAAGGTGTAGAGACTAAAGTCTTTTCTCCACTCAGGAAGATTGACTCGTTCCAGGTAAATAAACTCTCAGGACACTGATGTGTATAAACCAGAACATCAGTTTTTTAACATCTAGTGAAAAGAATGTAGGTGCCACGTGTATTGGATATTCGTGCTGGTTGGAGGACTGGTGCATTCTCCCCACCAGAAAAGCTGCAGGAGGAGCCTTGTGGTATATGGAAGTGGGGATAACATAGACCATTTCAAAGAACAAAATTTGTTTTATCTTGATGAAGTCCAGCTTATCTGTTTTTTTTCTTTTGTGGTTCATGCTTTTGATATCATATTTAAGAAGTATTTGCCTAACCCAAGATCATACAGATTTTTAGGACCACAGCACTTGGAAAAAAGTTAACAACATTAAATATTGCTGGGAAAAAAATATTGCATAAAGAAAAAGTAAAAAGGGAATATAGAGCACCTTAAGGTAGAAACCAAAATTTAATTTTCACATGCAAAAATACAGTAGCAAAAGTTGCTGATTCTACTTTTTATGAATCAACCATGGGGAAAAAGTATTTTTATTTGTAAGGGATCACTGATAATTATTATCATGAGATTAAAAGGCTTGCTCTAACAAGATCTGTGGGAGATCTCTGTTTGGCTTAATACAGTTCTGATCATCTCCTTTGTGAAAATGTATTTAATGGAGCTACTTCAGTGTGGTCATTTGGGCACATTTGGGTCCATTGGGCATTTGTCTTCTGTGTTATGTTTCTTGAGAAATGTACTGTTGCAGTGGAATTTTAGGAAAATCAGTATTTTACCTTTTCAAATTTTAATTGTCAAAAGAGACTGATATATCTTGTAAAGCCCCAGGATATTGAGAATTTTTTTTGGAGTAAGCAATATAATGTTTCATGTATCTTGTCTTTAAATTGGTAAATTAATGAGAAATTTCAGTGGTGCCAAAACATTTATCTCTGTGTAACTAGGGTCATAACTACCTTAAGGTACCTTAAAGTTTTTTTTTTTTTTTTTAACATTTACTTTTCATCTTGTTTAATGACACATTTTCCCAGAACTGGATTTAAAAGTAATTGTGATAGGGGAGTGCCTGGGTGGGGCGCCGAGGTGGCTCAGTCAGTCAGGCATCCGACCCTTGGTTTTGGCTCAGGTCATGACCTGGGGCTTGTGGGATGAGCTCCGCATTGGGCTCCGTGCTGTGCGTGCTTGGGATTCTTTCCCTCCCCGCAATGTACTTGCACATGCGTGCTCTCTCTCTTAAAAAAAAAAAATTGCAATAACCTGGTGTTGAGAATTTGGAAATTGTCTAAATCCTTCAGATTTCAGAGTCATAGATGATCTATATCTGATTACCATCCATTTAATCTTTAAGATAAAAAATAATTGTAGTTAGAGCCTTTGGCATATTTTGCTACCTAATTATTTGCTGTATATACATTAGTGTAGCCTGTATCTTGATAGCTTGATTTCATGAATGAGATCTAATTTGAAGGTGTTCAGATTCATGCTGTGAAGAAAACAACTTAATTGTAATAATTTGAGGACTGAATTTGGTCATGTGTTTGATATTCAAGACTTTAGGAGATTCGGTGAAATGGGATCATGGACTTTGGCCTCTGTTCGTTGCATTTGTGTGATGGGAAAACCTTGCCTTTGTTTTCTGCACCATGATTCCCACTTGGGGAAAATGGGTTATAAAGAAATTGTATCTGTGCTGTCCAGATTCCCCATGAACCACAGAAATTCCTGTGGCACTGCATGGTGCGTAGTTGTCTTAAAGCTTTAACAAAAGGAAGGTGACATCTTGGAATACTGTTAGACAGTTTGAGCTCTTGCTGTGTTAGAATAAATGTTGACCTGCTGGCCAGCTTGGTCTGCTTGTAAGATTCCTATTAGGGGCTGTAGGAGATGGAACCTCTTCTTACCGCTTTCTTACCAAAAGGGAGTTCTGCTTTTGGTATTCAGGAAGATGGTTGGTAGACACTCAATAATTATCTCAAAAGAAAATGGCAGTGGTGGATTAAATAAAAGGTGTTAGCACTCAGATTCAGTCCAAGACTTCCTAGACATTCTTTATTATATTTTGCAGACTCCTGAACACTTAAGAGACTGAAGGTATATTTAAGCAGTGGCGTCACTATTAGAGAGATTAAGAAATTTTTTAAAAAGCCTCCTTTGGAAAGCAAAGTATCAAATAAGATTGTAGGATGAATTTTAAAAGTGACTTCCAAAAAAATAGGCTAAGGGTTTTATGATCTTGGCTCTGTTTACCTAAGTTTTACTTTCCTTACCTGCAAAATAATGGATAATGTCCACTTACAGGATTTTTTGGGAGTGAAATGGGATGATATATGTAAAGCATGTAGCTAAGTGCTTAGCACCTAATAAACATCCCCAATGGCAGCTATTATTGCATAGATTTTCATGTCAGCTACAGTATTTTGGATCATATTTCAGTATTGTACTGTATGATATTCTTTCTATGCCTTGGACCTTCTTAAGTATAATGATTTTCCTCTTTTCAAATTGAATTTTGACCTTTTCAAAAGTCTGGAATTCACTGAAGACAAGGAATTATCCAATACTCCATGAATGGAGTATGTTTATATTGGCTTGGCTGGGGGCCAGGTGGCAAATAACATTCAAAAGCAGACATAAATTTTTCCCTTTAGAAGAGGCCACATGGTGCTCCTTCCCTGCATCAGGCTCCCATGGATATCAATGGGTGTTATGTGTGTAGAGCAAGGGAAAGGTCTTGCTCCTAAAAAGTAGGGCAATGTGCTACATGAGATAAGTTAGTATGTTCTCATGAGCTCATGTTTGTCCTAAAAGAAGTCTTTGTCTTGAGGTCCTCAGAGTCTAGCTAGCAGTAAAGAGTCAATATTTGGTATATTTCTCAGTGACTGAATGTTACTAGGACGTTCTGAGTTTGTAAAAAAAAAAAAAACAACTAGTGGTATTAAAGTCCAAACAAAAATATTTATTAAAAATATTTATTAAAATCTTACATGCCTCTACTTTTTTAAAGTGATATTTGCTGAGTTTATTTTTCTTATCAAATTAAAAAATTGATTTAAATATTTTTTCCCAAGAGTTGTAAGACAAGTGGTAGTTGAATCCATAAAGTTAAGAACCTTTTTGCATTGTCCATGGAAATCAGAAAATGTAATCCTAATTAGTTATAGAATTCTGAAATTTAAATATATTTCTCATTATGTCATTTAATTCATGTCATGATTCATTGTACTTAAAATGCTCAATTTTCAAACCTATCTTCTGATTATTCCTTAAATATAAAATATAAATAGATTAATGAAAACACAAATAAGTAGAAATGAGAGTAGTATTAAGAAGTTAGAAATCAGCTTTAGTTTCTCCCTTAAGATTTATTATGTAACGTGCCATTAAGATTAGAACATTTAGCAAGTTTTATGTAATTTCTTTTGACTTATCATTATGATTCTTTTTCTCAAGAGTTTCTCAAAAATTTTATACACACAAGTCATTATGAACATGTCAAGAGTCTTTGGTTTCTCCATGTAATTATAAAGGTGAAGTTCTATGTTTTGGGGGAAAAGGAGGGTTTTAATTTTTATCTGAACATTTTGTAAAAGAATATTTATGATCCTTGTCTAGCTTGTGAATAATATGTATTCAGTAAATACATAGTCCCAGTGTAGAAAGCAAAATTTTTAGGGCCCTTTTCTATCATCTTATCAGATACTCTCAAATAATGGTATTTTTCTCACTTTATAGCAAAGGAAACTGAAGCTTGGCAAGTAAAATGATTTGCTTAAGTTTAGCAGTTGGCATTCCTTAAGTTTTCTCCCAAGTATACCTGAAAAATAGCCCTTGAGATGGGGAGATTTGACAACTAAATAAATGCATTGTTGAACTCTAGATATGATCCTGGAACAAAAAGAGGACTTTAATGGAAAAACTAGTGAAATCCAAATAAAGTCTGGAATTTGGATTTTTAGAAAATGTATAAGGAATTAAAAATTCTTTGGGGAACACAGAGACAAAATGTCTGAAGACAACCAAGCAGTTGGAAATCTTGCATGTGTGCAAGTAGATACAAGTTTTTTTTTTTTTTTTAATCCTACTGTTGCTTTTAATAGAGAAACTTTGGAAGTAAGCTAAATGTCTGTCAGTATTATAATGGATAAATAAGTGATTGTATAATTGGGCAGTGAGTAGTACTACTACATATCAGTTAGAAAAATGAACTAGAATTGTATCAACAGAGTTAACTCTTAAAGTTAATGTCAGTAAATATAGCAAACTATCAAATAAAACTTTTTTTGGAAAACTTTTTTTATTTTTAATTTTAATTTTTTAAAAGATTTTATTCATTTGTTAGAGAGAAAGTACAGCACGAGAGAGAGAGAGAGAGAGAGAGAGAGCGAGCAGGAGCAGGGGGAGCGGGAGAAGCAGGCTCCCCGATGAGCAGGGAGCCCAATGCGGGACTGGATCCCAGGGCCCTGAGATCATGACCTGAGCCGAAGGCAGACGCTTAACTGACTGAGCCACCCAGGTGCCACTGAATAAGTTTTTAAACACAGTCTTTAAACATGCACATGGTTACAAAATCAAATAGAATTTGTAATAAAAATGAATAGTTTCAGATCCAGAGCTCTTCTCTTTTCTTACCTTGTCCTTAAACACCATTTGGAATCATGCTTTAGTTTTTCTGGTGGTTACTTACATGTCTCTAAATAAAATGTTTATATTGTTATTTTAAAAAATATGTTGTCTGTAGACATGTTCTGTACCTGTTACGACTGATGAAAATGTACCCTACCTATAGAATGCTTTTTTTATAATTTATTTTTATGTTTTATTGGATTCATTTTTAAATGGATCATTTACATAATTTAAAAGTGTAATAGTTCTATAAAATGTATTACAAAAACCAGCAGCCCCTTCCATACCATTTACGCACACCACCCCAACTATTGTTTGTACCCAGAGACAAGTACTTTAGACTTTAGTCTGTTTGTGTTGGTATTTGAATTGTATCATTAAATGACATATTTTCCGACTGACTTACTGATTTTCTGTTTTATGCATCGTCTGGTGGGAGGTGAGCATTTAGCCTGCTTTATCCTTTTCTACCGTCAGACATGTCGTAGTCCCTACCCTGCCTCCCTACACTGTAGTTGTGTCATTCATTTGTATAGGTCAGTGTTCTGTGCTCACATTATTGTGCTTAAGTAAGTGCTGTTCACACTGAGACATGGGATAAAATATGATGACTTTTCCTTTCTTATACAGCTTTTTGTGTTCTCTGGAGTTAATTATCTTGCTTCTTTGCTTGTTAGTTTTCTAGGTGCTCATCACAAAATCCATCCCCAGATTGTCTCCCAGTTGTTAAAATTTCCTCTGGATACATTCAAATACATAGGGTATTTTATCTTTTTGGATATGATTCCCACAGAGCTGTGGGAATCCATTCTGGATTGGTTGCCTTCTATCTCTGGAGTGGCACTTAACCATCCTTCTGGGGATATTGTTTGTTCCCTATATTAGTTCCTTGTTTGCTGGATCCCATGCCTTCCTCTTTCTTGCTTTATAACCATGTTTTGCTGAACTGCCTTTTCAGGTAGTACCCTGAGGAAAGGTGCAGGGAACATAATCTGTGTGAGACCTCAGTGTTCTGGGAAAGTTTTTATTATGTGCTTACACTTAATTGCTAATCTCTAGATTGAGAATAAATTTTCCTCCAGAATTTTGAAAGTGCTGATCTGTTGTCTTTTGGGCTTTCACTGTTGCTGTTAAGAAATTTCAGAATCATTCTGCATCCTTCTCTCTCTTTTTCCTTAGTTTCTGGGCAAATTTAGGACAACGATTCTCAATCTGGCTGATCTTTAGAATCATCTGGGAACTTCAACCAAATCCTAGTATGAGAGGTTTTGAAATAGTTGGTCTGGAGGGGAGCCAAAACATGCTATTTCTGAAAAGCTCCCTAGGTAGTTCAAATATGCAGCCAAGGTTGAGAACTGCTGTTTTAAGATCTTTGTCTCTAATATACTTAAATTTCATGATGATATGCTGTGATGTGGGTCTCTTCATCCATCGAGCTAGGTACTTGATTGTCCCATTAATATGGAGATTTATGTCCTTTAATTTGGGAAGTTTTTTTCCACATTAAAACACTTAGAATTGAAGTATTTTTATTTTATGTACAATGAGTTAGTATTAAGGTAGGAATCTTGGATATCTGCAGTTAAGATAGGTCTCTTGGATGACTCATTCAAGGAAGTTCACTTAATCCACCTTACTGAAGCCTCTATCCTTCACGTACTGATGGAAACACTGGCTGTACATATTGAGGCCGTATTTCTGGATCAGACCATTGCCAGTTTGAGCAGACATGGCCAGAATGAGAACCCTGGCCAGATTTCCTCGGATGGCACCAGTGGAGCTCCTGCTGACCCATTGCTCTCTTGGATGCAGTGAGGAAAAGGAATTTTGGGAAGTTTTTGATTTCCTTTCTTCAAGTTCTTCTGTTCCATTGTTTGCAGGCCCTCTGCTTGTCTCTTCTGTTTTCTATAATTTTTTCCTTTTGTTGTGGTTTCTAAGTGATTTCCTCAGTTTAACCTTCTAGTCCTTCCACTGAATCTTTTTTTCAATTTTTATTTTCCAAGAATTCATTTTCCCCCCGTCTTTATTGAGATAAAGTTGAAATATCTCCCTGTGTAAGTTTAAGGTATACAGTGTGGTGATTTGATATATGTATATATTGTGAAGTGATTACCACAATAAGGTTAGTTAACACATCCATCTGTACACATAGTAGCATTTTCTTTTTTATGGTGACAACATTTAAAATTTACTCTCTTAGTAGAGAGAGTAAATTCTTACTCTACATACTCTTCAAGTATGTAGTACATTATTAGCTATAGTCCCTGTGCTGTGCATTAGATCCCTAGAACTTATTCATTTTATAATTGAAGATTTGTAACCAATATCTCCCCATGCCCCCACCCCCAGCAACCATCAGTCTGCTCTGTTTCTGTGAGTTAGGTTATTTTAGATTCCACATATAAGTAAGATCATATAGTATTTGTCTTCCTCTGTCTTATTTTACTTAGCATAATGCTGTCAAGGTTCCTGCGTGTTGTTGCAAATGGCATTTCCTTCCCTTTTACAGCAGGATAATATTCCAGTCTATGAATACATACCACATTTTCTTTATCCATTTCACCTGTCGACGGACACTTAGGTTGTTTCCATGTCTTGACTGTCGTGAATAATGCTCCAGTGAACATGGGAGTGCAGATATCTCTTCAAGATGATGATCGTATTTCTTTAGGATATGTACCCAGAAGTGAGGTTGCTGGATCATATATGGTAGTTCCATTTTTAATTTTTTGAGGAACTTCAGTACTTCCTTCCATAGTAGCTATTATCAGTTTGCATTCTGCTCAGTAGTGTGCAAGGGTTCCCTTTTCTTTCTAGCCAGACCAAGACTTAACCTCTTATCTTTTTTTTTTAAGGTATTATTTTTAAGTAATCTCTCCACCCAACATGGGGCTCAAGCTCAATAATCCTGAGATCAAGAGTTGCATGCACTGCAGACTGAGCCAGCCAGGCGCTCCTACCTCTTGTCTTTTTGACGATAGTTATCTTAACAGATGTGAGATGCTATCTTTGTTGTTTTTATTCGCATATCCCTGATGATCAGTGATGCTGAGCACATTTTCATATACCTGTTGACATAACCTCTTTTTTTTTTTAAAGATTTTATTTATTTATTTGAGAGAGAAAGTGTGTGTGAGTGGGAGGGAGAGGGAGAGAGAATCTGAAGCAGACTCTGCGCTGAGCACAGAGCTCAGTGAGGGGCTCAATCCCACCGCTGTGAGATCACGACCGGAGCCCAAATCAAGAGTCAAACACTCAACCAACTGAGCAACCCAGTCGCCCCTGACATAATCTCTTATTCTTATTTTATGAATGCAGTATCTTCCTTCTTCTGGAAGGATATTAATACTTTCTTGTTAAGGTTTTTTTTTTTTAAAGATTTTATTTATTTAATTGACAGAGAGAGAGAGACACAGTGAGAGAGGGAACACAAGCAGGGGGAGTGGGAGAGGGAGAAGCAGACTTCCCGCCGAGCAGGGAGCCCGATGCGGGGCTCAATCCCAGGACCCTGGGATCATGACCTGAGCCGAAGGCAGTCGCTTAGCCAACTGAGCCACCCAGGCACCCCTCTTGTTAAGTTTTTATCTCCCTTCCCAGCCCTGTTTCCTCTAAGTTAATTTTTAAAAATCTGTTATTTCTTTTAGCCCCCTCCATTTATACTCAAGGCTTACCTCAGAAGTCTTCTTTGGCTGCCTACTTACTCATGGTTAAGTTGACTGTGGAAGCTCTGTCTGTGTAGTAGACTTGTCAGTTTTAGTCTTTACTGTGGGATGATCTGTCTGGGCCATTGCATTGGGGGAACCTTGCTATCAGGGTCTCAAGGTCCTGTCTCTCGGGCTGGTCAGATTCCTCAGAGAATGTTTTCTTTTTTCTTAAGATTTTATTTCTTTATTTGGTAGAGAGCACAAGCAGGTGAAGTGGCAGGCAGAGGGATAGGGAGAAGCAGTCTTCCCGCTGAGCAGAGAGCCTGATGACCTGGGGTTTGATCTCAGGACACCTGAGCCGAAGGCAGACACTTAACCGACTGAGCCACCCAGGTGCCCCGAGAATAAGGTTTTCAACTCCACCTGAGGAAAGTGGGCAGAAGATGGTTGGAGGATGTTCATTTTTAGTATATGAACTCATACTTAGTCTCCTGTCTTATCTGTGTCTCTTATCATGCAGATTAGAGACCCTGTCTCTGTTTCATTCTCTCCAGACAATAAATCCCTTGCCTTTTGGGGGTTGGGAAAGCATCTAAGGGAGGGAAATCTGCTCCTTAGACCTTGCCTTTCAAGGCCCTTCAAGGCCCACCTCCACCCTCATTTCCAGAGTTGCCTGGTACCATGAATTTCCAGTGTGGTTTTTGGGGCTTTCAAGGTGGGAATCAGGTTGCTTCTTAGCTTTCCTCACCTGGCTTAGGATTCAGCTCTCTGTTGTGAAAGGCACCACAAGTTCTTTTGCCTTCTAGCTCCCAGATGTTGTTTTTTAACAACTCCTTTTCCTTTCTCCTTGTTTTTGTGGTGTATCCTAAAACCGAATCCAATTACTGTCGGTGTAATGTGTTTTCAGGAGAGAGTAGAAGTGAGTTGTTCAATTTGATCTATTCAATCAGAACCAAAAAATGTGATTATAAGTGAAATATAAAGAGATAGTAAAAGGCCTCAGACTGTCAAGTCAACTTGCAAGTCAACTCTGAATTTCAGTCAGATTACTTGGTCTATGTAGTGTCTGCAGAGATCTGGCAATAGCTTGTGTTTGGTGTTCTTTGGTGGTGGATCATGCTGTAATTAGTTGGACTGAAAGTTAAATTTGGAGAAGTTATTTAAAGTCTGCTGCAATGCAGGTTGACAGGCTGTATTAAAATAAAATGTTTAGTTTAGAAACCTTAAAAACACTGTGTTAGTTACAACTGAAAGACCTTGAATTTTATTCCTTAAATCAGTCATTGACTATATCAGCATTTAAACATTCTCCTTCCTCAATATCATGTGTACCTCAACCAGATGTCATAAAGAAAACTTAAATTACAACTCATATCGATTTTTTCATGTACATTTAAAATATAAACTCTATAATGTAATGTTTCATTTTAAGACCTTTTTCTTTAGGGAATTGGTAACAGTATCTTAAGGAACTATTAATAAAAATACTGGGTTTTATTGTCAAAAAAGAAAAAAAGAAGGTAGTAGGAAGGGAAAAATGAAGGGGAGGAAATTGGAGGGGGAGACGAACCATGAGAGACTATGGACTGAGAAACAAACTGAGGGTTCTAGCGGGGAGGGGGGAGGGGGGATGGGTTAGCTTGGTGATGGGTATTAAAGAGGGCATATATTGAATGGAGCACTGGGTGTTATACACAAACAATGAATCATGGAACACTACATCAAAAACTAATGATGTCATGTATGGTGATTAACATAACATAATAAAATTAAAAAAAATACTGGGGTTTTAAAATTTTACTTAGTATTACTTATGATTACTTATATATCAGGGGCAGTGCATACATTCTTCACTGCATATTCATTTAAATTATTTAGAAAGCTGGTGTGAAATTAGGATGTATTTGCCGAAATGAGAATAAGCAAGATTTTTAATGTTTACACTAACCAGAAACTTTCCTTTTCTTTTTGTAAATATTTTTCTCCTCTTCAAGGCACAGTGTTCTATTTCAGAACCTCTTTGGGTTGTTAGAATTCCTTGTGGGTGGGTTGCTTTCCCTCCATTGTTTTATTTTGAAAAACTTAACATTTATAGAAAAATTGAAGGAATGTATACTGTCTATACCCTTCACCTAGGTTCACTGATCACTAGGTGCTCTCTTTATTTGGTGCTCTCTTTATTTTTAATTTTAATTGAACCATTAAGAATTAAGTTTACACATCATGATACTTTGTCCCCAAATAATTATGTATGTCCTGAGAATAAGGACATTCTCTTACATAATCGTGATGCCATTTTTATCCCTAAGAAACTTGTCTATACTGTTGTTCCCTGAATTTCTCCAACCTTTAGCCTCCATTCTCTTCCACTCCCTAGGACTCCCAAGATCCAAATAAGTATCATACGTTGCATGGTTTGTATATATCTTTAGTCTCATTTATTCTAGAAAAGCCGCCTCCTTATCAGTTGTCTTATAGGTTGTCCCACAATCTAGATTTTTCTTACCATTTCCTCATGATTGGATTCAGGTTAAACATTTTTGGTAAAAATGCTACAGAAGTGATAGCATGTATTTCTTATTGCATTATATCAAGAGGCACATGCCAGTGTATCCTGTTAATGGTGGTGTTAAATCTGATCACTTAACTAAGGTGATATCTGCTAGATCTCTCCATTGTAGAAGTACCTTTTTGGGGGGTATTTTTTCTGTCTTGTAATTAATGCATTATCTGTGAGTAATTAATGCATACCCTCTTCCCCAATAGCTTTTTACCCAGTGATTAGGATCCTTGATTCTTGCCTGATTCAGTTATTTAATAGTAAAACTGGTGATCTTTTTTTTTTTTTCACTTATTAGCTGGCGTTCTTCTGTAAAGAATAGCTTTCCTTCATCCTCCCCCCATCCTCCGACTCCCTGCTTTCTTTTTTTAAACTTTACTGTTGACTCATGGATTCTTTTTTTATGCAGTGTGTTAGAATCCATTGCCATTGCTATTCTTTTGATGCTTAAATTGTCCAAAGTTTGGCTAGAGGGAGCTCCTTGAAGCTGGCTTCTGTGTCTTTTTACTATGCTCTTATTAATCTTTAAGCATGTCTTTGCTTTCTGGAATAACAAGATGTTTCAGGCTCACTTTGTGCTTTCCCTGCCCCAGACCTGCAATCAGTTTTTTCTCTAAGGAGTCCTAGTTTATTTCAGCGGGCCTTTGTATTTCAAAATCAAGATCTGGGCATAAGGTGTGCTTATTGCTACCTGGTTATCACTGTTTCTATGTCCTTTTAATAGAAATAACTAGGAAATAGTTATCTATTTTAAAAATCATAACTTTATTACTGATATTCACTATTCAAATCTGCTACCATGGGGCTCTTTGCCTTCTCCCATTCTCTCTCCCTGGTTCCCAGCAACATTCATGTGTTTCCCTAATTGCTCTCTCCTACAGCATATACAAAACTGTGCCTCAGTGACTGCACCTTATTCTTACCAGTCTTACTTGGTTTCAGGGTACAGAGATTTCACTCAGGCTACTGGAAAAGGATAAAGGGATAAAGGATCTAGTGCAAGGATACTTTGTGGCCTTGGATGTAAGGCAGCTTTTGGCATTTGCCGCTTCAGTCCACCTGCTCTCTTGGCCTTGATTGGTTTTTCTTTTTGTATTCCAGGTGTCTCTGCTTCTCATCTCTCACCTTCAACTTTCCTAAGTGTGGAAGAATTTATTAGGCTGATTATTTGCTCTCTGATTTGTTCTCTGATCATTGCTCTGTTGGGCAGCTTCTGAGCAAAGTACCTTTGGTACTGTTGGCCAAGGGTAGGGAAATGGGCATTTCTTTTGTTGAAAGTGTCTGGCTGCTTTCTTTTGTTTGGTCTTTGTAATCACTGGGTAATTTTAGGTTCCCTGGACTAGAACAAACCTATTTTTATTTTTATTTTTTTAGTGGAGTTACAGATTCCATCACCCAGAAGTGTGGTTAATGCTGTGTTTTAAGCTCATGAGTAATTTAGAAAATAAGGTAATGAAACATGTTTTGTTTCTAGCGTGGAACTAGCATGTGTTTCTTTCTGAACAAATGAAAGTCAAAACACAGAAGAGATATATTTAGTTACTGATGACATATTCTTAGAGGGAGCCCAAAAGGAAGAAAAAGGCATGTGTTCTCTGTAGATTTCTGAATGAGAAAGTGCCCAAAGTGTGTAAACTTGATGTTCTGAGAAGAATAATGGTTTTTATCTGCAATAGGTGTTACTGACAGAATTACCAAGAGAATTTGTAAAATGTAGCATAAAATAGTAAAGAGACTATAAGCTTTAAATTTTACAGACTTAAGTCCCAAATTTGGCATGGCTCATTCATACTTTGTGACATTGGGTAAATGACTAATGCATTCTGAGCCTCAGTTTTCGATTTTTGTAAAATGGACATCACAGCACCTAGTATCTACCATATTAGATAGTAACTATAAGTGAGAAATCTTAGAGAATTGGACAAAATTTTTTTTTTTTTTTAACTTTCTGGCAAGTCAGAAATACCAGCTCTGGAGAAATAATGGATTCCCAATGTTAGTAAGTGAAAGCATGGCCAGGAAGGGTAACAGAAGGACAGTCTCTAAGAAGTGTGATCTGAACACCCACACAGCAGCCTGTGCATACAGAGAAGTGAGGGAGTATCTCCAGCTGGAGGAGGACTGCTAGAACTCTATCTGGTAGAGGCTGAAGCCTGATACCTTTGGAGCTCAGGCAAGGAAGAGCTCCTGTTCCCGGTGGTGACTCAGTGATTCCATGCTCAGTATGAGGGCTCTGGGGGCTGAGAGGTAGAAGGGGTAGATTTTCCTGTCTCAACACCCTCCCTCACCCTCTGCCCCCATAGAGTGATGTTGTGAGCCATATAAAGTGGAATTATCCTCTCTTCTTAATGAAATAATTGGAATTCTTCGCACCAAGCACTCCTAATATAGGGTTTTACTGTGTTTTATAAGTATTTGTAGATAAGCACAGTATTTTCCATAGCAGCACTAGTCATAATAGCCAGGAGATGGAACCAAACCCAGATGTCCATTCATGGGTGAATGGATAAACAAAATGTGGTCTATACATGCAGAAGAATATTATTCATTCTTAAAAAGGTAGGAAATTCTGACACATGCTACAACATGGGTGGATCTTGAGGACATGATGCTAAGTGAAATAAGCCAGTCACAAAAAGACAAATACTGTATGATTCCACTTATATGATTCCAGTTATCTAGATTAGTCAAATTCCTAGAAACAGAAAGTAGAATGGTGGTTGCCAGGGCTGGTGAGTGGAGGGGGGTGGGGGCAGGAATGGAAGAGTTGTTTAATGGGTACAGAGTTTCAATTTTGCAAGATGAAAAAGTTCTGGAGATTGGTTTTGCAAAAATGGGAATATACTTAATATTAATGAATTTAAAAATGGTTAAGATGGCAAATTCTACACTATACACTTTTTTATCACAGTAAAAAAAAGAAAATACATGATATTTTAACAGATACTGTTTATAGAATAGAGGTGTATGTATGTGCTGTGTGTATGTATATATGTATACATATAAACAAAGATATATGCATGTCTATATATGTATGGCTCTAAAATACAAATACTTAAAATTACATTTAAATGTGTTTCATATTGTGCTATTTCAAACAGTATTTCTGCTAATATAAAAATGATACAGCCTTTTTGCAGGACAAGGTATATATTCATGTTGACTGAAATTTCACTTTTAAGAATTTATTATAAGGGAAAATAAGTATACACAAAGGGCTAACAAGGGTATTGTTTATAGCATTATATATAATAATAAAAAGTTGGAAGCAATTATAATTGTTTAATATTGGGAAATTGGTTAAATAGATTATTGCGGATCCATAATTGCATTGGAACAGACTGTTGCAGAAATATATCTTGACATTGAAAAATACCTTGACTCTGCTAATACTTGAAAAAATGTAGATTCCATGTAGAAATGACAGAACTCAAATTTCTTAACTCTGAGTATTGTTCCATTGTCACTATAACACAGGGTTTCTCTTGACTGTGAAAATAATCTCAATCTTTTTTTCAAAAGCTAGATTCAAATAATAGTGTATCTTATACAATTATTTCAGATGCTTTTGCTCCTCAAAATATTTGATGAGGAAAATCTTAATAGAGCATTTTTCTTTGTAACTGTCATAATTAAATTTAAGTTTTTAGAGTCTGATTTTTAAGAGTGTGTATTTCATGAAAGTTGTGTCTTGTTTCTTTCCTAATATTCATTTTATCAAGTTAACATTACAGTACTCACTAGTACAGAGAGAGTTATTAAACCATTCTAAGTTAGAATCTCTTAATAGCCATGCTTCATTTTTTTAAACAAAGTCTAGCACTTATTGAGTCATTAATAATCCCCAAATATGATGATAAAAAAATCCATCAGGAATTAGCATTGTTCTCTGTAAACTTTGATTTTAATTCCAAAATTTTGGAAGTCTAATGTTATCTTTTGTGGTGTGTGTTATAGTGTTTCATGTTTTTCCATGCTAACCCTGGTGAGACTTGCAGCCTGTCTTAGATAATAAAGTACTTCAGTTCATAAAATACCTCAAGCTATTTTGTATCATTTCTCCAGTGTCTAGGAATGCAAAATATTTAGTCTAGTTTGTTTTAGAGATCTTGTCTCTTGAGCTCCAAGTCAAGTCTTGGTTTAAGTGGCCTTGAGTAAGTTACTATATCTTGCTGAGCATCACTTTACTCATCTGAAGTAAAGGCAAAGATGATAGAAAGTAGGCACATACTTAATTTTTTTGATAGAATATTGTTCATTCCAGGTACATTTACTTTAGGCAAGTTTTACTATACATGCCCAGATGCAGAGTCCATTGTACCATCTCATACTCTGATAGCTTAAAGATACTGGTGCCTCACGTCCCTCATTTATGAAATGGGAGGAGTAATTGTACCTACTTCATAGAGTTACTCTGAGATGAAATGAGTTATTACATGTAGATTGCTTGGAATACTGCCTGGCACATGGGAACTCAATAAAGCACTAAGTTGCTGCTGCTGTCTTTGTTCAGAGTCTGTGATGGCATTTTGTAATTCCAAACTCAATGTTTCAGTAAATAAAAATCTACAAATTAGTAGATATTTTTTACTATGCAGCAAATCATGGTTTCAGGGAATTGCACTCTGCCTAGTGATCAGCTTGGATTCTGCTTTTCCAGGGGACTAATTTCCCATTGTAGTAGACTAAGATCATAGGAAGTGCAGGATTCCTAGTAATCAGGATTCTCTCCGACCCTGGTGTTGAGAATTTAGGCTATTTTCTCATGAATATTCTGATATCCATAAAATGTTTCTGAACCCATTTTCTCAGTCATCTGTGGTTATGGTGATTGCTGTCTGATCCTCTAGTGTATAATTTTTTTATTTTTTATTTTTATGTTAATCACCATACATTACATCATTAGTTTTTGATGAAGTGTTCCATGAGTCATTGTTTGTGCATAACACCCAGTACTCCACGCAGAATGTGCCCTCCTTAATACCCGTCACCAGGCTAACCCATCCCCCTACCCCCCCTCTAGTGTATAATTTTAAAAAGGCCAGCACATGGCCCACCTTCAAGGGATGAATGATTTTCTGTCCCATTACTGATGGACCTTTGCTGTCAATGCATAGGACACTTCATTATTCTTAGGTACATCTTGGGTTAAAAATGTATAGGACTGGAATGCTAGGGACTTGGTTTCAAGGGGAGGAATAATCAGGAACTGCAGGGCTTGGTGATAAACATGTAGAAATCAGCAAGTAGGGCTTTGGCTCTTGTTATGGATGGATCAGGAACTTAAACAATGCAACAAGATCAGACAGGATTAGTGTTAAATTCTGAAGAAGTCAGGTTTCCTATCTGCTAGTAGAACAAGCATGCATTTGTGAAATGCAAAGGATCTTTAAAAAATGGGGTGAATGTGAAAGTTATGAGGGCTACATCTTGTCACAATCTAAGTCTTGGAAGGGGAAATGGATAATGTCCTGGAAGCAGACTCTTGTTTGGTTTTGTTTTGTTTTTACAAAATTAATTGACACAGACACACACACGCACACGCACACGCACACGTACTTACTTACTTTAACTCATATATGACAGTTACTGAGATGGGTACCAAGGATGAGAAGGTGATTTCTCAGAGAGTTAGCTGTAATGCAGTGATAGGGTTATAGAATGATAATGTTGATACGTGAATATAGATAGATGAAGGGGCCCATAGCTGCTTGGCTTCCTTCGAGTGTAAGGAAACTAAGAACAAAATAAAAAATAAGGAAGACTTTGGGCTCCAGCAGGCTCTCAGATCTATAATCCTTTTGTTGTTATGTTCCTGCCTCAGTTCTCTGCACAGTGATACTGCCCTGGACGATTTTGTTTTTGTGTTCAGACATGGTGTTGCTTAAGGGAGAGAGTTAAATGAGTCTCCCCAGTTCCTTGGAATCCAATTCCTTGAAATCCAAGTACTTCCTAGATTTACTCAAGCTTTGTGCTTATACATATATAGAATAAATGTACAACAATGGGATAATGAAGCCAAGGAATATGCATATTTAAATTTTGTTGAGCTTTCTTTTGCATTTTTTAGTATTTTTTATAGTACCTATTATGATACAACTAAATAAACATTGGTTATTTCATTCTTTTCTTGTGGAGAGGGGAATGCCTGTTCTCCATTCCTGTGATGGAGATTCCGTTAGTGTAGCACTTATGCCTTCCTGCACCTTTTCAGGGGAGTAGAAGTGATTTAATCTGATTGGTGAGTTTGAAATGAGAAAGTGGGCATATACGGCCCACTACTTCTTCCTCTGTCTCTCATGAACTGCCTATAGCTTAGCCTGTTGCACCATGCTGTAAGTTTTATGGGGACACAGTGCCCTATCTCCAGGGTAACATACTTCCTGTGACTGGGTCAGCAAGTCTGTTTAATTATGGGGCTCTGTATTTGGACAAGACCTCCTTCTCTGTAGTAAGTAATGTTCTCCTATTTAGGTTTTATTGGTAATAAAGATGACATTTTGGTCTTTTATTTGCTTTCTTCTCCTATCTTATCCATCACTCTAAATTATTTCTCTTAAAACTTACCTCTTTTATTCATTTTATCTTATTTCTCAATTGGCTCAGAGTTTGGGCAGGGAAACAGGGCTTTCGATTTGTTGGATCTCCTTAGGACATAAATATCTTGTATTTCTTTATTTCTACTTCCTTGTGTTTCTGAGTTTAATTACATGCCATTTATTATTTGCATAGAGAAACCAGGGTTAATTCAAGTAAAATGTTAGGAACCACTACCAAGTAAAGAACAGTCAGCAATAAAGACAGGCATTTTCATCGCGGCATAGAGATGAGCAATATTCATTCTTAATTTCTAGTAAATTAATTTGTAAGGCATAATGAGCTTTGCTAGGGTGCCCAAACAGTATTGGTATACGTACTCTACTACTATGATTATTAAAATTTTCAAATCAACCTGTCACGGTGTCTTTCTCCTCAAAACTCACTTTCTCCTTGGGATGTTGAAGACCTTCAAGTCTTGATTTGACTGTGGATTGTAAGTACACGATTTGTTTTGTAATGCTATACCCAATAAAATCCCTACATGTGATAAGGGAGGTTTGGTGGGCAAGAATTTTTTTTAAGATTTAAAGAATAAAAATGAGTAATTTAGGTATAGTATCTATTTAAAAATTTTTGTTAGTATAGAGCTTAGGTCCAGAGTCATCTTGTTTTTACTAAGAACATTTTTCAAAATATGGAACCCCTCTGAAATTTTTAAGAAATTTAAATGAACTTTATTTTAAAGATTTTATTTATTTATTTGAGAGAGGGAAAGCACAGAGGGGAGAGTGAGAGGGTGAAGCAGACTCCCCGCCGAGCAGGGAGCCCGATGTGAGGCTCGATCCCAGGACCCTGGGATCGTGACCTGAGCCAAAGGCAGATGCTTAACTGACTGAGCCACCCAGGCGCCCCTCAATGAACTTTTTTAAAGTTTTTAATTTGTGGGAAAGTTGCTGAAGTGTATAAATAGTTCCTGAATACCTTGTGCCCAGTTTTCTCTGTTGTTAACATCTTATGTTAGTATATACATTTGTCACAACTAATTGACAGTGGTCATGATACCTTTAATTAAACTCCATATTTGATAGTATAAATAGTTCCTGAATACCTTGTGCCCAGTTTTCTCTGTTGTTAACATCTTATGTTAGTATATACATTTGTCACAACTAATTGACAGTGGTCATGATACCTTTAATTAAACTCCATATTTGATAGTATAAATAGTTCCTGAATACCTTGTGCCCAGTTTTCTCTGTTGTTAACATCTTATGTTAGTATATACATTTGTCACAACTAATTGACAGTGGTCATAATACCTTTAATTAAACTCCATATTTGACTTGGATTTCATTAATTTCTCCTTAATATCCTTTTTCTATTCCAGGATCCCATCCAGGATAACACATTACATTTAGTTGTCCTGTTTCTTTAGTTTCCTCTGGTCTTTATGTGTTTTTGATGACCTTGACAGTTTGAGGAGTACTGTTTGGGTATTTTGCAGAATGTCCTTCAATTTGGGTTTGTCTGATGTCTTTCTCATGGTCAGATTGGAATTACAGGTTTTTGTAAGAAGGACCACAGAAGTGAAGTGCCATTCTTAACCCATGAAATCAAGGGCACACACTTTCAACATAACTTACTGTGGTGTTAACCTTGATTGCCTGAGGTTGTGTTTGCCAGGTTTCTTCCATCCCTCATCTTCCCATACTCTGTTCTTTGGAAGCAAATTACTAAGTGCAGCCCATACTCAAGGGATCAGGAGTTAAGCTTCATATCCTTGAGAGGGGAGTATCTACATCAATTGTTTGGGGTTCTATGAGGGAAATTTGTCTCTTCTTCCTCATTTATCTTTTATTCCTTCAGTCATTTATATCAGTATGGACTTGTGGATATTTATTTTATACTTTGGATTATAATCCGATATTATGTTATTTGTTTTGTTGCTCAAATCATTCCAGCATTGGCCATTAGGAGCTCTTTCAGACTGGTTCCTGTGTGTCTTTGACATGCTACCTGTTGCTTTGTTTTTTGAGCATTTCCTTACTTTTCTGACATACAAGATGTTCCAGGCTCATTTTGTATGTTCCTTGCCCTAGCCTTAGAATCAGCCATTTCTCCAAGAAGCCTTGTTTCCTTTGATTAGAGACTGATATTAGAAGCCAAGATCTGAGTACTGGTCCTTTGAAATATTTTATCATCTATTTTTTTAAAAGATTTATTTATTTATTTTAGAGAGAGGAAGGGGGAGGGGCAGAGGAAGAAGGAGAGAGAGTCTCAAGCAGACTCTGCACTGAGTGTGGGGCCTGACACAGGGTTCAATCTCATGACCCCAGGATCATGACCTGAGCCAAAACCAAGAGTCAGACGCTTAACTGACTGCACCACCCAGGCGCCCCATTGTCATCTGTTTTTAACAGTAATGCTGCTATTTTGGAATCATATCTTATAAAACTTTATGCCTGTCTTCACTTAATAAGTGAAATACTGATTGGCATCCATTCTATGCATAATTATGATGGCTACACTTCTGCTTAGAGGTGAGACATTTAAGGTTAAGTAAACAAAGCAGCTTCAAATTATGTTGGTTGTGAATTATGTTGGCAGTGAATGCAGTTATGCACGGTTGACAGTGACTACCAGAGCCATTTAGAGGATCCCTGTTGGCTGAAGAGGGTCGAGAGAGGTTCTTTACTTTGGTGAACCACTTATTCTTCCTAGTCCAGCTCAGATGTAAGCTACTCCCTGTAGTTCTTTCTCTCCTTTGTGGAACAGCTCAGTTACCATTGCCTCTTCTTTCACTCATTGCTTATCACACTGTACTATGGAAACTGTTTGCATCTTGCTTTCCCATGAATCTGTAAGCTCCTTGAAGTCAGGGATTATATCTCACCTTTGTATGATCTTGAGCACAGAGTACAGTAAATGATGGCTTCTTGTTGTTACAGTTTTTGAGTGAACTGAATTCAATGTATCATAGATAGAGTATTACAGAATAGTTAGTGAACAATATAAATGTTTGGAAAGCTAAATAAATGTATCAAGTTTAAGTAAATATTCTCAATCATAGTAAAAGAGTCACTGAACTGATACATGACTAACAAGTAAATGGACATCTTGAGAGTTCCTTGTTTCAGGACTTTAGAGGATGGTGTAGTGATAAGTGCAGCTTCACCAGAGGAAGTGATATTTGGCTTGGTTTTATGATGTGGGTAAAGTGTGGATGGCGCAATTGACTGGAGTATCATGAGTGGGAAGTACAAGGCTTTTCCTGAGGGTGTTGGATAGGCTAGTCTGTTGTAATATATGTTTCAATAGAGCCAGAAGGTTGGAAAGGTAAGTGGCAGTCTTAGAAGAGGTATGTGAATGCCAGGTTAAATAGTTTGGTCTCAGTTAAATAGGTCATGTGTATCCACTGGAGGTTTTGAGCAGGGGAATCAAGATCAAAGAGAAATTCTAGAAAGGTAAATCTAGAGTAGAGGTTGGAAATTGGTGGTTCACAGGCTGAATCCCGATTATAGGTATGGTTTTTCCTCACGTACTATAGTAAAATTTTTAAATTGGTATTTCAGAATTGGGAAAATTCACTTAAAAATCCAGAGTTCAGGCCCCTCTTTAAAAGAGGCCATTTTGTAACACTGGGCCCACATCCTCAAATGGCAACAGTTGGCAGGAGCTGAGTGGAAGACTGACCCCTTAAGAAGGCTCACACATCCTAACATTCAACAGTATTTCCCACATCCCTATTACCTTATCCTTGGTCCATTCTAACTATATCATTGACACTGTCTGAATATCTCCTGTATATATTCAAATGGGGGATCCCTGACTCAGAGTTGTATAAACTGTAGGCTTTCGTGTATAGATGTATAGGCTTTCATGGTATTTGTAATAGTAAGATACAAGGGATCCACATCTGGGTGGTTGTAGAGGAAATGAAAAATGTATATGTGTGGGGGTTGATTTTATAAAAGACAGGGTGAAAGAAGAATAAATAAATCCGGTGACCCATCACATATAAGAGCTAGGAGGCTCAAAAAATAAAAGAATACTATAGTAGTTTCTATTGCTCTATAGCAGATTACCCCAAAACCTAGTAGTTTAAAACAACAAATGTTACTATCATACAGTTCCTGAGGGTCAGGAATCTAGGAATGGCTTTGCCAGGTGTTTCTCGCCCAGGGTCTCCCATTAGGTGGCAGACAAGCTGTTACAGTCATCTCAGGGCTTCGGGGGGGTGGGGGGCAGAGAGTATCTGCTTCCAGGCTCTCTCACGCACTTTTTGGCTTCAGTTCTTTGCTTGCTGTTGGCCAGACTCCACAACATGCTCACAACCTGGCAGCTTGTTTTCCTCAGAGCCAGAGACCCAAGAGCAAGGGGGAGAGAGTGGGCACCCAAGAGGAAGACTCCTTTGTTTATGACCAATCTTGGAAGTGACATATCATTTCTGCCATATGCAGTTGCTCACACAGAAGACCCTGTGCGAGACGAGATACATAAGGGTGTGAATAACAGAAGGTGTGGATTATTGGGGGGCATCCTGGAGGCTGGTTACCACAGTGACTCTGAGAGACCTAACTATTTGTGGGCCAGCCTTTCTGAGGGACCTAGTTCATACATGAAATGTTATTTTAGGGTGGTCCATAATTCTAATTGTTCTGTTCTAATTGGCCCTGACTCTCATTGTTTACTTTGGATACACTTATAAAATTAGAGTAAATATAAGTAAGATTGTTAAAGATCATATAGTTAATTCCCTTAATTTTACAGATTTTTTAAGAATTGAGATGCTGAAAGGTAATGACTTGATTAGAGTCACATGGCTAATCAGTTGCAGTTCAAGGAATAGATCGAAGATACTTGATTCATAGTGGAGTGCTGTTTCTGCCGCCCAGTCTCCTGCCCTGTGCTCTTCTAGTTCAGAGAGTATCATTGCAGTTTAAGAAACTTATTTTCCTTGTTCAGCTAATAAATAACTTACATATTTTTAATTCTTTCTATCACATGAAATAATTCAGATGTTCTATTGAAAATTTGCTCTGTATATTTTTAAAAAGATTTATTTATTTAGAGAGAGAGCACAGAGGGAGGGGCAAGGGGAGAGGGAGAATCTTCAGCAGACTCTCTGCTGAGTGTGGAGCCTGACATGGCCCCTTGATCTCATGATCCTGAGATTATGACCTCAGCTGAAGTCAAGAGTTGGGGGCTTAACTGACTGAGCCACCCAGGTGCCCCTGCTTCGTATTTTTTATTGCATAACTTTGACATTTGTTTTTACCAAATGATAAAGTGCTTATATAACAGAAATTCTCTTTAAAATTGTATCTACTTTAAAAATTGAGATTTTGATAGATTAGCTTTCTTTGTGTTACTCAGTCTTAATGTTTAAAACAGACTGGACGCCACAAGGTCGGGTGTAACTCTTCACTATTTCCATTGTGGTTTCTCTTTCAGAGTGAATTTTGTTAGTAACACTATGGATCTTTTCTTTTCTCACCTGCAGTATTAACACTTTGCAGAGAAGTCACTGTCCCAGTGTCTCACAAGCCATATGCAAGTCTAGCAATCTTGCAGTGGGGTTTTTCTCCAGATTAGAAGTTTTTAAACTGAGGTTAAAAGTTAGGTACTCCCTACCTTTGTAGGTAAAATTTTGCCTTCATGTACACGTACTGTATGCATTTGGAAGAAATTCCACAAGTATTATCAGGTTTTCTTAAAGGGAACTATGACCTAAATTATTAATGACTCCTATTTACTTGTTGTAGTTGTGTCCTGTAAGTGTGATTGGTATGTGCAGTTTGTGTTCATGGCAAACAGTATACAGATATTTCTAATTTTTTGGATAGGAAAATGGAATCTTAGCATTTTGCCCATAAATACCCCAAACCAAAACATATACCTTCCTGTTTTGACCCAGGTTTTTGTACTTATTTTGTGATTATTTGTACATTGAGAATTGTTAGAAGTAATAATTTTTATTGTTTAATGGTTTATAAACATTTTAATACTCTAGATTCAATACAGAAAATTATAGTGTTTCCTTAAATGACACCACATTCTTTGACTATTACATTACAGACAGAGCCAGAATGTCAGTTGGACAACTGCTCTTTGCAGACAATTTTAGTTACATACCAGTGTGAGGATTAGCATTAACCTAAATTGGGCGCCCTGTGTAAAAGAATTTATGAACTTCTAAAGTAATACCCAGTTTTCTTAGGTAATGTTTATAATTCTTCTTTTCCCTTTTGAAGAGATTCTATTATCCAACAGGAATGTAGTTAAGATATCTCCTGATAATCTGTATGGTCAGAGTTATTTTAAATGATAAGCTATTTTGGGATGTGGTAGCTCTAAGACCTGTGTATAAATTGTCCAGAAGAGATACTTTTATAAATAGAGCTTTCCCTTTCTCCAACTCCTACCTTACGCCTCGATAATTTAGTTTCCTGGCTGGTATTTGTTTACATTTTTAAAGGCAGCAGGTTTTACTGTGAGTCACATGGTAAGGGTGTAGCAAAAACAAGTCTGGGGAAGACTCTAGTTCATCTTTTGAAACCCTTATTACCTTGCAGGACTCAAAGTGAGCATGGCAGAGTTATGTTCAATCAGCAGTGGACCTGATCCCCCACCTCTGGGAAGATGTATAGAGTGAAATAGGAATCTCACTCTGGGTTTTAATCTATAAACAGGGTTTGCAATTAGGGAGCAATTGTGATCTTTTCGTAAGTTAGGCAGATTTCCAACTGAATCACTGAGTTATGTTATTGAATCACTACATTTGACAGCCTGAAGATAACGTACAGTACAAAAATTATATCAGACTTTATGGTGTAATGCCAAGACCATGAGGCCTTGAAGTCAGACAGTCAGGTTTTGAAATCCTGGCTATGGCATTTTTAAATTGGGACCTTTCATTATTTAACTTCTCTGAACCTCAGTTTATTTATCAAATTTATAGCTGCCTGGTTACTCTTGCATTTCTAGCCTTCTTTATCTGTTTATGTGGAATCTAATATGAGGGCAGATATTGATGAAATGATATCTGTAAAATTATAATTGGAGTAGGTGCTACGAAGGGCAGATTTGTGGGGCAATGAGAGAATATAATGGAATTTGATGGAGGGAAGTAAGCAAAGGAATATTGAAGAGTAGCCCTAGCTTAAATTTTTGGTATAGTTGTATTGCTTACTTATGGTTTTTGATATTTTATTTCTACTCGTACTGTCCTTTTTCCATGTGTCATCTTAACTCTATTTTGGAAGTGGTCAGGAATATGTATAATAAAGCAATGACAGTAAGGAATTTGAGGATAAGAAAAAATTTTTTATTAATAGACATTTAGAACAGTTTTAAGTTTACAAAATATTGGGCATAAAATACAAAGAGTTCCCATATACCCCTTCTCTCTTAGTTTCTCTTCTTGTTAAATTAACATTTTGCTTTAGTGTGGTACATTGATTATAATTGATGAACCAACACTGATACATTATTATTAACTAAAATCCATAGTTAAACTGTAGGGTTGTACAGTTGTACATGAGGTGTACAGTTATTTGGTTTTTGACAAATGCATAATGTTTAATAAGTACCTTTACAGTACCATACTGATGAATTTCACTGCCCTAAAAATACTCTGATCCACTTGGTTATCCCTCTCTTCCTCCCTTCCCTGTGCCCCCTGGAAACTACTGATCTTTTCTGTCACTGCAGTTTTGCCTTTTCCAAAGTGTCTAATACTTGGACTCATACAGTATATAGCCTTTTCAGACTATCTTCTTTTGCTTAGCAGTATGCTATTAAGGTTCCGTATCCTTTTGTGGCTTAATGCTCATAATTTGTTTTTCTTTATTTTTTGTTAACATTTAAAAAATTAAAAAGTAAACTTATACCCTCTTAACCCATTTTTAATTATTGCTGACTATTCCATTGTATGAATGTACATCTATTAAAGGACATCTTAGTTGCTTCCAGTTTTTGTCAGTTATGAATAAAAGCTGCCATAAACATCTATTTGCAGATTGTTGTGTGGACATAAGTTTTCAGTTCATTTGAGTAAATATCTATGAGGGCGTTAATGGATTGGATGGTAAGACAGTGTTTAGCTTTGTAAGAAACTGCTGAACTGACTTCCAGAGTGGCTGTACTATTTTGCACTCCTGTCAGTGATGAATGAAAGTTTCTCTTGCTCCACATCCTTGTCAGCATTTGATGTTGTCAACTGGTTTGGATTTTAGCCATTTAGGCATCGTTGTTGTTTTCAGGGTGCCTTTCCCTAATGACATATAATGTGGAACATCTTTTCATTTGCTTAGTTTCCATTTGTTTATCTTCTTTGATGAGGTGTCTGTTCAGGTCTTTCACCCACTTTTCCATTAGGTTGTTTTCTTATTGTTGAGTTTTAAGTGTTCTTTGTATAGTTTGGATAGTAGTCCTTTTTCAGATCTGTGTTCTGCAAGTATTTTCTCTTGATCTCTGGATTGTGTTTTCATTTCCTGAGCAGTGTCTGTTGCAGAGCAGAAGTTTTTAATTTTAATGAAGTCCAATTTATCACTTCTCTTTGAGGGTTGTGTTATTGCTGTTGTATTTAAAAAGTCATCAAATACAAGGTCACCTAGATATTTTTCTGTGTTATCTTGTAGAAATTTTATAGTTGTATATTTTGCATTTCCGTCCATGATCCATTTTGAGTTAGTTTCTGTGAAAGGTCTGTGCCTAGATTCATTTTGTTTTACATGTGAATGTCCAGTTGTTCCAGCACCATTTGTTGAAAAGATTATCCTTTCTCTGTTGAATTGCCTTTGCTTCTTTGTCAAAGATCATTTGGCTATATTTGTGTTGTTCTATTTCTGGGCTCTCTATTCTTTTCCATTGATCTCTTTGTCTGTTCTTTTGCCAGTACCACACTGTCTTGATTACTGTAGCTTTGTAGTAAATCTCGAAGTTGAGTGATGTCAGTCCTCTGACTTGGCTATTCTTCAGTGTTGTGCTGGCTATTCTGGATGGGATTAATTTTTTATACCTCAGGAATAAGCACTTGGTGAATACTCTGTCTTGGGAATCTTTTTTCCCCCAGTATAAAAGCTATAGGGACCTTTTAAAACATAAGTCAGATCTGTTGTTCTTCTTCCAGAATCCCTCTCAGGGGGCTTCTCATTTCAGTAGGAGTCATATTGAAGGTCCCTGAAATGACTTTCACGGTTCTTCAGGACCCAACTCTTCTGTTACCTCTCTGACCTCATCTCTTAATGCTCTTCCCCCTCAATCTCTTCCTTCTAGACACAGTAGCCTCCTTGATCTTACTTGAATGCACCAGGCACACCCCAGCATAGGACCTTAGCAGTGGCTATTGCCTCTGCCTTGAATGTCATTCTCCCAGATATCTGCCTGGCTGACTCTTTCCCTTTCAAGGTTTATGTAAGTGTCATCTTCCCAGTGAGGACTCTCGGGTCATTTTTTGAACTTGAACTTGCTCTCCTCTTCCCTCTGACCCTGTACACTCTTAATCTCTCTTGACCTGCTCTACTTGGTTCATAGCCATCATCACTTTTACCATCTGAGATATACTCACTTACTTGTTATGTTTATTGGCATTGCTCATTGTCTTTCTTTTTCTGCTGGAATTTAGTTCCAAATGACAGGGCTCTTTGTGTCTCCAGCTCATAACATATAGCAGGTTTTTAGTAAATATTTTCAACAATGAATGAATGAAAGTATGATTTGGTGATAGGGCATTAGTTGTGTGAAAGGATGCTAGGTGCCCATCTGTTTGATCTTACCTGATCCTTAAACGTGGAAACTTATAAGATGAAGTCAAAATTCAAACCAAACCAAGATAGTGTTTGAGAAAATTTATTGATTCCTGACAAGGGGCAGCTGCTTGTGGTGGTACTCAGAGGTTTTGCTTACTGTGATACTTATGAGTTGCTTAAGGGCATCAGCCAAGTCAAAATAGAAGAAAAACCACTGACTCTAGATTTCTAAAACACAAACAGTCCACTTTTGTTTCTTGACTAAGAGAATTGGGATTTCCCTGTATAATCTGGACTGTTAAAGGTACTACAAGAGTTGTGGGGAAAGGCCTTCTGTGTCTGAGATGAGAGACTGCAAGCTTTGAAAAGCTGGCAATGTTGTCTTCCTAAGCAGTGCGACAGTCAAGATTTCAAAGCCAGATAGATCTCTTTTACCCACCTTGGTATCCCAGTACCCGGCCTGGTTGGTACCTGGCATGTAGTAGGTGCTCAATAAACGTTTGTTGAAAGGATGATTGTAAGAGACATTGTCAGTGAACGAGTGACACTTGTGATGTGAACATGTCATGAATCATGGGGATAATGATAGCCATGCACTTTTAGAAGAAAATGCTTTTCCTACTTTATCATACAAATTGTATTAAGTTGTTTTTGACTTAAAATTCAGGCAGGTAAGTTTTAACAAGATGTGCAGCCATAATTCGGTTAGTGTATCTTAGGGAATTGAGATTCAACTGTCATAGTTAGCAAAGATGGATTGGGGTTTTGATCCCATGAAATTGTAGTGTAAGAATGCTAAGTTGTGCATGTGCATAGTTGAGTAGGACAAATAGTTTCACTCAGTTCATGTAAACACAGTGAACCCCAAATCAGACTTGCCAAGTCTTGAGAGGAAGTGTTATTCAGGTGTTTTTAGAATGTTTAGAGTGTAAGTGGTTTTTGAAGGAACCAATGGCTTTTTTTTTCTTGCTTAGAAAGGTTGAAGAGGAGGCTGTCGTGGTTCCATTCCTGGAAAGTTTACTGCTAGTAGTTGGCAAGGACCAAGAATTGAAGTCTCGCTCAAATCCTTAGAGGCTTCTCCCAGACACTAGTAATTCTTTTTTTTTTTGAAAGATTTTATTTATTTATTTGAGAGAGAGAGAGTACATGAGCATGAGCCAGGGCAGGGGCAGAGGGAAAAGGAGAAAAAGACTCTCCGCTGAGTTTGGACCCTGGGATCATGACCTGGGCCGAAGGCAGACGCTTAACTGACTGAGCCACCCAGGCGCCCCAACAGTAGTAATTCTTTAACGTGGGTCTGCCTGGCGGGCCTCAAGCTCTCTGTCAGATGTTGTAATTCATACTTCTCCACCATCCCCACATTCCCACTCTCTGAGCAGATGGGTTTCTGCTGCCTCTCATTACCTCTGCCTCAAGACTCAAACCTGAGATGGTCTTGCCTATCTTGACTTATGCATGTACCTTTACTCTGTAACCTTCCCCTTTATGATGTCCTGGCACGCATATGTTTCCTATGTTATTCCTACCAAATGGTTGGTCAGAATTCGTTCCTTTTGTTGGTAGTTCTAGTTCCTACCTAACGTGTTCCTGCAGCGACTTCTTACCACAATTCTATAAATAATCTACCGTAATTCTTACAAAATTCATAACTTGAAGATAATACAAGTTCTAAATTATTGATTTCCATGTCCAGCCTATGGTGAAACTAAAAATATTTTAAAACACAAAGTTAGGGGGAAATGACATCTAGTAAAATAGTAAAGGAGGTAGAAGCTTTGCTTTTAAAAATCTCATTGAAAATGGGTATTTCTTGTGGTGACCTTCACTAGCATGATGAGCATTTGTATAAGACAATAAAATAGTAGAATGTACAGGTCACAGAGTCTTAGAGGTCAGACTGTAGTCCAGTAATCTTATAGGTGATGAAACTGGTCCCAGTGAATAAGCTGTCCATGCTCATAGAGCCAGCTAATGGCAGGCAATCATGGGCAGATTTGCTGGGTCCTTTGACGACCTCCTTTTTCACACCCTTCCTAACTTCTTCCTTTCCTAAGTTTCTTTTTTCTTTACATAAATATTTAAATTTCCTTTCTCTTCTAGGCAGTGTGCTCGTTGCTGGGAATACAGAGATAAATGAAACAAGGTCATTGTTCCCATATAGTACCATGAGTAGTGAGTAGCTGGACTTGTAAACAGGGACCTGACCTTGCAGCTTGGTGGGGGGGGGGGGTCTCAGGCCGCTAGTGCAGATGGAACATCTAAGGCCAACCAGCATGTGAATGGGACACTAGAAGTTAAGAATATTGACACTGACCAAAGGAGGTTGAAGAAAAGGCTGCCAGCCAAACAGAACAGCAAATGTTGTTTGCTGTTAAAGTGGTTTGACCAAAAATAGTCTTGGAAACTGTGCTTGTTGCTTTGCTGGTTGGTGACTTACATTTTTCAGTTTAGCCACTGGAGAGCGCAGGAAAACTGGGCAGCGATGTTCACAGAGGCTCCTGCCCAGGTAGGAGTGGACCAACCACACAGGTCTCTTTCTCAAAGCATCTAGGACCGTGTGTGTGGCATGTGCACACACATGCACACATGCTGGCAAAAGGTTTTGTTTATTAGGAGGGGAACGCAGGAACGGGTAGTTAGATTTTGGCTGGAGACTTATTCAACTGTAACTGTTGTTAGGTTCGATTATTATTAACCTATATATTTGTGGTGTTCAGCTATATAAGAAGGGAGCTTCCATGTTAGATAACAAAAGTATTTCCAAACCTTCAGTTAACTGTATACTTAATCTGAGTACATATTCTTGAAGGTAAAAAAATATAGGTGATGAAGCATTGGAGTTCCTTGTTAGATTGGACCAGTATTTCTGGAGATCAATGGTAGTTTACAAGATGAACCCTTTGCTTTCTCTCTCTCCCTCCCTCTCTTTCTTTCTTTCTTTTCTTTCTTAATTAATTAATCATAGAGAAAAGCTAGGACATGTTGACTTGATTCAGGCAGAGAGAAGAAGCACTTTCACATATTAGGCAAATGATCAGAAAGATGAGGCATGAATTAATGCTTATGTGAGTATGCCTGGCATATGTAAGGAGAAAATTAGAACATAATGGCCATAGATGCCAAATCCCTAAGGATATACAAGGGGGAACTACTTTCTCTAAAGGTGTTATTTTCATTAATTTGTTTTAACCATGATACAGTGCACAGGGGGTGTTAAATGTTTTTTTTTAAGATTTTTTTAATTTATTTAACAGAGAGAGTGAGAGAGCAGAAGCAGGGGGAGAGGCAGAGGGAGAGGGAGAAGCAGATTCCCCGCTGAGAGGGAGCCCAGTGAGGGGCTCAATTCCAGAACTCTGGGATCATGACCTAAGCCGAAGGCAGATGCTTAACCATCTGAGCCACCCGGGCGCCCCAAAATAAGTGCATTTTGAATGAATACAATAAACTAATCAAGAAAAAGAAATCAACTTTTTTTTTTTTGGTTTGACCTAAAAATATGTAAGAGTTTTTAAAAAAAAAGACATAAGAGAAAATCGTTGTGCAACTGTTTTACAGTGTTTTAAGAAATTTTTTTTATTTTAAAAATATTTAATTTTAGAGAGAGAGAGAGCATGAGTGCATGTGAGCACATGCTGGGGGAGGGGCGGGGGGGTGAGAGAGAGAGAGAGAGAGAGAGAATCTCAAGCAGACTCCACACTGAGCACAGAGCCTGAGGTGGGGCTGGATCTCACGACCTGAACCAAAACCAAGAGTCAGAGGCTTAACTAACTGCACCACCCAGACACCCCTTTTTACAGTGGTTTTTTAAAAATTATTTTATCTTAGTTTTTGAGAGAGAGAGAGTGAGCACATGCACACACATGCATGAGTGGTAGTGGAGGAGGGATAGATGGAAAGAGAGAGAATTTTAACCAGCTCCACACCCAGTGAAGAGCCAATGCAGGGCTGGATCTCACAACCCTGACCATGACCGGAGCCGAAATCAGGAGTCAGATGCTTAACTGACTGAACACCCAGGCACCCCTCTATTACAGTGCTTTGTTAAACAGACATTTATTGCATGACCATTATTATAATTATTATTCCTATTACTATTATTATTGCTTGTCTCTTAAATGAAACTGTGAATGACACTGAAGGAAGGGGAACAGAGGAGTTAAGGCAGGATTCCTGTCTTTAAAGAAGTATAATCAGGAGAGGGAGATGGAAAGGATACGGTGTGAACGCTGAGTGGAGATAAGCGTATTCAAGGTTTGCAGGTAGCAGCTCTGGTGCTGGAGTCTGGAGGAGCAGGTTTTAAAGTCCGCTCTGCTGGGGCAGGAGAAGGTAGGCAGGCCACACAACATGTTTCCAAAGCCCTGTTTTACTTTCAGGTTATGCGAGTCTGTTTTAAAATTTCTACACTATAGACATCAGGGTGACATTTGGCCATGAATAGGCAGAATACTAACTGCCTTACTTAACTTACTTAACAGAGATTACTTTTGTGGTTTTGGATGCTCAGCTATAAGGTGCATTAAATAAATAATAGCTCAGGAGTACTGAAAGCAAAAGCTATGTTCATGTTCATAAGTCAAGATTCTGTATATAATTACTGGGTAAAAGGTGATTTTGGTGGAAGATCTGATTTCTTGATTTGATGTGTCATTGAGTGAAAACCTGATTAATCCTTTTCTGAGTTGTCAGAAAGAAGTTTAAGCACAGTTGTAAGAGCTCAAGCTTATTTTTTTTTTTTATAAGTTTTAACCTGGGGTTAACATGTGAAGACCCCAACTCAGATGTATATGAGTCTTTAAGGGTGAAGCCTAGGCATCTGTATCTTTTAAAAATTGCACAAATGGTTTTTTTCCAGCTTTATTGTGATAAAATTGGCATATAACGTTGTGTAAGTTAAAGCAGGATAGCATGTTGCTTTTATATACTTATATATTGCATGGTTAAAGGCATTTGGTGCCAGGGTGATTATGAATACAAGAAAGTATTATATTTGCCCTAGACTCCTGCCTTTAAGGCTACCATGAGATTTAATTCCCTAGATTGCAATACCTACTTCCAAGGCATCTTCTGATCAATATCTGACAGCTACATGTTCAGTTGGAATTCCCATTTAGTAATTGTCCAGGGAGAAGCTGTTGAAAGTTTGTTGGCATTAAGGTCAACTACTTCATCTCCCCCTGCCTCCAAGAAAGATTGGAATTTATGGAAATGTAATATTTCTTTTTTTTAGATTTTATTTGTTTGTTTGTTTAGAGAGTGAGCAAGTGAGGGGAGGGAGAGAGAGAATCCCAGTGTGGAGCCCAATGTGGGGCTTGATCCCATGACCCTGAGATCATGACCTGAGCCAAAATCAAGAGTTGGCCGTTCAACTGACTGAGCCACCCAGGCGCTCCCAGAGTATTTCTTTTAAAAAATTTTTGCTCCTCTGTTACATCATTTTAGGCAGGAAAAGTGTGTTGCTAATGTTAGAGGAAAGATCTTAAAATTTGGAGAATGTGAATGAAAGAGTATATGGGAATTCTTTGTATTATTTTTGTAACTTTTTCGTAAGTCTAAAATTTTTTCAAAACGAGTTTAAAATAATTGCAAATATATCTATAAGTAGGTTTGTAATATATAATGGTTGTATATCTTCATCAATTATAATGGGTTTTACTTGAATTTAGGGAATGTTACTGTCCTTGTGTTTTATTTTTTTAATTTTTAAAAATTATTTATTTATTTATTATTTATGTATTTATGTATTTATGTTTTTATGTATTTATTTATTTCAAGCATGAATGGGGGTAGGGGTAGAGGGAGAGGGAGAGAGAGACTCTCAAGCAGACTCTGAGCTGAGTGTGGAGCCTGATATGGGGCTCAATCCCATGACCAGAGATCCTGACCTGAGCCAAAATCAAGAGTCATACACTCAACCCACTGAGCCACCCAGGCACCCTTATCATGTTTTAAAAATAAGAGTCTGTTACTTTTTCTATATAAGAAATTAGGACAGAGTTGGCTTTCCTGTATGTACTGAACTCATCAATAAGTCCTTTTTCTGCAGTCTTATTTGCAAGTGTCATCTTTCTATAGTCAAAAATCTCATTTTAACCATGATTATTCTGTATCTTAATTTCTGTAAGAAACATGTTTGTAGGGAATTAACTATCCCCTAGTTCTTTTTTTAAATTGAGATATAATTCACATACCATAAAATTCACCCATTTAAAGTGGTTTTTAGAATATTCACAGAAGGGGCGCCTAGGTGGCTCAGTTGGTTAAGCGTCTGCCTTCACCTCAGTTCATGATCTCAGGGTCCTGGGATCGAGCCCCACATCAGGCTCCCTCCTCGGCGGGAAGCCTGCTTCTCTCTTTCCCACTCCCCCTGCTTGTGTTCCCTCTCTCACTGTCTCTCTCTGTCAAATAAATAAATAAAATCTTTAAAAAAATAGAATATTCACAGAATTGTGCAACCATTACCATAATCAAATTTAGAGTATTTTTATCACCCTGAAAAGAAACCCTGTACCCCTTAGCAGTCACTCCCTATTGTCCCCATCTGCCCTAGCCTTAGGCAATCCGTAATATACTTTCTGTCCTTATAGATTTGCCTTTTCTGGACATTTCAAATAAATGGAATCCTATAATATGTGATCTTGTGTAACTGGCTCTGTCTTTATTCTTCTACCTTTGTTTTCTATAGAAAAGGCAGCAGATTGGTTCTCAAGACTCAGCTATTATCACTGTGGCTTCTTATAAGGGTTGGTCCTTCAGTGAAAGACTATTGATGTGATGGAAAGACCAGGGATCCAGGAAGGGCCTGATAGACGGATAACATCTGATGTGTTGCTCCCTGTTTGTAGGAGAACCATCTTGTGATTTCATTAGTCATCTTGGATCATTATAATTGATTCTTTTTGTTCCTTAAAAAGGTAGTTGTAGTTTGTATTATACTGGCATTTATTTACCTAGTAGATAAGTAATCTATATTTGGATTAATCTATATTTGAATTCTATTTCTGCTAGCTATGCTTGCATTCAGAGTATCTATGTGGTGCATTTTCATTTAAAGTTTTTATGTTTAAAGTTTCTGAATTACTATTCATTTGTTTTTCTGTTAGAATAAAGTTCCTTTTGAACCCATTCTATCACAACTGAAAGGAATATTCAAGGCTATAGTCTTTAGTCATTTTCCACTTCCTTCTAGATACCGAGCCAGAAGGTTGGCTGGGGCTAGTGTGACCTCTCTTGCAGTGGCTTCTGGCTTCCTTATTGTCATCTTTTCCTTAATCTTTTCTACTGTAGAGATTCAAAGCCAGTGATGGTAGCTTTTCTGGTTGAGCCATTTAGATAAATAGCCATGAAATGCTTTCTTTCTTTCTTTCTTTCTTCTTCTTCTTTTTTTTTTTTTTTTAAGATTTTATTTATTTATTTGAGAAAGAGAGGGAGAGAACACAAGCAGCCAGAGCGGCCGAGGCAGAGGGAGAAGCAGACTCCCCACTGAGCAGGGAGCCTGACGCAGGGCTTGATCCCAGGACCCTGAGATCATGACCTGAGCCAAAACCAAGAGTGGGCCACTTAACCAACTGAGCCACCTGGGTGCCCCAGCAGCTGCAACGTATTTAACTCATTGAGATCCTACATCAAATAAGTCGAAAAGAAATTAACAGATTCTTGGGGAAATATGAACTCTTTATTTCATGATATTAAGGAAGATTTTACTGTTTGAGGCACATGCTGAAATATTCATGGATGACATATATACTGTCTGAGAGTTACTGCAAAATAATCCATGGCAGGAAAGAGAGGGTTATAGATATACAGATGGATATAGATAGATCAAGGCTGTGTGTTGATGATTGTTTAAGGTCTGTGATGGATATATGGCACTTTATTATACTCTTCTCAGTATCTTTTTAGAATTTTTCTGTAATGTAAGTTTCTCTGAAAAAGTGATGTTCGGACCTTTCCTAGGCAGCTAAATATATAGATAGGGATCCATGTTGCAGGTGAGGTCTCCTTTAAATAGGTAATAGACTTATGTTTTGTAAAGAACAAACACAACTCTTTTTTTTTTAAAGATTTTGTTTATTTATTTGACAGAGAGAGACACAGCGAGAGAGGGAACACAAGCAGGGGGAGTGGAAGAGGGAGAAGCAGGCTTCCCGCGGAGCAGGGAGCCCCATGTGGGGCTCGATCCCAGGATCCTGGGACCATGACCTGAGCCGAAGGCTTAACGACTGAGCCACCCAGGCGCCCCAAGAACAAACACAACTCTTAATATCACTTGCTAAATATAGGTGGAAACCTGTGAGAAAGATGAACCCCAAGCCCTTTTGGAAAAAACACTGCTAGCATTGCCTGGCTGCCATGCTGTCCCTGGTCTGCTCCGGTCAACAGCCCTGACACGGACCCGCCAGGGACCATGCCCGTGTGCAGCTGCAACAGCATTCTGTTAGTCCTGCCTGTGCTGGACAGACAAAGCCTGTATAGAGAATACAAATCTGTCCTCCTTCTCTTGGGAATGTAAGTCTTTGTCATCCAGCAAGAGCAGTGCATGAAATGCTCTAGTCATAGTGCCATTCTAGCAAAGGGAACCTGTGGTTTTTCTCTTTGGGTAAATGTTCTCTATTCTCTGTTCATTGAAGCCCTAGCATGGTCTTATACTGCTTTTTGGAAGTGAGACAGAATATTTTGTGAGCTGGAAAGGAAGCTGTGGAGACACTAGGTGGTATCCATGGTCATTTAGTGAGTTAATCGTCTTTGAATCGAAGTGGATCTAACACACACTGAATATCTGCTTTGTGTCAGGTACTGTGTTTAATCCTTGTGGCATTTCTTGGGAGTTGGCTACACTTTATAGACCTTTGTGACTGAGGCTCAGGGAGGGTAAGTAACTTCCCTGAGGTCACACAGCTGGTAAGTTGTGGGACTTGATTTTAACTTAATCTGTTTCAAAAGACTTTATTTTTCTGAATTCTACATTCATAGATTTTGATATTAAAATGTTTTTCTTCTAGATACATATTTCAAAGTAATATGTAGTTTTAAATGTATTTTGAAATAAGAATTGCAGTTTTTTATTAATTAGAATGCTCTCAAAGTTTATTTCCTTTTTGTTTTGAGGGGAATGAAGGAACCAGTGATCATTTTATATGCTTTGTTTTGAGTGGATTTGAGGAGGTGGAAATCCTATCTATAAAAAAGGATAATGCTGTATCCAGTAAATGATTAGAATATGAAATGATCCTGTAAAACTGTTAGATTCTCCAGAGCTCCTCTTTGCTTAGTTATAAATGCATGACAAGAAAGGCAGGTAGAAGGAGTGCTTTACTTGGTCTAGAGTAGGGTCTTTGGGGGAGTAGCTGTGATACGAGAGGCTTTAGGGCCTATTCAGTCACATTTGCAGAGTGCATCTGGAACTCATTGTCTTTTAGGCTACAGTTTCTTGACTATGTCAGCATCTTTATTGTCTGGGCTCAGAAACCCACAATGCACCAAACCAGGAAGGGAAATTGGCAGCATGCAAATGACAAAAGGATTGTAGTGTATTAGGGGTTTCTGATATTCACTAATAATATTGACTGAAGAAAATATGCCAACAGCTGATAATATAAAATAAATTATAACTATAGGGCCATTCCAGTAGTTATATAGATAGACATTATTGCTACTTGTGTTTGATGATGTATTTCTAAATATTGGGGTACATAGTATTCTCTTAAAAATTTACTGCAGAGATCCACAGTAACAATGGCTTAAAAATGATCACTTTTATGTCCACTTAGGTAACAGTCTAGAGGTGGAGAGTCCAGGATGGTATGCAGCTCAGCAACATGAGGTGGCCTGGACTAGTATGATGCTCAGGGTCACAGACAGTGGTGGTTTTAAAATGTGTTTAGTTTCTTAGCTGCTTTTCCCATCGAAAGGTTGTGGAGTCTTTGTCTTCTCGTCTTGATTCTCGTTGGATGGTTGACTCACTTGTAACCAGTAGAATGTGGAGTTAGTGATGCTACATAACTTCCCAAAGTCAGGTCAGGAAAGCTGATAGAGCTTCTGGCTTGTCCTCTGGAATACTTGCTTTTGGAGCCTGAATTACTACAAAGGCAATTTGACTACCCCGAGGTCACTATTCTGTAAGACCAGAGTAGAGGTTACCTGTGAGTGATCTGGCTGACTGCCCCAAAGGAACAGGGAGCATCAGCCAGCAGACGTGAAGATGCTGCCAGATGATTCTAGCCTCCCAACTGTCAGCCAATTTATGTGTTGAGTCTTACCAGCTGAGGCTCAGACATTGTGGAACAGAGACAAGATGTCCCCTTGAACTGGGTTTGGATTTCTGATCCATAGAATTCATGAGTTTAATGAAATGGTGAAAACTTAACTTACATAGTTAAGTTTTGGAGTGGTTTGTACACATCCACATAACACAGCCACATAACAGGGTTCCTTCGGTCACGTTGCTTTGCCATTCTAGATTGTGACCACAGCATTCTGAGATGTTTGGCCACCACGTCTGCATTCCAGACATCTGGACAGAGGAAGTACAGAGAAAGGCACTGCCTTTCTCTTTAAGGGTACTCCCCAGAAGTAGCCCAGTCACTTCTGCTCACATCTCTTCGGCCAGAACTTAGCCAGAGCATGGCCACATCTAACTCATGGAAGACTGGGAGACGTAGTATTTATTTCCACTGACCATGCATCTAGCTAAAAATGAGGGCATCCATTTGTTTAAGAGAGAAGGATACATATATGTTATACCTGATTAGACCTAATTCGTTACTTTGTAATTTATAAATGCTATCTATTTGTCTTCTAGGAAATTTTCTTTTTAAAAGAACTCTCAGCAGCAGGTTTGCTGGAAAACAGGTTAGTTTAGGTTAGGTTTATTAGGATTAGAATCAGCTTAATAATAATAATCCTATTTTGCAAATTAAAACAACACTTAGAATGAAGTTTACTTCTCTCTCATGTAAAGGAAGTACAATAGCAGGAGGCACTGCAGGGCTGGCTAAGCTCGGTCTCCTTAATGCTCATTAATCCCAATGCTCATGAATACCACCATCGCCAGCAACTTAAGACTCCCTTTGCCTTTACCTTGTTCCTGGAGCAGACTTAGGGTGCTGCCTTGTGGTGCAAGATGACTGCATGAACTTTATCCATCAGGTTGGCTTCCTAGCCAGTAGATAGGAGGAAAGAGCGAAGAAGGGATAAGGGGCTCACCACATGTCTTTCATAGAAGATTCCTAAAAGTTGCCACAAGATACTTCTGCTTTGACTTCATTGACCAGAGTTTTGTCATTTGGCCATGCTTGCTGAAAGTAAAACTGGGGAGGTGTAGTTCTTATTCTAGGCAACCATGTGACCCCATCAAAATCAGGATTTCTCTTACTAGGGATTATGGTGAGAGTCATCAACAGTCTCTGCTCCACACTGTGAATTTGAAAAGAACCGTTTGGTTTACCAGAACTTGGGCCACAGTAAATGTTGCAACATAGAAGATGCACAGTGAGTATAAGAATGTCTTGACTGACATCTGTGTTCACATACAACTTTCATCCATTCCTTCCTTATTATTATAAACACTTGGGTTTGTAGGGACATCTGATGTTTATTAGCAGACTGCACATGGCCGTGTACAGACGGTCACTGTTTTAGCTTAAATTCTCAAAGCCTTTGCTGAAAAAGAACAATCGCATTTCTAGTATAGACATAACAGGGTTGTCTGTCACCATTTTTTGGGAGTCCAAAATTGCATTGTTTGAAGTTCCACTTTTCTACAGGTGTAGTTCCCCCCTGACCAAGAAGGGATTTTTCCCCTTTGTTTTAGAATTGAAATAGTCTGAATATTTTAGCCATTTCTTGTACAAGGCCAAACTAGTTGTGAGGCAGTGATTCATCCCTGTACCACATACAGTTGCTTATAGAGCTTTTGTCTTAATACCTCTCTTGAGAAAATACCGTGACTCTTTGTTGTGCTCTGTATAAAGCAGCTTTTCTGCCCTGTTGTGGTAGGGTTGAAAGATATGATTCATGATTAAGCTTGGAAATGCAAAGAAAAGATTTTCTTTAATTTTGTAACTGCTCTGGGTGTCTTCATGAGTTCTACGTTTTCTGATTACTTGAAAAAATTACTAGAGTTGACTCTGTTTTAAAGCTTAGTCTGATGTGGTAATTTGAACAGTCTTTCTGTTGTTCTGACTCTCCTGGATAAAAATGCTTAGTCCTGGTAGGTAGCCTCTTTCCCTTCTTTTTCTCTGGGCATCTAGAACTAGAGATGTGGCTTCTGCAACCTTACTTTTCTGGGGAAACAAGATACTCTCACTTACTAGCGTTCTTTATCTTCCTTTTTTAGTACCTCTGCCGCCTGGCTGATGCCTCTTTCCTCCCTGATACCTGGCATCACTGATTTCCAAGTCGGCAGCCAGTCAATGTGGGGCCCATTCTTGTGGCTTAGGCCATGCCCAGCATTTGCTTGACTTCATCTTGGTTCTGCTGGTGCTACAAACTGTCTGAAGTCTGGCTGGGATGCTCAGTTGTTCCTGGCTCACATGATCTGCTCTCCAGCCCTTGCTGCAGAGCCCTTTCTCCTTGCTAGGATGATCCCTCTGGCCAGTGCCCCAGCCAGACTCACAGGGACTTCTGTGTCGGGTCTGTTCCAAGTAGAACCAAGCATGGCCCCCTTCACAGGGCACCCAATGCAGAGTAGGGCCGAGAGCCCCCTCTGCCTTCCACGTCACTCCTTACTGAACGCACCTCTTTCTCTCAGGGCCAAAGCCTGGGCAGTAGAAATTGGTCCAGCCTCTTCCTTGACTTTATCTCTCTCCCACAATGTACCTGTTTCATGTCCCACATATCCCTGTATCATAATGTTCCTTTTAGCTAGTCCTGTGGCTTTGCTGTTACAGTTGGAAGGGGGCTATCTTTTCCATGCTGGAGGAGAATTCTGTGAGGTCCCTGATTAAAAGGAGGTAGGGATGGGGGAAAGGAATAAAGCAGTTTGCCAAACTCTCTTTAGATAAATCTGTGGCATGGCTAGCAAAGTTATGTAGTGTTGCTGAATGATCCTGTTTTGCAAGTCAGAAATGATTATTCATTTTCTTTGGTAGCATTTCTGTAATCTTTTTTTTTTCTTAGGCTGATGAACACATTATGTCAAAAGGCAAAAGAGGACGTATGAGTAATTACATCATTTTTGAAATGTTATCCTACTACGCTTGCTTTTAAGGTGTGTGAAAATTTTAGTCTTCTCAAATTTGACATCGTTGAAATCAGTCTCTTTGCTGGTAGTGTTTAGCAGGAATATGGGACTTTGTAATCCAAAGACCTGTGTTCAAGTTCTAGTTACCAGCTAAGTGATGTTGGGTAAATCACTCTCATCTACTAGTGCCTTAGGTTTTTCATCTTTAAATGTGAATAAGTATCTACCTCACAAATATATGTGAAATAAAGTGGGATGATTATGTGAACGCACTCTGCAGACTCTGGAATGCAGTGTGATTTTATGAATACTGGTTTCCTCGTCTCACGTTATGCCCATTCCCATTTGTGTACTTCTGCTATTGTTCCTTCTACCAAGTGTGTGCAGCTCCTCCTCCAAGTCCACAAGACTGTCATGAGTACTCAAGATGACCCTGGTCCTGCTGCTCTCCGTTTGCATTCTACATGTGGTCAATAAAGCTTCCCATTTTGTGTCAAATATCTGTTTTTTGTTTTATTTCCTCTGTTAAATTTAAATGACTTTTTTTTTAAGATTTACCCATTTATTTTAGAGAGAGAGTGAGAGCACAAGCAGAGGGGTCAGACGGAGAGGGAGAGAGAATCTCAAGCAGGCTCTGCACTCAGCGTGGAGCCTGATATGGGGCTCGGTCTCACAACCCTGAGATCACCACCTGAGCCGAAACCAAGAGTCAAGACACCCAACTGCCTGGGGCTACCCAGGCGCCACAGATTTCAGATGCTTTGATGGCAGAAACTATATTTCATATACTTGTGTCATACCCCACAATACCCTTATATCATGTGTTTCTTTTAGCAGTTCTATTTCTTATATATTTCATGCCCTTTTGGGTATTTTCTATAGCCCCAGGGCACACTTTGGAGCTGAAAAAGATAAGCATTGGTTGGCATTACTATAAGCCAGTAAAATAGAAAAGATAATCCAATTATATGTACTTTATAATCTTATTTCCTCTCTGATCCATTTCTGATTCTGGAAAGTACCTAACCTCTGAATAACTTGTAATTAGCTGAAATTATCCAGGACTTACGAAATAAAGAACATGTGTTTTAATTTATTTAAATGCTTTATCCATGTGTAGTTTGACTGTTAGAAAATATTTTTAAGTCTTAGAAATTTTTCTTGGAACTATGATGTCATTTCTTTTATTACACTAAAATATTCATGTCTCAGTTTGTTTGAATTCAGAACTAATATATGTGACATTTTGATTTTGGTGAACAAGGGCTGTATCTTCAGTTACTATAATTAAGCCATCTCAGATTTCACATACAGTTAGTTAATAAATGTTCATGAGGCTGCCAGGAGAGTGAAACCAGTGATAAAGGAGATGGTGTATATTCAGAATCCACTGAGCACACTTATTCTCAAGGCCCTCTGGTAGAAGACATGTTAAAGTAAATTAAGTCTGGATCTCTCAGTTAAGAGCACAGACTCTAAAAGGAATGTGTCATGCAGACCCCATCCGCAGAAATAGAATTAAAAAAAATTGTGCAAAGTCAGATAAAAATTTACCTTTAGTATGTATGTCAGTGTATTTTGCTTACACGTTTTAAAAGGTCATCTGCAAAAAGGTTACATATTTCTTTTGCTGAATTAATTTCCTTTAAAAAGTTTCACTTCATAAAAGTTGTAATGCTTACTTTCACCAGAAGTCAGTTGGAGTGGCCCATACCACTGTGTAATACTTTAGCTTCTTTCTCATCCCCATTGCTGAAAGAAAGTCTTCTTTCTTTTATAATGGAAAATTTCATTATCAGTAGTATTAAGTGGATTTCTGAAATGGTTCATGTAAACAGAAAGTTCTGTTTTAAGAAGCATTACTATCTTCTTTGCCCCTGGGTGCATTTTGGAGCTATGGGCATATAATGGGCTATGCTATTGCATCATTACTGTAACTGGATAATCAAACTTTTTTTTTTAGGGTAGCAATAACCTATGAACATGTATCTAGTTGAACGTGTGGCCATGATGCATGTTCTGTTACTTCCAAACCTCATTTTGTTAGTGTGTGCTCACTCTTTTCTTATCTCCCTTACAAATCTTGTCCTGAGAAAATTGGTTAACTTAATTCAAAAATGGGTTATGGGAGAGACACCTGGGTAGTGCATCTGACTCTTAGTTTCGGCTCAGGTCATGATTTCAGGGTTGTGAGATCGGGCTCGGTGCTTAGCACAGAGTCTGCTTGTGATTCTTTCCCTCTCCCTTTGCCCCTCCAGCTCATGCTCTCTCTTTCTAAAATAAATAAATAAATAAATCTTTAAAAACAAAACAAAAAAAAGGTTACCGGAGATCTCCTTGGAAAATCTGCAGTCACTGAAGTAGTATGATTAACAGAAACCATCAAGGATGCTTCTGCTATTGCCATCACTTAGATTCCAGTAAATGTTTGAGATGAATGCATTTAAATCCATCAAACAGCATTAGGAGGAGCTACCATTTTATGCTGAGCATTCTCTTAGTTGCATAACTTTCATTTTTTTTTCTAGCCTCTCTACAAGTCTTTGAAATGGCTGGTATTTTCTCCATTTTACAGATGAAGAAAATAAATCTTAAGGAGTTTTACTAACTTGCTCCTGCGCACAGAGTTAGTACAACAGTGGGGATTTGAGGCCAGGTCTTTCTCCCTTCAAAGTTGATGAGCTCTGAATTGCCTCAGTGAAGTCTGAAGTCGTAAGCTAAACACTTCTGCGTAGCCATTTCAGAGTTCTGTTTCCTCTTCTCTGTTGCATTGCTGATGGAGTCCCCCATTCCTTAGCGTGGCATATCTCTACAGTCCTTTGGCTTAACCACCCATAATTCTTCTGTATGCCTTGTCCAGGCCTAGTCATCTTTAATTCTCTCCTAATTTTGCCTTCTTCCCTTATCTATTTTCTTTGCATACCCTATTTATTCTTTCTTATACTCTCCACCTTTCCTCCCCCCACACTAAAAACACACACAAATATAAATCAAAGAGATGAAACAAAACATTAAGCTCAGCTTTACTCATAGTAGCATAAATTGCTTATTACATTGGAAAGTGTCCAACATCCATCAGCAGGTGAATGAATAAACATCCAGTTAATGAAATACCTCTCAGTAATCACAAGGAACAAATCATTGATCCATGCTACAACATGGAGGAATCTAAAAAACAAATAGTGTGAGAAAGAAGCTAGACTCAAATAGAATCTATTTTAAGTGAAATTTTAGAATAAGCAAAACTAATCAGTAGTGATAGAAATCAGATTGCTTGGGTGGGGGGGTGTGAGGATGGATCGCAGAGGACCGCAAGGGGGCTGGAAATGTTATATAACTTGTTTTGGGTGCTGGGTATAGGATGCAAACAACTGTCAAAACTCTTTGAAGTGAACAGTTAGCATTTACTTGTTTTATTTTGTTAGTTAAACCTCGATTAAAAAAAAATCGGCTAAGCTCCTTTCGCACAGTTCTGTCGTCGCTTATCACGAAGTTTTGCAGTTTGGCTTCACAGTCTCTTCCCCACTGGACTGAGGCAAGCTGTATGACTCATTCCATTTTGTATTTGCCCGTGTTTAGCACTCGCCTGGCACTTAGTTGGTTCTCAAGAGATGCTTGTTGAATTAACGTACTGCTACCTTCTGAAAAAGCCTGGCTCATTAAAAAAAAAAAAAGGATTGGGTTTGGAAATAGTAGGGGCCCCACTGAGATGTTTAATACGTAGGGGCATGTAAATCTAATCTTTTTAGGAGATACAATTCGAGCCATTACTAATTTAGTTACAGAGATTTGTATATTTAAAAAAATGGAGATTGTGTATATTTTTAGTGGTTTGTCTTTTAGTCATTAGGTAACAGGTGATGTCTGAAGTTTATTTTATTTTATTTTTTAAGACTTATTTATTTATTTGAGAAAGAGAGTATGAGCGAGCAGGGGAGGAGCAGAGGGAGAGGGACAAGCCGACTCCCTGCTAAGCACAGAACCAGACTCTAGGCTCGATCCCAAGGACCACGGGATCATGACCTGAGCCTAAATCAAGAGTGCAACTAGCTGAGCCACCCAGGTGCCCCTGAAGTTTAAACTAACAGTTTCTCAATGCCCTCCCTCCACCTTTTCTTTTGGAATAAGTTTGAACTGGAGCAGATCCCTGAGTCACACCTCTGGCCTTAGGGGCCTTGCAAATACTTCATTATTGAAATAAATTTTAGTTTACAAAGTTCATTTAAATAGCCAGGCAGAGGTTGCTGAATGCTCAGTTGGTTTATAGCTAATGGGCCACATGGTGGTGCCCTGTTCTCTGAGGGAACTTGGTAGCTTTTCTCTTGGGGAAAATTCCTCAGTATTTTAAATGGCTGCCTGAGTCTGGTAGTTCAGAGTTAGCTACCCCTGTTCAAAATGATACCAGTAGCAGTCAGGAAAGGTAAGGCATAAGACATTTAAAAACATTTTTGTACAAATTGAGGGGTTTTAAAAACAAAAATCTCACAAGAATGCCCGCTGTGCAACCCACCCTTTCAATTGTAAAAAAAATTATATATAAATATTTCTTGAAAAAAATTAGAAGAAAATATTGATGTTGTAATAGGTATTTTCATGTCACTGAAACTTTTTTATTATGTTATGTTAATCACCATACGTTACATCATTAACTTTTGATGTAGTGTTCCATGATTCATTGTTTGCGTACAACACCCAGTGCTCCATGCAGAACGTGCCCTCTTTAATACCCATCACCAGGCTAACCCATTCCCCCAACCCCCTCCCCTCTAGAACCCTCAGTTTGTTTCTCAGAGTCCATAGTCTCTCATGGTTCATCTCCCCCTCCGATTCCCCCCCTTCATTTCTCCCTTCCTGATATCTTCTTCTTCTTTTTTTTTTTTTTTAACATATGATGTATTATTTGTTTCAGAGGTACAGGTCTGTGATTCAACAGTCTTACACAATTCACAGTGCTCACCATAGCACATACCCTCCCCATTGTCTATCACCCAGCCACCCCATCCCTCCCATCCCCCACCACTCCAGTAACATTCAGTTCGTTTCCTGAGATTAAGAATTCCTCATATCAGTATGTCTTTCTCTGATTGACTCATTTCGCTCAGCATAATACCCTCCAGTTCCATCCATGTCGTTGCAAAAGGCAAGATCTCATTCCTTTTTATGGCTGCATAATATTCCATTGTGTATATACACCACATCTTCTTTATCCATTCATCTGTCGATGGACATCTTGGCTCTTTCCATAGTTTGGCTATTGTGGACATTGCTGCTACAAACATCGGGGTGCATGTACCCCTTCGGGTCCCTACATTTGTATCTTTGGGGTAAATACCCAGTAGTGCAATTGCTGGGTCATATGGTAGCTCTATTTTCAACTTTTTGAGGAACCTCTATACTGTTTTCCAGAGTGGCTGCCCATCAGCTTGTATTCCCACCAACAGTGTAGGAGGGTTCCCCTTTCTCCGCATCCCCGCCAACATCTGTCGTTTCCTGACTTGTTAATTTTAGCCATTCGGACTGGTGTGAGGTGGTATCCCATTGAGGTTTTGATTTGGATTTCCCTGATGCCGAGCGATGTTGAGCACTTTTTCATGTGTCTGTTGGCCATTTGGATGTCTTCTTTGGAAAAATGTCTGTTCATGTCGTCTGCCCATTTCTTGATTGGATTATTTGTTCTTTGGGTGTTGAGTTTGATAAGTTCTTTATAGATTTTGGATACTAGCCCTTTATCTGATATGTCATTTGCAAATATTTTCTCCCATTCTGTCGGTTGTCTTTTGGTTTTGTTGACTGTTTCTTTTGCTGTGCAAAAGCTTTTTATCTTGATGAAATCCCAATAGTTCATTTTTGCCCTGGCTTCCCTTGCCTTTGGCAATGTTTCTAGGAAGAAGGATATTTGATGGCTGCATAATATTCCAATGTGTGTGTGTGTGTGTGTGTGTGTGTGTGTGTGTGTGTGTGTGTATACCACATCTTCATTATCCATTCATCTGTCAATGGACATCTGGGCTCTGTCCATAGTTTAGCTATTGTGGACATTGCCACTATAAACATCGGGGTGCACGTACCCCTTTGGATTACTACATTTGTATCTTTGGGGTAAATACCCAGTAGTGCAATTGCTGGGTCATACGGTAGCTCTATTTTCACTGAAACTCTTAGGTATTTATTAAATGAATGCATAATCATTTTGTGACTGTACCATAACTGACTTGATCATCTTTCTGTCCTTGGATATTTAGATTCTTTCACATTTTTTCTCTTAATAGGTAATTAATAATCCCTTGATAAATATTGAGTTTATTATCAGACAATAATTGTATTTAATGTTGACATGAATATTTTCTTATAGAAGTTGTTGTCTGAATTTTGGTGTTTTTATAGACTATATTCCAGAGACAATGCAGCATCAGGAGTTATGAGTGTGGGCTGGGCAGCTGACTGCCTTGGTTTGAATCCCAGTTTCTGACCCTGAACAGATTACTTCCCAGTGCCTCAGTTTCCTCATCTGTAAATTAAGAATAATAACAGGCCTCCACTATGAAGATATAAAATGTGTGGGACAGGGCCTGACACACAGTATTATAGAGATGTCAAACATTATATTTACTATGTCTGGACACATGAATATTATAAACATTTTAAAAGCTTCTTTACGAGTATTGCCAAATTCCCACTAGAGGTTTCCCATCAGCACTACCTCAGGATGCCGATTTTTACCACACAGAATTAGCTATTAGCAAACTTCCTTAAATGCATCTGTTATTATCGGCATGTCCTTAATACTCAGTTTCTCCTCTTTGTTCTGCCAGCCCTAATCTTCGTTATATCGTTTATCTACTCACTAATAAGTGTGGAAACAAACTAAAAAACTGCACTATTCTTTTCTGGCATATATCTTCTTTTTTTCTTTTGTTTTAAGGGACTTGGAGTGTGACATGTTACTTTCTTATGAGGATAGGTAGGAGGGTCACGTGAAAGTTTGAGACCACTGTCGTAATAGGAGAAAATAAAGGTGCGTAGATTCTTTTAAAAATGCCTGGAAGGATGTCTGAGGAGAGTAGCCAGTTCTTCAGGATTTCCTTTTGTGTTAAAGGGGAAAAAAGCAGGTGGACAAGACATGAGTTCTGTAGAAAGTTGAGGCCTGGAAAGGCAACGTTCTAGGGAGTAGCTTAGGGAGAAGCTCTTTTCTCCTCTCACGTGTGTCAGAGCCCTTTCATCCCCATCTGTTTCACCCGTTGCATTCTGGGTAGGCTCTGCTTGGGAGAGTGCATCTCTGACTAAAACAAGTTTGAGGAGCTTTTCGCCCTGAGAGCAATGAAGCCTCAGGGAGAAGTCTCCTGGCGCTCCAGACACTTATTACTCTGTGTGTCTTTCCTTTTGCTCATCAGCACGTGTGGGTGTGGCTGCTGGGATGAAGTGAGGTCACCTGCCATGTGGCTTCTGAAGCCCAGTGACGCATGGACAGTGATGCTGTCCCTGAAGCAGTTGCCCCACAAGCTGTAAACTACATTTAAATATGAAACTTTGGGTGGGAGGTAACCTCATTGTAAAACGAGCCCAGGTTGAATTTTTTTTCCAGTGGTTCAGAGTGGTTGTCTTGGGTGTTTCCTACTCTATCCCTGCTGTTGGCTCACTCCATGACTGGCCTTGTATTAGAGGAGTGAAAGGTACTGTGCTTATGAATCACCCTGTAGTTTCCTTCAGCTTGAGAAATGTAGCCTTGCAACCTGAAAAAATACTCAAATCCTTGGTCAAAGTAAAAGAGATCACAACTGTGTGAAAGAAGTTATTAAGACTTCTAGATGTCAATTATACCTCTGTTAAAGAAAAAGAATTCTAGGTCACTCTCTTTCATGAAGAATGAAATTTGTTAGATGAATATTAGACCATGTATTAAGTTACTTTTGATTTTGTTCCTTGGGCCACTGTGACAGATTCATGGTACCAGTCAATACTTACCAAGAAAGACTGATTATATTCAAGGTAAACAGAGTAAGAATGTTCTATTGTGCAATAACCCACAGTCTATTATCAGAGAGAGACAAGAACTCCCAAGTTCTTATTTTTGTCCCTGGTATTGATTTACTATATTACGTTGACAAGAATTAAGGATTTTTCTCTCTTTTTCTAGTTCACCATATAGAGAGATTTTATGCAGTTTACTGAAAAAGGGATAGTTTTCTCGGTAGCTGAGGACATTTTACTTTGGTTTTCCTTTTTCTGGAATTGGTATGATAAGAAATTAAGGCACCTATTTATCTTATGTCTTTTCCTAGGTTCCTTGATTCTGGAGAGTATATGGGTTTGAGTCACCCTGTGTCTTATTCCTACTAGTACAAAGTAGGAAGGGCATTAAAAATTCTGGGTCAAATTCCAGCTCTGCTGCTTCCTTGCTGGGAGAAACCTTAGGCCAGATTAAATCCTTTGAAATTTATTTATTTTTAATGAGTAAAATGAAGGTCATGATACATAAATACAGTAGTATTTGTGAGATGATGTGAAGTCCTGTAGTGTACAGCAGAGTAACTTTGACATGAGTTTGACACTTGACATTTGTTGTAGGTGCTTAATACATATTTGCTAATTGAATTAAAATGATTAGGAAGCCAGTAGTATTTGTTGAGGTCAACTGTATCATATTTATATTACTATCATCTTACTTAGTGCTTATATTAATATATGGATTAGGTATCTAGTAAGGTACCTGGTGATGGTTATTCAGTTTTACAGATGAAGTAACTTGAGTTAACAGAAGTTAAATCATTTTCCCAAGCTGAAATTGTTCGCTGGTGTTGATGCCAGGATCTGGACTCATATTTGTGTAGGTCCCTTACCCTTGCCTCAACTCCTAAGTGTGTTCTCTCTTCTTCCCACAGCTACCTTCATAGCCTACCAAATGGAGCACATAGAGAGTGAACTATATAGAGGGAAATTCCTTTTATTTTATTTTTTTATGTTTTAAAGTCTAAAGGCACCTGATTACTTACTAAACTTACATAAATGTATATTATCTAATTAAGGTATTGGAACAGAAAATAAGGGAAAGAGGAAATATTCTTTCAGAAACCAACAAGTCATACAATTTGAAAGAAATCTGAGAACACAATAAGCATTCATTATAATTTGTCATTTATATTTTTCTCTGAGCTATTGAAGGTCTTAATTTTTGGGTTAACTTGGATTGATTTGGATTTTAAAGTGAGTGGTTCTGTTTTCCTTCCATATGGTAGTTATAGTTGTAAAAGTTTTCAAAACTAAAGACTTTAAAATTTAAAACCCCACAGGATCTCAGGTACTCATAATCTTGGTAGATTTATCTCATATATAAATAGTGTGGAAACAATGTTTATTTACTTTGTTTTCATCAACTTGTATGTAATAACTATGGTCTTTAGTATATATTCTTAACCAGACCTCTGAATCGGAAGGAAAGGCAAAGATTGAAAACCCTAAAAGAACTGTAATTTCTTTAAGTTGTTGAACACAGATAAAGAATTACAGAAACTTTCTACCCTTAACAGTGACTCAGAAGGACAGCAGCTAGATCATAAACAGTGCTTAGATGTTGTAGCAGTGTAACTGCAATTAGAAGGTTCTTCATGTTCATGTGTTTTTAGTGTGCTCCGTTGGAAAAGTAGGCTAAAATCAGATTTTAGGTGTTTTATATTGCAGTTCTTGGCCAGTTGTGAGGACAGATACCAGCCAATTCTTCAGAGCAGAATCCAGTAAGTACTTCTTTTGTCCCCAGCCACCTCTACTGCGGATCCTCAGCCACACAGCCCCTGCGGTGGCAGGAAAGTACCAGACCTGATCATTGATTGTGGGAAGTGGTGGCAGCAGGGGAGGAGCTATCCAAAAAAGCGTTTGTGTGGAGAGATTTATGGCTCTATTGTTCTGCATCATCTCTGCCTCAGCTTACTTAGCACATTCTATCTTGGCCTGCTTCTGGATTCCCGACAGAGGAGAGCCAGAACCATGACTGTATTTTGTCCTGTGGCTATTAAACTTCAAACCCTCCGAGCAGGATAATTTCTGAATATATTCTCAGTTATCAATTCTCCTTTCAGAGACTTTCTACAGCCTCGTCATTTTGGATCCCAGCCCGGGCAATCAGCCCCTGAAAAGGTGTCACCAGCTGAATGTCCCCTTCTCCCTCCCTCTTACTCCTCTTTCCACTCCCCTCGCCCTTCCCCTCTCTCCCCTGCTCTTCATTTCCTCCTGCAGCCAGCAGCCTAAAAGCAGCCTAGCCGTAACTGAAGTGTTTAGCTCTGTCTTCAGATCTGAGTGGGGGTACTCTGACCTGTGACTTAGTCTTTTTTCTGTGTCTTCTATAAAGTCTGTCAGAGTACTGAATATATAAATGAATAAAAGTACTTGAGACACCTTTTTTCTCAACAGTTATTTTTCACGTAACACACAAAGGCATCTTCCTTGTAAGAGATTCAAACACTCAATACAGACGTATGAAGAATGAAATATGCATTATATCACCTTGATCCCCACTCCTTCCAGCTTCTGTCCTCTTCTGATGAAACTGTTCTTTCCAATCTGACACACATCTTTTATATATATTATTATTATTATTTTTTCACTTAACTATATATCTTAGAACCTTTTTCATGTCACTATGTGCAAGGTTTCCATTACTGATATTCTGTAAGACGGGTGACGTATTTCCCCATGTCTTTGTTGGCCATTTTGCATTCCTTCTTTCTGACTTGTAGACTTGTTATGTTCAAATCATTTGTAATTGGGAAGGGGCTGTCTTTTTTCCTACTGATTAATAGGAGTTATATTTTGGATGTTTTAGTGTGTATTATCTATGTAGCATATATTTTCTTTCAGTTAGTCATGCTTTATGTTTAACTTCATTTATAGCATCACTGTTACATCAGTATTTTGTCAAATTTGTCTGCCTTTATTAATTAATTTTGAGAGAGAGAGAGAGCATAAGCACACATTAGTGGGGGTGGGGGGTGGGATGTGGGGAGAGGGGCAGAGAGAGAGAGAGAGAGAGAGAATCCCGAGTAGGCTCTATGCCCAGTGTCGAGCCTGACATGGGGCTCAATCCCATGAACCTGAGATCACGTATGACCTGAGCCAGAATCGAAAGTCAGCTACTTAACTGACTGAGCCACCCAGGTGCCCCAGATTTGTCTGCCTTAAAAAAAATTTTTGTCTGCCTTTATATGTTCGTGTTTTTTAGAGGTTTTGTAATTTGTTTTGAAACACTCTTCCAACTATTTTTAAAACACAATTTTCTGTATTTTCTCCTAATGGTTTCATTTGTTTAAAAAATTCTTTCATTCTCAGGGCACCTGGCTGGCTCAGTAGGTAGAGCATATCTTTTGATCTTGGGGCTGTAAGTTTGAGCCCCCATTACTTAAAAATAAAACCTTAAATTTTTTTCCTCATTCTTATTTCTAATATTGTATAATTTCTTCATGTACTGCCAGATAGTGTAAGTCTGAAGATTTTATTATAGCTATATGTTTGAGATGCGTTGTCAGTTCCATGCTTATCTTGAAATAATATCTCCTTTTTAAGCTATATTCATCTTCTTGGCAGAAGGATTAAGGATTTTGAAAATGTAAAGAGCTTCTTTATGAAGATATGCCAATAACTCTGTTTTAAATGGTTTTTAACCATACTTACTGTCTAGCACAGAAGCAGTAGACTGGTTATGCTCTCAGCAAGGAGGGACTGTAACAGAAAGTAATGTCAATTTTATTTAGATTCAGATGTTAACAAATAATAGTCATAAAAAACAAAAGCTGAGATTCATCAACATTGGGGATTTAAATTGATAAAAGCTAGTAATAAGAAAGGGGCAACCCTAGAATTTTTTTTTATCCTGTCATTTCTTGTAGAGGAGGAAGAATTCTTTTTAAGCTGTGAGTAATTGAACCTGAAAATGAAAGAGGAGACACTGTCTCAACTATAGTCTTAAAGTATTTCTTGTATCATGCAACAGTCTGAGAATCTCCTGTTACCAAAAGTAATTACAACAGAGACAGAACAATACTCCTGATTAGGAGATCAGGTATAGGCTTGAAGTATATGGGCCTTTGCAGTAGTGACTAAGCTAAGAAATTACTGGGAAATAACATTGATATACTTTCACCCATGGAGTTCTCAGGTGTGTTGCTGATTTTTTTTAATGATAATTTAATGGCATGATTTTGGTGGAATTTTCCTAGTAAGAATCCTGCTTTTAACAAAACAGGGACAGGGGCTAGATGCTGCGTCGAAGGCTCAGAGATGTTAAGTATCTTCCTCTAGGTCTGTAGTCCCACAGAATTGGGTCACATGGATCAGTGGGGGAAAGTTAGATTAGTTGTAGCTCTATACTTATAGAAATAAACCATAATGATATTTCTGTGGGAATAATTGGTAAGATTTTTCAACTAAAATAGGAGCAAGGACTCCCTTGCTCTTACCATTACACCTACAACCTCCAGTCACAGATGATGTTGGCTAGGGCCACTGTATGTGAGCATCATATCAGGTGGGCAAGGGATTTGTTGCTACGATGAAGGGCAGAGCCCCTAGGTGGTGATTGGGTACAGGCTGCCAGCTCACAGGTGGCCAGAGGGGGGACTGGGCAGGGGGAGAGAGAGGGGTGGTGCTGTGCATCAGGTCTGATCCATTCTTACCAGCTCCCTGCTCATCAGTTGGCATTGTCTCAGGAGCTGGTCTTTTCACTAATCCCAACTATTTCTTCCAGCCAGTTTTCCTTCTATAATGATAGAAATCTTAGAGGTTTTCCCTTGCTATTTTTAGTGGATTGTACTACAGAGCTATTTCTGGGCAGTGGTGGGGAAAGCGACCAGATCCATCCCCTTATTCTCTCCCACCCCTATCTTTTTTCCACATGGCTCCAACAATTCATCATCTTTTTTTTTTTTTTTAAGATAGAGCCTTTTGCAAAGTGTTGTCCAGTCTTTTGAAATTCACATATGAACCTTATTAATAAAACGGAAATCTCATGCTTGCCCTAAATTCTGATGTGACCTCTTGGTAAAGCATTGCAATTAGCCTTCCTGTATTCTTGAGAATGACTCATCTACAGAAGGTGAATTCCATCTTTTGTGTATCCTCACCACTGAAGATTTGTCCAAGCCTCACTTTTTACTTTTTGTTGTTAACTTATTAAGAAGTTAGCATTTTGTTTTCTAAGTATGAAATTTATAATACTGAATATGCTTTTACAAACTGCATCCTCTCCCTTCCCCCCACCTTAGTAGCTGTATGACCCTGGGCAAGTTGTTTGACCTCTCAGTGCTTCTGTTTCTTCTTTTGTAAATGGACATGATCTCGCAGGATTGTTGTGAGGATAATATGCAGTATATGTGTGTTGTATGTATGTTGCTGAGAACAATACCTGGCAAATAGTAAGTGCTCCCAGGTTGTTTGCTACTGTTATAACCCTCCTTCAGTGAAATGGGTAAACTCAGGCTATTCTGTGGTGGGGCAGGGGCTCTGATAAAACAAAGACAATTAGAAAGGGAGAGGAAGGAAGCCAAGGATACTTACTGAGCAGATACTTTAAACTTCTCTGCAGAAGTTGATATATGGTGTATTTAGAATAGAGTTAAAGATCATGTGTGGATATTTCCCAAAGCATATTGGCAACTATTAATCTAGCAGGGTCTTTTCCCTTGGCATGATCGAATTTGCTGGTTCCCTGTAGCTGAAAATAACTAGTGATCTTTTTGTTGTTGTTTGTCATTTTGAAGTTATAGTTCATACAGTTTCTATTCAGGGAGGTCTGTTTGTCTCATGTTTCAGACAAACATAGGAGAACTGAAGGTGCTTGGTCTGTTGCTTCTTTAGAACAGGGGTTCCCCTTTCTTCCCTCCCTCCCTTCCTTTTAAAATTTTATTTATTTATTTATTTATTTATTCATTCATTCATTCATTCATTCATTCATTCATTCATTTAATCTCTACACCCAGCGTGAGGCTCAAACTCAGGACCAGCCAGACACCCCAGGGGTTCTCATTTCTTGACATTTTTTCATTCATGCTCAGAAGCGAAGATCTCATAAATTGGAGACCCCTTGTTTTTCCTGCATTATTCTATTAGAGGTTCTGTTGTTTGATGACATAGAAAAAAGTGGGTTTTAGAATCAGATTAAAGATCCCACGTAGGTTGTGGAATATTAAGCTGGTTTCTTAATCTCCCCAAATCTTGTTTTTTATAACTTTAAAATGAAGAGGTATCATCCAGCCCAAAGAATTGTGATTGAAGTGAAAATTTTTGTGAAATGTACATAAATACTTGGTGGTGGAATTCCCCCTGAAGGATATATGTCTAGCATATAAAGTTGAGCTTTCTAAATTACCTTCATAGCATGAATATCAGGGATGAGTTAAACAAGTTAGGCTGGGTGTTGTTTTTTATTCCAGGGGAATTCTGCCTGGGGTGTTAGAGAATGTGATGAGCTAGTTCAGCAGTGAAATGTAACATCCTATTGGTTTGCCTTGTTGCAAAAAAAGTTAGGAAATCAAAACTCTCTTTTTAAGGGACTTGTATGAACAGCTTAAAATTAAAAGGAGAAAGATAACTTAGTTTTTTTTTTAGTAATAGTTGTATATATCGTATGCAAAATAGTGCAGGAGGCTGGCTTTGCTAGTGTTTGTTTAAAAGGGGGAGTTGACTAGTTTTCAGCTTGCAAGTGGGAGTGTCTAGTCAGTGTTTTTCTTTCTACATAGAAAGTTAACAGGGCTCTGACACATCAGAGTTTGTGCCGAAAGTTTAGGGAACTATTGGACACATTACTCTCAGAATGATGGGGCAGCTCATGAGGAATGATCAAGACTGGAATGCAAAGCTGGTGGGGCTGATGTGCTGTATGGGTTAGTAGTTTGACCTGTAATATCACTTTCATGTTTTCAGTACTGAGAAAGGAAAATTGCATTACCTGTGTTGGTTTGTGCGGCAGGAGTTTAGCCGACTGTGGGGCACCTTCAGAAATCTGGACAGGCTACATAATAACTAATGAGCCTCCCTGGAGAGAACTTTCACCCTCTTGTTGTACATAGGAGATGTATGTAAATAATCCTAATATTTATTTTATGTGTGATACTAAGTGGATTTAATTTCCATTGGATTTTACTGAAAACCAGTCAGCGTAGGTTGTAACAGTTATAAGTGCTCTTTTTGCACATTTGTTTTTTCCAAATGCTGTTGTTCTTTGCTTTCTGTGTCATTACGTATTTTCAGCCAGGTTGTACTTGAGGTGATCATAGATGTATATTTTTACTTGAAACTTAGTCTATACATGAAATAATTTTCCAATAGAGGAATGTTCTAAAACTTCATTCAGAAGAATAACTGGATAGTCTGTAAAACCAGTAACATCAGTTAAAATCTCAGGAATCGTTTTCCCTTTTTGTTGTCATAGCAATGTTGCCCTAAATATAAATCTCAATGTTAGACATCCCTTACTGAAATGAAATAAAGAACCATTATGAGACTTGTAATTGGAAAATTAGATGGTGTAATCTGGAATACTCCCCTTTGAAGTAACTCCCTTTTGAAATAATGCTTATGGAAAGTGGCAAATCACTGTCTCCCCAGACTTAAATTATTCCCTGATTGGTAAGTGCCTTTCCTGAAGGAAGTTGAGGCCCTTCAGGTCCACATTACCACTTTCCTCATTGTTGTAGCACTGTGGGAGGCTTCTCGTGTTGAAGAACCTGCCTTGGTATGGGAGACATCTAGGTTGATCATGGTTTAAAAGAAAAGGTTTAGGTGTTACTGTTAGAAAACTGTATCAGAATTTATGAATTGTGTGTGTTATTTAGTTAGCTTTACTCTTCGTACCTTACTCATGTAATTTAGTTGTGGGTCATAATTCCCAGGTATATTACCTCAGCATTACCTGCCAGATATTTAGCTCTCATCTTACGTTTTCAGCAGTGTTTTTGAGCCTCTAGCAGAAACCTCCAAACCAAATCTCAGTGATCAAAATAATCTTTTTAGAGTTGTATTATTTAAGTGAATCTCTCATCTGTACCGGGAGGTAAATTATTTGATTAAATCACCATTCTTTATATGCCATGTGGGTAAGCAATTAATCAATAAGTGATTTTTTTTAAGAACGTATGTTCTATGTCTTCATATTCCTTAAAATAGAGGACCACTTTTTATTAATTTAAAAAATAAGAAATTTATTAACCATTATATGCCAAGAGGAGAATTTATATATATACATAATTATGTAAATAATTATGTATTGTATATACCATTATATATATAATTATATATAACATGTACATATATTAAATTTAATGAGGCAGAGTAAATTTGTTAAGAGTTTGTATTATTACATGATAATCCAAAAAATTAATAAAATTTTGGAGGATAGTTACAGGAATGCCTTAATCTCATATTTTATAACATGATATGAAAGCTATCCTTGAATTATGAAGATTTTTAATTAATAATACATTTTAATGTGTTTTTTTGCTGATTTAAGATTAGGGTCCTAGGTTATTAATTGGATGGGAATAGTGTGGATATTGCCTAAGAAGTAATCTTTTTTTTTTTATTCCCTTACTCTGTTTTTGTCTTGCTGGAGGCTTGGAAAAGCACTGCTGAAAAGGTGATAGGAGTACTAGACTTTGGTGCAGAGGTTTTATTGTTTGCACTTGCTTGTCCAAAGTTCACATGGCACATGGCACAGAAATTTCTTTCACATGGTAGAGCCAGATTCTTCAGCACCCTGTCTGTGATTGAGATGTGTTTAGCACTTGCATTTGAAAGAGGACTCTATCTTTGGGGTAGAGGAAACGACTCTGGAGGGAATCACAACACATGGGTTTTAACACATGGCTGGCTTCAGTCTTGCTAATCTACTTATTTTCCTCCAAGTCCCATTTGACTGCCCTGAGCAGGGTTGGTCTTTCTCTCATTTGTGCTTGCTTACATGGTGAATGCTGCATCATTTGCTCAGTTGGCATGCTTATCACACTGCCTTCATGTCAGGTGCCCTCTCTAGATGATGAACTCTGGAGAGCAAGGGCCAGTGAGCTTTCTGTCGGCATGGTTATCCTAGTACCACTGTGGCACTGGGCTTATCATATGGCCTGATAGATGTTGGAACAAATGAGTAAATGAGAGATGTATAGAATCTACATTTTATCAGTAAGTAGGACTAGTAGTTGCTTCTTATTCTTTGTTCTTGCCTTGTGTACTAGTAATTTAGGTTCATTCTGAACTCTTTAGGCATGGCAAGCCTCAAGGATGTTTAAGATGCCATTATTTCTTTAAGAGATATAGTAGTATATCTACCTCTATAGAGTTCAGTTGTCCTTTTTGAAGCATAATTAATTCACATTTTGGGTAATTATTTGTTAAGTACATAAAAGCACTGTAACATCTTCTATCGGGTAGACAAAGGTGAGTAAGGTATAGATGATACCCCAAAGGGGCCAACAGAGGAATCAGTACATATTTTGTGGATGATAATATTGGTTAACAATTATTTGATATCATTATTCTTGGGGAGAGTTGTGCCTAGAGATTTTACATTGGGAATTAGTGTTTTTGTTTCCTCTGGATAAATACCCAGAGGTCAAATAACTGGATCAACTACCCTATGGTCATTCTGTTTTTATTTTTTGAGGAACATCCGTACTGTTTCCTATAGTGGCTGTACCAATTTATATTCCCACCAACAGAGTACAAGGGTTCCCTTTCATCCACGTTCTCGCCAGCACTTGCTATTTCTTCACTTTTTGATAACAGCCATTTTAACAGGTGTGCCGTGATATCTCGTTGTGGTTTTGATTTACATTTCCCAGATAATTAGTGATGTTGAACATCTTTTCCTGCACTTTTGGCCATCTGTGAATTCTGCCAAACATTCAAAGATTTGATAGCTATCCTCAAATTGTTTCAAAAATATTGAAGAGGAGAGACTATTTCCAAACTCATTTTACAAGGTTAGCATTACCTTGATATCAAAACCAAATAGGACACCACAAAAAAGAAAATTATAGGCCAATATCCCTGATGAACGTAGATGCAAAAATCTTCAACAAAATATTAGCAAACTAAATTCAACAATAGATTAAAAGGGTCGTACATCATAATCAAGTGAGATTTGTTCTAGGTGATTCGACATTCACAAATCAATCAAAATGATACACCACATTAACAAAATGAAGGATAAAAATTATATTATCTCAATAGATGAAAAAAGACACTTGACAAATTTCAACATCCATTATGATAAAGACTCAGTGAAGTGGGTGTAAAGGGAACACAGCTTAACATAATAAAGGCCATATATACCAAACCCACAGCAGTAAAAAGCTGTGTGCTCTTGAACTTTTGTTTGTTGGGGGTTTTTTCATTACTGATTCAATCTCCTTACTAGTACTTGATCTATTCAGATTTTCTATTTCTTCATGATTTGATCTTGGAAAATTGTATGTTTCTGGGAATTTATCCATCCTAGGTTTAATTTGTTGGGGTATAATTTGTTCATAGTAGTTTCTTCATGATCCTTTATATTTCTTTGGTATCAGTTATAACTTCTCTTTCATTTCCAATTTTATTTGAGCTCTCTTTTTTTTGGTGAGTCTAGGCAAAAGTTTGTCAATTTTATCTTTTCATATATCTTCTCAAAGAACCAGCTCTTGACTTCATTGATCTTTTTTATTTATTTATTTTGTCTACATTTCATTATAGATGGTCCCGAACTTATGGTGGTTCAAGTTAGATTTTTTGACTTACTCTAGTATGAAAGTGATTTCCATTCAGTAGGGAACTATACTTTGAATTTTGATCTTTTTTTTTTGGCTCCTGAAATGTGGTATAATACTCTCTCATGACGGTGGGCAGTGTCAGCTGCAGCTCCCAGTCAGGCATGCGGTGACAGGTAAACAACTGATATAGTTACAACCATTAAAACCATTATGTTTTTCATTTTCAGTATAGTATTCAGTAAATTACATGATGAATCACACTTATTATAAAATAGGCTTTGTGTTAGATGATTTTGCCCAACTGTAGGCCAGTGTAAATGTTCTCAGCATGTTTAAGGTAGGCTAGACTAAGCTGTGATGTTCTGTAGGTTTGCTGTAATATATACATTATCAATCTATGATATTTTCAATCTCTGATGGGCTTACTGGGACATAACCCTATTATAAGTTAAGGAAGTATTTTCCACTCTTTATTATTTCCTTCCTTTTACTAATTTTGGGCTTTCTTTGCTTTTATTTTCCAGTTTCTTTAGATGTAAAGTTGGATTGTTTATTTGAGTTTTTCCTTGTTTCCTAAGGCAGGCCTGTATTGCTGTGAACTTTCTGCTTAGAACTGCTTTTGCCGTATCCCATAGGTTTTGGAATGTTGTATTTACATTTTCATTTGTCCCAAGATATTTTTTTAATTACCCCTTTGATTTTTTTGTTGACTTATTGGTTGTTCAGTAGCATGTTGTTTAGTCTCCATGTATTTGTGATGTTTGTTCCTGTAATTAATTTCTAGTTTTATACCATCATAGTCAGAGAAGATGCTTGATATGATTTTAATCTTCTTAAGTTTGTTGAGGCTTGTTTTTTGGTCTAACATTTGATCTGTCCTGGAGAATGTTCCACGTGTACTTGAGAAGAATGTGTATTCTGCTGCTTTTGGATAGAATATTCTGTATATATGTATTAAGTCCATCTGGTCCAATGTACTATTTAAGGCCAATGTTACCATATTAATTTTCTGTGTGGGTGATCTATCCATTGACATAAATGGGTTGTTAAAGTCCCATACTATTATTGTATTGCTGTCAGTTTCTCCCTTTAGGTCTTGTTAATATTGCTTCATATATTTAGAGTGCATAAATGTTTACAAGTGTTAAATCCTCTTGTTGGATTGACCCTTTTATCATTAGGTAATGTCCTTCTTTGTCTTTTATGCAGTCTTTGTTTTAAAGTCTAGTTTGTCTGATATAAGTGTAGCCATAACAGCTTTCTTTTCACTTCTATTTGCATACAGTATGTTTTCTATCCCTTCACTTTCATTCTGTGTGTCCTTAGATCTGAAGTGAGTCTCTTACATGCAATATATACATGTCTTGTTTTTTAAATCCATTGAGCCAATCTGTGTCTTTTGTTTGAAGAATTTAGTCCATTTACATTTAAAGCAATTATTGGGGTACCTGGCTGGCTTACTTGGCAGAGCATGCAACTCTTGATCTTGTGGTTGTGAGTTCAAGCCCCCATGTTAGGAGTAGCGAGTACTTAAAAATAAAATCTTAAATAAAGCAATTATTGATAGGTATGTATTTAATGTCATTTTGTTAATTGTTTTCTGGTTATTTTTGTAGTTCCTCTCTGTTCCTTTCTTCTTCTTTTGCTTTCTTCCATTGTAATTTGATAACGTTTTTTAGTGTTAGGTTATGTTTCCTTTCTCATTATCTTTTATGTATCTACTATAAGTTTTTGCTTTGTGGTTACTGTGAGATTCATCTGTCTCATTCTTTATATGTAACAGTCTATTTTAAGTTGATAGTTAAGCTGAGTTTGAGCACATTCTAAGAACTGTACCTTTTACTTTGCTTCCATCCTCATGTTTTTCGTTTTTGATATCATATCTTACATATTTTTATTTTGTTTACCCCTTAACTTACTATTGTAGCTATAGTTAATTTTACTACTTTTGTCTTTTAACCTTCATACATTCCACTACATTTATATTTGCTTTCCCAGTGCAGTTTTTACTTATGTAAACATAAGTTTTCTTGTTATTAGTTAGTGCCTTTTCTTTTCAGCTTGAAGAAGTTTCTGTAACATTTCTTGGAAGGCCAGTTTAGTGGTGATGAATACCTTTAGCTTTTACTTGTCTGGAAAACTCTTTATCTCTCTTTCAATTCTGAATGATAAACTTGCTGGGTAGAGTATTCTTGGTTGGAAGTTTTTTCCTTTCAGTATTTTGAATATATCATGCCACTTTCTTCTGGTCTTCAAAATTTCTTCTTAAAAATCAACTTATAGTCTTATGGGGCTTCTCTTGTATGTAGCAAGTGGTTTTTCTCTTGCTGCTTTTAAGATTCTCTCTTTTTCTTGAACTTTTGACATTTTAATTACAGTGTCTCTTGGTGTGCGTCTCTTTGGGTTCTTCTTATATGGAACTTTCTGTGCTTCCTGGACCTGGATTTCTCCTTCCTTCCTTAGGTTAGGGAAATGTTCAGCCATTATTTCTTCAAAAAAGTTTTTTGCCCCTTTTTCTCATTCTTTTTCTTCTTCTGAGATTCTTATAATGTAAATGTTATTCTGCTTCATGTTGTTTTATGGGTCTCTTAAGCTATCTCCTCTTTTTAAAATTCTTTTTTTTTCTTTTTGCTGCTGTGTTTGGGTGGGTTCCACTGCCCTGTCTTCTAGGATGATCTGTTCTGCTTCATCTAGTTTGCTGTTGAACCACTCTGATATATTTTTCAATTCAGTTATTATATTTTTCAGCTCTGTGACTTCTGTTTAGTACTTTCTTAATGTTTTCTATCTTTGTTGAAGTTCATCCATTCTTCTCTCAAGTTCTTTGAGTATCTTCATGACCATTACTTGAACTCTTTATCGGATAAGTTACTTATCTCCATTTCATTAAGGTTTTTTCCTGGGGTCTTATCTTGTTCTTTTGCTTGGAACATATTCCTGGGTTCCCTCATTTTGCTTTTCTCTCTATGTTCATTTCTGTGTATCAGGCAAATCACCTACCTCTTCCCCGTCTTGAAGGAGTGGTTTTGTGTAGGCGATGGACCTTATCATTCAACCTTGCCCTAGCTCTTTGTTGTCTCTCAAACTTTTGTGATGTTTAAGCAGCCTGCTTTACCCTCGACAGGTCCCAGTTGTTGAGATTGTGCCAAACCCTGACAGTGTTCCAAAGGAAGGGATCTCAGTCGGCATTTATTTTCTGGCTGATTGGAAGCCAGACCCTCAGGCAGCACCTTTTTTTTTTCTTTAAATTTTTAATATTGTTATGTTAATCACCATACATTACATCATTAGTTTTTGATGTAGTGTTCCATGATTCATTGTTTGTGCATAACACCCAGTGCTCCACACAGAATGTGCCCTTTTAATACCCATCACCAGGCTAACCCATCCCCCCACCCCCTCCCCTCTAGAACCCTCAGTTTGTTTTTCAGAGTCCATCGTCTCTCATGATTCATCTCCCCCTCCAATTTCCCCCCCTTCATTCTTCCCCTCCTGCTATCTTCTTCTTCTTCTTCTTTTTTTTTTTCTTAACATATATTGCATTATTTGTTTCAGAGGTACAGGTCTGTGATTCAACAGTCTTGCACAATTAACAACGCTCACCATAGCACATACCCCTCCCCAATGTCTATCACCCCAGTTACCCCATCCCTCCCACCCCACCCCCACTCCAGCAACCCTCAGTTTGTTTCCTGAGATTAAGAATTCCTCATATCAGTGAGGTCATATGATACATGTCTTTCTCTGATTGACTTATTTCACTCAGCATAACACCCTCCAGTTCCATCCACGTTGTTGTAAATGGCAAGATCTCATTCCTTTTGATCGCTGCATAATATTCCATTGTATATATATACCACTTCTTCTTTATCCATTCATCTGTTGATGGACATCTTGGCTCTTTCCACAGTTTGGCTATTGTGGACATTGCAGGCAGCACCTTTTAAAGTATGCACATACATACAGTCCTGTGGAACCATAGTCATAACCTCTCCTGGGCCTGCAGACCAAGTGATTTAGAGATGTCTTCTTGGAAACAGTTGAAAAAATCAGGGCTCCAGATGAGTGTATAAGCTCTTTTGGGAAGTACCTGCAAGCTGTAGTGAGGCTGAGGAAGAGTACAAAGGTGGCATCCTCTGGCCTATGTTTTCTGAGAGCTCCTCCGTGGTTTTTAGATGTATGGTATACCTGAAGCCTACCCCTCTGGCTAATGCTCCAAGATGAATAAGTAGACCTTTTTTACAGAACACTGGGGGTGTTTCTGTCTAATGTTTTGTGTTGTGCCCTGGAGCGGTAGCTTGCCAAGAACTATCTCTTCTATTGGTTTAGTTCCATGGAGCCCAGCAACACAGTCCACCCTGGCCACCAGAGACAAGGTCTTCAGGGGTCACCCCTGTGTGGACTGGACCCTGCGTGGACCCACTGGCTTTAGTAGAGTCCACGCGGAGCCTAGGGCTGGGGCAAACCCATCACCTTCAGTAGTGCTTGGGGGCAGCCCAGGGCAGCCCAGTGCTTGGGGGCAGTACAAGGCTGCCTACTGGCTGAAGTGGGACTGTGGGAGAAGGGGGTGGTGGTGCCCTTCCACGACCAGTAGAAGCTTTAAGATTAGCTAATGAATCTCCTTCTCATGTGGTCTAGGTGCTTTTTAAACTGCTGCTTTTGTGCTGGGTCCCTGGGTGAGTGAGTCTGTGTGTGAGCCCTTTAAGAGTCGATATTCTCTTTTCCACACAGCCCTTTGGGTCTCTTGGAAGTAAGCGCTGTTGTTTTTCAAAGTCAGATGTTTCGGGGGCCCATCTCTCTGGTGCAGGTCCAAGGATTGTGGTACCTGATGTGGGGCACAAATACCTTGCTCCTCCGGGAGATGCTCCACATTTGTGAGATCCCTTCCTGTTTTGGGCCACTGCATCTGGGGTATTTGTGGTGTGACCATGTCTCTGCCTCTCCGACCTGTCTCACTGTGGGTTTTTGTTATTGTTGTTGTTGTTGTTCTTTGTTGTGGAGGAGATGTTCAGCTAGTTTGCAGGTCTTTATCAGAGGGAATTCATTCACATGTGGCTGTAGATTTGGTGTGTCTATAGAAGGTGAGTTCAGGTATTGCTATGCAGCTATCTGAATCCAGTTTCCTTAACAGTGTCCATAAATACTTTTAATAAATAGAACAAACATTTTCAAAGGAACTTCATTTCCATTAAAATAGTTTAAGGGCACTCAGGGATGAAGAAGGAGGGAGAGAGTGAGACATAGCCTATCCCTAGGGAATGAATGGAAAATTTCAAACTGTGGTAGGGAAGGAAGAAGACCACCAAGGAAGAATAAATCACTATCCTAGATGCAGAAAGGAGGAAGAAGGGAAACAAGAAGGTAGGGAATTGCTGCCTAGAACCAGGGAGGAGGAAGGTAGTATAGTTTTGAATGTCAATTCTAGATGTTGGAAGGTTATGGTTTTCTTTTGAAATAATGACGTGATGAACCACAACATTCTAGTACTCTTTCTCCTTAAATCATAAGAAGACTTCCCTCACTCTTCTGTGTACCATGTCTGTGGTAACCAGGGCAGTATCAGCTCTCTGTAGTGAGAATCTAGTTGGGATGATTCTTTTTTACCAGACAATTCAAAACTGGGAGTTTAGAAAAGAAGCAGCATGGTTAATCATTAAACCAGAGTTTACTTCAGCCAAAGGACCTGAATATAAGTCCTGCCTTTTATCACAGCTATTAAATGTTTTGCTGAATAGTTGTGGACAAGTGTTTTAACCCCTCTAAGTCTTGGTTTCTTCTTCCAAAAGATGAGAATGACACTACCTACCTTCCCTCTTTTAGTTGGAAGACCAGATGGGATGCAATACGTGGTCAGGTGCTTAGGGATGTTCAGTGCAAGGGCTCACCTGAAGCTAGTAAGGTTTTTTGTCAGACAACTTCCTAGTAATGGTAGTTGTGACAAAGTTTATGCAACAGAATGCGCAGAGGGGTTTGTTTAACAGAGTAACATTGGTAAATACAACACTACGAAGAGACCGGTTTGACAGATGGCTCTCTAACTTTCTTATAGATAGCTGTAAGTTGCCAAAGTGTAACAGGAAAATCCAAATATACTAAACAGTGTTTTTTGAATACCTTACTTTTATTATATGCATAATCACAATTAAAGTCTCCTCTTTGTAGATTTTACCAACTTCTTTTATATCTTTTTTCCTCTTCCAGATGAACGGGACAAAGTTCAAAAGAAAACGTTTACAAAATGGATAAATCAGCATCTCATGAAGGTCAGTTAATATTATTTTCACATCTTGGAGTTGTTTAGCGTGCTTTTGATTATTGTGCAGGAATTGATCGTATAGCTCTGAAGTATAGCTTTTCAGTATCAAATCGAAAGTTTAAATTCTAGAGCATTTGACATGCATTTTAGTTATCTAAAATTATCTGGTGTGTGTCCTGTGGGTAGTGATGAAGGCGAGAAGATAAGTACACAGCGATTACAGTGCATTCTGTGACATTAGTTAAAACCTATTATTATTGGACTCTGAAAAAAAATCTCAGCAGTTTAAGAAGTATGTAAATATTTATGTGTTAAGGCATGGAAAAACTTCAATTCTCAGTAAGATTTTTTCTTTCTCAAGCTTCAAACCAAGTTCTGGCATCAGATATATGTGGATGGCAGAGGGTTATATGAGAATAAAGATGGATTATAGAGACAGAAGTCTAGAGTTCTTTAATTCCTTGTACTTGGTATGTCCCAGATATTGGTGCTTATGTGTACATTTCTCTGTGTAGTAAAATAGTTGTGGTTCTGAAATTAGTATTTATTTGTGTGCTCTGGGGCACTTTGAAGATCTGATATAAGCTCTCTAGAAAAATAAACATGCACATAAAATTTGCATACAATTTCATGGAGTTATTGGATCTTACCGAAGCCCTTCTATAAATCTCAGCTAAAGCACCTGTAGGACTTCACAATGAACTATCAATCACTCCTCCCCGCCCCCCCCCCCCCCCTTATGGATAGTCCTAAAGATGGAAACACGTAACGTTTTAAGTCTGCTGTTTGGGACTTAGAAAGAATTTTCTCACAAATAAACATTATTTTAAATGTGGTTATATTCTTAAGCTACTCACAAATCCTATTTAAAGCATCATGTAGCAAAGTAGGACCAATAGTAATAGCATCTAATAGCCTTCTATAAAAGTGATTCTCATTTCACGGGGCATATCAAAATCACCTGAGGGATGTTTTAGTCCTCCCTCTCTCACTACCCATTGACAAAACCCTTTTCCCAAATTCTAGTATATCAGGCAGGCCATGTCACCCACTCTCCAACTGAGAATCATTTCTGTAGGGAGTTTCTGGTACTGCTGGGAGTTGAATCCTTTGGTGTATTGGCAAGAGATAAAAGGTTGAGACACTTTGCTTTATGATGACTTTGTGAGGAAATATATTGTGAGTACTAATGAAGGATACCAGCAGTTTACCTACTCTCTTCCAAGCTTTTGTCTCATCATTCACATTTTGTGAGTGGGACTCTTCCACAGGACAGGGCAGAGATGGGCTGATGTGAGGTTGTGGTATGGAACTTTGGAGCTGAAGGCTCTGACACGAGTTCCCCATTTCTGAGGTGAATCCAAAGGAAGCAAAATTTTTGATGAAGAGGTTCCCCTTTGGTGGCTGATGCCCTAGCAATCTTTGTAGCTGTGGCTCTCTTGGGGTGGGCATTTTGGTGGGCACAGAGGGTTGCCCCATGTCTTCTGGAGCATAACTCCTATGGTTCCTGGTTGGTAATCAAATTACAGCTGTTGGCAGTGGGCACCAGAGAGAAGTAGAAACACAAATAAGGATGACCCCCATAGGGACCACAGCACTGGCTATTTATTGGGGGCCTACTGATGCCAGGCATGTTGGACTGGGCCATTCATTTTACAAGTAGTTCATAAATTGAATGGTTGAGTAAATGGGTAGTGAGAGAGACTTCTTTTGCTAAAAATGTCAAAACACTGTTAGAGCTGCTTGAGGACAAAGTCTATATTATTATATATATATTCTAGGGCCCATCACAGTGCTTGGCAAGAGTATTCTCACTGTGTGTAATATACATTGCATATATTAAATCATTTAATTCTTCTAGCAACTACCCAAGGTGGTTTAATTTAGTGGTTATATACACATAGCCTTCAGAGTCAGACAGCAAGCATTCAGAGCCTGATTTACCTGGACTATGTGACTACTTTTTTTTTGATAAAATGACGACTCTCAAGATTTAAGGTTTGTCTGCTGCAACACAGTAAGAAATGGGAAAATATGTTATTTTATGCACAACAGCCATTAGATAGATACCAGCCCAACTGATTAGGTTTGTAATCAAATTGGCTTATTTGTTCCTGAAGTATGTTACAGGGTCAGAATTTACAGTTAACTCATATTAAATGAGGAGTCACTGTAGGGAGTGGGGGAAAGCTAGACAGTACAGTCTTGGCTAACTCTCACGGTCAGTTGCTTACATTCTTGTTCTGTTTTGCTCTAGTATCAGCTCAAAGTAGTCTTCCCTTATAATCTTAAAAATTGTTCCCTGAAATTTCTGGCACAAAACTCAAATATGTGAGAACACAGTTTTTTAATCTTTCATTCTTTTATGTCTAGAAGTTATAGCTTTAACCTCAAGTGAAGAAAAATAAATATCCTAAAACGTTTAGAGGCACCAGGCTGTTAAGTTTTGTGTTGTTATTAGTTAACCAGAGAAAGGGCAGCCTTCATGTCATCTTTTCCATGTTTCACTCAAGTGACGGTAAAAGGAATATTGCACTATGTAGTCAGCCTCTTTTGTCTCACTAAAAAAAAAATGCTGGACACTTTTGCTCTCGGTGGGCATTTGGTCATAATCCCATTAGTGGGAAATTTGAGTATGTGAATTTTAAGTAAAAAATTTTAATATTATAAAGTAATATTTCTTTCTGTATTGATTTTCTTATATTTTTCACTTGAAATACTGAACATCTTTAAGGGAGAATTAGGGAAAGGAGAGAAGCAGGTCCCATGTCTTTTTTGCCTTACCATATTCCTTTTCAATGAATGAGAGGTATGTTATTTTAAGAGTTTTTAATAAAATGGGATAATAGGAAAGGATGGTCATGACAAATGAGTCAATAAAATGAAAATAGGTAAGGAGAGAAAAAATGGGAATGAAATCATTTAGATAATTGGATAATCCTTGTGTCTTCTTTATGTTTCATCAGTTTTAACTGTAGTCACAAGTAGTCCTTAAACCATGGGGGCGGTATATAGGGGAGTTCTAGGAGAAAAGAGAGAAGAAGAGGTGAGGGAGGAAGTTAAAGGGGGCAAAGAGGGGAGGAATGGCTGTCTTGTGCACTAGGGTGCACAGCCCCGGAGTTGTGCCTTGGGTCTAGGGCCTGGAGACTTTGCCCTTGGTTCAGCTGCTGGGGAGTGCTGACCCCAGCTAGGGATGTGTTCCCCATCTTCTGAAATAATTGTTACAAATTTTGCCCTTTCTAAATTATTATTTTATTTATTTTAATTTAATATTATATAATTATTTTACCCTGTTCTCTCCAGCACAGTTTTGTCTCCAGGGGGAACTGTTCTTGGTGTAGTTCTGCTGCTTTGGGCAGTGAGGCAATTGAGAGATTTAGTTCCAGAACAGATTTGACTTTGCTGGATTTTTTCTTTTCATTTTTTAAATTATATATTTTGCTAAGTTATGGCAAATTATCTTTGAAAGAAGAATGGTTCCTTCAAAGTTGTTAGTTTGTGGCATGTAAGTCAAAGATGGGAGGTAACAAGAGGTCAGACAGGGGGTTGTGTCTAGTCTTTACAGTTTATTATTTGTGTGACCTTAACCTTCTTAGGCTCTCATCTGTAAAATGGTGGCAGTGATAGGTTAGTGTGAACATATAAAGGAGATAATCCATTTAAGCATAAAATATGTTAATTGGCACATTGTGTAAGTTGCCTCTGGAACTTCTCCTCCCTCGTCCAAATCCCTTTTCTTACCACAAGTACTTTCCCTTTTATTTATTTTTTTAAAAAAGATTTTATTTATTTGAGAAGGGGAGAGAGAGATAGCAAGAGGAGCACGAGCAGGGGGGAAAGGGAGAAGCAGGTTTCCTTTGAGCAGAGAGCTCCACGCAGGCCTCCATCCCAGGACCCTGAGATCGTGACCTGAGCCCAAGGCAGACATTTAACTGACTGAGCCACCCAGGGGCCCCAGTACATTCCTTTTTAGTAGAAAAAGCTGGGATTTAGGTTCAGAATCTGTTGAGGTAATAGATTGGCCTGTTGCCTTCTTGCCGTAGAGTCCTACTGGGACACTGAAGAACAATTATTTATTTGAGGTAATCCTGTTAGCCATACCCTCCTCTCCTCTCTATACACCGCTCCCCAGTCATTTATGGATTGACCTTGGGGCCCAAGGTTTTTTTTATTCCTCTGTTTTCCTCTTCTCCCACACACTCTCCTTTCAGAAAGGGAATCAATGAAGGCCCACCATACTTCTGAAAGATTGGCCATTTTTATTCCTCAGTTGTAATTTCACTTAGATTCACAGCTGGAGGGCATCTTCCACATCCTGCGATTTGCTGCCTTCCTTTACCGGAAGGGACAACTTTACTGGTGGAACTGCAGTACAAGGCCTGAGATGAGACTATGAATTAGAACGGGGGGCTGTGTCCAGTGTTTGGTTTCCTTGTGCACTGTGACGGGTTGCAGATCTGCCAGTGGGTTCCCCTTGGCTATGAGGTTGTGTTTACTTTTCTCTACCTGTAGTTTTAACTGCTCACCAATTATTCCCTGTGATTTAGGAAGTTTTGGTTTATGCAGCTGCAAAATAGCATAGACCAATGCTTAGGGGATGATTTTGGCATGGTCAGTTTTTAAAAGTTTATATGACTGAGAAAAGTAAACATTGGAGTTTTTAAATGACTGCTTAAGTTACTATTACATCCATATGTATAAACATTTTTTTCCTTACAATATTTGGGTAGAATTTTTGGGGGGGAGAAAAACTGTATTAAAAAATAATATAGCCTTATTTTATATTCACCAGAGCTATAATTACATTCGTTTAAAATAAGCAGATTGCTTAATTAAAACTTATATTTGCGGGTGAACAGATGCCTCTGGCATTTTTCTAAATGTATTTAAATATTAGTGTTCTCATATTTCAGTTGTAGGACTAAGCCTCTCCTTAAACTGGTTGTTCTGGTAAGAGTGTTTTCCTTTGGAGGCATCGTTCTTCAGAATACTTTTAGTAATTAAGTCCAGTTGACACAGTCAAGTCTGTTCCCTCTGCAAGTCTCTTCACACATTGAGTAGACTGGATTGTTTACCTTGCAAATTGGATATTTAGGTAAACTATTGGTGGTGGTAACATTTATGTATTATTCTTTAGCATAATTTTAATTATAGTATTAAAAACCATGAACTGGTTATCAAAATTGTTCGTGACTTCAGTTAGGTAAATTTTACCCAGAGAATTGTTCTAAGACATAAAATTGGTGACAGTCTTTTATTATTTATAGTATATATTTTTTTATGTCCCTCTACCTATGGAACTTTATAAGCTAGAGGGTCTTATATCATTATTTAGTTTTTGTTGTTATTGATCACATGCAATTCTGTCTTGCTCTTTAGAAATCAACAAGACAGTAGTATAAGAAATGGCACCTAAGATTTAAGTACCTATGATTTAGCTTTTCCCTTACTCTGGAGAAAACAAGAAAGAAGGAAGCCCTTTGTTTTCTGAAGTACTTCAAAAGTTACCAAAGTTTAAAAAATTCCCTTTTAATTGTTTACTTAGACCCAGAATTAGAACTTGAACCATGACTGAGAGGCTGTATTTAAGAGGACTAATTTAAGGGGATGAACAATCTTTTGGGAGAACATTAGAGTCTGAAGAAGTCCATTTAATGGGCTTTCCTTGCCTTGGGTCCATTTAACTGGCAGATTATAGTGGAAATAAAGTCTTCTGTACCGGTTAGCTAATACTGTAAATTTATCCCTTAACATTATATAATAGGATATTTGGTCTTATTTTTAATTTATTGATACATAAATGCATTCGGAGAGGAAGGGGCCCTGGATTCCAGTATTGCACCACACCCTGTGTGGCGGTTACCTGCTTGGTTACCACACGGGAGACACCCAGCTGACTCTGTTCCATCTTGTCTTTGGAAAGCTTCATTTATTCATAACCTAGATATCCTTTGCCCACATTTAAAAGTCAATGATGTCATGGCTCCACTGAATCAATCACACTGTTCTTTATTTTCTGATTTGGTGGATGGAAGGAAATGTATATCCCCAAGCTGAGAACAGAGTGATAACTTTTAGAGAGTAGAGAAAAAGCTCTAATCTGCTCTGTGTTCTTGACCATTGCATACTTCTTGAGTGGTTTTACATCTATGGGCACAGATGACTTCATAAAGGGCTAATGAAAAATTCATCTTCTGAGAGTATAAGGCAGTGTTTTGGTTCTTAAAATCTGCAAATAATATATGTATTTTAAAGACCCTTGGCTTATATGAGTGGTTCTTAAAGTTTAGCTGCATCAGACTCACTTAGAAGGCTTGTTAAAAAGATTACGGGCCTTACCCCAAGAGCTTCTGATTCACTAGATCGGGGATGAAGCCTGAAAATTTCCATTTCTAAGAAGTTCCAGGAATTCGTGTTTCTAACAAAATGCTGAAGTTGCTAAGCTGAGGCCACATTTTGAGAACCCCTATCATAGGTAAATGGATAAATATTATAGTTAACCCTCAGTTTCATTTGATATAACCAAAAAATATTTTAATATAGAAAATAATAGCTATGTTTTATTGAGCTTATATGCTAGGTACTTCACAATATTAATACCAATATTAATAACAGCTGCTAATAGTACTTGAAGGTAACCATGTGCCAGGATCTGTCACTCTCATGTCTTAGTTTATTTTTTTAAATTTATTTTTAATTTTTAAAAATTTTTAAAGATTTTTTATTTATTCATTTGAGAGAGAGAGCCAGTGAGCGCACAAGCAGGGTGCATTTTTGGAGGGAGAGGGAGAAGCAGACTCCCCGCTGAGCAGGGAGCCCACTGTAGGGCTTGATCTCAGGCCCCAGGAACCTGACTTGAGTTGAAGGCAGACACTTAACCGACTGAGCTACCCAGGTGCCCCACATGTCTTTGTTTATTTAATTCTCACAACTCTCCTTATGGACTGGTCCTATTTTATCCCAGAGTTACAGATGATAAAATTGATGGACAAACAGGTTCTATAATTTCCCAAGGTCATACACCTAGTAATTTTTAGGACTGGGTGGAAAATAAGGCTAAGAGAGATTATGTAATTTTCCATAGATTGGAAAAGGAGTCTAAGCAGGAAGTGAAAAATGCATCCCAGTCTGCCTCAGTACAGATCTTTTGCTGTCTTGATTACATTGAATTCTTAAGGATGAATTTAGAGTGGAGTGATTAAAGCTGAAGGAGAAGCTGAGCTTGACATTTGGACATTGGTCTGATTTCTCTACAAATACGACTTGACATTTAAGTTATTTCTGTTGTGGTATAAGAGATAACAGTTTATGTAGTAGAGGAAGGGTTGAAAGCTTTTTGGGGAAATGTCTAGTTTAAAGGCCCACTGTAGAATTTAGAAGCAAATCAGGATTTAAAAATGTGAAGCAATAATTGATTTCAAGATAGTAAAACAGGTACATGGAAGAGTAGGAAATGGCTCTATGTAGATGAACAGTAGCTTGGGATTGAGAAATTCTGAATGTCTTCTCATCATGAAGAATGATATCTTGGTGATAAATTCCTCATCAAGAAAAAAAGTCCATAATAACAGTGTTTAGTTTCAACAGTGCTTTATTGAACTTTAGTATAATCAGGGCTGTATTTGAAATACAGTTTAGGAATTACTCTGTTTTCATGCAGCTATTTTTTTTTTTTTGAAAGTAAGCTCTATACCCAACGTGAGGCTTGAACTCAGGACCCTGAAATCAAGAGTCACATGCTCTACCAGTGGAGCCAGCCAGGCGCCCCCATGCAGGAGATACTAAGTACATATATGTAAAACCATTAAACATTTAAACCATTAACATTAGGCAGGACAGCCTAGGATAAAGTACCAAGGGTGGCAAACAATAGGTTTTTAAGAGATGAGATTTGGGATGCTTGGGGGGCTCTGAGTAGTCAGGGACTATGCCAGGGTGGGGAAGTTGACTTATGCTGGGTGCAGAGGAGGAGGGGATGGTGCGGTGGGCAGGGGCACAGTGAGTCAGATGTACTGGATTGCTAGCGTTTGCTGGAAGGAGATCAGGTTGGATAGAAAATGGATAGAAGATGAAGCCAGGTAACAAACAGATGGGATTGGATAGCCAAAGAGGTTTTAAAAAGTTTTTGAGGACAAGAGTGACATAAGATAACTGGCATTTTAGGAAGAGTCTTGCATTTTATACACAGGCATTAAGGAACGAAATATTGTGGATTCCAGGGCAGGATCCACTGTGTGTTTAGGTATTGAATTTAGTTGTCATGTCTCTTTAATCTGCCCTGGGAACAGTTTTACAATCATTTTACAGACTTTGACGACATTAACATTTCTAAGAATACAGATCAGGGGTTAATTTGGATAGGATGGAAGATGAATTAATAGCAAAATACCTTGTGAACTTAAAGTTATTTTATGACAAGAAGACAAACTTTTTTTCCTCCCATGAGAGTCATTTAAGTAATTACATGTGATTTTAGTGTTTGTCGAGAATATAGTGAACTACCTTTTCAAATGAAGAACAACAAAATTTTACTCAGTAATTTCACCAGGTGATTTTAAATTCCCATCTTGTGATCAATTGCAATTTTTCTTCTTTTTGATTTCTTTATTCATTATTATCGTTATTCCATCACTACCACTACCTTTTATTGCATACTAACCATGGGCCAGGAACTGGACTGGATACATAACATACATGATCTGATTTAACTCTTGTTTCTACCAGTGAGGAAACGGAGTCTGAGGGAGGCTAAGTTATCTGCCCAGCATGACGTAGCTAGAATGTGTCAGGACTGAGCTTTTTAGTCCTGGCTCCTTCTGGCTCTACAGAAAAACTATATCATACCACCACATCATGCCACAAAAGAAAGACACAGAATTAAAGAATGATCAAGAAAAATGAAGACTGAGAAGTAGGGCAAAAAAACAGTATGTCCATTTGCATTGCCACTTTAATTGGCTCTGATTCCTCTCAGCCATTTCCCTACATACTTTAAGTCTTTGCTGTTATGGCTTGGCCTCTTTATATGACCATAAATTTTTATTTGCGTCCTTCTCTAATCAATATATTTTACAAGAATTGGGAGATATAGATAAAAGTATACAAAGAAGCCAAGCAGCATTTATGAGGGTGGTTGTTTTAGCTATAGGAAGGACATTGACTAAGGCATTTTTGAAGAAGAAAAAAATTACACTTGGATCAGTGGTGCTGACATTTTAAACCATATTGTATAGGCCTTGACATCAGAAGAAGTATATGCATTCTGTAGTAGGTAGATTAAAGCAGAAGACTTGGTTTGTTATTTGATACTAGACTCTAAGCTGCATGAGGACAGAGCTGTGTCTGTCTGATTAAACAGTGCATCCCCGGAACCTAGCATAGTGTCTGATATACGACTATTTGCCTCAGACTGTACCAAGGAATTTGTTGCTTAATGAATGATGTAAAACCAAATGAACACCCCCCCCCGCCCCCGGTTTATAATAGAGATCTACAACTACTACGGTGGGGGAAGTGAAAGGATTGCTTTGGGAGGAATGAGATAAAAGTTACCTGGAGGAAAAAGAAATTCATAATGACTTCTTTCCTTTTAAAGCTAAAAAGATCCATTTCATTATAGGTCATGATTAGCAGGGCCAGACTTTCCATGTTCTGGTCCCTTTTCATGTTATTTCCTCTGTGTAATTCGGTTTTTCTACTTGTGGCTAGGTAGGAAGTTTACCCATATTCATGGATGAGATTAATTTATTTATCTAAAATTACTAATTAGCTTTGCCCTACTTATCTATTATTTTCATTAGTTAAGAATATTGGCTGGAGCTAGATATCTTGGGGATTTTCTAATATATTAATAAAATTAGTACATTCTCTGGTCTTATTTTATGTAGGGGAGGGAAAAAACCCTTTCCCTTCGATCCTTCTAGGCTCTTAGTTGGACTGTATAACAGAAAACAGATTAACAAGGGAAAATAAAAGTTTTGGGAAACAGAAGCCTTCATAAGGAAACAAAGACCAGAGGAAATGGTTAAACCTGAGTGTTTTTATATGAGATTCGATGAAGAGTGGAAAGTCGTAGAAAAATGTCATAGGACACAAGGGATATGAGCTAAGGGTAATAAACTGAAGGGAAACTTAGCAAGGCTTATTTGTTCAGTTTTTTCAGTGTCCCTTTGTCTTTAGAGATAAGGATGCTCTTTTCTTCCAGGTACAGGGAGGGCACCTCTCACGTGAAGGTCTTATGACCTTCTCTTCTTAGGGGAGAAGGAGGTATGGGCGGTCAGAGAATCCTTCCAGCACTTGTTGTTTTTCAAATCCCTTCAGGTTAACATATTCAGTATACCAAGGTGCCGTATCTTGGGGTTGTGTGTCCTGAACCCATCACACAGATGTAGTTAGATTTCTCTGTAGGTCTCACATATTCCTTTCCACAGAATCAAATAGAAAACACTGTTTCCAGGCCCTAGTCAGGGTTTGCTGTAACTGCAAATCTGAGGGAGAATTCAGAAACTAGCTTTAAAAGGGGCTGAAAGGGCAAGACAAGTAGCAAAGGAGATGGAAGCCAGTAATCAAGGAGGGATGAGAATTGGAGAGGATTTGATAAAGTAAGTGGTCAGGGTGTCAGAGGTAGCAGTGCGTCACGTTGGACTTGCCTAGGGGTTTGGGAACTGTTCCATACGCTAGAGTCATTTGATCTTAATGTAATATAGAAGAAATTTCTGTTTTGTGAAAAAAGATAAGAGGGGTGACTTCAGAGGGAAATTGTTAGAGCTGGGACAAACTGTTGCATACTTCTAAAAATGCTGCAGTAAATGCCTGATGGCACTGAACTGTTATTTTTGGTGCTAATCTGACACTGATGTTTGCTTCAAGAATTTCATATCAAAACTGTTCAGGTACTCTTCTTTGTCATTTAATAAAACTCTCATGGAATTACACTACTGTTTTTCAGATAAAATTTAGGGAGATCATGGCATTCATTATAAGATCAGTTTTTGATACTATACCTGTACAGAGTCCTTAACATCTGAATGGGAACTTTTTTTTTTTAAAAGATTTTATTTATTTATTTGACAGAGACACAGCGAGAGAGGGATCATAGCAGGGGGAATGTGAGAGGGAGAAACAGGCTTCCCACGGAGCAGGGAGCCCGATGTGGGCCTCGATCCCAGGACCCTGGGATCATGACCTGAGCCGAAGGCAGACGCTTAACGACTGAGCCACCCAGGCGCCCCTGAATGGGAACTTTTATAAGTCATTTTTGGAGGCCTGCATTTCCCTATATAGCTGAAATATGTGGTAATGCGGTCTTGTTCTCAGGCTAGCCCACTAGATCTTATCTAATGCATATCCTATTTTATAGATGTTAAGAGCTCAAGTGAGACAGAATACATTAGAGGAGAAAGAGTTTAGTTTAATAGGTTTAAGATTAAACCTCACTCTGAATCTTTGTTCATTCCTTAGAATAATCCTTTTTTTTATCCAAGGGCCCAGTGCATGTATGTATCCTCCTAAAGCACTGTGTTCCAGGGTGTTCGTGTTCCATCTTGGATGCCCAGGTCAGTTGGTCTCAGCGAGGGTTAGGAGGAAGGACTGATGGGAACCTGATTCACCGCAGCCTACAAATGATAGAGCACTCTGGTCATCCTGCTGGAAGGGAAATCTCTGGTGGATTTCAGACAGATTCAAGAAAAAAAGTCAGTTAGCGGTAGGAAGTCCAGCATGGAAGTAAGTTGGTCATGCCTGGAGTCTGCCTTGGTGCATAGTTTTTCTAACCGATTCCTACTTTTTACAGCATCCTTTGTCACTTTGTCTCTTTAGAACCCTTATAGTGTGGCGGTTGAGAGCACAGACTTTGGGCTGAGCCGCTCGGACTCACATCTTCCCTTGACTATTTACTAGAGATGTGACCTTGACTTTCTCTAAGCCTTTGTTTGCCTCATCTGTAAAATAGAGAATAGTGCTCTCTTTATGTCTATAGACATTTAAGATCATCAAAAAGCTTCTGGTTTGCCCTGTCTTCCATAGCAATGACAGATGTGGTCCTGATGTTTGCATTTTTATGGGATTGAGTCCTGCATATTGCAAAGAGGGCACTGCCTAAAATGTACAGCTGTAGTGGTTTTATAGTAATATTCTAGTAATGGATGCCAGTGAAATGGTGAATTCTAAATAAAGGAATGTGTTTTTCATTGTCTGGTGAATTCTAAATAAAGGAATGTGTTTTTCATTGTCTGGCCAGGGCCCACACTAACACCTTTTTTTTCCCTTCATGGGCATGACAGTTTGAGGTGAGATGCTGAGAGTGTTTGGCAGTTAACCCTATGATTTGTGAGCCATCACATTGCTGGTTGAGTTTGCCTAGATAAAGTACTTCACAGAGCGACAGCCCCGAAGAGCCACAAACACAGCACAGCTTGTGTTTGCTTGAGCAGAGAATTTGGCACTGAAGTCTTCTGTAAGAGCATTAGCAGCTCTCTAGTAGTTCTCAGACAAACAAACCAAAGTCCCCCAGGATGTTACAATCTCCAGAAAGCAGTACTACTTACTGAATTCTTGAACAGTATATAAATCCCATTTCTTAGATGTAGTTCCAGTTATACCAGAAAGACACAATATAGTTGCCCTGACAAGTTCTAAAAATAGGAATGTTTCTTACAGATCTCCTGTCCTGAGTTCATGAGTTTTGGTCCTATCTTTTTATTTCACAATTTGCTATTGTTCCTCTTAAATCTTAAAAAATAAAACTGCCAGTTATTTTACCAGCAAAAATGGTTTATTGAGGAATACCAGAGACTTGCGGCATGCTATAAGCAAGTCACATAAAAAAAACATAGGCAAAACCTTGGGCAAGTCCAGAGAATGAAGGAGAGGAACACTATTTCATAGTGGAAGGGAGGGAGTTGGTGGGGCTGTTACAGAGTCCCTTGGAGTAAACTGGGAGTTCCAAGCACAATGGCTTTTCATTGGCTGAGTTGTGACAGTTTCTCATTGGCTGGACTGTTGCTTGTTGCTGTGGGAAGAGGAAACCTTTTCTTCCTCAGGCTGGCGTAGTGAGGCAGTAGCTAAAGCAGTAGTGACTGGAGAAGTGTGTCTCTTCCCGTTGGGTCTGCAGTTGATCCTGAGTATTAGGGTGTGAGAGCTCCCCTTTTTGGGCTCTCAACTCCATTTTCATGAGGTTTCCTTACATTAATTTTCACAGTCCTAAATGTTTTAAACATTTAGCTTTTATTTTATATAAACTTAAACGTAAGAAGCCATGTTTGGGGACACTTAAGATTTTACTGATGTTAAGGAAGAAAAATTCAACTGATTAAATTTGAAGATCTAATTGGCTTTATTAAGCAGTTTGTGAATTGGCAGCTTCCCATGTAGCAAGTAGAGGGGAGTTCTGAGGAATTGTATAAAATGGAAAGTTTTTATAGGAAGGGAGTGGGGCAAGGAAATTATTAGCAAAGGAAAATAAAATAGTGTTCCAGGCAAGGTCACTTTCCCTTAGGGAGAAAAGTGTGTGTGGGAGGGTCTTATAAGGTATAGATTACCTCATCTTCCTTTGAGGGGGATAGAGAGGGCCCTTGTGATAGATTACCTTGTTGGTGCTGACCAGAAAATGCCAGAAAATAAGTTAAAATTTCATTTGTGGGGCAGGTTGAAACTGCAATTAGGTTAGGTATTAAAGGCTCAGTTCTGTGACTTGGCCTGGCATAAGTGACTGACTCCATCGGTTTTCTTTTTAACACTGAGCATTGTATTTAATAAATTTTAATGTTTAATCCAGGTTATTAAATTCCAAACTTTTGTCTTCTCAACTTAACTTCTGATTAATACTTTTCTTGCTGGATTTTAAAAAATTAATTTTCCAGAGTTGACAAGCTGAACTAAAAACATACTTTTTTTTTTTTTTGCAGAGGAGCAGCATTTTGCAAATTAGGTCCCCAGGAACACCAATGTCATGGTGTTGTGAGATGTCCTGGTGGAAAAAAAAAAAGTTTCCATTGCCAGTAGAGTTTGGAAAGCAGCGTTCCCTAGTTGAAGAGATTTATAGTATTCATTAGCATATTAAAGACTGAGAACTTCTGTGATAAAGAACCCGTTTAATTCAGTGTTTCACAAATTCACTTGGTCATGGATTCTTTTTAGCAAAGAGTATCTATTAACATCCCTTTGGGAAATCCTGCAGGAGAGTTTTAAAGTGACTGCTTTTAAGCAAATAAATTAATTTTGTATTAATTAGAATCCCAAATTTGGACGGGATCTAGTTAATTTGGTTGTCATTGCAGGAATATTTTCTCACAGCCTTTCTTATGGGTCACTGATTTTTTTATTTTTATTTTTTTTTTTATTTTTTTTTTAAAGATTTTATTTATTTATTTGACAGAGAGACACAGTGAGAGAGGGAACACAAGCAGGAGGAGTGGGAGAGGGAGAAGCGAAGCAGGCTTCCCGCGGAGCAGGGAGCCCGATGTGGGGCTCGATCCCAAGACCCTGGGATCATGACCTGAGCCGAAGGCAGACGCTTAACGACTGAGCCACCCAGGCGCCCCTGGGTCACTGATTTTTTAATTTATGGGCAACTTATAATTTTGGTCCCCTTGAATTGTAACTGAGCTGTTTCTTTCATTGGCTAAAATTTGCTCACTGTAACTCCCACCCACTTGTCTTTGTCCAGCCCCTCCCCTCCATGATAGAAACCATATATGGCAGTTCTTAAATATATGAAGAAACTCTTTTGTCCCTTTTAAAAAAACTTTTCTTGTCAAATACTTTCATTTCCTTTGTTTTTATGTGATGCAATTTTTATGTCATGCATTTGTTTTTCTAGAATATTTTCTTTCAGTTTTCCCATTTGAAAATTTTGAGACTCTTGAGTTGAAGGCAGAAAATGAGTTGAAGGAATTCTACCAGGTAATCAGTTATACAGTAAGAGCATGAGCTGCTCTTATCCACAGAACTCAGCTCTGTTTTTATTGTCTATTTCCTTTTCACCTCCCCACCTTATTACATACTGAGCTGTTTGCCTGTTTATTTACCTTTCCTTTTTTTTTTTTTTCTTCTCCATTGTAGGATAGTTCCTTTAGTCTTAACTGTTTATCCAGTTTTCCTACCAAGACACATTATTGCTTTTATTAGAAAGAACCAAGATACTGTTATTTTGTAAAAACCGTCTTTTCCACTCTTAATTTCCTATAAAAAGAGAAGGCTGTTGTATAATTCATCTCCTTTCCAAGAGTGGAGGACTGAGAATGATTAATGGGCTGCTAGTGCTAAGGGTATTTGCATCTCAGCCAGGAACTCCTGGTTGAGGAGGGCATAGAGGTCTGCAAACTATCTACTGTCTCAGGGCCAAATCTGGCCCCAGCCTATTTTTTTGGTACAGCTAATGAGGTAAGAGTTTTTTTTTTACATTTTTAAAGAATTGAAAACAAATCAAAAGAAGAATAATATTTTGGGACACATGAAAATTATATGAAATTCAAAATTTGGTGTTTATAAATAAAATTGTATTGAATCCAGCTGTTCTGATTCACTTATGTGTTGTCACATCATTTGACCCTTAAAACAGAAATATTTACTATCTTGTTTTTGTAGAAAAAGTTTCTTGATTCTGTCTGAGGCTTAAGGTTTTATATGTATTTTGGGTAAAGTTTTGTGTATATTCATTTAATGGTGAGATGTGTGGTGTCTAAATGGGATGTCTCTTGATTGGATGGGGGCCCCCAAATGTGGGGCCAGGATCCCATAGAAGCTGGTGGCCAGGGAGGTGAAGGAATACACCTGAGGCAGAACAAAGGAGATAGAAGTTTACTGGATACACTACAAGGGAGTGGTGGGCAGGACAGCAGAGGACAGGCTGTCTGCAAGGAGGCAGTGGGTGAAGGCTGTTTTTAAAGGGGGAAGATGAGGAAGTATGGCCACGTATGGAATTCTCCTTTTTTTGGTAACTCTGCCTTGTTGTAAGTAGCCCATTGGTCAGTTAGGGCCTGTGGATATTGTGAGGTCGCCTCATGGGCCTGTCCGTATTCAGCCAGGGGGTTGCTGTGGGCCCTTTGTACATTCTATCACTCAAGCCTGTTTGCCTAAAAGTGGCCTCAATACGGCCACTTGTGTTTCCTATGAATCCATTTATGAAAGTAGCTTTCCTTTCCTATACGTAAGGCCAACTGTGGTTCTATGAATGTAATTTTATACCACAGCTACTTTTCTGAATGAGCGTCTCTCTTTGATTTATTTACAAAATGGTATTGAAATGGCCAGATCAGTATATTGCTTTACTAAGGCAAAATTTTATTTCTGTCATAATCCTCTTTGAGTGAAGATTGTCATGAAAGATGTACCTATTGCAAATGCCACTTGAAGTAAAAGTTCAGTGAGTAATGCTGATATAAAGTAGATGATGGGGTGCTTGGCTGGCTCAGTGGGTGGAGGACACAACTCTAAATCTCAAGGTTGCAAGTTCAAGCCCCTTGTGGGGCATAGAACCTACTTAAAAAAATAAATAATATAAAGTAGATGAAATGTTACTTCTGTCACTCAAATTAGAGGTTTCCTAACTAGATTAGTAGGTAATCCTTTATGACTATTGCATTTGCTTTTTGCTCTCTTAATATATACCTCCTTTTTGGTTTAGGTTAAAGGTTTTATAGTCATTGGCATTGCCAGCTTTTCCAGCTTTATTAGTATTATGATCAGTCCTTTGTTTAAGTATTGATTATATTTAGAACTGTTTTTTAGTAAGTACAGATCATGCATCTTTTGAAAATGTATCTCAGTTGTGTGTGCTGACGTATTAGAACAATCTTAACATCCTGCCCTATATTCTGCACAGTATTATTAATTCTTATTGAATTGTGATGAGTGTAAACATTTCTCACACGCTGACATTGCTGACATTCAATAACTCAAAAGGAGTGTGATTAAAGTATATATATTTTTAAGATTTTATTTATTTATTTGACACACAGAGAGCACAAGCAGGGGGAGCAGCAGGGAGAGGGAGAAGCAGGGTCCCCACTGAGCAGAGAACTGGACATGGGGCTCAATCCCAGGAAGATGCTTAACCAACTGAGCCACCCATGTGCCCTGAGATTAAAATATTTTTAAGAACAGGTTTTCTTGAGATATATTTACACACAAAATTCATTGTTTTTAATTGTATAATTGAATGATTTTTAGTAAATTTTCAGAATTATGCAGCTATTACCACAATCAAAATTTTATAACATCGCCATCACCCCCCTAAGAAAACCCCCCCTCTCCAGCCCTAGGCAGCCACTGATATATTTTCTTTCTCAATAAGATTCACATTTTCTGGATATTTCACAAAAATAGAGTCATATAGTACAGATTCTTTAGTATGGCTTCTTGCAGTTAGCACAATGTGTTTGAGGTTCATCCATGTTGTAGCATGTGTCTTCATTCCTTTTTATTGGCAAGTAGTGTTTCCATCCTGTGGATGTGTCACATTTTGTTTGTCCATCTAACAGTTGAGTGGCATTTGGATTGTTTCTGCTTTTTGGCTCTTAATGAATAATGCTGCTGTAAACATGAACATACAAGTCTTTCTATGGACATATATTTTCATTTCTCTTGGATATTTATTTAGGAATGGAATGCTGGGTCATATGGTAAACACAATGTAACATTTTAGGGAATGCCAAACTGTTTTCCAGAGTGGTTGCACCATTTTGTGTTTCCCCTAGCCATGGAGAGGGTTCTAATTTCTCTAAATCTTTTCTCGTACTTACTTTCTTTTTGATTTTAGCTATCCTGATGGATGTGAAATGCTATGTCATAGGATAGTGATTTGTATTTCTCTAATGATGTTGAGCCTCTTTTCATACACTTACGGCCTATTTGTGTATCTTCTTTGGTAAAATGTCTATTCGGATCTTTGCCTGTTTTAAATTGGGTTATATGTCCTTTTGTTATTGGGTTTTCTTTGACCATTTATGCTCTTGGTGCTATATATAGGTAATTTTTGCCTAATCCAAGGTCACAAAGATTTACTCTTATGTTTTTTTTTTTTAAATTTTTTATTGTTATGTTAATCACCATATATTACATCATTAGTTTTTGGTGCAGTGTTCCATGATTCATTGTTTGTTCATAACACCCAGTGCTCCATGCAGAACGTGCCCTCCTCAATACCCATCACCAGGCTAACCCATCCCCCCACCCCCCTCCCCTCTAGAACCCTCAGTTTGTTTTTCAGAGTCCATCATCTCTCATGGTTCGTCTCCCCCTCTGACATACTCCCCTTTTTTCATCCAACAATTGTATAGTTTTAGCTCTTACATTTAGGTCTCTGATTCATTTTGAGGAAAAGGTTACTTTTGCATGTGGATATTGAATTTCCCAGTATCAGTTTGAAAAGATTCAACACTGAATTGCTTTTGTTTTTTTGCCAAAAGCCATAAATATGTGGGTCTCTTTCAGGACTTTCTTTTATGTTTCAGTGACCTATATGTCTATTTTTATTAAAAACATTTTGTTGTAAGATTAATTATTATTAAGTCTTGAAATTTGATTTATCTGAACACCAAACTAATTTAGATGGGAAAATACTTAGAAGGTTGCCATGCCGAAATGGACATTTCTCCTCTGTGTGTTAGTCATTCAGCATTTATTTAGCTTCAACTGTGTGATAAGACATGATGCCAAGTAGGAACTCTCATAGGTGCCATGATAGGCCCTTGGGGCAGAGACACATCCCTTGCTAGGAAGTGGCTTGATGGAGTTCTTGAATCTGTTTTCCGAGTTTCTCTTTTTCTTCCTGTAACTGGGCAGGCCTTCAAGGGCCCACATCTGAGGGCATGGCTATGTTCACAGGCAAGTACAAATGACTGATCTTTTATTTATTGAACAAACCTTCTTTGAATATTTACTATATGAAAAGTACTATACAAAGCATGACAAATTTTCATGAGGACCTAAGACTGGGCCCCGTTCTTTTAGAGGTTTATATTTAAGTATATTATGTGCATAAAACTGTAAGGAAAACAATGATTGGTATTCTGGAATAAGCCAAAGACTATATGAGTGCAGAGGAGAGGCCTTCTCAGTCTGGGTGGAATTAGAGCTTGACTTTGAAGCAAGAGGAGGATTAGGATAGCCAGAGGCGTGGGGAAAAGAGCAGCATTTTTGGGGTAGAGGGAACATCATGAGTACAAGCAGAGAGATAGGACAGTGGCGGTTTTGAGAATGTGACCTCAAGTGTTCAGCCGACTTTCTTTTCAAATTCTCTTAGCCTTTGGGATTAGAAGTGAAGCTCCACTGTTTAGGCCCTGGGACCTGTATGTCTTGCCGTATATGCACAGCTGTGTCCCGCGGTTCACCTTGAGACATGTGGCCTCTGATTTGCTAGCGTTACTTGGCTTAAGCCTACTCTTGGTGAAACTTGTTAATTTAAAAGGAAGGGTGCTGGGGCTCCTGGGTGGTTCAGTTGGTTAAGCGTCTGACTCTTGATCTCAGCACAGGTCTTGATCTCAGGGTCCTGAGTTCAAGCCCTGCATTAGGCTCCACAGAGGGGGGAGAGAGAGAGAGAGAGAGAGAGAGAGAGAGAGAGAGAGAGAGAGAGAGAGAGAGAGAGTGTGTGTGTGTGCACTCAAAAAAGAGAGAGAGTGCATGCTCAGAACTGAGGTGGGGGAGAAAATCACTAATACTTAGATTTTAGGCTTCAGGATGAGACAGAAATGCAGCAGTGTAGCCTCTCCTCTGGTCATGAACAGCTGGGAGGACTAGCTGTTGAGTATTTGTGGTCCACAGCCTTAGGTAAATAGATGGAATCTGGAAATTTGGCAAAATTGTAATGTCATTTAGGAAGTGATCCATTTGAAGAGATTAAGGGTATCTTTGAAAGCTTTAATCTTCCTAGAGAAGGTATAATTCTGTTGCAGAAATTGATTTTAACAGCAGCTGATAAAACATGTCAAATTTTTTTTAGATAATTAATAGAATAAACTTGTTTTTATAACTATCCAAACTTACTAGTTTCCTAAATATGTTTTATAGTGGTTTTATTTTTGGAAAATGTACATCATTATACTGGGGAGTTAAGAGTTTCATTTGGATTTAAGAAACTTTTTTTTTTTAACAGGGAAGAGGTGTTAAGAATTCGCATGGATTGTAGCAAAGGTGGTGGAATCTCATCATCTGGGGGTGTCTTTATAAATAGTTTCAGTGTTCATCTCCCTGTGACAGTTGTCTTAATCATAATCTGGGGTTATTTCAATGGTTTAATGAAGAGGATACAACCAGTTGTTCTCAGTGGTTCGTAAGGACTTGAGGAAATGGGCTTCTGTTTAAAGAAGAGTGAATTAGTTTACATACAAAGCATCAGAGTATTGTAAAGGCCTTAAAACTATAAAATATGCTACTGAGAGACCTCTTAGATTGTCCAGCCCTTGATACTTAAAAAAGAGATGAGGCAACCACTTGTGTCCTTCCCACCTTGGCATCTCTTGCCCAGGGCTCTGAAAGGGACACCGGGAAGTACACATGATGGTGTGACCAGCAGATATCTGCCCTTGCCAGCTTCACCTCCCTTGGATCCTTATCCACAGGTGGATTTGATTACTTGCCTAGCACTCACCCTTCCCTACGAGGGCCTTTCTTCCTCCCCAGCCTAGAGCCTGACTCATATTACAAGCATTCCTGCAAGTGGCTCACTGGTTGAGAACTGGCAGAACCATGCTAGACATCATCCATGCAGTAGACCAAGTTAGATTTTGAAGGCTCAGGTGGTTGTCTGATTTTTTGTGTGTGTATGCTGAGGTAGGACCTAATTTTTTTCTATAAATAGCTGAGTTGTAAAAAGTATTTTTTAAATTTTTTATTTCTATTTTTTATTAGCTTTTTAATTGCAGTATAATTAACATACAATATTATTTAGTTTCAGGTGTACAATATAGAGATTCAGCAATTCTATACATGACTCAGTGCTCATCATGGGAAGTGTACTCTTTAATCCCCATCACCTATTTCACTCATCCCCCCCTGCCCCACTCCCTTCTAGTGACCATGTGTTTGTTCTCCTTAGTTAAGAGTCTTTTTTGGCTTGTCTCTTTTTTTATCTTTGTGTGTTTCTTAAATACCAAATATGAGTGAAATCATATGGTATTTTCCTTCTCTGCTGACTTACTTCACTTAGCATTGTGCTCTCTAGCTCCATCCATGTTGTTGCAAATGGCAAGATTTCATTCTTTTTTATGGCTTTGTTATATTCCATTGTGTGTGTTTGTATGCGCACACACGTGTGTGTGTGTGTGTACACCTACACCACATTTTTTTTTATCCATTTGTCAATTGATGGACATTTGGGCTGCTTCCATAATCTGGCTATTGTAAATAAAGCTGCAGTAAACATAGGGGGTGTGTATATCATTTTGAATTAGTGTTTTCATATTGTTTGGGTAGATACCTAGTAGTGGAATTCCTGGATCATATGGTGTTTCTATTTTTAATTTTTGAGGGCTCCCCATACTGTTTTCTACAGTGGCTGCATCAGTTTGCATCTTTACCAACTGTGCATGTGGGTTCCTTTTTCTCCACATCCTCACCAATACTTGTTGTTTCTTGTGTTTTTGATTTTAGCCATTCTGACAGGTGTGCAGTGATATCTCATTATGGTTTTGACTTGCATTTCCCTGATGATGAGTGATGTTGAGCATCTTTTCATATGCTTCTTGGCCATCTGGAAGTCTTCTTTAGAAAAATGTTCATGTTTTCTGCCCATTTTTAATTGGATTATTTTTTTTTGGCATTGAGTTGTATAATTTCTTGGTATATTTTGGATACTAACTTGTTATCAGATATGCCATTTGCAGATATCGTCTCCCATTCAGTAGGTTGCCTCTCAGCTTTGTTGATGTTTCCTTTGCCGTGCAGAAGCTTTTAATTTTGATGTAGTCCCAGTAGTTCATTTTTGCTTTTCTTTAACTTGCCCAAGGAGACATATTGGAAAAATGTTGCTACAGCTGATGTCAGAGAAATTACTGTGTTCTCTTCTAGGATTTTTATGGTTTCAAGCTCTCACATTTGAGTCCTTAATTCATTTTGAATTTATTTTTGTGTATGGTGTAAGAATGTGGTCCAGTTGTAAAAGGTATTTTAAATGGTGCCACAGGGAGAGAGGACAGTTCTTTTTGGGGGCAAGTATCTACTTAATTGTTGAAATACTTTATAACAAGTTAGCCATTGACACCCTATAGGGCATTTGACAAATGCTCCAAAAGAGATGATTCAACTCAAAAAGTATTCAGTAAACAGGTGCCACAACCAGCACTTTAATCAGAATTGTGAAGCAGTTGACATTTTTATTTGTCACTTCCCTGTATCTTTCCTGGACTCTTCTCTCCCCACTCACCAGCTGCCTAGAGTTCTCCTGCTGCCTTCTCAGTGTTAAAAGCTCTTACTCTGGAATCCTACCATGCCTCACACTGCAGTGCTTCCTTCAGACTACCTCCTCCCCCCCAAAGTTATTCCATCTAATCACCAACCATGATTAAGATTTCTTTGAAATTGATATTAGGTGTTAAGAAGATCAGTCAAATGAAGTGACTTGGTGTTAAGGGTGTTAAGTTAAATAACTGATAGGTTTCTTTATCCCAGGAGCTGTCTTTATTTTCACATGGGAACTGAATGTATTTATCTGAATGCATCACTAATTTCTAGTAATTAATCTGAACCTGACTTATGACATTGGTGTAACCTTACCAGAGTCATTAAGTGGGGATTTATTGAGGAAAGACACATTTTTTTTGAATAAGTTGTAAATTTTGGTCATGATTGTAATTTAAATAAAACTAATTTCAAATTTTTAAAAATAATTTTACATGATTTTTACTGAAAAATATGTACAGTTCTGCTTCCAAGACTTTTTCAAGGGGCACCTGGGTGGCTCAGTTGGTTATGTGTCTACCCTCTGCTGAGGTCATGATCCCAGGGCCTGGAATCGAGCCCCACATCAGCCTCCCTGCTCAGCGGGGAGTCTGCTTGTTCCTCTCCCTCTGCCCCTTCCCCTGCTCATGCTCTCTCTGTCTCTCTCACTCTCTCCCAAATAAATAAAATCTTAAAAAAAAGACTTTTTCAGTAGAAGCTAGAATTTGAAAATACAGTGGAATATGTTCAAAATGTTGGTGGTAAAGTACAGACTTTGATGCTGTAGTTACAGACTACCTAGATTAAACAGGCTTATTTTATGTCTAATTATGTTTTTTAGGCCTTGGCACATATGAACTCATGTAGCACACAACTATTATAATAGTATTCTACTCAGTTGTCATTATTTGTCTTATTAAATTATTATTATAGTTACATATTTACATTTACATCAAAATTTAGTTTCTAATGAAAAAAATTTAGTCTCATTGACTAGCTTATTAATTATTCATTAGAAGTGTTAAGTGATTTTGACCCCCATCCTCAGTTTTCTCAGCTTTTTTTTCTTTTGCTCAAATTGTGAGAAGGTGAATGGGAAAGAGGAGAGCATAAAAATGCCAGTGATTAGGAGTGCCTTACTGGTTCAGTAGGTAGATCACACAACTCTTTATCCCCTATTGGGTGTAGAGTTTAAAAGAAAAACGCCAGTGATTGGTTCCTTCTCTTTTTCTCTGTTATTACTGAAACCTGTTCCTAATAGCTCTTACCATGATTTTTTTCAAGTCATATTGGTTTAAAGAACCCCCTCCATTTAAAGAGCTACATGGAATGGATAATGCTGATGTCTTTATAAATCAGTTGCTCATTGTAATATGGAGGTTATTTAGACCACATCTTTAATAAAAATCCAAAGAACAGTGGACAGATGCATAAAATATGCAGAGTAATTGATTTTTGAATTCATTTTTCTCTTTCAGTGGTATTATTTGTAATTGCTCAGCATAAGAATTATACAGCTCTGCAAGCAATCAAAGATCTGCAGGCTGATGGGGAAACACACACAAAAATAGATTTTTTTTCCCCATCTTCCCTTAGAGGGAAGAACTGGAAGGAAATGTAGAGGACTCAAACCCAAACTAAACCAAACCAGAACCAGCTGTCCCAAAGCTAAAATAAATTGTTACAGAAAATATTTACGTGCTTTTAAAATTTTAAAAATTGAAAGCATTTTAAAAAGATTCCTATGACAATAGTGAAACTGTACAAAAGAGACTATAAAAAATATACGTAGGTGAGGACTAAACTGTTCCCAGATCTTAAAGCATTTATTAGTACAATAAGTGCTTCTATTTTATTTAACCACCTAATGTTCTACCTTGTAGTGAAAGACTAGAGAAGACCTTTTTGCTTTTGTTTTTACAATTGATTGTAGATTATCAACCTGAAAGCTTAAAAGAGAAATCTTTTTTGTCAAAGAACTTTGTCAAAGAACAGTATTTGTACTGCCCAGGACCAACAGTGATTTGTTTTAAACTCTTCCTTATTTTATTCATTAATACCTTAAGATGTATGACAAATATCTTTATTTTGTAGTTTTATAAAACAGTAAAGGAGATGAATTATGTATGGCCTTGATGCTGACCTATCATTGACTACAAAAAACATGATCATCCCATTATGCTTATTTGCACCAACTTAGAATTTATAGTAATTTCAGTAGAAACTACACTGTAGCTTTATTCTTTCACAACTCTTGAAGAAATAGTACTGAAGTAAACAAAACTGTTCAGATAAAGCAACTAAGTGATTCAGGCAGGTCGGTCTGAGGACCCAGAGGGGTCCCGTAGGACCAGCGAAGGGGGTCTTTGGCTTCTCACAGGATGGAAGTCAAACATGAGCCGAGAGGAATTAAGGGCAGAGTTTATTGAAGACATAGACAGCAGCGACAGACAAGAGTGTCTGGGAGACTCTGAGAGGAAAAGGAGCATGAGTCTCCGCTTTGCTTGGGGGTCTGGAGTTTCTTGTTTTTAAAGATTTTATTTTTAATCTCTATACCCAACTCGGGGCTCAAACCTACAACCCTGAGATCAAGAGTGGCAGGCTCCACTGACTGAGCCAGCCCGGCTTCCGGCCGTGGGGGGCGTGGTCTGGAGTTCTTATTGAGGTGGGTGGTCTGGTCTGGTGTATGTGTTCTCATAGGCATCCAGGAACTTGTCCAACAAGGATGAGTGCCCAGGTGTCCTCCGTAAGTCACTTATGCCCTGCAGCTATGGGTCTTGGTGTCAAGCTATTTGGAGTCATTCGTCTTGGAGAACGTTCATTACAACCATACCCAGTCACTCCTTAGATGTGATCTGTTGGGCTGGAAGACTCCACAAAGAAATCATTAACTCCTTGACCTTTATAAGGAAGACATACATTAAAGCATGTGTAAGGGGGGCATGTAAGTCTTAGCAAGAATAGAAGCAGGAAAAGAAGCAAAAGAAAAAAACAGCTTTTTCTTTAATAGGGTCCCTTCGGTTTCCCTGTCTCATAACTATCCAAGAGAATACAAGCATTTCTGTAGATTTTAAAAGCATCACTCATCAGTAACTGATAAGGTAACATATTGATAGATTATTTTTATTTTTATTTTTTTGAACTAGGATTTCTAAGGCGCTCTCCCAGGAGAATGTGGTAGCTTATTTTTCATGAGTGTATCTGTTTGAAGTAAAAAAAAAAAAATTGCATTGAAAAACATTTTAATTCATAGTTTTCACTGAAGCTGACTGTCCCCCTTCTTTTCACCCAATTAGTAGGCTGTGAGGCGATCCTATTTGGGACAAGCCTTCTTTTATTATTTATGTTCCTTTCTAAAGATAGCTAGTTGTTTTCCCGAATACTGTATCCTTTCGATGTAGGACTTCTTTAAGAGAGGACTGTGAATGGTTTTTGTGGCTGGTGTTTTGCTCCTTGCTGTGCTGGCATGTGTGCATTTTACCCAAGATTTTCTGATAGCATGCCCTCTCTGCTTTTTTCTGAGACCTTTCCTCCATTATTGTGTAGAGATTGGACCCTCAGCGGCTTTATCTGTGATTTGGGTTTGTTCACGATAACACTTTATTTTATTTTTGTTCAAGATAATATTTTACAAAGAAGCTTTTATATTGGTCAGAGATACAGGGTCCTTGTTCTGCTTAAAAGCCTTCACTGGTTCTCTCTGCTTAGGAAATTTCTGAGCTTCCTTTAGTGGCATATAAAATTGCCATGCCTCCAGTCCATCTTTTCCTGCCTCACCTTCTGCCTCACATTTCACTGATTTCAGGCTTCTTTCCTTCCGTGGATCTCACGCACTGTTGCATGCAGGCTTGCCTTTTCTTTGTTCTTGCTCTTCTCTCCCCTTGGAACATTAAGCCTTTTTCTACACTGCTGTCAACTCAGTCTGCAGGCTTTAAGAGGTGGTGCTCTCTTATTATTCATTTTGGTACCCTTAGAGGTTAAATGATACCCTGGCATGTAATGGATGCTCAGTAAACATGGTAACTATAAATTTAAATATGGGAAGTAACATTTTTGTGGAATTTGTCTAGATTCACGTCAATCAGTACAAAATCAGGCTTTTGAAAAAGACAGTCTTAAATATATTTACTTAAATAAGCAGCTATATGATGATCTTATCTTCAGAGTTGAATTTGATTTAGCCAGTGAAAAACCAAACAATTATAAGTTAACAAAATAAAATTTTTACAGTAGTATTTTTGATTCAGATAAACCATTTAGATCATACAGACTTGGCATAATCTGTTCTTTTTCAAAAATGAATTGCAAATTGCCTATGTCATCATCACCAGCCTCTTGTTTAGAATCTCTCTCCCTGTGTGCCCTTCCCACCATTTTGTACTCTATTTTCTTCCTTAAGAGACTCTTCTTAAGCAAAGGATTAGCGCCCTCTAGGGGTGAGCTGCAGATGCAGTGCAGTGCACACATTTTAAAAAAGCACTGCAAAATTCTGGGAGAATTGTATGAAATACAGAAAATGATGCTTCGTCCTTATTATGTAATTCGGGTTATATAATTTAATCCCAGAGTATTTCAGAGTGCTTTCATTTTGCTCATCACTTCCCCCAGCACTATTGATTCAGACAGATTTTTGTCTCACAGGGAGAAAATTTCCAAAACGAGAAGAAAGAGTGTTTTATTAAAAATTGAAGCGGAAGGTTAAGACTACTGGCATCTGTGAAGGAAAGTTACCAGGCCAAATGTCTATGACTCAGACTTAGGGCAAAATAAAGAGCTTTTCTGTGTCAGTTTAACTATTTAATTCCTTTTTTCTTCATAAATTGGTCACTTGATTAGATATTTCTAGAGAATTCGAATTATTTCTACTCATTTCATCCACTGCCACTTGTTCCCCATAATGCTAATTTGCTGATTTTTAATTGTTAATTAACATTCTCTTTCATCCCAAGCTTGTGTGATGAGGAAAATGAGCCAATATTTATAAAGCACTTGCACACAGACAGGGTAAGGTACCTAGTAATAGTTCATTGTGTATGTATTTGTATTTATTATTGTTTGTTTATTTTGTAGCTCACTTTTTTCTTTTTCTTTTTTTAATGTAGCTCATTTTTTTTCTTAAGGTTTTATTTTATTTATTTATTTATTTAATTTTCTCTTTTCCATCCCCCTACCCCCCTCCCCTCTAGAACCCTCAGTTTGTTTTTTGGAGTCCCTCATCTCTCATGGTTCATCTCCCCCTCCAGTTTCCCCCCCTTCATTCTTCCCCTCCTGCTATCTTCTTCTTTCTTTCTTTTTTTTTCTTAACATATATTGCATTATTTGTTTCAGAGGTACAGGTCTGTGATTCAACAGTCTTGCACAATTCACAGCGCTCACCATAGCACATACCCTCCCCAATGTCTATCACCCAGCCACACCATCCCTCCCACCCACCCCCACTCTAGCAACCCTCAGTTTGTTTCCTGAGATTAAGAATTCCTCATATCACTGAGGTCATATGACACATGTCTTTCTCTGATTGACTTATTTCACTCAGCATAACACCCTCCAGTTCCATCCACATCGTTGCAAATGGCAAGATTTCATTCCTTTTGATGGCTGCATAATATTCCATTGTGTATATATATATATATATATATATATATATATATACCACATTTTCTTCATCCATTCATCTGCCGATGGTCATCTTGGCTCTTTCCACAGTTTGGCTATTGTGGACATTGCCGCTATAAACATGGGGGTGCACGTACCCCTTTGGGTCCCTACATTTGTATCTTTAGGGTAAACACCCAGGAGTGCAATTGCTAGATCATGTGGTAGCTCTGTTGTCAACTTTTTGAGGAACCTCCATACTGTTTTCCAGAGTGGCTGCACCAGCTTGCATTCCCACCAACAGTGTAGGAGGGTTCCCCTTTCTGCGCATCCCCGCCAACATCTGTCGTTTCCTGACTTGTTAATTTGAGCCATTCTGACTGGTGTGAGGTGGTATCTCATTGAGGTTTTGATTTGGATTTCCCTGATGCCGAGCGATGTTGAGCACCTTTTCATGTGTCTGTTGGCCATTTGGATGTCTTCTTTGGAAAAATGTCTGTTCATGTCTTCTGCCCATTTCTTGATTGGATTATTTGTTCTTTGGGTGTTGAGTTTGATAAGTTTTTTATAGATTTTGGATACTACCCTTTATCTGATATGTCATTTGCAAATACCTTCTCCCATTCTGTCGGTTGTCTTTTGGTTCTGTTGACTGTTTCTTTTGCTGTGCAAAAGCTTTTTATCTTGATGAAGTCCATTTTTGCCCTTGCTTCCCTTGCCTTTGGCGATGTTTCTAGGAAGAAGTTGCTGTGGCTGAGGTCGAAGAGGTTGCTGCCTGGGTTCTCCTTTAGGATTTTGATGGACTCAGTCTCACATTTAGGTCTTTCAACCATTTGGAGTCTGTTTTTGTGTGTGGTGTAAGGAAATGATCCAGTTTCATTCTTCTGCATGTGGCTGTCCAGTTTTCCCAACACCATTGTTGAAGAGACTGTCTTTTTTCCATTGGACATTCTTTCCTGCTTTGACAAAGATTAGTTGACCATAGAGTTGAGGGTCTATTTCTGGGCTCTCTATTCTGTTCCATTGATCTATGTGTCTGTTTTTGTGCTAGTACCGTCCTGTCTTGATGATGACCACTTTGTAATAGAGCTGGAAGTCCAGAATTGTGATGCCGCCAGCTTTGCTTTTCTTTTTCAACATTCCTCTGGCTATTCGGGGTCTTTTCTGGTTCCATACAAATTTTAGGATTATTTGTTCCATTTCTTTGAAAAAAGTGGATGGTATTTTGATGGGGATTGCATTGAATGTGTAGATTGCTCTAGGTAGCATTGACATCTTCACAATATTTATTCTTCCAATCCATGAGCATGGAACGTTTTTCCATTTCTTTGTGTCTTCCTCAATTTCATTCATGAGTATTTTATAGTTTTTTGAGTACAGATCCTTTGCCTCTTTGGTTAGATTTATTCCTAGGTATCTTACGGTTTTGGGTGCAATTGTAAATGGGATCGACTCCTTAATTTCTCTCTCTTCTGTCTTGTTGTTGGTGTATAGGAATGCCACTGATTTCTGTGCATTGATTTTATATCCTGCCACTTCAGTGAATTCCTGTATGAGTTCTGCAGTTTTGGGGTGGAGTCTTTTGGGTTTTCCACATAAAGTATCATATCATCTGCAAAGAGTGAGATTTTGACTTCTTCTTTGATGATTTGGATGCCTTTGATTTCTTTTTGTTGTCTGATTGCTGTGGCTAGGACTTCTAATACTATGTTGAATAGCAGTGGTGATAGTGGACATCCCTGCCGCGTTCCTGACCTCAGGGGGAAAGCTCTCAGTTTTTCCCCATTGAGAATGATATTCGCTGTAGGTTTTTCATAGATGGCTTTTATGATATTGAGGTATGTACCTTCTATCCCTATACTCTGAAGAGTTTTGATCAAGAAAGGATGCTGTACTTTGTCAAATGCTTTTTCTGCATCTATTGAGAGGATCATATGATTCTTGTTCTTTCTTTTGTTAATGTATTGTATCACGTTGATTGATTTGCGGATGTTGAACCAGGCTTGCAGGGATAAATCCCACTTGGTCGTGGTGAATAATCCTTTTAATGTACTGTTGGATCCTATTGGCTAGTATTTTGGTGAGAATCTTTGCATCCATGTTCATCAAGGATATTGGTCTGTCATTCTCCTTTTTGATGGGGTCTTTGTCTGGTTTTGGGATCAAGGTAATGGTGGCCTCATAAAACGAGTTTGGAAGTTTTCCTTCCATTTCTATTTTTTGGAACAGTTTCAGGAGAACAGATATTAATTCTTTAAATGTTTGGTAGAATTCCCCTGGGAAGCCATCTGGCCCTGGGCTTTTGTTTGTTGGGAGATTTTTGATGACTGCTTCAATTTCCTTAGTGGTTATAGGTCTGTTCAGGTTTTCTGTTTCTTCCTGCTTCAGTTTTGGTAGTTGATACATCTCTAGGAATGCATCCATTTCTTCCAGGTTATCTAATTTGCTGGCATATAGTTGCTTATAATATGTTCTTTTAATTGTTTGTATTTCTTTGGTGTTGGTTGTGATCTCTCCTCTTTTATTCATGATTTTGTTGACTTGGGTCATTTCTCTTTTCTTTTTGATAGGTCTGGCCAGGGATTTATCAATCTTGTTAATTCTTTCAAAGAACCAGCTCCTAGTTTCGTTGATCTGTTCTACTGTTCTTTTGGTTTCTATTTCATTGATTTCTGCTCTGAACTTTATTATTTCTCTTCTCCTGCTATGTTTAGGCTTTATTTGCTGTTTTTTCTCTAGCTCCTTTAGGTGTAGGGTTAGGTTATGTATTTGAGACCTTTCTTGTTTTTTGAGAAAGGCTTGTATTGCTTTATACTTTCCTCTCAGGACTGCCTTTGCTGCATCCCAAAGATTTTGAACGGTTGTGTTTTCATTTTCATTGGTTTCCATGAATTTTTTTAATTCTTTAATTTCCTGGTTGACCCATTCATTCTTTAGTAGGATGCTCTTTAGCCTCCATGTATTTGAGTTCTTTCCGACTTTCCTCTTGTGATTGAGTTCTAGTTTCAAAGCATTGTGGTCTGAAAATATGCAGGGAATAATCCCAATCTTTTGGTACCAGTTGAGACCTGATTTGTGACCTAGGATGTTGTCTATTCTGGAGAATGTTCCATGGGCACTAGAGAAGAATGTGTATTCCATTGCTTTGGGATGGAATGTTCTGAATATATCTGTGAAGTCCATTTGGTCCAGTGTATCATTTAAAGTCTTTATTTCCTTTTTGATCTTTTGCTTAGATGTTCTGCCATTTCAGTCAGGGGGGTGTTAAAGTCCCCCACTATTATTCTATTGTTGTCCATGTGTTTCTTTGCTTTTGTTAATTAATTGCCTTATATAATTGGCTGCTCCATGTTAGGGGCATAGATATTTACAATTGTTAGATCTTGTTGGATAGACTCTTTAAGTAGGATATAGTGTCCTTCCTCATCTCTTATTACAGTCTTTGTTTTAAAATCTAATTTGTCTCATATAAGGATTGCCACCCCAGCTTTCTTTTGGTGTCCATTAGCATGGTAAATGGTTTTCCACCCGCTCACTTTCAATCTGGGGGTGTCTTTGGGTCTAAAATGAGTGTCTTGCAGACAGCATATCAATGGGTCTTGTTTTTTAATCCAATCTGATAGCCTGTGTCTTTTGATTGGGGCATTTAGCCCATTTACAGTCAGGGTAACTATTGAAAGATATGAATTTAGTGCCATTGTATTGCCTGTAAGGTGACTGTTACTCTATATTGTCTGTGTTCCTTTCTGGTTTATGCTGCTTTTAGGCTCTCTCTTTGCTTAGAGGTACCCCTTTCAATATTTCTTGGAGGGCTGGTTTTGTGTTTGCAAATTCCTTTAGTTTTTGTTTGTCCTGGAAGCTTTTTATCTCTCCTCTTTTCAATGACAGCCTAGTTGGATATAGTATTCTTGGCTGTATATTTTTCTCGTTTAGTGCTCTGAATATATCATGCCAGTCCTTTCTGGTCTGCCAGGTCTCTGTGGATAGGTTTGTTGCCAATCTAATGTTTCTACCATTATAGATTACACATCTCTTCTCCCAAGTTGCTTTCAGGATTTTCTCATTGTCTCTGAGACTCGTAAATTTTACTATTAGATGTCGGGGTGTTGAACTATTTTTATTGATTTTGAGAGGGGTTTTCTGTGCTCCTGGATTTTGGTGCCTGTTTCCTTCCCCACATTAGGGAAGTTCTCTGTTATAATTTGCTCCAATATACCTTCTGCCCCCCTCTCTCTTTCTTCTTCTTCTGGGATCCCAATTATTCTAATGTTGTTTCGTCTTATGGTATTGCTTATCTCTCGAATTCTGCCCTCGTGATCCAGTATTGTTTATCTCTCTTTTTCTCAGCTTTATTTTCCATCATTTGGTCTTCTGTATCGCTGATTCTCTCTTCTGCTTCATTTATCCTAGCAGTTAGTGCCCCCATTTTTGATTGCACCTCATTAATAGCCTTTTTGATTTTGACTTGGTTAGATTTTAGTTCTTTTATTTCTCCAGAAAGCGTTTCTCTAATAACTTCCATGCTTATTTCAAGCCCAGCTAGTATCTTTAAAATCTTGATTCTGAACTCTAGGTCCGACATGGTACTAATGTCCGTATTGAGTAGGTCCCTGGCAGACGGTACTACCTCTTCTTCTTTTTGCTGAGGTGATTTTTTCCATCTTGTCATTTTGTCCAGAGGAGAATAGATGAATGAGAGAACAAAATGCTAACAGGGTAACAACGTCCACAGAAAATATACTCTAAACAAATCAGAAAAGACCTGAAACCAGGGGAAAAGAAAGGGAAAGAAAGAAAAAAGAAAGAGGAAAAAAAAAAGAAAAAGAAAAAGATAAAAATAAACAAAAACAGAACAAACAAAAAAAACAGAATATGATTAAATATGATCAGGCTGGTGCATAGATCAGTGCCACACACTAGATTTTGGGTGTATTTTGGTCTGTTAGAAGAAAGTGCCTCCCAAAATTTTAAAGAAAGAAAGAGTTATATATGTACAAAATAAGGGTTGATATGATGAAGGGATGGAATATGACTGTAAAGATGAAAATTATAAAAAATTTTATAAAAGAATTGATAAGGTGTTTGAAAAAAGAAAGAAGAGGATTAAAAAAAAAAGAGAAAAAGGGGAGGGAATGTGATCAGGCAGGAGACTAGAACAGTTTTGTTGTAGAGATTTAGTGTATATTTTGATCTTTTAGAAGAAACTGTATCTCAAAATTTTAAAGAGAGAACAACTTATATATATATATGACAAAAGTAAGGGTAACTACTATGAAGGGATAGAATATGACTCTAAAAATGAAAAATAAATTTTTTTTTTCTAAAAAAGGGATTGATAAGATGTTGGTTGAAAAAGGGAAAAAGAAAAATTCAAAAAAAGACAGTTAAAAAAATTAACTTTGAAAGACTAAAGAATCATGATAAAAAAGCCGTGAATTCTACGTGCAGTATTCCCCTAGCGGTGGAGTTCTGCCGTTCTCATTGATGGGTAAACTTGGTCTTGGCGGGCTGTTCTTGCTGATCTTCTGGGGGAGGGTCCTGTTGCCGTGGTTCCCAAATGTCTTTGCCAGAGGCGGAATTGCCCCGTCCTTGTCTGTCCGGGCTAAGTAATCTGCTCGGGGTTGCTCTCGGGAGCTTTTGTTCCCTGCAAGCTTTCCGTACAGCTTTGGAGGACGATAGCGAAAATGGTGGCCTCCCAATCTCCGCCCAGGAGGAGCCGAGAACTCGGGGCCCCGCTCCTCAGTGCGCCCCCGGAGAAAAGCAGTCAATCACTCCCATCTCCCCGGTCTCCGGCCACACTCTGTGCTCACCCGGCCTGTGACCCAGCATTTCTATCTCTGGCACACGACCAGGTGTGGAGTCTCCAAACCCAGCAGATCCCTGTGGTGGGCTCCTGCACCGCTCCTCCCATGGGAGGAAGGGGAGTCTCCCTGGAACTGCCGCTTGTTGGGTCCCTGCTGGAGGAGCAGTGGCCTGACTGTGTCCCCGATCACAGTTTATGGCAATCTGGAGCTGCGAGCCCGCGCCTCGGCTCCGTCTCTGCAGCCGGCTTCCCTGCTCCGATCCCTGGGAGCTCTGCTGCACTCAGGCACCCCTGGTTTTTCTGTGACCCCGAGGGTCCTGAGACCACACTGTCCCGCGAGGGTTCCACCCCCTGCTTAGCCACTGAAGCAACGTCCCTCAGCGGAGCCGACATCTAAAAGTTCCGATTTTGTGCTCCACTGCTCTATCACTTGCCAGAAGTGGCTGACAGAGGCCCCCTCCCCTGCTGTCTATCCTCCCGAATATCGCCTTGGATTCACTTCTCCGCACATCCTACCTTCCAGAAAGTGGTTGCTTTTCTGTTCAGAGAGTTGTTGCTATTCTTTTCTTTGATCTCCTGCTGAGTTCGTAGGTGTTCAGAATGGTTTGATCCCTATCCAGCTGAATTCCTGGGACCAGATGAAATCCAGGTCTCCTACTCCTCTGCCATCTTGCTCCACCCTTCAGGTTTTATTTTTAAGTAATCTCTATACCCAGCCTGGGGCTTGAACCCACAACCTTGAGATCAAGAGTTGCATGCTCTTCCGACTGAGCCAGCCAGGCATCACTGTATTTATTGTTCATAATGGTGACATTTGTTTCACATTGGATGGTAAAGGCGATGATCATGGTATCTTGCAGTTATGTAGCATTTTTTATATATAGTCTTTATGTGAACCCTCAGAATAATCACTTGAGACAAGAAAAATAGGCAGCATTACATGATAAACAAAGCCTCAGCATTTTTTTCAGGCATTACAGAAGTTAAATTAGTTTATTTGTGTATTTCCTCCTAAAATTCTTTTTTTTTTTTTTAGATTTATTTATCTATTGTAGAGAGATGGGGCGGGGGGTGCGGGACAGAGACGGTCCCAAGCAGACTCGGCACTGAGCATGGAGCCCAATGTGGGGCTCAATTCCATGACCCCAAGATTACAACCCAAGCTGAAGCCAAGAGTCAGATGTCCAACCGACTGCAACACAGGCATCCCTCTCCTAAAATTCTTAAGAAATTAAGCCATAAGACTTAAAAACAGCTTTCCATTTTACATATTTTCTTTTAAGTTGACAACATTGCTTCTTAAAAATGATAATTTTATTTTCAGATAATAGAATTTTTGTTGTCTAGTTTGAACTAGAGGCCTTGTGTTTAACGTTTTATTTTGCAGATGAGAAAATTGAGGCCTAGAGAGTTTAGGCTCCTTGTGCTAGTTCATGAGACCTGCAGCAGAAGCTAGACTACAGTGCATGCCTCCTAATTATTTTTCCCTTATTACATGTTTTCTTTTTTCCTAACTTGGTTTTGCATGGCATAATATTATTATTATTATCTTTTCTACACATGCCTAATTTTTTTTCCTTTTTTTAAAGATTTTATTTATTTTAGAGAGAGAAAGAGACAACGTTAGAGGGAACACAAGCAGGGGGAGTGGGAGAGGGAGAAGCAGGCTTCCTGCGGAGCAGGGAGCCCGATGTAGGGCTCGATCCCAGGACGCTGGGATCATGACCTGAGCCAAAGGCAGACGCTTAACAACTGAACCACCCAGGCTCCCCTAATTTAATTTTTCTTTACTGTTGCATAAATATGGTGATGAAAAATGACACCTGGTTTTGGAAGGTTTCCTTGATGTTAGAAAGAAGATTTAGTTTTGTCTGGCAAAGCAAGTTGTGAAATTGCTTTCCTATGAAATACGTGTTCAGAATCACACTTCATCTTTAACTGTCTGGGAGTGAGAATGACATAGGAAATGGATGTGGATTGAAATGTGGCTTTGGCGGGTGTGGGCGGGTATGGTGGACTGGAGAGCCCAGAATTCTCAGCGCTGTGTGAGGAGGCCTCGCAGGAGGCCTCATCCTGATTGTGGGCTGAGAATGTCAGACCTATACAATAAAGTAATTTATTTTGTGAGTTTAGGCCAGGATCAGGAACTACATAATATTGTTTATATAATTGTGATCCCTTTTAGGTTCAGACCCTTTTAGAGTTAGGCTGCTTTCTGGTTACACTGGAGATACATAGAGAAGTACATAGATTTAGATGCACTCATGTACAGAAATTTATAAGCAGAGCTCTTCTGCCTTGTTTTTAAGTAGCTCCTTAGCCTTATAAATTACACTATACTTTGGAATGGGACTAAGGGGATTCTTACAGTGCTCTAATATGTGAGTAGAAAAGTAAGGGTTAGTACGCATTTCACTAAGTTGCTTATCTGCATGCATATGTGTCATGCATGTAGTAGATGTGTTCCTGTGAAGATCCTTGAAAACTGATTCATCTCTGAAATATAATTAAGGACTTGAGGGGATTGTCATTTAATGGTATCCCAAGGTAAATATTCTAATGGAAGGTATAATCATTTCATAACTTTTTTTTGATATTTATAGGTTTTCTAAATTAGGACTGCCCAAAATGTGTTATGATATGCTTTTTTTTTTTTTTAAGGGAAATAAAGTATTTTTTAAACCTTATTTTACTTTTGTATCATTATCTTGTGACATCAAAGATTCAACTGATATTTCTTGGGAATTAAGAAATCAGAATAAAATGTCAGTCTGTGAAGATGGGAACACTTGTTTTAATAATTTAACTTTCAGTGTTACTGGCCATTTTTATAGGTATTATTGATATTAGCAGTTATTTAGAGCTATTGAGTCTAAGTTTGATACTTATATTATTTGTAGTTAATGATGCATACATAGATAGTTAATTGAATACTGAAAAGTTCTGTGATTTGGGCAAAAACACATAGGAACTAATAACTATGATAAGAAACTCATAAGGGAATTTTTTCTTCATTAGTCAAAAATATTTTCTGGCACTAATAAAAAAACTGCAAAACGTATATAGTCAACTAAGATGATAAAACTTAATAGCATTTAAAGTTTTTTAGGATGAAAAACTCAACCATAAAAAGTTGCCTTCCAGTTTCCATTAGGCCTTTTCTTGCTTGTTATGTATTCAGATAGTTTTGATCATATTTTAGATCTTTGTATTATTTTGTGCTGTATATTCAGTTGACATTTTGGAAGTGCAAAAAAGTTTGACTCATATGTACAAAACCTTTAAGAGTTTACTCCACCACCTGGCAAGCACATAGGGCATGTGCCCTATGTGTAATGTAGGTAGAGTTCTTGTGTCTGTCTCTAGACCACTTCCTTGGCTCCTTTCCTGAGAGCAGCACAAAGTAACGCAGCCTAGAGTCACTAAAAGGTGAGAAAATGGAAACATGCCAACCCACCACTGTGGAACAGCCATCTTAATAGCCTGCTTTGACATTTGTCTCTCCAGCACAAAACTTACAGCACGCCAAGTATTTACAGGAGATATCCCTCCTTGGCAGACAGAAGAAAGCTTTTGGGGAATCTTTGATGGTTTGTGCTCTTAAAATCACAAGCTTCAATCAGGCCTGTGGAATGGAGGAAGAAGCTATTTTAGTTTAAGTGTTAACATGGTTATAAAAAATGTCCATCACAAGAAGATTGATGTTGTACAGGGGAGGATTTGGGCAGAGGTTTTCCAACTTGATGCATGTGAATTTTTAACAACTTTTTATTTTGAAATAAGTATAGACTCAAAAGGAAGTTTCAAAAATAGTAATTATGTAGAGTCTCATGGACCCTTCACCTGGCTTATATTTCTAGATTTTTAAAGTATAGAGTGTGTGTCTCTGGCATCCTGGGTTTTGTGGCACAGAGAATAGGAAGACCAACTCAGGTTGCGGGGAGGGGTAAAAACTTGCCCCTCCTGCTGAGGTTGCCCTGGCTGTTACACCAGGAATCATGAAGGTCACTGCCGTTGCCTGTATTTAAAAAATTGTAACCCCATGTAGTTGGCCAATCCTATACTAATTCTCGTATGTTAAAAATATAACAATTCTATGTGTCTTTAGGAGTTATTAATTTGAAATTTGCTCTTTTTTAGTTTTTGGTTTTTAAATTCTAAGTTTAGTTTTTAAGTAATGAGAGAATAACAATGAAAATATCACTGTGAGAGTGAACACCATATGAGGAATGTTTTCTACTTGTCCCTGTTCTTGTCTGAGTGTTAAAGATGATCCCAGGTTCAGGACCAAAAGTTTAAATTGCTTTTCTCTCTGTAGGTTCGAAAACATGTGAATGATCTCTATGAAGACTTAAGGGATGGACACAATTTAATTTCCCTTTTAGAGGTTCTTTCGGGAGATACCTTGGTAAGTCTTAAATTTCTTAATTTAGTTTGAAGAACATGTAATCCTGTCCACATGGGACCAGTGTGTTGTCAGTAGACACTGTTCAGATTTTTGACACATTCACCTTTTTTGCACTGTGAATTCTGCCTGAAAAAGAGTTCTGGATAGCTTCCTAATCATTTTCAGACTTCAAATGATGTGAATTTGGGCGATTGAAGCACTTTGATTACTTTGCTTATATAATCCGTTCTATAATTAAACTACTATTTTTGTTCTTGCTTCTTTTTTACCTTCGGGGTTTTTTTGCTTAGCGGATATTGGATGCATAATATAACCACATATTAAAAGACTCACAAAAAGCAAAGAAAGAGAAACATTGCTTTCTGAAAAATGGTCTAACCCATTCCACAGGTGTCATTTCCTTTTTTGTGAACATTACTTCCCCTTCTTGGTTACCTGTTCTCCTTCATTATGTTCTGTTCATGCTCTTCTTTTCGTTTCTGGTCTGTCTTGTGTCTTTGCTGTCCTATCTTCTGTCTGTTATGTTCATTAGCCAAGGGAGCGAGATTTTTTGAAGACCTTACGATTGGTGAGTGCCACAGAAGCATGCGAATGTGAACAGCATGAGGATGTGGAGGATGAGGATAAGGGGGTAGGTGTCAGCCCCCATAACTCGACTAACCTAGCCATGACAGTGTGCTGAGTGCTAACGTGATAGAGATGTAACCCACGGGTTCGGGCTCCTTTTTAGAAAATTAGAGAAAGGACCAAAACCCACAGTGAGGTGGTTGTGTGTGTACCAGAAAATTGGAGAAGGGAATATTTTCTCTTTAAATTTATTTGTACATTACTGTGCAGTGCACGGTAATTGAACAAAGGTGCTTAAATTATATGATGGCATTTTAGCTAAAGAATTTTATATACCTTTTATATAAATACGGAAATCTTGACACCTAGCCTTGCTAATTTTTATGCAAATCCACTTCTGGAATTTATATTTCAAATGTGGCAACTATTGCCTTATTTGAAGGGACTTATGGAAATTTATTTATAATTTAAGTTTATGCTTTAAATCATACTGGCAGTAGGTATTTGGACATTCTTTATGTATTTTCTATGTCTTGTTTTATTTAGAAGGGGGGGAAGGTTTTAAAATTTGGAGTCCTGGTAGAACCCACAGAGCTGTTTCATCTTCATGACACTTAGTTGACTTCAGCCCACCTTTGCAAGACAGATATGCTTCTTTTGTCACCCATATCCCAAGTGCCCCTAATTCCATTGGAAATTGTGCCTTTTTTTTTTTTTTTTTGGATCCAGTGGATGAATTCATCAACAGTATTTCTACCTGTTACATAGAACCTATTTTTCCATTCTGCAGTCCGCTGTCTGTTTCATTATGGTGACTTTGGCTTCAATAACCTATTCATATTTGAGAAGCTAAGCTGTCAGTTTTTTTTTTTCTTCCTTTTGGAAGATTTTATGTGGTAAATTTCAACTCCATTCTTTGTATTTTTGTTAAGCATCTTCTCAGCTCTATCTCCTTATGTTTTTCTTCTGCAAACTTGTAGCATTTCTCAAGGAAAATGGCATCAAGGAAAAGAATTATGGACTGTCAGTTTTCCTGAGACAGTAAATAATCATGTCCATCCCTAAGCATTGTAAAACTATTAGAGTCCAACCGATTTTGTGAAAAAGCTAAAATAAAGAGGAAATATATGGTTTTAATTGCTTTTCTCTCTTCCTCTATCATGACTAAGTAAAACTCTGTCTTTTCCCTCTTGGTGATTTTTATACTAATTGCATGCTACTTTACCTCATTTTCATTAACATGCCATACATATATAATTATAAAAACCTGCTTAACAATAGAGTTTATTAAGGCAAAATGGGGAGTGGTATTTAATTCTTTCTGTGCATCCAAAGCTAATAAACTGTAGGCTAGAATTGTAGTATAGTGACTATAAAAAGTCTGTATGTTCTATGGTATTTTCTGTTTTTCTTTTGTTTAAATAAAACATATAGAATAAAGCATATGTTTAAATAAAACATATTCAGAGAAATCCCTACTTGTTTAAATTCAATTTCAGTTAATACAAAATCATAAAAGTATCTTTAAAAAAAATCTAATGGGTTTACCTGAATAGTAAATACTGTTTTGACATGTTAAGATGAGCATAAAGTATATTTATAGGGTATATTTATCATAAGTGTATTTAGTATGGTCAGTGGTATCAGAAACTATTGTGTTTTTTATACCCTGCATTTTTCTATTCTTAGCCCAGAGAAAAAGGTCGGATGCGTTTTCACAGACTACAGAATGTACAAATTGCACTTGACTATTTGAAAAGACGCCAGGTATGATGTTTTTCAAAGACTATAATCTTATAAACATATGTGACTGAGTAAAGCTACATAGAAACATGTCAGGGAATAAAAAGGTTAAATTTGTGAATTATAATGATTAAGTTTGTGGTTTTGTGAGACAAATATTTAAAAATATGTTCAAACATTTGCTCCAAAGAAAAAGAAGTTAATAGTAGGTGTAAGCCCAGAGGAATTATAAGTGGCTGCATTTCCATCTGAATAAGAGCTACTGATTTTCCTTCTGCTAGAATTGGAATGCTTTGCCTAGGAAGCTTAATGACATTTTAGTAGCAACAGAATGTTAAGAATGCCTATGAACAGTTCTTAGTAGTGGAGCAATACTTTATTATTTATACTTAGTGTATAAAATTATTTTATTAAAAAAAGTTTATATAATACTTAAAAAAACTTAGTGTAAACATTTTTAATACTTAGTAGTGGTAAGGCAATATTTTGTTTTTTATAGAAATAATATTGGGTAATCAAAAGTAGTTAAAGATAAAATAATATTTCTGACAACAGTCTCCAAGTAGCTTGAGATTTTAGAAGAAATCATGTTAAGGAATGAACACCATATTGGATGGGATCTTGATTTGGTGGCATTGTGGTATTGGAGAGGTATAAGGCAAAGTATTGGTAATGTTTCAGTTAGTAGAAAAAAGGAGAAAAAGAAAATCAGGAGAATGGAAAATTACTGAAAACAATGAGAAATCAGAGGTGGCAACATTTTGCTTGTTAATCGAGTAAGGGAAAAAGGAAGGGAGGGAAATGGGGAGAGGTAAACACTATTTTTTATTATTCATTAGTTTATTATGAACATTAAAGTGCTTTTATTTTTTAAACTTCGATAAATAGTGCTTGAATAGGTTAAATGTTATTTTTATTTACCTTAATATTCTTAATTCTAGTGGAAGTTTCCAGAAGAGCTGATGGTTAATTATGTTTCCTTGTCTGAAATGTTTTTGGCAGTGTATTGTCCAGGAAGTAAGATGTTAGTTATTATCATATTTAATTCATGATATTTAATTATTTTTATCCAGGATATAAATGATAGGTATCATTACTGTCTTTGGTTACCTAAAAATGCATAACTTGATAGTTAATAAGCTTGGTTATTTGATAGTTAATAAGTGTTGTTGTTATTTTTATATTTGAGCAGCCTTCCAAATGTCCAGTGACATATATTTATTTATCTTGGTAACAATTTATGGTAGATAAATAGAAAAATGTTGCTAGATTTTTTTTCCCCACTTTGTGACAGAAGTATGAGAAAGTTATTAAACTTTTATGGTTCAGAACTATTTTATGGTTCAGAACAGTTTCTTAATGGTAAGAGTAAAATAAAGCTTATTTTTAAGTGACAAAATTATATCTAATTTTAAAATCTCAAGTATTTAAGAATTCTCAACTTGAGTTGTATTTTTCTCTTGAGAAGTGAGTACTTTTTAAAAATTTTATTATGTTAATCACCATACATTACATCATTAGTTTTTGATGTAGTGTTCCATGGTTCGTTGTTTGCATATAACACCCAGTGCTCCATTCAGTACATGCCCTCTTTAATACCCATCACCAGGCTAACCCATTCCCCCTCCCCCCTCCCCTCTAGAACCCTCAGTTTGTTTCTCAGAGTCCATAATCTCTCATGGTTCGTCTCCCCCACCGATTCCCCCCCTTCATTTTTCCCTTCCTACTATCTTCTTCTTCTTTTTTTTTTTTTAACATATAGTGTATTATTTGTTTCAGAGGTACATCTGTGATTCAACAGTCTTACACAATTCACAGTGCTCACCATAGCACATACCCTCCCCAATGTCTATCACCCAGCCACCCCATCCCTCCCACCCCCCAGAGAAGTGAGTACTTTTAATACTTGTTCTAAAAGAAAAGCCAAAGTAACACTTGTTTTTTCCTTTTTGGTTACTCTATAATTTGCAGTCTAAAATGAGTGGAGATAGGGAGTAACAGTATTTTGAGGATTACTGGTATTTAGATCACTTCGATTTTTTCTTTGTGTAATTTAGAATTGTTTTTATGTAGGTAAAGGTAATTTGTGTGCTGGTTTGAAAAAGTTAGCTTTATCTTTTCTTTTCATATAACACAGGTGAAATTAGTGAATATTAGAAATGATGACATAACAGATGGAAATCCCAAGTTGACTTTGGGATTAATATGGACAATAATTTTGCACTTTCAGGTAAGCTTAATTTTTCTTAATTGTCATTTCTTTTAGCCTCTCATTGCTGATTTTCAAGTAGTTGATATGAAGAATGAATTATGCATTTATGTCCTATGGAAGAAAATAAATTTCAGGCTTCTTTTCTTAAACAATATATTTGAATGTTTCCTTTCAAGTAACATACTGCCTGTGAACCTGGTACCCTGTTTCCTGGTATCAATGAGTTTATAAGATGATGCTTGTAATCTTGTTGAAAACCCACCTGTGCTCGGGAGCTGAAATATGTAATGCGAAGACAAGAGTTTGGTTATAGAGAGGAACGATAGCTTTATTGCTTTGCTGGGCAAAGGAGGCTGCAGCAGGCTAAGGCCTCCAAAACTGCAAGCCCGCCTGGAGGAAGAGGCTCCGGGGTTTTATAGGGAAATACAGAATCTAGCTGGTTTCCACAGGAATTGTGTACATGCAGCTAGCCACCCTCATCATGTTTTCAAGGTGGTTCCTTGTTCCTGAAACAAAAGTATAAGAAGGGAGGAGAGAAGGTTTGTGGAAGAGAGTAAAAAGGTTACTTAGTTTAAAATCAAGCCTCCCTTAGGCATTAATGTAGCCATTTTGATTTTTGCTCAACTTCCTGCTTTTAAGTGGTTTCAGTCTCAGTGTTGGAAGACAAAGATTTCTTTTTACTGAATGCAGACACATTTCTTTTGTTTATTGGACAGTATCACTTGGCTTAGATACATGAACATTTTGTGATTCATTCTTTACTTAGAATGGTTTTTGTTGGTATTCTTGTTTCTCAGCTGAGAACTAGTTTTTCCTGTTGACAGACACTAGATGGCAGTATAATTTTCATAAAGGGATCTCCTGAATTAGAAGTAGCCGTATTTTGTGTAGAGCTGTGCTTTCTCAAACTAGATTTGGGAAGCGTAAATTCAGATTTATTTTTTTTTTTTAAGGATTGAATTTATTTATTTGAGAGAGAGAGCGTGCGCAGGAGCAGGGAGGGGCAGAAGGTGAGGGTGAATGAATCTGAAGCCGACTCCATACTGAGAGTGGAGCTCGGGAGGAGCTTGGTCCCCACCACTGGGAGATCAGGTACCAAGAGTCTGAGGCTCAACCGACTGAGCCACCCAGGTGCCCTGAGTAAATGCAGATTAATTTACTATGATTTATCTAATCCATCTGTGCTCATTGAGGGCTGATTTGGAGTTTTACTTTTTTGTAAAACGATGCATTTTGAAAAAAATCATCTTTATTTGATTTAAGGTGAATTCTAACTCAGGAACGTGCTTTAGTTTATTACCCACTTTCCTGCTTATGCAGTGTTCTATGTGCAACTCAGAGCCTGACCCATAGTAGGCATGCAGCAAATCATACTGATTGACTACTGTTCAGTTAAACCTTGAAGGAGGAAGAGGTAGATTGCCAGCTTCAGAAAGGAGCTGAGGTTTTAAACCAAATCATGAGAGGAGTAAGACTTATTTCTTAATTTGTAAAAATTTTCTGGGATTTAAGGAAAATAGTGTACCTGGAGCTCATTTGGGAACAGGATAAATCTGACAGGGATGGAGAGCTGTAGGAATTAGAATCTAGGTAGTTTCCAGGACCTGAACAGGCAGCTGATCAAAATTGTAGCAGTAGGAGTTTGGAGGAGACTCCGGCAATGAGGTGTCACCAGCCAGACTACAGGCTAGCTAATACAGGTAAATGTTCCCTCAGCTGGGCTTTTGCTATCAGGGAGATCTAGTAACAGGGGCTGGGGGCAGGACCCTAAAGATCCGAGGGCCCCCATTACTAGAGCAGCCCTTCCTCAGGGAACTAGGGGACTGAGCACTAAACCAAGGCAGGGATTTGGGCATGGAGCCAGACCTTGTTTCTAGAATTGGGTAAAGACTAAGTAGAACTGCTGGCTGAAAAGCAGATTTCATATGGATGTCCTCAGCAGCATTTTCAGGGATCCTTTAATCAGTCCTCAGTGGATCAGGTCCCAGAACTTTGAGCAGGGTTGAAACTGCAGGAACTCCACATGGGAAGATTAAAGGCCTATTGGAGCAGGAAGCTGGTCCCATCATTACCAACAGAGCTGTGAGACAGGCTGTGTCTGGACTTTGAGCACTTGGGACCGAGGAAAGCACCCAGGCTGTGGCAGGAGGCAGAGCTTAAGTGGCACCATTGACTCTTACTTATGGCAGTTGATGACATTGGGTACATCCCTTAACCAATCTGAACTTGAAAAATAATGTTTTAGGAAACTGAATCTATCAGTTTTACAAAAAATAGATTGAAACGAGCAGGGTCTGTAGTTAGGGAGGTAGAAGCTAAGAAGCTGAGGTGGTAATCTCCGAGTGGAGTGATAAAGGCCAGAACTCAGGTGGGGATGGAAAACTGAATCCAAGGGATGACATTTTGAAGGAAGAAAGGAATGGACTTGGCAACAGGGCAGAGGATGAAGGAGCAGGATTAAAGATGACTCTGAACTGTTCAGCCTGGGATATAAAACAAACAACAAACCAGCAGACAAGTGAGAGAAACAGGGTGATGGTCAGGGGAGAAAGAATGAAGAATGACCATCTGGGTGGTTTGATGGCCTGCTGAGCGTCCTGTGCATCTGTGTGCTGAGCACTTGGAGATATATGAGCAGAGCTGGGAAGTCAGCTACGGGTAATACACTTAGACTTATCAGTATAAAAGTGGTCACTGAGTCCATCAGAGAGACGGGATCTTCAGAGGATTCAAGAAAACAGCATGCGTGGAGAAGAGCTGAGAGCTAAGGACAGACATCTGAGGAAGGCCCATGATTTGGGGTGCAGGAGGAAGAAGATCCATCTGGGGAAACAGAAAAGAACAGAACATTTGGAGAGATGGATGGAACAACAAGAAAACGTAGTGTTGCTGAATCAGAGGGAAGAGAATATCAAGTAGAAAGGAATGGTGAGCAGTATGAAATGGCACTGAAGAGAGTGAGAAAATGAAGACTGAGAACTAGTTTTACGTAGAAGGAGGACATTGGAGACCTTGGAAGAAACAACTCCCAAGCGACTGGGAGCAGAGACCAGAAAATGACAGACCAAAATGTGAGTAAATGGTTAGGAATTAGATCCTAAGTTTGAAGAAGTTTAAAGCAAAAGGTCATTCAAAAAGAATTATGTATTAAACTCTTTGCATTTCGTCACTGGAGGAAAAGGGAAGACCAGCCACAGAAAGTACTTCTAATATAATCCTAATGATCTTATGGCATAATATGGAATCCCATGTATTTTAGAACCCAGATGACAAGATATTATGACTGTTAATTTATCACCAGTATTTAGAATTTAGATCCAGGTCTGTTTAATGTGGAACATAACAATGTTTTGGTAAAATAAAAATATTCCTTCTTATTTAAATGAAATATCTTTTCTTAGTACTATGATAATTTAAGATTAGAATGATTTTACTGGTTATGCCAAAATAGAAGGCTATTTATAGCAGTGGTAATCATCCTCACTCAAAGTGACTGGGCTTTTTTTTTTTTTCTCTATACTTTACATAAATAAGGGAAGTGATTTCAGAAGATCAATTTATTGTTTAAAAAATATTTGTTACAAGCATCACAAATTGAATCTCTTTTCCAGTCAGGCTTCCTGAAGGTAAGCATTATCAGTAGGTAGTCCCCTATCAGTAGCTACCATATGCTAGATCCAGAGATGCTAGGATAATGAAGTATGTTGTTGTGTCTATTGGGAGAATGTTCATAAATATAATCTACTGGTGATGAATCAATTGCAGTATAAATAAGGGATGGAGAGGAGGGAATGTTGTGATAGAATCAGGAAGGTGTTAGAGACATTTTCACTGATACTAGAGATAGACTTTGCAGGATGAGTGCCAGCTACCAGGCGGAGACTAAAGTTGGGCCATTTCTGGGAGAGGCAGTGTGCGATGGCCTGGGAATGGATAGTTGGTGAGTTTGGAGGGAGCTGGAGGGAAGGGCGGTTGGGATGCACATCAGTAGTTCAACCTTTATCTTGCCAGTACAAAAACCAGCCATTATGGTTTTACATTCTCATGAATAATGTTCCATTGCAGATGAAGACATGAAAATAAAATTAAAATAAACCCAAATCTGAGGCTTTGTTTTTGCCATTGTGTCTTTTAGGATTCAGCTTTGCCATTAGAGATTGTTTAATTTTTTTCTTTCAGTGATTAATCATCATGCAGGCCTATCATTGACTAGTATCGGCAGCATTGCTAACCTGACTGTTTAATTGAATATTCTTATTTAGAAAAGTATAATGAGTTCCATCTTGTGATCAGTCTAAAGACTACCTAGAGAATGGCAATTATCATGTTTTTCCACTTAGTCAAATGATACCTGCTTACGTGTAAGTCCAGTCATGCCATACTAATTTTCTTTTTACCATATCTATGACTCAGTTTTAGAAATATGCACACCTTGGATAATCAGGCTCCATATTGACTTACTCTTTTTTTTTTAGCAAGGCCCTAGTAAAATTAAATTAAATATTTAACTAGGGTACAATTATAAGAGTTACCTACGAAGTTTAACTGCCTTCATTCATGTATAAGAAACACGTTTATGTGTTTCTTCTGGCGGCTAAGCATTTCATGCTTCAAATCATAAAACTGATCAATTTGCTTATGTGAAAATCCTAATGCTTACATAAGGAAAATGGCTTGGAAAATGTAATGGCATATGAAAATGTAATATGAAATATGAAAAATTCTATTACATAATATGAAAAATATTACAAACTATTTTATGATTTTTATTTTATTATTATTTTTAAAGATTTTAGTTATTTGAGAGAGAAAGCGAGAGAGACGGAGCACGAGGGGAGGGGGAGGGGCAGAGGGAGAGGGAAGGGAGAAGCAGACTCCCTGCTGAGCAGGGAGCCTGATACCAGACTCAATCCCAGGACCCTGAGATCATGACCTGAGCCGAAGGCAGACACTTAACCGACTGAGCCACTCAGGCACCCCTATGAGATTGATTTTAGAAACAATTTTTATCGAGTATCTTAGGAATTTAGCATTTATTATCTCTCCTTCAGCTGTTGAATCATCCTGTTTTTGTTTTTCAATGGTTGCTGTTTTGAAAAAGTTTTAGTATAATTTACAGAGATTTTTAAGCCCCCCTTTTCTTTTCAAGTACCAGAATTAGTTGGTGTTTCTTAAGAAAAAAATTATACGTTAGAGACTCCCTGAAACTACTTTAGAAAGGCATTTTGCTAAATGACTCCTGACTGGTATTTGCTTTCTGTTTGCTCTCCGATTTGTTGAACCACCAATAGTTTCAAAGGTTAATGCAAACTTTGGTAGTGTAAACTGCATTTCAGAAAACTGAAAGTTAAACTGAGGGTCAGAGTCTTCTTGTATGATAAAGCAAAAGGTTTGCCTTGAAAGCTCATCAGCATTATAATTTTACAGTGAGCCGTAATGTTTGTCTAAGAGGATTGGTGGCCAGAAATAAGCCACGGTGTATAATGAGACACAGGGACCCAGCTGGGCAAGATGCCATGGTATTTCTTGCGTGCGCTTTTCTCATAAGCAAAATGGCCTCATGCTGAAGAGGATGGTCATGAAGTCTGAGGAATTAGAGATCAGAGTGGAATTTTCAGGCTTAATGCAGAAGATCGAAGGAAGCCCTGGATTCTGAAATGAGTTAATCTGTGGAACTGTGATTTCCTGCAAATCAAATGGGGAATGTCTGTGGATGTGTCAGAGCCGAGAAAGAACAGTATTTAGATCCTGCCAAAACTCCTTTGAGCCCTGAAAAATACTCTCCCAGAAGAAAATATTTCAGGAGAAAGCTGATCAAGACAACTGTAGGCGACACAGAGTCAGTAGAGCCAAACAAGCAAAATGAAGGCAAGAAGAGTGGCATTCAGCTCTCAGAAGAACAGCGAGCTCTTTTACCCAGGAGACTGGTACGGGAGGACTCCGCTGCCCCAGACCCCACACTGGAAGATGGGATTCCGCAAGAGAAGACACAAGTTTTAGTTGATGGTGTGAAACAGAAACTGGTGCCGAGTGCTGCAAGAGATCTGTCTTACCATGGGGACACTTCTGCTAATGACAGGGACACAGAAGCAAAAGTTAGTGACCTGGAGGAAAGGATTCCAGAAAAGGACAGCACTCCATATTGTGCAAAGAGGAAGGAACATTTAGATGATGCCAACAGGAGAGAAATAACATTCCAAAGGAAAACTGATGTTTTAACGTTACGAAAGGCAGCCAGCTTAAGTTCCATTCACTATGGTACAGAGAGATTTGAAAAAAGTGGGTTTTCTGAAGACCCATCAAAAAATTATAGCAGTGTTCAAGGAAAGCAAAACACTGAGAGATTTTGCCCTCATGACATGTACCATTTTTGCTTTGAAAAAAAGAGATGTCATTCCCTCTGTACCAATGTGTCCTCTGTTTCCAAGGACACAGATGGAAATGAGGTAAGTGAAATGTGGAGTCTGAGTTTAAGGTATAAATAAGGACTCAGGTACTTATTATATCCGACTGAGGTTCTGTAATTTGTCAAAGTTTTCATATTAGTTTATGTGAAAGTTGGAGATTTCTTGGTACATTTTGTTATTTGTAACCTTAGGTTTGATTAGTATGATTTTTATTTTCTATGATATCTGCATTTCTTTGATCGCATTTAAATTTAAGCCCCCGTACGTTTTTGTTGGAAGACTTAGAAAAGCATCGCCTTGAGACAATGCACATCTTTTGAAGTTCTCTAGTTCACGTTCCTTGACTTTTCCAATGGAAGAGCCTTTGGAAACTTAGCTGCAGTGTAGGCAAAAATTGCATCAGAAAACAGTCACGAGAAGATAATAGTTTCATGATGGATGTTGGGAGGATACAGTACAATTATCAGTCAGTACTGACTTGCTGATCCATAAGTTTGAAAAGCCAATGCCAGTTCTCTACCAGTTTTCATGCACAGGAACACTCACATAATTGCTTTTAAGTGTGTGTGTGTGTGTGTGTGTGTGTGTGTGTGTGTGTGTGTTGGGGTGGGTATCACAGATGAAATCGCCCAGATCTCTTTTGTTTGTTACATGAGTTATTCCCCAGCCCCCATCTAAAATCAGAAATCATTTGGGCAGCATGTCCTAGGAATTTCAGTATGACACTGACTTCCAGGAAGTTGAGATCTTTATTCCTAACACTGATATTTAGCTTTAGATAAGTTACTTCTCCGCGGTTTTCACTTGTCTTTAAAATGTAACTGAATATTTATTTACTTGCTTGAGACATGCATTACCTAGACAGCTTCTACATGTTACTAGGTGGGAGTGGATGGTCTTTAAGCTCTTTCTCACTTTGTCTTTTAACAAAAACCCTGGACATAAGTTTGGTATGTGATGTTAAAAAGTCTTGGCGAGGTCAGCGGAGATCATTTGCATAGCAACAGAATGAGGTTTTATCAGGGTCAGTGTGCATGATCCTCGTGGGCCTTGGCTGTGGAGCTCTGGGAAGCTCTTCCCGTGTATGTATACTGCCATGCCTTGCCAATAGTATGTCAGCCCTTAGATTTACATTTTTCAGTGGTTACATTTTGAAAAGAAAGCATAGAGTCTGTGTCAGTGCAAAAGGAAACTACTTAGCTGTTCTGTGTTTAGGAATGAAACCACTTGCTTTGCTCCATGTTTTCCAGCTGGTTTTTTTTTTTTTGTGTGTGTGTGTGTGTGTGTGTGTATAATATGGCTTCTTGTAAGCCTTACATGTTTTCAATAATGGGAATTCTTAAAATCTGTTTCCTAAGTGGTACATAAGCCTTTTTTTGTTTTATTCTCATGCCAAGGATTTTAACCCTTTTAATTGGTGTAGATTTTTGAAACTTCAGTGGAAAATATATGTGTTCTAAGAAGACACAAACCTGCCAGTTAGATTTGTTAAATAATTGTGATATGGAAGTACTTAACAAAGCCTCATATCTTCTAGGGTAAAAGCTGAATGGGATAGTCATTATTTATCTGAGGAGTTTGACGTCTTACTTCCCTGCAGTCCAGATAAAGACTCTTCATTCTGGAGCTTACAAAGAATCAGAACCAACAGCTTAGGTACTCCCCGTAGGACATACTTCCTGTTAACCTTGGAGGTGTTTGATTCTGTTTGCTCAATTACCTTTGGTTAGAACTATGCACACAACTCTTTATCTTGCATTGGCTTTTGCATTTTTTATTGGAGAATTAAACGCAAATGAGGGCACTTAGCCCCTTTATTAGCATTACATCTCAGGGTTAGCCAGCATTCCTTCCTTATTTGCTCCTTCAAGATCTTTTTCATATCTTCCCTGTCACATCTGTTCTTTCTCTTGGTCAGTTTTCTGCAGGTTTGGGGTTGATGACTTTGAGTTTAACCTCCCAGTAGAATAGTGTAGAGTTCTCTGAGCTTTTCTTAACCTTTGAATTAGTTCAGTCCTCTGACTTAAACTTCCCTGGTCCTGTGAAGTTTATCATTTCTAGTATAGGTGACCAGCCTACCTCCTCTTTAAATTCCTGTGCTAGGTCAGGAATTTAGCTGCAAGAACACAGCTAGAGTGTTCTTGCAGGCAGGCGCAGGGCTCTGTGGAGGTCGTTCAGCCAGCGCCTCCTTGAGTGCCTACTGAATGAAATCTCATAATTGGGTTAATCTTGACTAGGGTCAGGAGTTGTAAATAAATAAAAAAGGAGTACCTTAGATTTGTGTATTGCTTTGGAATTGGAAAAAGGATTTCAGACACATTGTGTCTTTTATCTTAACAACTGTATGAATAGGCAGAATAGTTCTTCTTTAATAGAATGAAGAAGTCAGAACTAAGGTTAAGTCATGTCCTTAAAGCAACACAGTATATGGCAGGAGCCGAGTTGAACTACTCAGCAAACTACTTTGTCAGTTTTGAAGGATATTGCTGTGAGGTCAGAGCAGGGCTTGATGTTTATAGGAGTTGATGTTCATCTATGAAGGATGAGTGTTAGAGGTGGCAAAAGCAGGCCATGGTTGGGGACAGGGAGTAATGAGGTCATTGCAGTCACCTACTTGAGAGATGTCTTATTTGTCTAAGACTCACGTGCTTCCTGTACCTTGTGACAAGGTCTCCAACCTTTGCCCTTGAGCTTTTCCCACAAAGCATTCTTACTTCTCTAGTTTCACAAATCCCACCTCTTTCTAGTCTTCTTACATTGATTTCAGCAAAGCTGGTTGTTTTCTCTGTTTATAGGCCATTGTTTCTCTAACTGACCACATGTAAGGTGTCACGTGAGGAGCTTTTTACAAATTACAGGTGCCTGGATGTCACACCAGTGATTCTAATGTAACAGATTAGGGACGAGCTCCACAGATGATTCTAATGGCCAAGACTAGGAATAGGGCACTTGTTACTCTTCTATAGCAGTGCTTTTCCAAGCGTGACTCCAGAATCTCTGCAGTAGAATTATCTGGAATGCTTATTGGAAACGCCTTACCCGTGATTTAACTTGATCAGAGTATCTTCTGGTGGGGCATGAGAGAACATGGCATTATGTTTTATTCACCCTCTTACATGTTGCTTAAAAACAAGAAATTTTGGGAACCATTGTCACCCCAGCTTAGCATTTGTATCTCGTCCTCTTCTCAAGGTAGCTTTTCTGATAAGCAGTGTGGATTATGGGCCCGGAAGGCAGGAGGTCTGAGTTCTAGTCAGTCTATGCTCCAGAGGGCTGTATGACTTAGCTTTTTAATCCCCCCCCATTTCTTTAAGTCTCCATTTCATTTTCTAGAAAAGGAGGATATTGGACTAGATCATGATACTACTGTTAATAATAATGGTATTCATTGAGTCCTACTATATGCCAGACACTCCACCATTACGATATTTAATCTTTGGAGCAAGCCTATGAAAGAGTTTTATTTTTGGCTCCATTTTACAGAGGAGGATACTGAACCTCCAGAAAGTTAGATAACTTGCTTAAATCACTCAACCAGTAAGTGGAAGAGCTTGGGGTTCACCCAGATATCTACCAAGGTGGACTCTTACCTGTTACAAGTTACCCACTTTTCCCCATATACATCCCTTTCACTTCTAAATATCTATGAATTCATGTATATAACTGCATACCATTTTGTTTAGTGTTTTCACCCCTTCCTCCATCTCTCCCTTCTTTTATTCCTCTATTAAGCACTTATGATGTACCTGTTATATATTGAACCAAAACAAGGCACTCTGAGAGAAATAAAATACAGCTCTTTTCTACGTGCAGTATGTCCCATTGTTTGTTTAAAACAAATGACAGGGACCATGACTGTAAACTTAGTCACCTGAAAGTTAGACCTTTGAGATGATAATCATGAATAACTTTAACTTCCCAGGTCACCACCTTCCACCATGTGGCCATATTAACTAATGAAAACTGAACTATTCTTATGTTCCTTTTAATCCTCTGGTGAATTGCCGATGTATAGTGCAGTAACCAAGGGAATAAGCCAAGGAGAGAAGGATGAGAAATAAGGAGTGTGGATATTACGCAAATTATATTATCAATCTCTACATAATGAAGAATTTAATTTTTTTTTAAGATTTTATTTATTTGACAGAGAGAAAGAGAGCACAGCAGGGGGTGCAGTGGGCAGAGGGAGAGGGAGAAGCAGGCTCTCCCCAAGCAGGGAGCCCGACATGGGGCTCGATCCCAGGATCCCGAGATCATGACCTGAGCTGAAGGCAGATGCTTAATGACTGAGTCACCCAGGTGCCCCAAGAGTTTAATTTTTTTAATTGACTTTTATATTATAAAGATTTTAAAAAATTGAGAACCATCTCAAAATATTAGAATACATTAATATTCAAACTCACTGAAATATAATTCTTTGATATTCTTTTCTTTAAGCCAAGTCTTTTATGAATCTTAGACTACAGAACTCTTACTTAGGGTTCAAATACTAGGATAGGGTGACTCCATTGGTTAAGCATTTGCCTTCGGCTCCGGTCATGATCCCAGGGCCCTGGGTTCGAGTCCCGCGCTGGGCTCCCTGCTGGGGGGGGGCGGTGGTCTGCTTCTCCCTCTCCCTTTTCCCCTCCCCCCTGCTTGTGCTCTCTCTCTCTCTCTCAAAATAAATAAATAAAATCTTAAAAAAAAAAAAGAATTCAAGCATTAGGATAAAACCTGAATGTTTTTCCTTTTATATGATAGGTTTGGTTTACAGATTTTGAAAACAAAGTTCATTTGCTTTACAGTTGACTAACTCATTCCTTTCTGAACCATTTCATCTTTTTAAATGAAAATATACTTATTATTTTTTAAAATTAATACAACATTAAATTAAGCAACATTGCTAGTTGTTTTTTGGATTTCATAATCAGTCTGTGAAAGTTTAGTTATAAAATAATTGCATAGAATTTGGTTCTCTATCAATGCCTTGATCTTTTCAGTTAAATGAAGGGCATGAAAAATTTTAAAACCATTGCTGTACAAGAAAAATAGTTATATTCCCCCCATATTTGAATAAGAAATAAATGAACATTTGCTAAAGGTTGCTATTAATTTAGAGCCTTAGCACTTGAACTTTATCAACTTTTTGCTTTTATCCTCTATTTAACTCTTCCTTTTAGGAGGCAGTTTTAGCCAGATCGAATTTTCAAAATATTTATGCCATCTTTGCTGTTAAAAATATTTTGTGGAGCATTTTCACACATTTTTGAAACTTGGAAGCACTCACTAAAAATGTGTTGATTACATTTGTTTCTGCCAAAGTAGTTAAAACATCTTTGAAGAGGTTGTCTTTGGAAGCAAACATCTTGGCTTGGAAATATTTGCCTGTGTTGACAAACTCAATATGGGATTTGCTTTTGCCTGACTATAGTGGCAGGTAGTGTGAATAAGAGTTTAAGCGATAGTCCTCACCATGGTTCACTCTAGGACAGGTGCTTTTCTGAACCATGTGCATGTGTCATTGTAGTCTCTCAGCATCTCTGTGAGGAGGTACTTTACATGAGAGGAAACTGAGGCCCAGAGAGGCCACAGGGCTAGTATGTGGTGTGGTCAGGAATTGAACACAGGTCACCACCTTCCACAGCTCTGTGCCAATCTTTCTCCCCAATGTTACACTTTTTCTTGTGCAATAATTATGTTGAGACTCCAGAGGTAGGAGAATTTTGAGATCCATCTTTTCCAGCCTGCAGCTTTCATTCTTATTCATACCTGAACTCTCTCAAATAGAGTATAAACTCTATTTTTTTGTATTTAACAAAAATATATGAAAGAATTGAATTTCCTTTGATACTACTCTTGTGTCCAAGCCTCTCTGAACCAATAGTTATTTTGTGTTCTGCAAGGAAGAATGTTTGACTAGGTATCATTTCTGTATTTACTGTGTGTCCCTTAAATCAGTTTTTGCTTCAGAGTGCCTGGGTGGCTCAATCAGTGAAGTATCCAACTCTTGGTTTCAGCTCAGGTGATGATCTCAGGGTCGTGAGCTTGAGCCCCAAGTTGGGCTCCAGACTCAGCTGGGAGTCTGCTTGAGATTCTCTCTCTCCTTTTGCCACCCTCTGCCCTTAAAATAAAGAAATAAATTCTTTTAAAAGATCAGTTTTTGCTTCTATAAAATGAGATGATTCACTGATAGGTAAAGCTCTTTCTGGAATGTTGTAGGGAGTCAGTACACATTTGATGTAGCAGAGGGAAGAGAATTTATGAGATCTTGTGTCAGAAGACTGAAATTTAACCTAGGTCTTATTTTCCACATCTGTGAAACAGGGTGGTGTGTTTTGAGCATTAAATTAGATAATATATGTGAGGGGCACCTGAGTGACTCAGTTGGTTAAGCGACTGCCTTCGGCTCAGGTCATGATCCTGGAGTCCCGGGATCGAGTCCCACATCGGGCTCCCTGCTCAGCAGGGAGTCTGCTTCTCCCTCTGACCCTCTTCCCTCTCATGCTCTCTATCTCTCATTCTCTCTCTCTCTCAAATAAATAAATAAATAAATAAATCTTTAAAAAAATTAGATAATATATGTGAAAAGGATTTATTAGACTGTAAGTACTTGATACTTTCTATCTTACTACTGTCTTCTGCTTCTGTGGAAAAGAGGAAATACTTTGTAACCGTCTGCTGACTAGAAGAGCTATATGTTGTTTCAAAATTTATAACATGGCATTTCTTTTTTTCCTTTGGGCATAAACCATTCTGCCCAAGTGGAGTACACTGCCCCCTTCTGTCTCCCCAACTCCACTCATCCTCTCACTCTGTCTTCAGCAAATATTTCCTGAATACCTATTTGTCAGACAGTATATTCCTCTAACTCCATAATTAACTTAAAATTCTGTCAACCTTTTAGACCAGAAATAACCCTAGGAATAACCAATTCTTGGAGCTTGTATTGGTTACTTACATCTTAGAACATTTCAGAGACATTGTTGATAGTAGCTCTGGTATGAGAGAAGAAGAGAACATAATGCTGGAGGCAAATCGGCTGTTCTGTGAGGGAAAGGCCGTCAGTTGGGGTATTGTGTTTAGTTTAGTGAGGAATATTTCGGTGAACCCTGACCTTCAGTTCATGTGTGAGATCCAGGGGTATATCTTCCTCTGAAAATGTGTAGAGTTCTACGTTATCAGCTGCTTGGCCAACATGGAGACTGAGAAGCTCCAGTGAAAAGGGCTTGACTTTAGGGGTTAAGGCAGAGGTAGGGGGTCCCTCTCATGACCCGTGTGTGTACAGCCATTTTCTCAGCAGATGGTGCATGGAAAGGGAGCACCCCCTGTGGCTACTGACCTGGAGGGAAAAATGAGTGTGAGTTGTAAGGATAGATTTCTTTTCTAAATGTGAAGGAGAAACTTCTTGCAGATTCTGGACTGGAATTTAGGAGACCTAAGTCTGTGAGACCCTGGACAATTCACTTCACTTCTTATAGCCTCAGCTTGCTCACCAATGAAATGAGGGGGTCCTCACATGGCTTTCCATATTTTCAGTTTGAGTTCCCCTGATTGCTTAATCCTTAAGGATATTTATAGCTTTCTGTAAGCTAGACATCTTAGTTTTCTTACCTTCAGAGATGTCGCCTTTTCCAGTGTTATACAGAAATTATTTAAGTAGTAACTTTGATTAAACTTTTTAATCTTTTCAGTAAATTATAAGTATTTTAAAATATAAAAAAAATGTTGCATTATTTGCCTTGTATAGAAGAATGAAATCCAAGCATTCTTTAAAGAAATAAAGTGAATCATTTAGGGAGTATCCGACTCAACTTTGCAAGTTGGCTGTTCTCGTGTTCTCAGTGCATGCCAGAACCATGACAACATCTGTAAAAATAGGGTGTTCCTGTCGCCCAGTTGTCTGGTGGCATTGACTTTGCTCAAAGGACTTTCACATTTACAGCCTCAGCTGACCAATACGGTGAGGCAGTTGCCATTCACTTAGCAGTAAGTGGGTCATCTAGCAAGAAGCTGTGAATGAAAGCAGAGTGCGCTATGAGATGGGATATGTTGGATTGTTTTCTTTCATCAGAAAGATGTTTTGAGGTTATCTGTTGTGTCAAGTTTGTGAAATTGTTTTAGAGAAATGATGCGGATGAAGCTTAGTTTTACTACCTAATGTCAGGCTCTTGCTGAGTGTCCTCTGGGATTGTGCTTGTTGCTGGGTACTTCTGTGCAGTGGTCAGGACATGATAGGTTAAAACTCATTCATATCAAGTGAAAACATGAACCATGTTTCTGATCTTTCATTCCTTTTCCCCTTCCCTCCTTCCTTCCCTCCCTCTCTCCTTCCCTCCCCCCTTTCCTTCCTTCCTTCCCTCCTTCCTTCCTTCCTTCCCTCCTTCCTCCCCTCCTTCCTTCTTTCCTCTCCCCCTTCTTATTCAGCAGATATTGAGCACCTAATTTGTGTCATGTTGGGCAGAGTGTGAGGAGACTGTTTAAAGGGGAGAAGTAGCTTGAATGGAGGACCCTAAGAAAGAGGGAACATGTGGTCCATATGGTTTGAACTTCATTGATCACAGAATCGAAAAGGGAATGGCTTGAGTCTAGAGAGATCAGCCAAGACTGAGCCGGAATACAGCAGAGTCAAGGACAACCTGAACTGGCATTTGAGAGCAGGCCGAGCCTTGGTGCAATGAGACTAGTTAGGAGACTGTTACTAATCCAGACACTGAGGCTTAGTTCCAGAAGAAGCTGGAAGCTCTTTTGAGCCCAGTATTATTCTAGGTCTCTCATGACTGTGTCTTAAAAGATGTCATTGGTATTGACATTGGAGACTAGAAGTGATGGTCCAGACCAAGCATAGTAGTTACCGCAACTCAATAATTGGTAGTGGGGAAAGAGAGAAAACAGGGAATAAAAGGCCCTTTTTCTCCTCCCCTAAACACAGTCTTAGGACATCTAATATGTCCATGTTATTAGGTGCTTGTGTCTTCCCTAAGGATGTGGGAGACTAGCAGATGACTGAGCGTGAGTGGCAGGACAAGTCAATACACATGACGAGGTTTTAGAAGGGTTGGAGCAACTCATGCTTTTATTTTTTGAGAGTTCTAGCACTGGTTTCTTTGGATCCCAGATTGCAGAAGCAAAATAGTCTGTTTGTTTTCAGGTATTTATTGTGTCTTCTGAGCTGTTTGTTGAGACTGCTTCACATTGCTTGATAGTGCCGTATGAAGCCCTGGGTCAGTGTGCACTATGAAACGAAGCTCATCCCTGAGCAGGCACATGCCTGGTTCCACCACAGTTAGAACTCTGTGCATTTGGGTTAGACTTGCTTTCTTGTGTTTGAGTTCTCTCTGTCTGTACCTCTTTACACCCCCACCCTGAGACTTTCCTACAGCCCCCAGCACCTTCTTTTAGTTCCAGTCATTACTGTTTCAATCATTGTATGTTGTCTCTGCTCTGCCAAGAGGGAGAAGAGAAATTATGTGGTAAAACATCAGTGTTGTGTCTAAGGGTAGAGGTAATGTGGGAAAAAGAGATGTGAAGGTAGTAAAGAGTATGAGAACTTTGTTTTGTTGTTGGTAGCATTTTTTTTTAGGCTGAGGTTTTTGTTTTTTTTTTTTAATTTCAGTTTTTGATCTTGTATGGAGTGAAAAGATAAAACAGAAATAATGACTTCTTTATTCTCAAGGCTCAGGATCCTGAACTATGAAAATGATTTCATATACTAGGTATCTGGATTCTTTCTTTATGCCTTACATGGCTCAAAATAATTTTGCTAAAATATATAGCCTGCAGCCATATTTCTAAATCAAATGGTTTTGAGGACTTCTTATCTAAATGGTTAGATTTTTCTGAGCATTTGTTCTAATTCCAGTAAGAACAATGCTTTTAGAATCCCCATTGGAGAACCCACTTTCTAATAACGTGACCATGCAGTTTTTGAGAATGCCTTACTGTCGCATATTTTTAAACCCCAAACTGTTCTCTGTAAACCAGCTTTTGTCAGGGCTCTAGAAGATACTTGCACTACACATAAAAATCTTGTAGATTCCTCTTTCTAATTTTGGTTTGAACTATCTTGGAAGAGGAATACACGTAAATAGAATGGTGGTAAAAGGCAAATTACCCTTTCTTGTTCTAGCCTGGTAGTGACACCACCATCTTCTGGGCTTTATGCGAAGGAAATAACATTTCTTCTGTAATTCAAGTGAAATAAAGATTTGGCCAATTCAGTGTATATATATTTAGCAAAAAATATATGGAGATTGGGTGTTTTTCTGTTAACTTGCTTCAACCACTTCAGTACCATTTTCATGTGGGAATTGAACCAATTATATCTGATAATACTAAAAGTAAATTTAAGCAGATCTGTGATAAACTATTTACTGAAATTTCACAGTTAAAGCAGATATGCCAGAAAAAAAGTCAGTGAAGTTGCTTAGTTGAAAAATTTAAAAAAATAGGCCAAGAGAATTATTTCAATTGTGAGTAAAATAGAAAGCTCCTTAGATGCAGACCAAGTTATGACAGTTTATAAGAACTTCAGGTTCCCAATAGTTAGACTCAGTTCTAGAAGAAGGTGGAAGCTTTGCGGAGTTCAGGGCCATTCTAATGTCCTGTCATAATTGGGTCTTGAAAGATACTGTGAGTTGACATTGGCGTTCACTGGGACTTGTGATATAAAGACATTTTAATTCAAACATTTTGATCTCCTCTCTCCTTGAACTTGGAGAATACTAGATTTAGGTGGTTTTTATGCAGTGCTAAAATAAATTTTTTGAAAAATGTTGTCAAATGTGTCATTTCTATTGTGTTAATAGTAAGCAGACAAAAACCTCCTTGGTCAAGTGACATTTTTATGGATGCATCAGTTTTGTTGGTTGGAGTTTGCACATCCACTGTAGTATTAAAGCCTCTCCTTCCTGTGTGGGACCTTGAAGTATATGATGAAGCAGAAGTGATCAAGGATATCCTGGTTGCCTGAATGAAATTCAGATTCCACAGGTGCCAAACTCAGTCACAAAGACATATGTTCATGGGACATTTACTTTCTATTATGTGCCAAGCTGTGACTGGGTTAGACGCTGAAATACGAAGATGAAGAAGACACCATATTTATTTTGTGTGTATTTGCTCATGTGTTAGAGGGAGAGAAGTTATCTAATAATGATACACAAAATGTACTAGGATAGCAGTCTGTGTGGGCGCTGTGGGAGCACAGAGGATGGTGGGACGGGGTTCCTCAAAGGGACAGAGAAGTGAAGAGCTTGACTGGGGCGGCAGCTGGTGAAGGCATTCTAGAGGTAAGAAGGAGCATATATCAATGCATAGTGTCCCATGGAAATGTGTTCTTATTGAGGGAACAAGGAGTCGCTCAGTGTGGCTGGAGCATGAGGAGGTTTTTGGGTGAGTGTTGAAGGGGAGGGTGGGGAGATGAGGCTACATAGGACCGTGTGACCAATTGAAGGTAGGTATGGACAGAGAAAAAGGCATCAGGGAGGACTTCAGGGTTTGTGATTCGGGGGCAACCAGGCAAATGATGGGGCCGTCCTCCAAGCTACGAATACAGAGAGAAGAGCAGGATGGAGAAAGAGAAATGGATTTTTCTCTGCAGTGAATTTGAAGAGGTTGTGTGCTAAAGCACAGTAGAGCCGGATAGATTCAAGTCCGGGTTTTACTTCTACCTGTTAGTAGTTTGTGCACTTGAGCAAGCCACATAGCCACTTTGTGCTTCGTTATCATGTGTAAAATGAGATTGTCTGTTGTGATGATCATGAGATAATATTTGGGAAGCACTTGAGCACACTGTCTGGCTCATTGAAGTGCTCAGATTTGGTTAATGTTACTATTTTGACAGAAGTGTTCATTAGGGAGTTGGAATTTATAGGTCTTGAGTTCAGGGGTGAGGTTTGGGTGTAACCTAGGGATCCCAGAGTCATCAATATGAGGGGGGCATTGAAACCACTATAGAAGATGAGATTATCCAGGGAGAGTAGAAAGAGGGGTGCTGAGCTCCAAGCCTGAGGAACAGCACTACAGGAAGGGTAGCAGAAAACTGAGAAAGGCCAGAGGGGCAGGAGGAAAACCCGGAAGGAGTGACATCAGGGAAGCCAGGGAGGAGAGACTAACACTGACAGATGCCTGAGAGATCAGGATTAGAAAATGGACGGATTGAGGGGCACCTGGGTGGTTCAGTCCTTTAAGCATCTGCCTTCAGCTCAGGTCATGATCCCAGGGTCCTGGGATTGAGCCCCACAGAGGGCTCCCTGCTCAGCGGGGAACCTGCTTCTCTCTCTCACTGCTCCTCCCCCTGCTTTTGCTCTCTCTTGCTATCTCTCTCGCTCTAAAATAAATAAATGAAATCTTAAAAAAAAAAAAAAAAGAAAAGAAAATGGACGGATTAGAAAGCAACCCTTGAGTTCTTCTCCAAGATGTTTTTCTGTCATTAGGTTGCAGGCTCCATGAGGATGGTTGTATGACCAATGCCCAGTACTGGTACGAGCAGACATTTGTGAGTGCTTAGTGAATAAGTGAGACTATGGAAGAGGAGGCAGTAGATGATTGCTCACCATATCTTTGAGCTCTTCAGGTGTCATGTGACCTCCCTCTTTTTGTGCCCACCACTTCCTCTGTTACTTTTCACCATCTGATTTCCTTTTTTCATTGGGAAAATCAAGTCATGAGCAGGAACCTCCCTCACTTTCTTGTTCGCTCACTGCTACTTAGTTTTAGTGGAGTGATTGGGATGGAAGCCAAGCCACAACAGGTTGACAGGTAAAGATAATAAAGGTAAAAAATACAAAAATAAAATCTATTTTTTAAAAAGACAAAAAATACAGAGGGTTTTTTTTTTTCAGTTGCTTTACTGGGAAGAGAGAGAGACAATGATAAGTAAAGAGGGAATTGAGTTTATGAAGCTTATTTATTTTAGGATGGAAGAGAGTTGGGCATTTTAAGTACTGAGAGCAGAGACCCAGATGAAGAGGGAATGATTGATAGAGTGAGACTCCCAGGAAGGCAGGAGGTGGAAGGATTCTGAGCACAGGAGGAAAGCAGGTCATGTGGAAGCCAAATTTGTGGGTAGCAGGGCAGGGAAGGGAGGGAGTTCTTACTCATGTTGCTATTTTCTTTATAAAGAAGGAGATAAAAAAGTGATTGTGAAACATAAGGGGGTATGGGGTTAGGGAGTTTTTGCAAATGGTAAAGAATATTGAAAGAGATATTGTGAAGGATGGAAAAACTGGCCAATTAGGACATCAAGAAGAAGTGCTAGGTTTCTTAGAGCACTTAGCTGAATTGCGAAGCTGGAATTTATGGTGGCAGCAGACCACATGGGACTATGGTTTTCCTGTGGAGCTTAGAGCATAGGGCACGAGTAGAGGAGGCTTACAGCTGACTTGATCAGGATTGGGCTTTGGCCAGGGGGTTGCAGGGCAAGGAGAAGGTATTTGAAGTGGTGGATCCTGTCATACAGGCCAGATAGAGGAGGAGGTGAAGGTAGAAGAGGGCTCATAGAGTGGGACCCAACTGGACAAGTCAAGGAATGTGAGATGTCGATGAAGCCAGATGAGTGGTTTAGCTGGGGATAGAGAATGAAAGTAGAAGAAGAACAGGAACTCACTATTAGAAGTTAAATGTCTTAACTGCGGTAGTTCTGGCATAAGATGCTGAGATCCAGGATGTTAGCAGTAGGTGTGGAGAGAAGGTGGACTGTGAGGGAGACAGGTACACGCTGAGCCAGGTGTTGGATCTTTGCGGAGGGTGGGGGGGGTGTGTGCGGGATCATTTTTAAGGAGAAGAAGGTGGTAGTACAAGAGTGGCCTGTGATGTAAAAATGAGGTCTTGGGACGTATTGGGTCATGGTTGGAAAACTATTGGTTGTGCGTCACTGGGGGAGTTGGACTACACTTGCCCTGCTACGGGCCGGGGGCGTGGGTGGGACTTGACCTGGGGCAAGAGGGGCAGACCTGGTTCAGTAAAATGGTAGAAGTGGTGTGAGGTTCAGAAGAGGTGAGAGACTTTGTTTACCACAGAATAGACATTTCTGGAAAGCTTGAGAATGGTGTCAAACCGGGTCAGGAGAGATGAAGCATGACATACAGTCACGGGAGGCTCCACGACAGGAAGAGCCTGCATTTGGGTGGGAGCCAGCAATGACCTGGATGTGAGGCACGAGGGCTTCGAGTTTCCCAAAGGAACGTGGCAAGAAAGGACTTTGTTTTTGGTGCTAGCTGACAGATTGTTGGGGAGAAACGTTAAGCGGCAAGCATGGCTAATAAAATTGCAGCGGGAATAGCTAACATTTATAGAGGTTTCTACATGCCAGGCACTGTGCGAAGCGTTTGATGTCGATTTATTTTATGGAATCTGTAGAACCACTCAAGGAGGTAGAAGTGATGAGGTCATCATGTAAGTTTTCAAAATGAAGAAAATGGATTTTAGAACGATGGTGTGAATGGCTCTCGTTCATAATTCTGCTGTTGGAGTTGGAATCTGAGTCCAGGTGGCGTGAATGCATGCCTTCTCAGATCTTCGAACTGCCTCCAGGATTTGAAGGGAGGAAGCTTGATTACTTCCTGGAATCAGACCTGACCTGTCACTGATGGAGGATTCAAGCTGATTTGCTGAATGCACAGATTTTAAATCAGGGGTCATCAGTGATGACTACAGACTTAATTTTTAGAGTTTAACTTATTTTTCATTTTGGTTTCGGTTGCGCAGTATTATGAAAAGTTTGATATACTCAGAGAGGTAGTGGTTAATGGTAACAGGACATTTTAAAAAATACCCAGAGTTTCCTTGTAGGAATAATACTCAAGTAATTGGAAATAACAGGAAAAACTGAATATGAGCAGTCTTTGATATGTTAAAGTTTGGTTCATAACATTTGAAAATCACAGGTTTTTAAATAGTGTGTGCATGTGTAACAGTCTGAAATAGTGTGTGTGGGAGTAATAATCTCAAATTCATCCCCTGGAAACTTATTTCATAAGATTACTTTCTCCTGGTTGATATTTGACCGTTTTCATCCTCTAAACTCCCCTTCCTTTAATATCCTTCCCGGGTAAAGTGCTGTGGAGCACTTGAACCTATTAAACTTACCTTGTAGTCAAAACTTACTGACTTCCCTCGTGAATAGGTAATTCAGTGACTGGACTGGGATGGTTCTCCACCTGCAGAAAATAGTTCCCCCTCTCTCCAGTTACCTTCCTTTTCTTTATATAGTTGTAATTACTACCCTTGTAGCTCCCGTGCTGTTATAAGGGTTTCCAGAAGCAGTTGATCTTACAATTCGTAAAGGCTAAGAGGAACCTGTTGTCAGATTTTACCTGGAGGCTCAACTTTCTTGTGCACCGTTTCCTAGATTCATTTCTCTGAACTCTGGTTTTTATAGATTTTGATTTGTTTGAGCAGCAAATTTAAAAACTTTATTTTTTACTTCCCTTCATAGTAGGGGAATTGGGAGAATAATACAACCAAGTTTTTGCTTCCCCCTTTGTCAAAACAGAATGATAAAAACCACGATCAAATTGCTGATATTATGCCATGTTCATGTTGTTACATTCTCGCAACACAGTGTAGTAACAATTACCATCATGATTTTACAAGTCAGAGAATGGTCTTTTTTTTTTCTTAAAGATTTTATTTATTTATTTGACAGAGAGAGACACAGCAAGAGAGGGAACACAAACAGGGGGAGTGGGAGAGGGAGAAGCAGGTTCCTGCTGAGCAGAGACCCCAATGCGGGGCTCGATCCCAGGATCCTGGGATCATGACCTGAGCCGAAGGCAGACGCTTAATGACTGAGCCACCCAAGTGCCCCCAGAGAATGGTCTTAAAGCAGTTGAGTGACTGGAACATAAATGGTGGAGATAGGATTTAAACTCCCGGGATGTGCCAGAAAGGCTCTCCAGCATAATTTTATTTATTGATTTTTAAAAATCTTATTTATTAATTTATTTAGAGAATGAGAGAAAGTGTACAAGTTGGGGGTGGGGCAGAGGGAGACGGAGAGAGAATCCTAAGCGGACTCCAGGCTGAATGCAGAGCCAAGGTGGGGCTGGATCTCAGGACTCTGAGATCATGATGTGAACCAAAATCAAGAGTTGGAAGCTTAACTGACTGAGCCACCCAGGCACCCCTCTCTAGCATAATTTTAGATTAGAATATCAGTTGGAAGTTGGATGGAAGAATATTAGTGGTTTTTCTGCTCTTTTTCTCCATGTTAAAAAAAGAAAAAGGATTTCTTCCTGTATATTATATATAATGTGTTCATGTGTGCACATAGTTCTTTCCATGCTATGGAGATTAGCACAGATTCTTAGGAAAGATGATTAAATTGAGACACTTATGGGGAATGCCTGGGTTGCTCAGTCAGTTAAGCGTCTGCCTTTGGCTCAGGTCATGATCCCAGGGTCCTGGGATTGAGCCCCATGTGGGGCTTCCTGCTCAGCAGGGAGCCTGCTTCTCCCTGTCCCTCTGCCCCTCCCCCCCACTCATGCTCTCTTTCTCAAGTAAATAAATAAAAATCTTTAAAAAAATAAATTGAGACACTGTGCTCCACTTTCCAATTATCTGTCAAGGAGCATGTCTGTGCTGAATAGTGGAGAAAGGGTGTGTGTGGCCCCTGCCGGCATGTCCATGTGGTGTTGTTAGGGACTGCCAGGCCTGGCGTGGACTTTAACTGCCGCAGCCTGCACTGGGTCCCCGGTGGGCCATGCCTTCAGCCCTTGTGGCAGCTGGGAGGAATAAAGGGCTTCCTGTTTGAGCCTTGCACTGCTGTACGTAAAAGGCTTTCTTCAGTCTAGGTTTTTAAAATTTTCTGCTTTCAGTTGTTTGACTCTGCCTGTTTTGACCCCTGACTTCTGTGCTGTATTTAGTCTCTGAGTAGGACTTGAGACTGAAAAGAGTCTTAAACATGATCTGTCTCTACCTCCTACCTCCTCATTTTATAGATGAGGAAGTTGGCTCACAGACATGAAATGAATTATTCAAAGCTCTGGGACTAGTGGCCAGGTTTAGAAGCCAATCTCATGACTTTACTGATGTTTTTCCTATTACAAGATGATTTGTGACTCCCCATGTATTGCTTCCAACTCCTTATTTACTCATCTTGATCCTGGCTTCCCGCCTGGCTCCTTGATCCCTTGGCTTTGCATCCTGCACTGATTTGGTGGAACAGTTGTCTGTTGGTGTTAATCCCAGCTTTGGAATCACTGTGTGACCCCTGGTAGAGTCACTTTGTGCCTTAATGTCATTATCTGCAGATTAAGTAGGACCCTTATGTAAATGTAAATCATGTGAACTGGTGATCTGTTTTATTTAGTGGAAGAGACTTTTAGAAAATTTAATGAAAACAAGTAAAGTATAGGGAAAAGTCAGTTAAATCAGATTTCATGTTGAGTAAGCTACGCAAGGAATCATGAGAAAGTTAAAGAGACTTTACGTCAAATTGTTATGTAATGTAGTAAATTGGGGACTTTCTTCGTTCTTTATACAGAATACCTGTTGGATCAAGTCCTCCTCTGAGGGTAGTAATATAGATTAATTTGTAGGTTTTACTTTTGATCTTGAACTTGGAAAAACATTTGGTTGAGTTGTTTTAACCCATCTGATTAGTAAAGAGGAATCTCATTGAAAATTGGAATTTTCAACGCTGTGACATTTTGGCATAATGAAAAAACTAGATGCTTGGGTTAAATCCTAGTTTTCTATCTATGAACCTCTTTGAAACTCAGGTTCCCTATATGTAAAATGGGAAAAATATACTTAGCTTTCCAGTGAGAATTATGAGGATTAAGTAAAATAATACTTGCGAAGTTCTGGGCACATAGTAGGTTCTCAGTCTGAGCTAGCTTTCTTCCTAATGTTTTAACGCTTTCTATTATATTTAGATATCTGATATCCATGTTACTGGAGAGTCAGAGGATATGTCTGCTAAGGAGAGATTGCTACTATGGACACAGCAGGCAACAGAGGGTTACGCTGGAATACGGTGTGAAAATTTCACTACCTGCTGGAGAGATGGAAAACTATTTAATGCCATCATTCATAAATACAGGTATGGAATTGGTGGGGTCTTTTTTCTCAGACAAATATGAGAAGTGTTTCTTCCATTTCCAAATTTCAAAATAACCTTTTATTATTACAAAAGCAATACATGTGCATGGCAGAAAGTTAGAAAATACAGACCAGACACAAGTAGAAGCATCACATTCCCACCGCTCCAAGATCATCACTCTAAACTTGTGCATACACACAGACTCACACAGCTATAATATGCCTTTGGATTTTGCTGGTAACTTGGAGGACAGTAAGCTCTGACAATATAGAATCTTGGATGAGCTCAGTTGTGCATACGGAGGACTGATGAATGGTAGGGTGAGGGTTTAGTTCCAATTTAGAGCTCGCACATGTCCAAATTAGAGTCTCCTCGTAACTCTAGTGAGTAGCGGGGTTCAAAAGTGGCCAACTTTGGGGTGGTTAACAGTTTTCTGGTATGAATTATTATTATTTTTTTAAAGTTTATTTGTTTTATTTATTCATCTCTCCACCCAGCATGGGGCTCGAACTCACAACCCCAAAATCAAGAGTAGGTGCTCTTCTGACTGAGCCAGCCAGGCCCCCCAAATGCTGAGAATTATTAACAGCAAATCCCAGTTAATACTGACAAAGCACTTACTAAGTGCCAGACACTATCCTAAGCAGTTTTTACGTGTATTAACTTATTTAGTCTTCACAACATCCCTGCAGGAATATTATCATCCTCAGTTGACATAAAAACTGTGGCACAGAGTAAAACTTGCATATAGTCACATAGCCAGCAAGAGGCAGCTTTGAGATTCAGACCCCGGGCCTCTGGTTTTTGACTCCATGCTTTTGTTGTCTTATAAGGAGCTAGATCCCCAGGAAATATTTACTGAAAACAATGTATTTCTTGATCTCAGTTACTTTTCTTAGTTTTGCAAAAATTACATCATGTAGTCAAAAACTGTCTTCCTAGATAGGATAAGCTGAAGCTATAACTCATTAGACTAACAAACTTATTTGGTAAAAACAGTAATTATATAGAGTAGTTAATATTTTGTTAACTTTCTATACGTGAGGCATTCTGTTCATTGCTTTCCATATGTTATCTCATTCAGGTCTCCCAACAATCCCACAAAACAGGGACTGTTGTTTATCCCACTTTCACAGAGGAGGAGCCTTGGATTTGCCAAGGTTACGCTACTAATACATTATAGAGCTGAGATTTTAACCCAGGTCTGCATGATTTAAAATCCCATTCTCTCCGTTTCTCTCCTTTCTCTTTATGTTTTTCCTTTCACTACCCTTTTCTCTCCCCTTCTTCTCTTTCTCTCATTTTTATTTTGGAAATTTCACCGTCAGTAACACTGTAACGAATCTCCCACGCATCCACACTCCAAGCCCCTTTAAAACACTGTAGTAGTTTGCTTCCTTTATGGAACACCATTTCAGTACAGGTAGGTATAGTCTGCCTGATTAAAAAAAAAAGCCAGAATCAACTTGCCTACACATGCTGAAAAGAAAGTACCAGATCTCCTTGAGTAACACAGTGCGAAGAGGGTTTAGTGGTTACATTTCAATTATCACAATGCACTTCTCGTGTGACTTAAAACATGAAGCCATCAGAAGGCTTTGTAGCTGGGCACATTTTATACCTGGGATGATAAGATCTTCTTGGCCTTTGAATAAACATATTTGGATTGTTATACCTGAAGGATTTATGTCATGATGCATCTTTGAGGGTGTGCTCTTTTCTCTTTGAAGTGTTTTAAGTAGAAGCAAAGCATTTAGAAGCCAGCTATTCTTCTAAAATAATTGACTTTTAAAAACAATGGTCTCTAGACATTGTCTCTTTAATACTTGTGAAAGAGTAGAAGTACAAATTAGTGGATGCATGCTGTGCATTTTTCTCCTAAGTACTTAAATAAGTCATTGTCAGAGATGGTGAAATTTCCTGGGGAAGTTTAATGTTACAGAGCTCATATTGCTTTAGGAGGGAATTTAGATCTTGTGAATGTTATTTGTTTTGAACTTTTAATCTGGTGGAGTGATCATTTTAGAAGATTGTTTAGCTTTAACTTTGAATTTTGATTTCCTAGTTGGCTTTGTTTTTCCTTGTTAGAATTCATGGTAAAAATAGGGAGTATCAGGTTTAAGTGCTCACAAGATTTCTTTGTTGCTGAAGTTTGTTAAGTTATCCTGTGCCTCGTAAAATATTACAGTGGCCTTTTTCACTGGAAGAAATCTTTCATGTGTGGAACTGTATTTTTAGCTAAGGTCCTCAGGCTTTTCTTTTTACTTAAAAAACAATCACGTTTTTTTCTTCTAGCATGTGTAAGAATTAAATGGATAGGGTTGAACTACACATAATTTTCACTGTTGAATGCCTTAAAATACTAAAGGGAAATGAGAAAGTTATAAACAATTATAAAATCCCTATAAGCAGATTTTTGGATATTGGACAGTAGTAATCACATTTAGAGAGTAGTGTGTAATTTATAGTTGTTTTTACTTGATAATTATTTCCATAAATTTTGTAATGTATTTGGATTTGCCATAGGAACATATCCACTTAATTGGGTTTTGGGTGTAGTTTTTGGATAAAAAGACCTTTTTTATATGAGTTCAATGTGACTTATGTAATAAAAATGATCTGAGGTGGTGACACATGGGTTTGGTTTTTACTCAAATACCAAGTCTAACTGTATGGAATACTTGGTTGATAAGGATCTTAAGAGGGAATGAATGCTTAGCAGGAAAGAACCTTCAGATTGCTGCTGTGGCTGGAAGGAGGGATGTGGGCTCCTCAGGGAGCAAGTTTACATGCCCTAGAGAGAATATGAAAGATTTCTCTGGAGATTAGAAGGAAAATGGATACTGTTTGTCATTGAAAAGTAAACCAATATCATTTGTAGTAAGTGATCTCATCAGATTTTTATGTACATTATCTTCTGACGGTTTAGAAATACTGATCTAAAGTGGGAACAGAGAAATAGCATCTTTCAGATTTTGTATTACTGTAAATATTGTCAAAAGTTAATCAAGTACATTAAGTTGGACTGTCCAGCATATATTTTTATTAGTGCTCCCATATAAGAATATGACTTTTGAAGTGGAGAGAATGTTTGTTTATACCAGTAAGCAATACTTTACTAACATGAAGTAAAAATGAAGAGAAATTTTTATCGTAAGACTAATTTATAGATGATCCCTGAAGTTAAAAAGAAAGTAACTGTCACATAGAAGGCCCCCAAGAAATATGTGCAGACTGTTGACCATGTATCAATTTTTGTGTTAGCTGTTTTTATATATGATAGCTTTTAAAATGGTCACTGTCCTATGAAAGAGATGACACTATTTCCATTTTTATTTTTGTATTAAGTTATCAAATTATTAAATAAAGAAACTGGGGCTCAAAAGGGAAATGACCTACCTTTTAAATGATGGAGGTGACTGCTCTGGAGTCTCAAGTCCTCATAGGCTTCTGTATAAGTACTTATCATAATCCCCTGCAGGCAAACTAGATATCAAGAAATGGAACTGTTGACCTGAGCAACTGGATAGTGCAGCGTTGAAAGCTAATGATATTCAGCAAAGATATATGAAAATTCTTGATGAATTTAAGAAATGACTAAATGAATAGTGGTACATTTATAAATGCCAACTAAAGATCTTTGTCCCTTGTAGGAAATTAATGAGGAACAACATTAATTGCATAACTTGGAATTAGCCATCAACGAAAATAGCATCACAACAACTCATAATGTAGTGAGGAACATTGTAGATAATAAGAGAACATGAAAACACTTAGCATAAGTAAGAGCAAAACCACAAATGAACTGTTCTATAGTTTTGGTATGTCATATTATCCTAAAGAAGTGAAGAGCCTGGATTACACAAAGGCTAATAAGAACGATAAAGTAGTATGATTTAGTGGAAGAGATTACGAAGTTCCATAGGATTTTTTCTAGAGAGAGCAAGTGAGCGAGCACATGCAAGTTGAGGGGAGGGGCAGAGAGGGAGAAGAGAGAATCATAAGCAGGCTCCATGCCCAGTGCGGAGCCCAATGCGGGGCTCAATCTCATGACCCTGAGATCATGACCTGAGCTGAAACTGAGTTGGACACCTAACCGACTGAGCCACCCAGGCGTCCCTATAGGATCTATTTAAATAGGTCAGTGATTCAGATTATAACTATGCTTATCATGAGCACAGTGTGCTATATTGTAGAATCACTATGTTGTACATCTGAAACTAATATAACATTGTATGTTGACTATACTTTAATTAAAAATAATAAATAAATCAGTTAATGATACAAACACTATCGTTTTCTATTAATTCTGTCTTAGGAAGCTGTTCCTAATTCCTTCTAGGAATGTCTGTTTGTTATGTTCAGTTTTTAATGGAAAGAATTCAAATAATAACACTGCCATATACCTGTACTAGTTTGAACTTGTTTTCTTTGTATAGTTTAAGTTTTCTTTAAAGCATATTAAAATCTTTTCACTGCAAACCGCAACTGGTAAGAGATCTCGGGTAAATAAGCCTCACTCTTGCCCCTAACCTTAAGTTTCATTGAAAAGAGTAACAAGGAAGACTGGATTTGATGGACTTGGATCAAAAGGATGTCACAAAAGCATTCGATGAGTACGTAACTTAAAAGCAAGAGAAGTAGAATTAACTGAGAATCCGCAGCCACGGGATTCTAAACTCTAGTAGATTAATCACTCTGGGGTAGAGTTTGGATATAGAGGACTAAAATTCCCATCCTTAGCACACGTTCTTCATAGTAGGTGTTCCAAACAGGAGGTTCAACTGATATTTCTGTGTTCTGATTTAAGAGTGTGCCCAAGTATCAAAGTAAAATTGATTTACTTTGAAAGAAATAAAGCTCTGACTTCTAGCTTGAAATCCAACCCCTGACTTGTCTTAATTTATCAGTCACTGCATGTAGACAGCTACCCTAGAACATCGATGAACGCCAAGTTCCCAAACAGCCGCACTCACTGTGAAAACATGTCTGCCTGAGCAGGCATGAACACGAATGTGCGCCCACAGGCCAGACAGAACAGTGCAAAATGTGTAGTAGAGCTGGGCGAGCCTGAGGTGGTGGTAGAGGAAGATGCTAAGTATGTCAAGACTGAAATGTGTGTGTGTGTGGGGGGGTATTTTGCAGAGAGATTATTTCTGCTTACTAGTATCTGTTAGTCCTAGTCTTGTTTATAATTTATGCTGCCGTTCATTCATGTAAATTTCCTTTTGAGGCCGCTGGCCTTCTTTTCACAAGCAAGTTTTAAACATATTACTCAGGTAAGACTCAACTTTGAGATAGATGGTATTCAGGAGTACGCCATTTAAATATTTTCTAATCAGGCAGCCAGACATTTTTCACTTGTCTGAGTGTAGCTGGATAGCAGTTATTTTGTTCATTGTTTGCATTTTGAATTAGAATTTATTGGGACCATCATATTTCATTAATTTTAAATGTTTAAAGATGCTGTAATTGGGAAGATTAGACTGTAAGGCTGTGGTCAGAGTCTTGTTTAATAGTCTGACCTGGAGGCCTGTGATTCAGCCACATGCTTGGATTCAGGCACACCTTATAAGCTAAACTGGATTGGACTGGTTTAATACTGGGAGGAGGCCCCTTAGGGCTTGAAATGTTCCCATAGGAAGTTGGATTAGTGTTGATGAGGTGATTTTTTTCCATTCAGAACCAGGTCCGCCCTTAGGCTGCAGAACCCAGAGGTATGAGGGTGTGTATGTGTGTGTGCATACACCACACAAGTATGGGCTCTGCTTTGTGTGTGGTCATTGGCTAGGCATAGACACAGAGCCCTGAAGGTTATTAATTTTTTGAAAAGTCACAAGTATTTCTATTGAACAGAACTGATTAGAACATGGACTTTTAAATAGGGGAATTAGTAGGTATCTTTTTTTAAAAATTTAATTTAATTTTATTATGTTCTGTTAATCACCGTGCATTACATCATTAGTTTTTGATGTAGTGTTCCACGATCCATTGTTTGTGTATAACACCCAGTGCTCCATGCAGAACGGGCCCTCCTTAATACCCATCACCAGGCTAACCCATCCCCCCCTCAAAACCCTCAGTCTGTTTCTCGGAGTCCATAGTCTCTCATGGTTCATCATTTTAAATGTTCTATTAGCCATATTTAAAAAGTAAAAAGAAACAGGTGAAATAAATTTTTATAATATTTTTAAAATCACATTATCGGGCGCCTGGGTGGCTCAGTCATTGAGCATCTGCCTTCAGCTCAGGTCATGATCCTAGGGTACTGGGATCGAGTCCCACATCAGGCTCCCTGCTTGGCAGGAAGCCTGCTTCTCCCTCTCCCACTCCCCCTGCTTGTGTTCCTGCTCTCGCTGTCTCTCTCTCTCTCTGTCAAATAAATAAAATCTTAAAAAAAAAAAATAAAATCACATTATCATCAGAAAAGTCTTTTTTTTAAATTGAGGTACAATTGACATACAACATTATATTAGTTTCAGGTGTACAAATTTGGTATTTGTATATACTGCAAAATGATGACCATAATAAATCTAGTTAATATCCATTAAAAAAAAGTCACAAGTATTTCACTTTGTGAGGCAAAATCAAATTGCTTATTTACCTTATCAAATAAACTCAAAACAGTTGAAATTCTCAGAGCTCACCGTGAAAAACCGGTACATTTTATAGCAGTTTCTACAGTAAGTATTCCTTGCTACAGCCCTACTTTTTGTTGTATCTGTGATTAAAAAAAAAAAAGCAACCAACAGAAAATGTTAATACATTAACATAATAAAACATTCAAATAAAATAAAAGGGTATGCATTGAAACGTGATTTCTTTCACCAGATTCCCAGTCCCATTGCCTAGAGGCAACTGTTCAGTTTCTTTTGTATTCTTCCAGAAATTTTCTGCACATATACAATGACTTATTTTTCGGTGGGGGGGAAGGGTCATCTCTGTTGAGATATAATTTACATAAGCACCTACTCTTGAGCATTATTATAATCTTTTCTAAAACAGAGTTGAGAGAATGGCATATATGTTATTTCGCGTTTTTCTTTCTCCTTAATTTATTTTGGATGTCTTTCCATATCAGCAGAAATAGGTTTACCTTATTCCTTTAAAATACTGCAGCGTAGGGGCGCCTGGGTGGCTCAGTTGTTAAGCGTCTGCCTTCAGCTCAGGTCATGATCCCAGGGTCTTGGAATTGAGCTCCACATCAGGCTCCCTGCTCAGCGGGAAGCCTGCTTCTCCCTCTCCCACTCCCCCTGCTTGTGTTCCCTCTCATGCTGTGTCTCTCTCTGTCAAATAAATAAGTAAAATCTTAAAAAAAAAAAAATACTGCAGCATATCCTAATGTATAGATGTAACATAATTTAATAGCATCATATTGATGGACATTTTGTTCTTTGCTATTCAAAAGTGTTAGACTTTGTGTCTTTGTGCAGATAGTGAATGTGTTGCTTTGATAAGGTCCTAGAAGTAGAATTTCTAGGTCAAAGGGTAATACATTTAAAATTTTCAGACCTATATCTGAATTGTCTGCTAGAAGAATTGCACTGAAATACCCCCTCTGCACTGTTTCCCCTCCATGGTGCCTTTGAGAAACATTCCCTTACTTTGTTAATGCATTCTAGCAGATCTAAACCCCATTCATTTTTCCCTGTTCTTTTTAACATTTACCCTTTTCTTCATAAAATTGTGTTTTTGTTTTTTTTAATAGCTTTTAAGCTATGCACCAGAGCTGAAATTGCAGGCTTATGTTTCCCTCTGGTGTGTGAGCTGTTAGTCTAAGCATGTATGTGTTAAGAGTTTAGGGGAAAAATGATCAAATAAGTTGGCAAATTTCAGAGTGATGTATTATTTCGGAAGTTAGAATGCCAGCAGTGGGGGCTGTCTTGAGATAACATATGAGAAGATGCCTTATCACAACGCCAGAGAGTTAGGAAGTATGTGATAAACGTCAGATTCCTTTCCTCCCTAAGTGCTGCTGCTGACCCACTCAGGGCAGGGCACGTGACCGTACAGCGCAACAGGGGCTGGGCTTTGATGGAAGACTCCCCTTCCTTGGAAACCTGACATAGGCTTCTTTGTCCTGGCTCCTGTCTGCATGCTCTTACCTGTCTCTAACACTAAGATTTCCCTTATGTTGTAGGAACAGCTAACATGTCTTCTCTCCATCTATTTTTCTTTGAGAGGTCCATCTGTTTTGTTGCAATACTGCTTTGACTCATTTTCGGATTCATATTCCTTTGTTATTTTGAGATATGAAGTGGTTTAATATTTTATTTTCTATCAGAGTAAAAAATAAGTGATTTATCCCCTTTTGGAGGAGTATTTATCCCCTAGTGACTAAGGTTTACTTAAGTTCACTGAAATATAGGTATTGAAGGAGTTACTTCTCTGTCAATATCAATACTATTCTCTGTATTTGTTAGAGTGTATGAGGCTGTTACGGGGTTAATTGCTCTTTGTGAATTGAGACTTGTAATTTATTAGGTATCTTTTAATTTCCAACGTTGGATTCCAGTCTTGAAGTACAAACAAAGCTCTCTGTAAATCATCATGTTTTGCATTCTTTGCTCTCTGTCTTGTTGGTACAGTCATTTTGTAGAAAAAATAGGAAGAGAATTTGAAATAAATTGAGGCATTTAGTTTTGAGAAAAGGGAAAATTACCTTCATAGCTTTGTGTCTTTCAACAATATGTGCCCAAATATGAGCATAAAGGAATACCTACACCCACTTACAAAACTGTGGGTGGATCTCTTGCATGTCCACATTTACTTGCCAGGGGGAGGCGAAGACCATATTACAGGTCTTTTTTTTTTTTTCTGCTGAGGGGAGGGGGCCAAGATGAGAGGCTTTTTGCACCAATAAGAACAGTAGGACCGTGCTAAGCCTGAACATGATTTCATCCCAACAGTCATCTACAGGAATTTGTTATGGCAACTACTCTACTGTCATAGGATAAGTGAGGCATATTTAATGCACATTGTTATTGTGTGATCTACAGAAGAACAGATGTTGAGTGACACCCCTGGCTTCGCGCTTCTGGGTGTGAGTAGACGCGTAGTGTTCTGGAGTACAGAGGTTGTTCTAAGACTGATTTCTAGGTAAATGAAGGGTTTTTTGTTGTTGTTGTTGTTGTTGTTTTGTTTTTAGCTTCCCCAGAATCCTTTTCAGTTCCTTGCATGTTGTCAAGTATGTACCAGTTTTCTGGCCAAGCCTGACCCTGTATGCGCCCAGCTATCTGCTCTGTCAGTGCACGTACTCAAGGAGTGAAGCACACCAGAGAAAGTCAGCTTTCAGAGCAGACTGGTTTCACTGTGACTCCATGATGACCAGCTTCAACTGGTTCCGACCAGCAGTCTTTTTCTACCCATGTTAATTCACCCCTTCTCTCCCTCACACTGCCTTTTCCTCCCTCACTGTCAACTGGTGATCTGCACTCCTGCTCTCAGACAATATCGAAGCCAGCAAGTGAAATGTCTTTCTTTTTCCTACCAAAGACACAAAGCTGCCTTCGTTTGCACCCATCCTAGCCCATCTTTGCTCCTGTTTGAGAGGAATCCTCTTTCCCCCATCCAAGGCCTGTACCCCTCCTTCCTAGCTCAGATCTTTCTCCTTGGATTTTAAGTACTCCAAAGCCTCTTTGCTCATAAAACAACAAACAGAACTTCTCTCTTAACTCTGTGCTTTTTTCCATCTACTGCCTTCCATCATTGCTTTCCTTAAAGGCCAGACTTCTCGAAAGAGTTGTCTGAACCCTCCATTTTCATTTCTTCACTCCGTATTTATTCCTCACCCGACTCTAATGTGGCCTCTGGCCCCATAATCCCCCAGAACTCTTCTGAGGTCATGAATGACTTCCATGTGGCTAAATCCAGTGGGCATTTTTCAGGCCTCTTTTTTTCTTCTCAGTCTTTGGCCCTACTGTCCATTCTTTTCTTCTTGAAATCCTACTATTTTTCTTCAGCTTTTATGGCACTTCACTGGCCTGGTGTTCCTCCTGTTTCGTGGGCTGTTCCTGCTCAGCTCCGTCCGCAGACTCAGCCACAAGGCCAGTACATGTCAGGAGTTTTTCAGGGTTGCCTGCTGACTTTTTTTGCTCTCTGTGTTGACTCTCATCCGTGCCCTCACCCCTTGGTTCTATGGATTTGACCTCCTAGATATCACCTGGACTGTCTACTTCTCACCACCACTGCCACCTTCTTTTGCAAGCGACTCTGGTTCCCTACCTGGATTCTGTGGGAATACTTTAACCACTTGAGATTTCTTCTACATCTAACCTCAGATCTGATCACTTAGTCTCCTGTAATCCTCCTTGATGCATTTCACTGGTTTTCCATAGTTCTTAGAAAAACATTCAGAGTCCTTGAAGAAGTTCATGAGATTCTGCATCATCTTGGCCCCTGCATCCATCCAGCCATCTCTTACCATGTGTCCTCCTGCTATGGGCTCCCCTCCCCGGCAGCGGTCTTGTTTTTTCCTCTGCCTGGGTGCTCTTTCCACCAGGTTTTCTCCTGGTTTGCTCTTGAATTCTCTTTAGAGCTCTGAGCTCTCCATAGACACAGTGTCTATATTCTTAATGCCTCACTGCCCAGGGCATAGTAGATGCTTATTAAATATTGAGTAAATGAATGAACTTGCTAGTTTGTTGACTGAGAAAGAAGAATTACTCATAATTAGCCTACCAAAGCACCAAGTTAGGCCTTCTCTGACATTTTTGTTACATTGTTCTTTACATGCCAGTGAATGCTTTTTAATCACCCATGTATATTGCTCTTTAAACGTCATTTCACAAGTACTTCCACATGAATCCTTTCTTGAGACCTTGGGCAAATCATGTGGCTTCTTAAGACCTTATGGCCCAGGGCGCCTGGGTGGTTCAGTCGTTAGGTGTCTGCTTTCTGCTCAGGTCATGATCCCGGGGTCCTGGGATCGAGCCCCGCATCGGGCTCCCTGCTCCATGGGATGTCTGCTTCTCTCTCTTCCACTCCTCCTGCTTGTGTTCCCTCTCTTGCTGTCTCTCTCTGTCAAATAAATAAATAAAATCTTTAAAAAAAAAAAAGACCTTACGGCTATAGCAGCCCAAAATGCCTTCCCTTCACCCCCGCACACATCTCAAGATACTCTCTAAGGGATAACTGGAAGTCTAGATGATTCTTGTAGTTCCTGATTTTCTCTAATTCCTGATTTTCACTTTTTGTAGAAGGGAACCTGAGACACAGGTTTCTGGATGTCTGTTCACAGTCAGAGGGCAAGTTAGGACTAAATCACTGGACACCTGAATCAGAGCCCTGTCACTTTTTTCTACCTCAGGAGAGCCTTTTCTCTCAAATATGTGAAAATTGTCTTTAAAAATTTTTTTAAAGTTTGAAAAACTGTGGTAAAATAATGCATAACATAACATTTACCATTTGGTACGTTAATACGTTGTTAAACCATCTCCACCATCCGTCGCCAGAACTCTTCCCCTCCCCCCAAACTGCTGGCAACCACCGTTCTACTTTTTCCCTCTTTTTTTAATTGAGAAAGAAAATTGTTGCTCAGTATCCTTTCAAATGATCAGATATCTCAACTCACAGAGTTTAAGTGGTTTTGATTTTGATTAAAAAATCTGTCACCAAATGCTGTCCTTTCCAAATTTCATCATTTTACAGTGTATTCCAGAGTTAGGCCACTATGAAATGTGTCTCCACCCCCCACCCCCATTTTAAATGTGTTCTTTTCCTCTAGATATAAGCAATAAAAATCAGTACTGGAAAAGAGGGAAGAGTTTTGCTGTCTCCTATTGCGAGTCTAAGGCAGTAGGCATGTTTGTGTTTGTGTCTTACTTTGTCTTTGTCTTGTTACTTGTCTGATAGTATGGTGGATTTTTTTTTTTTTTTTTTTTGGCCAGTGCAGATTATGGATTATTTTGAAAGAAAATGAAAGATATATTAGCGACAAGAGGAATTTTAAGATGATTTAGTTCCCAGACTTGCCTGAGAAGAATCACCTGGGGGAGGGGAGAACCTTGTTAAAATACGGATGACCAGGCCTCTCCCTATATTCTTTTAGTCTGGATTAGGGCCCTAAAAACAGTCTAAGTGTGGGAACAGTGGTATCGTATATATCGATGAGTACTGTTTTGTTGACGATTTGGAGCTACATCTTATTTCTTAGAGTTTATTTTCCAGAGCATGCCGGTACACACACTGACACACACACTCCCTGTGGTTCTTGTATTACAACCATTATCCGTATCACTTTTCCCACCAGCAGAAGCATACATTCTTCTGTGTTTTCTTTATCTTGATTTTTCAGCTTCATATCGGATGTTTTCAGTTTATAACGCCAGCATAGTGCAGCAAATTGCTCAGGTGTTGTACTGAGACACTCTTGGGTTCAAATGCTGACTGCCCTTTGTCAGATTGTGTTCCTGTTTAAGTTGTGTAATCTCCTTAAGTTTTTTCATCTGTAAATTCAGGATGATTACATAGCCTACTGGTTAGGGTTGTTGAGGAGATTGAGTGAGATAATGCCTTCGAGGCCTTCACTGCATTGCCGGCCACATAATAGTTACCAATATATACTAATCCCTGTTGTTTATTGTTATTTTATAAGACATTCCAACTGGCAACTTTACCAGCATTAGAAGGGAGGACTCACACCTAGAAGCAGTAATTTATGCTTTTTGAAACTTTCTAATTTATCCCTTACTGGTTGTTTTCAGTTCATGCCTGTTTTCCAGATTGTTTTCAGCAGAGAAAGGCCCTTAGGAAACCTCAAAAGGGTATGTGTTTAGTTCACGGAGAAGCTATGACATCGTGTCCTATTCCATGTGGATTTTCATAAGGATTTGAAATCCTGATTGGAAGCTATGGGTGGTAGCTTTGCCCATGGAAATTAACGCAAAGAAAAGGAAAGAAAGGAAACAAACCTGGGATGGAAAATGTCTCCAGGAATTTGAATCAGTGGTATCAGATGGTACCTTCCAGCCTTCCAAGCTCTTTCATTTCTTTTTTACTTATCCATTTCTCAGACATTCATGTGCTGAGCTTTATACTAGATATTGAAGCTCTAAACATGGATAAAACACAGCCTCTGCCTTTCGGCAGCCCACTGTCCATTGTGAGAGACGGACACGTGCATAGTTATAACAGATTGTAGTAAATACAGAAATAAAGATAGTAGACAGCATTTGAGAACAGAGAAAGCCAGGTCTTATAGGAAGAATAGGAGTTGATCAGCTAGTGTCATGTATGGGGGTGAGGTATGCAGTGGACATTTATTTCTTGAGCAAAGGGCAGAGACAAAAAGAAAACCTGATGTGTTTTTGTTTTGTTTTGGGAAATGGACTCTGCTCCTCTCTTACTCTCATGATTCCTAAAACGGAAAATTTCCCAAACATGGGAAGAGTGTTCAGATCCTGGGTAGCCAAAACTTGGGTCTGTAGCCACATGATAAATAATTATTGAGTGTCAGTTGAGAGCCAACACAACCAAATAAACTCTATGAATTTAAATAAATTTTGCATACTTTGAAAAAACATCCTGATTTGGACTTTGACTATTGCTATTAGATTTGTCCTTTCAGCCATTATCACATTTTTGGTTCAGAATTTGTTAATCTTGTATCTGCACTAATGCACTCTTAGCTAACTTTTATCAGTGTCCCCTCAAGTATGTTCCAATGGCCATTTCTAAGTACTTTCTTTCCAAGTATTTTGACGTTGTTTCATGTTCCTTGTAGTTGAACATTTCAGTGTTTGGCATGATGTAGTGTGGATGCCTTAGGTAGTTTCTTGAGCTAATCTTCAGCCATTTATAACATTGTGTACATCAAAATTTCTCTCAGAATCCTATCTAATTCTCATGTGAGCTAATATGTTAATAAAGTACTTGGGGACTGGAAAGTTACTTTGGGATGTCTGTACCAAAAAATATCTTCTACGGTTTTCATGTTCTGTTAGTTTGGCTGTCAGTGTGGGTGGTAATGTATATAAAATATATTAATATATATGTTAATAAGTAATATACATATCCACACACATACCTATATATACCTAAATGCCCATACACATATACTTGTGTATATGCATGCAGTTTTGTATGTATGTAGGTTGTGTGTGTGTGTAGTCTGTTGTATATATTTTTTTGTCTAGAGAGAATACTCTTTCAACGTTGGTGTTGTATGAAAGGTAAACATTACTTTTATCCAAAATTATTTTGTATTATGGCAGTAGCCACTTTAATACGTTTGGCCCTATATTTTTGAAATAAATTAAGGGCACTAAGCATGCATATAAGTAGTTTGCACTTTTTGGCCTTACTTTTAGTTTTCACCTTTGGCCTTATCCTGGTTTTATACTTGCACTAGAATTTATGTTATCTTCTTGTGTTTTTCTTTGTAAGCTCTTCTTAATCATTTAGGCAAGAAAGGTAGGATATAGATGTATGTTTTAAAAAATTGTTATCTATGAAGATTGAGTCATTCAGGAAAGCTTATATTATAGAATACTAACACAAGAATTAGAATGGCCCTTTTCCCATAAAAGACTAATATATATTACTTTCAGTGGCAGAGTGTTTTCAATATATGATTTTGAAAGGTTTTCAGAAAATAGGGAAATTAGAATGATTAATGCATTACAGAAACCTGGGTGCCACCTTGTACACGTTTGCAGTAATAGACTTTGGTTAGTCAGACCTAAAAATGGGAATGAAATTTCCTATTAAAGTTCCACAAAAAGGAGATCTTAAACTGAAATAAAACCTTTCGAATGAAAATACAAACCTTCTGTAGGTGGAAAATAGCTGAAGTTTTTAAAGGTGACATGATCCCAGTGAGACTGTGAGGGAGAAGGAAAGTAGAGACAGGTCACAGCACAAGCCTCCGCCCGGAAGCTCTGGGCAGAGTGGAAAGGCGGAAAGACTGAAAATGACCGAATGCCTAGGAGATGAGCCCGAGGAGGGACAGAATTTTGAAAGCTTTCAGGCTGTTTCTCATAGTGGTTTTACAGTTTTTTTCTTTTTTCCTTTTGCTGAATTTTGTGTACTGTTTCATAGAGGAACACCACTTCGGTTTTTGTTCCCTTAAAGTGTTAAATGTCACGATAAAAGAAATGACTTATCCAAACTCAGTGTATTATATAGCTGCCTTTGTACTGAAGGGACTATGTCATTCTGAAGGAAGTTTTGTGTTTTATTCTCCTAGTCAAAAACTTGATTCTTCAATGACTTTATTCATTCCCTCTGGGATTACTCAGTGTTTACGTTCTTCCTAATGGCAGGGTTCTTATAACAACGAGCCCTTTCTTGTTGGGAGGTTTGATAAACTTGGAAAGGCTGGTTTTTATTTCTTCAAAATGTGTGAACTTTACAGAAGCAAAACGGTTTTTTGAACTTTAGATATTTGTTTTTGTCTAGACTTATATTCACCTGTTTAGTAATCTTGAAGTTGGCAGATTCTTCAGAATGCTTCTATGTGAATAAAAAACGTTGTTTTTAGAGGTATGCCATTTACCTCTATTGCTGTCAGTAGATTTATTGGTCCTATAATAAATGTAGAATTACTTTTAAGTGATCATACTGGTGCCTATGAAAAACATTAATGAATTTCCTAATAATTTCCCAGGAAATAGGTAGGTAGGTCATGGCAGTTACATTTCAAGGTTATGCACACTTTTCAAAGTGCTATAAAACTATGAATAGATTTCTTTGGAGGTCTGCTTTCTCAGCACATAAAAGAAGACTACAAATTGCTGCTTACCTTCCTAAGATTAATGATACATTTTCACAGACTTTTTCATGTGAACAGCTTTCCAAGTAGTATTCAAAATAATTTGCATTTTAGCCCTCCCCCATGACCTTGGAGCCCTCCCACTCTCTGTGCAGTTCCCAGATGATTGTTTTGAGCAAACCAGGATGTCTGTGGACTTTGCTGAGAGCTGTCCTTAGAACTTGATGAACTGGTTCTTACTCAGTGATTTTGGGGTGGGGACCACTCTTTTTGAATTTTACAGTTTCCGTATCTGTTTTTGCATTCTTTTAATGCTTTGGCTTTGAGATGAATATTTCCTGACTGGTTTTTGGCCTTGTGTTAAGTTTCCAACCAACCTACTTTGCCGCTTTCTCTACAAGGAGTATTTGGGAAGTCTTCTCCTGTCTTTAAAGTATCTGCTAGCTTTAAAGTATCCCTGTGGTTTAGAGTATCATGGAAGTTTCACAAATTAGAAAGAGTTGAAGTCTGGTGTATGAGAATGTGTGTGTGTGTGCGCATGTGTGTGTGAATGCATGCGTGTACACAGGCATGCGCATATGCAATCTTGTGAAGATATAAACTAGTGCTTATTTTAGTCTTTCATTTATGAATCAGAATTAACCAACCTGCTTAGCAACTTATCTATAGATATATATTGTCTGCTAATTCTATGTCACTCTTTGTCTCAGCAGAAGGATAAAATACAAGTTTATGAATACATGGTTCTTGCTGACTGGGAGTTGGCTAGTTGTGAGAAGCAAGATATGCATGCACATTAAACAGTGAGTGAATAGGGCAGGGAAGTATGTGATAATTCTAAATGCCGAATTGACGAGCACAGGCCCAGGAGTATAAGGAATTCAGGGAACAGAGAGAAAAATGAGGGTGGGGAAGATTAGTGAGGACTCCACAAAGGAGGTAGGGCTTGATCTCTGCTTACAAAGATGAGTGAATAGTGAGAAAACAACAATGACAGGAAATGGCATCCTGTCCGTTGGATGGTGGATGCCATGATGAGGCATTGAACTAAAGCATAAACCTTTGTGTTTGGGGAGAAACACTGAGAGGATGCTAGTTGGATTAGAAGGATGCTTTTGGAATAGTAGAGCTTAAATAAGTTGAGTGGGACAGATATTCATATATATTTTGATGATGGGAATTCTTAGACTTTGTCAAAAGTTATATACATTCTATTTTTATAATTTCCTCACTGCACTTGGTTTTGGCATCCACAAGTTTCTGAGAGAGGTCAGCAGTGTTAAATATTTGATGAAAATCTCTGTATTTCAACCCAGGCTTAGTATTAACATTTGCCGAAATGTTATGTAAATAGGTCAACACGTAAGTGTAATGTTGAATTGGCACGTGAGAAAAGTTAATTAATTATGGTGAATTTTTTCCTAGGCCGGACCTGATAGACATGAATACTGTTGCTGTTCAAAGCAACCTTGCAAATTTAGAGCACGCTTTTTATGTAGCAGAAAAAATTGGTGTTATAAGACTTCTGGATCCTGAAGGTGAGTTGTTGTCCTGACTAGATGTAGACTGGCATGAGAGTCTGATCAAAAGTAATCTATCAACATTTTGAAATAATTTATGTTGCTGCTTATAGATGTTGATGTCTCCTCACCTGATGAAAAATCAGTAATAACTTACGTGTCATCTCTCTATGATGCATTTCCCAAAGTCCCTGAAGGTGGTGAAGGTATTGGTGCAAATGTGAGTATTGGTTTTTTCATACTAGGAGCTGCTGATTCAGTAATGACCAGTTGACTGAACTCTTTGATAAAGCTTTTTACAGTAAATATGAAATATTCTTTTTTTAAAAGATTTTATTTATTTATTTGAGAGAGAGAGAGGGAGCACGAGCAGGGGGAGGGGCAGACGGAGAAGCAGACTCCCTGCTGAGGAGGGAGCCCCATGTGGGACTCGATTCCAGGACCCTGGGATCATGACCTGATCCGAAGGCAGACACTTAACTGACTGAGCCACCCAGGCACCCTAATATCAAATATTCTTTAAAGAATTTGAGTTAAGATGCTGCTTAATAAACCAGTCCTGTTTGCATTTTCATGACAGTATTCCATCATAACAATTAAAGCATAACTCAAAAAAAAATTTGTTCTTTGTTATAAATAAAGTAGGTCATTTTGAGTTACATATCCTTTTATAGATGAAAGCTCTAAACCACTGAATTTTGGAGTTTTTCATTTTTAACCTGCTGCTGTTTTACATTTGTAGTGTTTGATATCCTTCTGCATATTGTAGAATATCTCACTTCTGAAATCACTTTCAATGTTACCGACTCTCATAATCTCATGAAATAAGTTGGCTAGGAATTCTTTTTTGTGATTTAAAGGTGATATTTAGAGGAAGGTTATTTGACTTGGCCAAACTATGAGAGCTACTTCGTAAGCAGGGTGAGGTGTCCGGTACGGGAATCTTTGGGCTCCTCATTAGTCCACTGTTTCCTAGAGATTTGTGTGATTCGGTTCAACCATGCGTGTTGTAGTGGTTATACGAACATGTACTTAGGTATTTCTGGAAGAGAACAGGAAACCCTGCAGAGGTTAGGAATTTGAGGATGAGCCTCTTCACCCTGGGCTTCTCCCCTTCTTCTCCCAGATTCCTTTTTTTCTATTTTATTTTGAAGATTTTGGAGCCTATCTTGGTGAGCTCTCTCTTCTAGTCTCTTTCTCACCTCTGTGTGCTCTTGTTTCTACATTTATTTCCATTCTCTTTGTCTTGTTCTTTCTCTCAGAGGTTTTTCCTCTCCTGACCCCTGCGTAACTTGCTCCCACGCTCCTCCTCTGCTGTGATGTCTGCCAGCAAGTCCTTGTTGAGCGTTGCTTGAGACTGTTTCTTAGGGCCATTACTTGTCTTACCTTCTCACTCCCTTCACCCTGTTCCTGACTCTTACCCCTTCACACTAGAACTAGGACGACAGCTTTTTTATACTTTTCCATCTCCATTGTTTTTCTCTTCCCAGCAATACTGCACATTGTCACCAAATTGATCTTCCTAAAATCTGACGTCTTTAGCTTGATAACCTTCAGTGATCACATAGGGCTTGTAAGGTGAAATCCAGTCTAGATACTCTGACATTCAAAAATCTGCATATACCGAGGCACCTGGGTGGCTCAGTCAGTTAAGTGTCTGCCTTCGGCTCAGGTCATGATCCCAGGGCTCTGGGATGGAGCCCCACATGGGGCTCCCTGCTCAGTGGGGAGCCTGCTTCCCCCTCTGCCTGCAGCTCCCCCTGCTTGTGCTTGCTCTCTCTCTCTGTCAAATACATAAGTAGAATCTTTCAAAAAAATTCTGCATATATTAATTTGCTTACGTACTTTTTTAGGTTTAGTCTTTCAACACAGACTGTTTGCTGGTAGCCAGGGCATTTCTAGTTCAGAATCGTGACTTACTTGGGACTCCCTATCTTTTATCTTCCCCCCACCCACCAAAGAATTACTTACTGGTTGTTGCAGAACTGCTCAGGGACTGCCTTTTCCGAGAATCCGTTGGTGACCTTTCTGAGGCACATTTAAGCTTACCTGATTATTATCTCAACCCTTAGCATATATTACCTGTTTCAGGTATTTCAACACTTAATTAAATACTGCTTTTCATTTTGATTAACGGTTTATATTATGAATCTCTTGCCTCCCCATCTAGACGGTGACTCTTTGATAAAAGGTATTATTTCTTAAAGTACTAAATTCCTGTTGCAACACTTGGCACAATGCTTTGAACATAATAAGCACTCGTCAGATACTTAATTGAATATAGCAGATGACAGCCTTCCAGTTTCCTCCATTTTTAAAGTTTGTTTAATGAGTAATCCAATCGTATACATTTCCTATAGTTTTCATTCCTACTTACTTTCCTACATAGTGTATAGATCTTTGAGTTTCAGGTAGACAGTGGATTTTGATCTAGAAAGGTTGGCAGACAGTGGCAGCTAACCTGACTTGTAGATGCTATTATTTTCTCTCTCTCTTTTTTTTTTAAGATTTTATTTATTTATTTGACAGAGAGAGGGACAGCGGGAGAGGGAACACAAGCAGGGGGAGTGTGAGAGGGAGAAGCAGTCTCTCTGCTGAGCAGGAAGCCCGAAGCGGGGTTCCATCCTGGGATCACGACCTGAGCCGAAGGCTTAGCGACTGAGCCACCCAGGTGCCCCATTACTCCCTCTTCCTGGGTGCCTGGAAAACACCCCAAAATGATCGCAGTGTTTTTTCCTCCTGCATTTGGATACAGCCTCAGGAGCCTTCTTAACACAGTGCCCCAGGCAGCCACTATCTCTGGATCAGAAGTAGCACTCATTAGGCCACTCTTCATTGTCAAATGTTGCTAGCATGTTTTTAAAGCTGTTTATGTGGGACTAGGTAGAAAGTGAGAAGACATTGAGTTGGTTCCGACTGTCGGCTTAAAGACATATAAATTCACAGAATGACCTCTGACCAAGTTGTGTTAGATTTGAATGTTACTATCTGCAGATATGGATCTTTTCTGTCATTTTATTGTTTCAGGATGTTGAAGTCAAGTGGATTGAATACCAGAATATGGTGAACTACCTCATTCAGTGGATTAGACACCATGTGACCACAATGTCTGAGAGAACATTTCCTAATAATCCTGTGGAACTAAAGGTCTGTGTCACTGTAGAAGTTATGAAGGATTGAGTTGATTATTAAACTTTTTTTAAAAAATACTTTTATTTTATTTTATTTTTCTTTTAGAGAGCATGTGAGTGGGACGGGGGCAGAGGGAGAGAGAGAGGATCTTAAACAGACTCTGTGCTAAGCATGGAGTTGGACGCGGGGCTTGATCCCATGACCCTGAGATCATGACCTGAGCCAAAATCAGGAGTCAGATGCTTAACCAACTGAGCCACCCAGGAGCCCTGATTATTAAACTTCTAAATCATCTTATAATAATTCCAGAAGTTCAAGAAAAATTGCCCTTGGCAAGCCACTAGTAAATAAGCAATTTTTAAATTTATTCATCTCCTATTCAGAGAAAATGGAGGTAAATGTTAATAATTAAAACATAATAGCAGCAACATCTTAGAGATTTATAGTCCTTTAGTTTTGAATTGTTGAGAGTGATAACATATAATTTGAGAGACCCTGGAACTGACATGGCAGAAGTGTTTTTGGTGCATGGGGAATGCCTGGAGCCTACCAGATAGATGGCTGAGGCAGGGGTTGTCTCTGGGAAGCTGGGACAAGTTTAACAGTGGTTGGGAATGTGCCTGTGGTGGAACCCTGTTAAAAACGGCTTCGGAGGCTTCATTTTGTATAGCAAGAGGTGTATATTCTATTTCACCATGGAATAAAAAATATACACCTGACTTCCAGTATAAATGAATTCATTAGTAAAACATTTGCTACTACCTAAAAACAGGTCCACCTCTTTGAGGCAAAGACATTATAGAAATATAAAAGAATTATAGATATGTGCACTTATTGAAGAATATCATCTCGTTTTGTATATTTGGACTTGTAATAACAAAGTCATCTGCTTTATTTAAAAAAACTGATAATGTGAATATTAACAAGTCTAATTCCTTGAATGATAGGCTTTTTTTTTTAATATATATGTATCAAACTAGAATTGCAAGAACTGTAATAACCCAGGGTGGATCCTGCTAAAGTTACTCATTGTTGTTCATGCATCTGTACAGAATATCTGTTTAACAGCTTTTATTCACATTGCCACGGAGAGTTTGTCCTTGGCATGAAGTTCCTTGGCATGTGTCGATATGATGCTTTTTAAGTGTTCTAAAGTTGTTGTGTGATGTCTCCCTGTGTGGATGCGGACCTCTCCAGGGCCAGGAATATTTCCCCCTTTGTTCACCCTAGCCACCATGCGTGGTGTGTAGCACATAATGGCATTATATACTTATTTTCTAATGGACGTCCTGAAACATTGCATTTTGAGTTCAAAACAGTTTTCAGATTTCAAGTTCAACTTATTTCCAGATGGATTCTTATTGTCCAGACACTTGGGTAAATTTGTACTGGCTTCTGATGAATGCAAATTCTTAAAGTTTTGGAAGAAGTTTGAGGACTAGACAGATTACTTGCTGGTGCCTAGGACAGCACATAATACACGGAAGAAAACATCATGGGGAATGCCAATAATTTCATTAGCCAGCAAAACGTTGAATGGAATCCTTCAGAATCTGTGACTGCCTGAGGCTTTACAGGGAATTTTTTTAAATAACAGCATGAATTAAAATGAGATAATTAGTATGTACTTAATAAATGTGGATATGTTTTATCTACATAATTTTATGAAGGTCCTTTTTAATATAATAAGTTATTTAAGAGATTTTCAAATTAGTATCTACGAACCAGATAATTTAATTATATGGTTGAAACTTCTATAATAATAGCAGCAGTCAATAGCATCTATATTTGTTTATTAAAATATGTTTAACTTGGCCAATGGGACATTGAAACCAATGTTTAGCTATGTGATAAGAATTCTATTTTCAAGGATAGATCCATGATACAGAAGAGAACACTTTTTTCCTTTATAGGAATTGCATCAGATTATTTTTCCAAAAACTCAAAGCTAAAGTGCAACATTTGGAAAGTGCATCTTTCAAAGGATATGTTTTCTTGTTTGTATGTTGAGAGATTTTTAGTAGAGCCCTACTAAACATTGCCATGGTTTATTATTATCCAGATCCCTGCATGGCATGTGTTGAATCATGGCTCACATCAGTAATTACACCCTTGTCAAATCTTGCATACTGTAACCTAGTCACTGACTAGCTGGGAATCAGTATTGTCCTTGAGTGTCAGTTTTATAAAGGAATCCCACTGAATGCATATGACACAGTAAATAGCATTTGAAGTGGTAACATTACGTGGTAATGAAAATAGGTCTTTGAAGTTTGGGCCTTCATTTATTTTCCCTTTCATTTTAGGCACTTTATAATCAGTATTTACAGTTTAAAGAAACAGAAATTCCACCAAAGGAGACAGAAAAATCAAAAATTAAACGCCTATATAAGTTACTAGAGGTAAGCAGAAATTTCCTTTGTATTGTCAAGCATAATCCTTATTTTTTTATATCATTGCTTCATATTAAATTTTTTTGTTTTCTCAAGATTTGGATAGAATTTGGACGTATCAAACTACTTCAAGGTTATCATCCAAATGACATAGAGAAAGAGTGGGGAAAACTTATTATTGCCATGCTTGAGAGGGAGAAGGCACTTCGCCCAGAAGTAGAAAGGTAGGCTGGATGGAGGTGTTTTCTGCTGTGGATATCAGGCTGGGCGTGGGGAGGTGACTCTTTGTTCTCATGGAAGGGACTTAAGTTTTGGAGCCAGGCAGACCTCGGACCAACATTTATATTTTTCTTGTCCTAGGCTGTGTGACCCTGGATAAGTCACTTAGTCTTTCTGATTCTTCATTTTCTTATCTAGAAACTCTTCCAAGAGGTTTGAGGAGTAATCAGTGAAGTAATGTTTAAATAGGGACCCGATAGGCTGGGTTGGTGTGTGAAGTCTCATCTAATAATCTAAATTACCTGTGAGAATTTCCCATGCTGGCTTCAAAGTCATCAGGGCCTGGATCCAGAAGCCGATATGTAGGTCAACAGTTAACTTATTTTGTTTCTTGCTGTATTTTTGCTATGGCCTTCTTTCCATGGGGCAATGGAAATAAGAGTCTAGTCTGTCTCCACTTAGAGGGCAGTGAAGTGGCATCTAGAAAACACTCAGGAAATGGTTCAAATTCCCACTTCTACAAATGCATTTATTCCATGAAATCATCACTGACTCTATCATTCTCTCTCCCACTCCACCCAGTTGCCTGGGAAAGCACTGCTTAGTTGTTAGGAGACGTTTGTTGAATGGATTTGTCTCCATTACAGTACTTACCTCACAGCCTGACTTCGGCACTTGGGAAGGGAATTGTGATCTCTCTTCCTCATGAGCTGTGAGCTCCCTAGGAGCTGGGCCTCCCACTACAAGGCCTGTGTGGTCAGGCACGCCTCTCTGGCTGCCTCACACCGTCCTTGCTCTCTGTGGTGTAGCCACACTGTCTCTCAGGAGCCCTGATGTGCCAAGGTCCCGCCTTCCTCCATACACAAGATCTGTGCACCATCTGTTCCTTTGGCAGGGAACTCTCCTTCATCCTCCCTGTCTCTCTTCACTCCTGATAAATCTCAGATCCCGGCTCCAGTGTTACTTCCTCAAGAAACTTCCTGTGGTCTCCCAGCCTGGTTCAGATGTCTTGGTTATAACTCTCCTATTTACATGTACTGTTCCTTCATATCTCAGTTGTAATTTTATATGTATTTCTGTGATCGTTTGATTAAGGGCTGCCTGTTCACAGTTACGAGCTCCAAGAACATGGAGACAGACTTGTTTTTGCTGTCTTTCGTGTTGCCAGTGCTCAGTGCAGTGCCTGGGACACATAGAGGCACTTAGTATACTCATGTTCTTTGTGCCCCACACATGAGTTTCCACACTGTTGAAATAGGAAATAATGCATTGAAGATGCGAGAGCAAGTCTTAACTTGTCAGTCGTTTATTAATTACTGATTATATTCCTGTTAAAGTGTAATATTCTGTCTGCATAACTAGATCTAGATCCAAAATGAGCTTGAAATACCCAGGATGGACCTTTTATGGAGGAGATAATTTTGGGTGATTAAAATTACATGCTAAGCTAATCATCAGAAGTAATGGAAAAGTATGTGTGAGAAAGGATAGGGAGTAGATTTTTAGTTGTCAGAATAGTAGCCAGATTTTAATGGAGTGGTCAAGAGTTCAAGGTCCAGGAACTAGTCAGTCCTGGATTAGATTTTTAGCTCAACTTGCAAGTCATGTAATCTTCGACAAGTTCATTGACTTCCCTGAACCTCAGTTTCCTCATTTGTAAACAGACTGTAGTACTACCTACCACACTTGGTGGTTGAGTATGAGATGAGGTCATGCATATAAAATGATCAGTTTATTTCCTGGCACATAATAATTGCTTAGTAAATGCTAGTGCTGCTGTTATTATTTCATGCTTCTTTGGTTACTAACTGTATTTGACAGGATACTCTGAAATTTCCCCTTTCCTGCCATGTGAAAAGAAAAAATATCTACCTTTAGAGTGGGGAAGCCACAGTTTAGCTCTGTAGTTTTGGGAGTACGATAAAATGTTCAATGAGCTTGGTTGGATAAATGCCTTCATTTTTCTTGATGCAACAAGTTTTTTGGCATTAATGGTTAATTGCAAATAATAACTATGTGGCATGGGAATGTGTAAAAGATAAATGAGAAAGAACCAATGTTCTTTTGCCATGTAATAACCTATTGAAAGGAAAAACAAGCACAGACAAGTTGAATTTGCAAGCTTTGCATTGATATTCTACTTAGCACTTTGGCTTTTTAAAAAATATAAAGTGACTATGGTAAGATTAGAGGTAATCATTCCTGAGAATATGTCATATAAAGAAAGGCCAATGGCTACTTTTCTAGTTAATTTAACCTGATAAATGACATGGCGGTTAAAATGGAAATGAACTTTGTTTCTCATGAAACTCGTTTGTTATAGATGCTTCTAAGTACCAGTTTTTAGCCTTGTGTTACTCAGGACATACCTGGCCCTTTACAAAAGTCAGGCTGTGATTGAATATTTGTGTTTTTAAGCTGATGATTGGTATTGCCTGAACAGCCTTTACTAATTGTACCTGGGCTTCAGGGAGGCATCTGAGTTGTTTTTTAGGTGGCTGCAATGGGATGACTCTTGATGAAAATATTTGGCAAATCTTTTCCAGTGACGCCCTGATTAGCCTGCCTTGTCTGTACTTGTAGAGGTTTAATGCGGGCTACAAAAGGCAAACCTCAGCTAACAAACGCATGGCTTTAGGCGAGATTCTTTTGAATAGTTATCAGCATATTATTTGCTGCGTGTTAAGTATGCAGGTTGGAGCATATTTAAGGAGCCATTACGGCTGTGACATTTAGCTGCCGCTTTTCACCGTTAGAAGTAAAGCTTGTAGCAGACCTTCTACTTTTTCGTCTGCTTGGAATGATCAAAGAAGGAACATCGTTTCAGGACTAAAAATGCACAGTAGTAGTTACAGCTACCGAAGCAGCGATTCTGTGTTTAGTAACACTACTAGCACCCGGACTAGTCTGGATTCCAATGAAAACTTTCTCTCGGTTAATTGTGGCCCAACACTGATCAACTCCTGCATTAGCTTCGGCAATGAGTCCCTTGATGGACACAGGTATTGAGTCCTGGTCGTAGGATTGTTTTACTTTTTGGCGGGGAGGCATTTTTCAGGGGTGGTAAATTCTGTGACTTCAAAGGGAGAGGCTTTCATTTATTCTGTCTCTTCTTTTAGGTTGGAAATGTTGCAGCAGATTGCCAACCGAGTTCAAAGGGACAGTGTCATCTGTGAAGACAAACTGATACTTGCCCGAAATGCTCTCCAGTCTGTAAGTTAATTTTAGGAGCCATTGGGATTGTGGTGGAGGGGTCTGTACCTTTGGATGAACTAAAACTTTTGTATAACATTTGGTTGATTGTTGGTATTGTCTTCTACTGATACTTAAAGCTCGTTAAAGATTATTATGATCACTGTTTGCTCTCTTGAACAGTGCGCAAGAGAAAACATATTTTTGAACCAAAAGGGAAAACAGAGAAGACCCGAGTAGCTTTGCAGTCCAGTATTTTGAGTTTTACATTTGAGGCTAGTTTTGAAACTTGTTTCTTGGAATTAATGTTGAGTTCTTTTAAAACACAGGATTCTAAAAGATTAGAATCAGGAGTGCAGTTTCAGAATGAAGCAGAAATTGCCGGGTATATACTTGAATGTGAGAACCTTTTACGCCAGCATGTAATTGATGTACAGATTCTCATTGATGGAAAATACTACCAGGCAGATCAGCTGGTACAGAGGTAAGAGTCCTGCTTATTCGTACTGTCCTTCTGGGGAATTGCTTCGTGGACACTTGTGATGGGAATGGAGAGTGTGGCAGTTTTAGGAAATGTATTTCTTATGCTCTTTTCAGCTGAAAATGTGTATCACCTTAATTCTGATATATTTTGATATGTTAAATAGGTATTTTTTCTTCAAAGATAAGTAATAGGAAAAATATTTTATAGTACATACAATATTTGATAATGTAGTAACTAACATACGTCGAGTTAAAATACTTGTATGACATTTGAAAAAGGGAAAATATAAGGAAAGTATCCTTTATGACTCAATTTTTAAGTTTTCTATTTATCCTATTATGGAAATGTTTATAACAAAATGTTGGAAAAAAAATATATGACTTCTATCTCTGAGGAGTGGGTTTGGGGGTAGGGATGGAACCTTTTCAGGCTGTAGACTATATATGTTATAAATATATATATGAGATATATAAAGCAAAAGTTGTAAATGATGCTTTGACCTAGTAATTTTACTTTTAGGAGTTTATAATTTTAAATATGGAAAATATATAAATAAATATAGAAAAAAGCTTTTTGTTCATGTCAGAGATATTTTATAGTACCAAAATTTGGAAATATCCTACATGTCAAACAATAGGAGAATGATCACATTATGGTGTAGTAATTATATTCATTATAAGTGATGGTTATAAAGACTTTGTGATAGCCTGGAAAGTGCTTTAAGTACAAAGTTCAGTGAAAAAATTGTGATGCAAAATTTTATTAATATGATTATGGTGACTTTTTTTTAGTAGACTACTTTTTTGAACAGTTCAGGTTTATAGAAAAATTAATAGGAAAATACAGAGTTCCCATATGCCCCCTTTTAGCCCCCTTCCCCAATTACCAACAATCTTGCATTAGTATGATCCATTTGTTACCACTGTTGAGCCAATATTGATACATTACTGTTAACTAACTAATGTCCATAGTTGGCATTAAGGTTCACTCTTTGTGAAAAATGTCTTTTATATTATAGTTTATTCCTTTTGATTTTCTTTTCAGGGTTGCAAAACTGCGTGATGAAATTATGGCCTTAAGGAATGAGTGTTCCTCCGTGTACAGCAAAGGACGCATGCTGACAGCAGAACAGACGAAACTCATGATATCAGGAATTACTCAAAGTTTAAACTCAGGATTTGCACAGACCTTAAACCCCAGTCTGAACTCAGGGCTGACCCAGGGTTTAACGCCTTCCCTGACCCCTTCTAGTGTGACCTCAGGCCTGTCATCAGGTCTGACTTCCCGCCTGACTCCATCTGTCACTCCGGCTTATACACCTGGTTTCCCATCAGGGGGATTAGTTCCAAGTTTCAGTTCAGGAGTAGAGACCAATTCATTGCAAACTCTGAAGTTGATGCAGATCCGAAAGCCCCTTCTGAAGTCTTCTTTGCTGGATCAGAATTTAACAGAAGAGGAAATCAACATGAAATTTGTTCAAGATCTTTTGAATTGGGTTGATGAGATGCAGGTAAAAGAATGTTTATTCTTCCTGAAAGTTTCAGTCTTTATTCCTGTCAGTTTGTTTTTTAACTCTAGTATCTTTCTGTTTAAAGGTGCAGCTGGACCGCACTGAATGGGGATCAGATTTGCCAAGTGTTGAAAGCCATTTAGAAAATCATAAAAATGTTCACCGAGCTATTGAAGAATTTGAATCTAGCCTTAAAGAAGCTAAAATCAGTGAGGTATATGAATTTAAAATCTGTATATATTTCATTTTAGCTTGCTGTTGTTTTGCTCTTTTTAAATAAAGACCCTGTAACAGAATAATAGATGCAGTGAGTACGAGTCAGAATTCCTTAAAATCCCTAACTTCAATGTTTTTTTTTATCTTATATTATAGATTCAAATGACGGCACCTCTGAAATTAACTTATGCCGAAAAGTTACACCGATTAGAGAGTCAGTATGCAAAACTCTTGGTAAGGTTTCTTTTTTTTTAACTTTTTTTTTACTTTTATTAAGAATTTCCCTTATCTCTATATGGTCAAGACATGATTCTTATAATGATTTTTCTTATAAAGAATACATCCCGGAATCAGGAACGGAACCTTGATACACTCCATAATTTTGTAACTCGTGCAACTAATGAACTTATTTGGTTGAATGAAAAAGAAGAGGAGGAAGTCGCTTATGACTGGAGTGAAAGAAATACCAACATAGCTCGGAAAAAAGATTACCACGCTGTACGTACAGCCTTTGTCCTTGAATGCCAAAGTCGCATCTCAGGTTTAGGTCTATTTCCTAACCTCGCTTCTTCATTCTTTCTTACATTAGGAATTAATGAGAGAACTAGATCAAAAGGAAGAAAATATTAAGTCAGTTCAGGAGATTGCAGAGCAGCTACTTTTGGAAAATCATCCAGCCCGACTGACAATTGAGGTAAGTCAGAAAGTGTAACCGTCATGGTTGAATATTGACATTTGATGATTACTCTTCAGATTCTTTTATTGCTGATAAATTGAAAAATACAAACAAACTTTTATTACAGCATGGATCAAAAATAATGTTTCTGACAAATCATTGTGATTCTTGCCTTTAACTCTCTTGCTTTCTCTAAGTGTGTCACCCAGCCATCACTTCCAATAAAGGTACCTTTGTCAACTACCATGGCTGAAGAGATGTATTACAGTAAATATGAAGGATCTTGACTTCACAGACTTTAATTTTCTCATTTCTTCCTGACTGTGATATTGTGCAAGTGATGTAACCTACTTGCCTCCCTCACCTGTCCAAAATGGGGGTGATCCTTCTAACCAATAGAGCTGTGTTAAGAATGGGACAAATAACATACTCTTACTTAGTACAGTTTTTGGTACATATGTTCCCAGGAAGTATTTGTTATTATTACTTAGTAATTTTATTCATGGCTGGTTTTGCAAGGTGTACTGAAACAACAACCTGGCCAAGCCTCATGGCATAGTGCACACATTTCGAATCCAGAAGTGGAGAATTGGTGTGGATTTATCAGGTTTCCCATGTGGTAGTGGTAGTCTGTTTACTCTTTAGTCCTATTATATACTAGTTATGTGACTTTCTGAACATAAAGGGGCTTATATAGGAGCGAGAGGAGCGTCAAACATGGAGAAACATGGTAGATTGCCAGAGGGAACAAAGGGAGATGTGCTTAAAATGTGACATGTTTCAAACTCTCACGGTTGAGGAGAGGCATCTGATAGTCTTTGTTCACTGAAACTGTCACAGTACAAAAAAAAAGAAAAAGAAAAAGAAACTGCCACAGTACAAAAGATGAGTAAAATTCTAGACCTCAATAGGGTTTTGGGAGTGTTGTATTTGACCTTCTTCATATAAAAATGTAATCTTGCATGCCCATTGAAATTCCATATAGGAAGTTAAAGACACAGAAGAGTTGGGGGAACACTAGGGAAAGCAAATTAGAATACTGAAGGGTCTGGATACTCTTGTATGATAATAAACTAAAAATAGGGTATTCTTCAAGGTGGAGATGAAAACTGTTAGGGAATATGATTACAGGCTAAGAATTTTAATGGGACTGGGTAATGTGAATGTGAACCTGATTACTTTTATGTAGAGATGTTAATCTAATTAACTAAAAGTTTCTTGAGGGATAAAATTAAGCCTGAGTCATCTTTACGATTCCATTGGCCTATCCAGTGTCTTGTGGGTACGTGGCTAATATTTAGTTAATTATCAACACTATTTCATATGTTATATGAAGAAAGAAACTAATAATCTAACAACGTACAATATGTCTTTTATAGCCAATTTGCTGGAAGTAGCTTAATTTGAGGGCACAGTTAATAAGACCATGATGTGTTGCCAGATTTCCAGTGCTGCATTGTCTATTCCATTCAGAAAGCCTGCCTGAGCAGGAGCTCTGCAGGAGTTTTTCCAAAAGGGGAAGAATGACAGGCTTACTTGTGATAGTCATTAAAGCATCTAGATCGCCCTCTTCTGGAAGTCAGTGAATTGCATCTTAAATATAAAAGCGTGTTTTTGTTTTCTTTAGAAAGTAGATGTTTTTTCTGTTATGTTTTTGCTCTCATGAGAGATTTACTTTGTATTGAAAATTCAAGTAAAAATATTTTAAATAAAAATTCTTAGTATTATGATAATAACAGTTCCAGAATTACAGTGATAAGGGATTGCACTCTCTCTTCTCCTCTCTCCCCAAACTTCCCCTGGCAAAAGCAAACATGTAAGTCATCCCCCTCCCCCCAAGAATTTCTAGTTTTGTTTCTAGTTTTAGAAACGAAAACAAAGAGGAAACTACAGAACCATTTATTTCGGTCTGTATTTTTATATTTTTATTTTTATTTGTAATTTGTATTTAAATTTTTAGGACTGGCTTTGTGCAAGGAAGGACTCTTACATTAGAGGGGCATTTCACTACCCTAATTTTCAAGTCTTACTCTGTTACATCATCTGTTTCAACAGCAGAGTTTTTAAGCCTTTAAAAGCTTTGCTGTGTATGTATATCATTACTCTTCAGCTGGTTAGAGTATCTGTGTTTAATCTTGAAGGCCTACCGAGCGGCGATGCAGACGCAGTGGAGCTGGGTCTTACAGCTGTGCCAGTGTGTGGAGCAGCACATAAAGGAAAACACTGCATATTTCGAGGTGTGTGAATGGAATCACGTCAGGTGCTGGTATTGTGATTTTGCCTACTTACAGAAAGCATCGTCATGTTTAGTAAGGACATGTATGTAAAGTACGGGGGAAATAAACTGAAATATTTTCTTTGTAGGATATATGGGACATAGGTCCTCTAGGATCGATTGAAGCAATCTATTCAGGGGGAAATCCTTTAGAAACCTTTAAAAATGTCAGAAAAATCTTGATTTTGTAAATGTCTTTTATAAAGAAACGTTTAATTACAGAGAGCTCTTTTTTTATTTTTCAGAAGTTTTAAAATATTCTTGTAATTTCTCTCCTACTTAAAAATTATTTGGCCCCTCAAGTAAAACAGAACTTCGGCCAAAATATTATAGGGCCAAAACACAATATAGATATAAACTTTAGGCACTTAGTGTTTACTCATAATCATCCAAATTCAAGAGTTGTTTGGGTAAAGGAGTGATGTGACTATTAAGTGGTCTTGAGATTTTATTCTCTTCTCACTCACAAGGGGTCCACAGGGCTCTGGTACTCTGACTTGACAACTCTCTGCTTTACTGGCATTTGATATACTCTTAACTGCCAGTTTTCTTCTTTTTACAGTTTTTCAATGATGCCAAAGAAGCTACTGATTACTTAAGGAATCTAAAGGATGCCATTCAGCGGAAGTACAGCTGTGATCGATCAAGCAGTATTCACAAGCTGGAAGACCTTGTGCAGGAGTCAATGGTACTAGTACAGAAACCTATGCATTTCATCAGCCATGTATAATTAGGGTTAGATTAGTATTTCGTCATAGTTTTATTTGTGCAGAGCTTCATAATTTATTGGTATTCTTGATATATCCATCTCATTCGATCAAGCAGTTTTAGTATTTTTTGGTAACAAGTACAACAAAAGTGTTTTTTATGTGATTGCCTCAATATTTTAAGTGTTTTGAGAGTAATGTGTGTGTGTGTGTATGTGTGTGTGTGTTTAGTCACTCACTTCACGAATAATTGTAAGCACTTTTTATATCCTAGACACTGTTTTAAGTACTGGAGATACAGTAGTGAGGAAAACAGACAAGAATCCTTACCCTCCTGGTGCTTACACGCTAATGGGGGGAGCAGAAAATAAACATGATAAATAAGTAAAATATGTAGTATGGTGGTAAATGCTAAAGAGGAAAACAAACAAACAAAACAAGGGAGGAGAGATGCAAGAGGTGGTGGAGGGGGATTGAATGTTTAGACCAGGTGGTCAGGGGAGACTTTTGTGATGAAATTTTATTTGTGTAAAGCCCTAAAAGAAGAGAGAGGGCAAGTCGTTTACATTTTAAAATCTGTCTTATTTATTTCTTAGGAAGAGAAAGAAGAACTTTTGCAGTATAAAAGCACAGTAGCAAGCCTGATGGGGAGAGCAAAAACAATAATTCAGCTGAAGCCAAGGAATCCTGACTGTCCACTCAAAACTTCTATTCCGATCAAAGCTATCTGTGACTACAGACAAATTGAGGTATTCTAGAAATAAACCAGTTTCTGGCATTATTCTTATCTTTTAAAAATGAGGTCATATTGCTGACCAGTGGTAAAGTTTTGTACCTCAAAAAAATAAAACAAAATCCCAAGATTGGGTATGGTAAAGGATTAGTCAACAGTGATCTCATTTGGTTATTCTTTTCTTCGTTTAAAACCAGATAACCATTTACAAAGATGATGAATGTGTTTTGGCCAACAACTCTCATCGTGCTAAATGGAAGGTCATTAGCCCTACTGGGAATGAGGCTATGGTCCCATCTGTGTGCTTCACAGTTCCTCCACCAAACAAAGAAGCGGTAGACTTTGCAAACAGGTTTGTATACATTCGCTAAACACACAGAGCTGAGTCTGGAGGCTCTCTGAAGGTTAAAGAAACAATCCGTACTTTGTCAAGGCCCATAGGATCAGAAGGATCTAGAACTAGTAAACATGGGATAGTTTACAAACAGGAAGAAAAATTATAGCATGTTTTCAGAGGGAGTAAAAAGACTTAATCAAGTGTTTGGTTTGTTTGCTTTTTTCATGTATTTCAGAATTGAGCAACAGTATCAGAATGTCCTGACTCTCTGGCATGAGTCTCACATAAACATGAAGAGTGTCGTGTCCTGGCATTATCTCATCAATGAAATTGACAGAATTCGAGCTAGCAATGTGGCTTCAGTAAGTATGAATCTACACATCAGCCTAATCTGTCCAAAAATGTGGGGCACACTATCATGAGGGGTGGAGTTTGTATTTGTTCCAGAATGGGATGGGGTCCAGCAGATCCATGCTAATATTCATCCATTTAATAAATATTTGTTATAGACCTGCTATGTACAAGGCACTTTCCAAGAACGGGGGAAATCTGGAGATCACGTATTTCATTCAGTGCTTATTACATTTTGGTAGGGAGACAGGATATAGTGTTTGGACTTAGAGGGATGGATATAGTTTGATTTCATTTTTTGATGTTTTATAGCCTCGTTTTTCCTTATCTATTAAAACTTGTAATTGTTAATAAAAAATAACAATTTCAAATGGTTCTTCTATTTATGACTATTAATATGAGCTGACATACTCTAGAAAACCCCAACTTAAGATCTGTCCCATTTACATTTAGCTGTTAGTACTAAATCACTTGCTTACATGGGTCATTGGTCTTCTTTAGATAAAGACAATGTTACCTGGTGAACATCAGCAAGTTCTGAGTAACCTACAATCTCGTTTTGAAGATTTCCTGGAAGATAGCCAGGAATCCCAAATATTTTCGGGCTCAGATATAACACAACTGGAGAAGGAGGTTAATGTATGTAAGCAGTATTATCAGGAACTTCTTAAATCAGCAGAAAGAGGTAAGCATGGGAATCCTTGTATTTTTTTCCCCATAGGTGTTTAGTCTAGGCTCTTTTCTCAGTGGGAGTCAGTCTTCTGTGTGTTATGTCACTCAGCCTATGATAGGTGAACACAGGTGCTGGAACATTAAAAGCATTTGTGAGGTAGGAACCTGCAAGGAGGGATTCATTTATTTCTAAATCAGTTAATAAAAAGATGCCATCCAAGTAATGTGATAAGCATTGAATTCTTAACACATCTACTTTTCAGCATTTTCACTGTTTTGTAATGTAATGTTCAGAATAATCTTTTAGTTTTTGAAAAGATTCAGTTATTTTTCCATGTACCAAACCTGGATTTTTTTTTTAAATACTTGATTTTTTAGAGCAGTTTTAGATTCATAGCAAAATTGAGAGGAAGGTACAGAGATTTCCCATGACCAAGCCTGGATTTTATACAGAGGTTAAAGGGGAAAATTTTGTCTAGTTAACTTTTGTTAAATATAAAGTTTCTTCTGGACACTTTTGGTATTACTTAGAGACAAAAAAATATCATTAGTAATCTATTTAAAAAAAATTTTAAACATTAACAAATGCTTTACCTACCTTTCCTTTTTAAGGATTTTATTTTATTTTATTTTATTTTTTTTAGTTTTTCTTCAAAATTATTTTTTTATTTTAATTTTTTATTGTTAATCACGAGGATTTTTTTTTATTTTAAAGATTAATCTGTAGCTATGTAATTCAGATTTTTGTGAACATAAAACCGCATAATATATTACTTTCCTTGGACATCATAAATCAGAATTTGGCACTTAGAATAGCACTAGGGAAATTTTATTAATCATTCATAAATTGTAAGGTCGACTATTTTAAGGTTCATGTCCTTAGGGTGGGATTGTCCTTAGTTTGACCAGCAGCATCCAGAAGACAGAAAACAAAGTGTTTTCTAAACATTATATTTACTTTCACAGAAGAGCAAGAGGAATCCGTGTATAATCTCTACATCTCTGAAGTTCGAAACATTAGACTTCGGTTAGAGAGTTGTGAAGATCGGTTGATTAGACAGATTCGCACTCCACTGGAAAGAGATGATTTGCATGAAAGTGTGTTCAGAATCACGGAGCAGGAGGTGAGATTTGTAAAAGTGTTGAGACAGAATTAACTGAAGGTAAATTACTGTCTCAGTGACCTTCATAGTTAACTCCAGTCACTTCTCATGTACTCAGCTTTGCCCACTGGTCACTTTGTGAGTTCTGATTATATATTTATTGCTTATCATGAACTAGAATTCTATAATTCAGTTCTACCTTTGACTCAGGTAAATGTAGAAACGTGCACCCTTTCACCCACTATGATGGAGACTCTTGGGTTTTCTCATAGTGGAAGCCATTACATGTTTGTTGATCACCTGCTGAATGCAGAAGCACTAAGTTAGATGTTTGTGCCCAAGGAGATGGGCAGTAAAGGAATTACTGATTATAAAACTTGAATGCGTGGCTTAGTTTCCTTGATAAAGAAAAAGTAAAGAATATATAGCTTTTTAAGTCAGTGATTATAATGTAAATTGTGTGTTTTTAAACTGTTTTAAGAAAGATGCCCCATCTAGAGTGATAGCCTAATACCTATGTTTATTCTCTATTTTACAGAAACTAAAGAAAGAACTGGAGCGACTTAAAGAGGATTTGGGAACAATCACAAATAAATGTGAAGAATTTTTCAGTCAAGCAGCAACCTCTGCATCAGTTCCCACCTTACGATCTGAGCTCGGTGTGGTCATTCAGAACATGAACCAAGTCTATTCTATGTCTTCTACTTACATAGAGAAGTATGTAACCTCTGTCGTAGTATAAATTTGCTTCATACAGCTGTCATATTTATGTCTATATATAAATATATATATATATGCTGTTTGTTTAAAACATTCATTTTTATGAATGTAAATATTTCCTTTTTTGTCTTAATAAAAATTATATTAATTATTTCCATGGAATTATTATACTTCATGTTGAAAGGAAATGGGCGTCAGAGATTAGGGCGTATGTATGATCGTCCCACATTTTGCCTGTGGGTTTTAGTCCCTCAGCTTTTGTAGCCTGGAGGACTGGTCTAAATAAGGGTTGAAAGAAGACCAACTTACCCTGGAATCTCTTGCAGAATACCGTCTGCAGGGCAGGCCGTGGATTGGAGCACACACCCTCCATTAAGAAGAGTTAGCTGGATGTTAATCTCGTAGTAAATTTGTCCATGTTCCAAGACGAAGAACGTGTTCTATCATGCATCGTAATGGTGCTTCAGGACTGTGTTATTGGAAGATAAACATTTACTAATAGGAGGCTATTGTTGCATTCTCTTTTTTAGACTGAAAACTGTTAATTTGGTGTTAAAAAACACTCAGGCAGCAGAAGCCCTTGTAAAACTCTATGAAACTAAACTGTGTGAAGAAGAAGCAGTTATAGCTGACAAGAATAATATTGAGAATCTAATAAGTACTTTAAAGGTATGTACCTTCCTATCGCTATATGCTAAGATCATACTCGAAAAGTATTTTTCTAGCACCTAGATCTTCAAACATCAACTAGTAAATAACTTAATTTGAATACATTTATATTCATTTCATATCTCTGTGTAACCATAGCTTAGTGTAAATAAGTCATTTGTAGTTTCAGGAGAGTTCTTCTCATTTGAAATTTGCATCTCTTTGTGGTAATAGCTTTTTATAATCAATTCATGTCAGCAAAAGGAATTGAAGCTAAAAATTAAATTATTTTTAATGGATTCTTTTGCTGAAAGAGGTAGTTATTTTAAGATATCAAGGAGGTAAGTACAGGAGTTAATTCAGGAAAGGAAAAAGACTGGTAGTTGTATTCATCTCTATTGATATTTCCACGTATAAAGCATTGAGTGTGAAATTATTGCAAAGTAGTTGTGAAAAATTATCTCATTAATTTTTAATGCATGTATTCATTTTTAAACAATGAGATTAGTAGGTGTTTAAGAAACAGGCAGTTAAAAAGACTTACAGAGGTAGCAAACTTGCTTGTGGAATATATTTTGTTTTATTGATATGCAAATTCTATTAGGCTAAACTTTATAAAACTTTTTTTTAGATCAAAGTGCAGTCAAATATTGACAGTTTCATATGGTTCAGCCTAATATATCATTTTTGTATATGGAAGATAGTCTTTCCTTTATCTGATTTTATATCAGTCATTTCTAAATAAATTGTAAAATGAGGTAAATAATGTGTTTACATAGTGAGTGGTTGACACATTTTTATAACTTTCACCAATTAATGTATTTTAGCAATGGAGATCTGAAGTAGATGAAAAGAGAGAGGTATTCCATGCATTAGAGGATGAGTTGCAAAAAGCTAAAGCCATCAGTGATGAAATGTTTAAAACATATAAAGAACGGGACCTTGATTTTGACTGGCACAAAGAAAAAGCAGATCAATTAGTTGAAAGGTGGCAAAATATTCATGTTCAGATTGATAACAGGTTAGTATCCTTTTTTGTTCAGTCACAGCACAGATTTAATGTTTATCCTTGTATTCTAGGTAAAACCTAAACTTAATAGGTTTTTTAAAAACTTCCATAATACAGTTAATTTCATATAGTTACCTTCCATATATAGTTGTTTGTGTTAATTGCAAGAGCTCAACTTAATTATATTTCTTTCTGATATGGTGGACTTTAGCCTGACAGTTAACTTCAAAATGAATATTTTTCTTTTTTTAAATTTTTTATTAAAGATTTTATTTATTTGAGAGATAGAATGAGATAGAGAGAGAGCATGAGAGGGGGGAGGGTCAGAGGGAGAAGCAGACTCCCTGCTGAGCAGGGAGCCCGATGTGGGACTCGATCCCAGGACTCCAGGATCATGACCTGAGCCGAAGGCAGTCGCCTAACCAACTGAGCCACCCAGGCGCCCTCAAAATAAATATTTTTCAACTCTATGTTGTTAAAACTGTTGATGTAGTCTGGCATTTGTATAGTAAATCTACTTGCCTTTTCTAAAGGAAATTATGACCAACTTACAGTATTCAACTAACCAAGATTTAGTAAGAGCAGTGTTTGAGAGGGCTGTATGGAGCAATTTGTGCTAGACCTAAGAAGTGTGAAGCAATTGAAGTGACCTGATGTTCATTTTAATTGAGGATACAGGAAAGTTGAAATCATTCACCCACTGACTGAAATAGAAAAGTAAAAAGAAATGGGATGTTTTTGGGCTCATCTTAAAGGAGATGGAATAGTGTCCTTTCTCATTCATTTTAATGTTTATATTAATGCAAATAAAATGCTTTTATAACATAGTGCCATTTTTGAGAAGTAAAATTATGTTCAAATATATGTTATTAAATCTCTCTAAAATATGTGTTATATAGGTTTAGTGTAATGGTTTTAAAATCACAGAAACTGAGGTATTTTTATTTAATCATAGTTCCAGGAAGTACTCTCTGAGTCCACATTGGACCCTCTGTTGAACTACGTTGTCATTATTTCAAAAGTGCACTGCCATCTGATGCAAGCTTTGGGTATTTAAGACATGCTTGATTGATCATAATTATGGTTGTTTCCAATTTTCCTGATTTTTATTGTTAGTCAGTTAGGCCTGAACCTAGAATAAGCAGTATCACTAAGTTGTGCAAGTCTAGGAGCAGAATATTTATATTCAACCTCAGCCAGTATGGAGTGCCCTTGGAGATAGGCCTCAGGGTGCCTTAGTCTAGAATTCTTACCACATACCCCTGTTGTTACACCGAGTGCATTGCAGTAGGGTTATTTCGTCTCTCCTCTCTCTAGCTTCCACCCTCTTGATGGATACTGTTGGAAACTATGACTCTCTTGTTTTTATTTTCTTAGGTTACGGGACTTAGAAGGCATTGGCAAATCACTGAAGTACTACAGAGATACTTACCACCCTTTAGATGATTGGATTCAGCAAGTTGAAACGACCCAGAGAAAGATTCAGGAAAATCAGCCTGAAAATAGTAAAACTCTAGCCACACAGTTGAATCAGCAGAAGGTATGTAGAAACAGTTTCTTTTTTTTTTTTTTTTGTAAAGATTTTATTTATTTGACAGAGAGAGAGAGACAGCGAGAGAGGGAACACAGCAGGGGGAGTGGGGAGGGAGAAGCAGGCCTCCTGCAGAGCAGGGAGCCCGATGCAGGGCTCGATCCCAGGACCCTGAGATCATGACCTGAGCCGAAGGCAGATGCTTAAAGACTAAGCCACTCAGGTGCCCCTGTAGAAACAGTTTCTTATACTAAGGTTTTGTCTGCATGGTCAGTCATTACCCTTCTCTTCCTTTACCTTATTAAAAGAAAAAGTCAGCAACTATTTGGAAGAAGGTAAGGAGTAAATCATAAATATTAAAATCCTATTATCCAAACCAACATATATCATGTACTTTGATTTCTTGGAAGTCAGTTTTGAAAATATAAGGGATAAGAAAAGAGCATTCTGGGACAGTGTTCAAATTTCTAATGGTCATTTAATCATAAGTATGGAAATCTCTTTAGTACTTTGCTGGCCACAATAGTTTCATGGGATCCCAAATAAAAAATGGCTAGTGGTAGAAAATTAAACAGCCACATTTGACAGAAAATTGAATTCTTTGAGATTTTTATTCCATCTTGAGGGGACACAGTAGCATCTAGTTTTGCTTTGATCAGGAGTTAGGTGGGGGTCAAGGCCTTCAAATCTACTTTTTGGGTAATTCCTGTGGAGTTTAGTAATTTCTGTGTTGGAAGCCCCCCTGAGGGTGGGTCACTTATGTGGCTTAATCTCAAAGTTTGTCATTTGCCTTATTACATATTAAGTGCAAAAGGCTAAGGAGTTTTACTGTTAAAGGGTGTGGCTATTTCTTAGTTCCTAAACATCTTAAGTGGCTAAATAGCATAGAGTTCCTTGTTCTTTTTCTTCTAAACTCTATGTATTTGTAGATGCTGGTGTCTGAAATAGAAATGAAACAAAGCAAAATGGATGAGTGTCAAAAATATGCAGAACAGTACTCAACTACAGTGAAGGTAAGAAGATTCAGTTCCTTGCATCAAATTTAATATTCAGGTGTGATTCAACAATATACTTAAAAAAAGAAGTCTCTGCAAGTCACTTCATTCTGTTAAATAGCGAAAACAGAGAATCTTCGTGGGAGCCCTGGGACACTTACCTAATAATTGTCTGTGACATGTGAGTCCCATCGCAGCCTCTGCTTCATTCAGCCTCTCTCCATCACACAGATGTGTAGTCGCACACGCACACACATCAGAATAGATGCGTTGGCTCTGAAATTGGTTTCCCATTCAAGTACCAACCAGGCCCGACCCTGCTTAGCTTCTGAGATCAGATGAGATCAGGCGCGTTCAGTGTGGTATGGCTGTAGACTCTGAAATTGGTTTCTTATCACTTTGTGTGTGCTTGTGTATCTCTCTCTCTCTTCTTTAACATTGCTAGCATATTCCCTGGAAGAACTTGACTTTCTTAGGAGACAGTTGGCAGGTTTGAAGTTGTTGCCAATGCCTGGGCCTTAGCCATCCAGATCTACAATTCCATTGCCTAGCCAGGGGAAAGGGAGGCTGAATGTAACTAGCATATTATAACTAAATGTTTCCGTGAGCTTCTAAAGAGACTTAGGAAACTTTTCTGACCACCCTAAATGTTTCTGTTTTTTATTACCACCTTGGAAACATCCCAGAATTAGATAGCTTCCTAAGAATGTGGTTTTGCAGTAATTTTTAAAAGTTACTTAGTGAAATCAGGTTCAATTTCTGTGCATCAAGTCATTGTAGAATGAAGCATTAATGCTTTGCTTTAATTAATTTAATCTTATTGACTCTTTTATACAGGACTATGAATTACAAACAATGACCTACCGGGCCATGGTAGATTCACAGCAGAAATCTCCAGTGAAACGCCGAAGAATGCAGAGCTCAGCAGACCTCATTATTCAAGAGGTAGTAAAAGTACAAGAGAGAGGGGAGGGGATATAAAAGAGAGAAACAATACTTAAAATATTGTATTTATATATTTGTATAGTGGTATAATACACATAATAGAAAACGTGCCATTTTAACCATTTTTAAGTTGCAATTCAGTGGCACTCAGTAACTTCACAGTGTTGTGCAAACCTGACTACTGTCCATTTCCAGAACTTTCTTCCTCATCCCAAAAAAGAAACCCTTACCTAAACAGTGCAATTTATTAAGGGTTGTAAAAAATCCTTGGAAAAGCTTTATTCAAGATTAATTATTAACTGCAGAGAATAACAAATGTACTTTGTAATTAAATTTAGAGAATTGTTATTGAGTATGGTGTTTGCACAGCAGTAATAAGCCCATTCCTACCTACTTACCATTACTGGGCAATTGTGTATTTTACTGTCACAAAGGCTAGTTAATGTTATGATTATTAATCAACGTTCATTAAACTCATTTAGAGCCACTGGAGATTATGTTTTTATTGTTTATTTCTTCGCAGTTCATGGACCTAAGGACCCGATATACTGCTCTGGTCACCCTCATGACACAATATATTAAATTTGCTGGTGATTCATTAAAGAGGCTGGAAGAAGAGGAGGTAACGTTTAACTATGAACAGCTAACTTAAAAGGAACTACAATATGTTTGGGAAAACAAAAAAGTTTTCATGACAAAAATTTACATGGTTGATAAGTTATTATTTAATTAGACAATTACAGTGAAAAAGATAAGAGGCCTAGGATTTTTCAGTTTATTTTTGATTCTCTCCAACAGGAAAACATTGTTTATTTTCACTCTAAGATGCTAATATTATTAGAGTTAATGTCTGAAATGGCTCTATTTAAATTATGAAATGTTGGCAGTTTGGGATTTTTTTTTTCAGTTTTCTCATATTTGAGAAATATACTTCTTTGAGTAGTATAGTTACTACTATTAAGATGTCTACAGATATACTATTTAAATACATTGGTTTTATACATTTTAAAGTAATTTACATTTTCAAGGATTTAAAACATAAAGCCATTAATTTAGAAGAAGGTTTTTGTACAAAATGATAATACTTTTTAAGAATTGTGGAGTTTTTTGTTTTATTTTTATTATTCTCCAAAAGGTATGGTGTATGGTAAAAGACTATTTAAGTACCATTGTAATTTGGAAGATTTCTGTGCTTTGATTCTACATTTAAAAAATATATTCAGAAATAGAGTAAGGAGTTATTTTTGAAAATATATTGTCATAAAAGGCTGTTGTATCTAATTTTGAAGGGATTATACCATGCTTTATTATCTTGATATGGTTTCTATTCCTAACCTCAGAACAGACAAAAATAGTAGACAGAATGCTAAAATAAGTAAATTGTGAGGCATTAGCTATTTTAAATTAGACTGTTGTTGAACTTCTGAAGATGATTATACTTAGTGTAACTTCACATAATGAGAGAACCAAAACAGTAGTGGATGTCTAATAGATGTTACTTTCTTATTTTCTACTTGAGTCAACTATTTTAGTCTGTTCAGACTTAACAGTTTTTCTGCACCTAAATCACTAACGAAGCTAATTGCAAGTCTTTATAACTAGATTCCTTTGTGCTTAGAAAAGAGAACCAGAGTATCTGTGACCATTCAAATAATTGGTATACATCTTTCACCTGTAAAAGAACATCTGTTTTTTTCATTTTGTTTTTGAGAGATATGGTTCCACTTAAAATGATAGGTAGATCTTTTAAATTGTATGTTTAGTATACATTTTAAATTTTATATTTAGTTAAATATAAGTCCTTTCCCTTTTTTTGTGTGTTTATCTGATTGTACATATATGAGCTGTTTCCCTCAGTTTATCTGATGAGGTATAATACCAGAAGTTGAGAGAAGAGATTTTTCAAAAAGCCTGATATATATACAAATTATGCTTGTCATCCTTTGAAATGTAAAAGATTCATATTGAATTGAAAGTCAAAACAATATAGTTTATGGAAGACCATACAGACTGTAACTTAAAATAGATAAAAAACATTGCTGATTAAAAATTCACCACTAAAAGATCATCTAATGGAATGTCTCATAAAAAGATACATAGCTCAGTTTTCAGACTCAAGAGTGGTATTTCTGAAATTGAGTCTGCAAAGACTTACATTGGAAATCTTGGTCTGAGAGGAGAATTTTTTATAATAAACATAAAATCAAAGAGGGTTACAAGTTAATTTCAGAAGAGGAAACCGAATTAGAGAAATGTTAGTAGAGTATCTGTAATGACTGTTAGACGGATAAAGAGATTTTCCAGTCTGTGTTGAGAGAAAAGTACATCAAATATTAATTGATAAGATTAAAGGACAGAATGTTTCCTTGGGGAACATTTAGAGAAAACTCGGGAAGTTATTTTTATATGAGTAAGTTTGAGATCTAAGGGAAAGCAAATCAGCAATAGGATTAAATTACTTCCAGTAATTTGTGTAGTATTTGCTAAAAAATTCAGAGTTATCTAGACAGTGTGAGATTTTTAACAATCACTAAAATGACTGTAATTAAGGTACTGAGGGTTCAATAACAAAAATTTTTTTTCTGAGAGAATTTTCATTTTTCTAACCTTAGGACATGACAGAGAAAAAAGAGAGCTCAAAACCTCCTAGTGACAGCTAAATTTTAAAGGAGTTTTGATAAGCAATTGAGAAAGACCCAGTCAAAAATTATCTCAAAAAATACCGAAAATTTAATATTTAAGCAGATAAAATGCTTCGGTGTCGCCAGTTCACCCTGATAACAAAATAAAATAGAGCGCTAATTATTGCAGGTTGTGATGAGATTTGTTTTTATATGAATTCTTATTATGGAAAACCATATTTAGGTTAGCAAAGGAAACAACTGAAATTTTTGTTGAAATTATTGGGGATCAAAAAATTAGAAGAAGCAAAGTAAGATATGTAGTCTATAATGTAAAATAAATTCTTGAAATTCACCAAAACCTCTCAATGAAAAAAAAAAAAACTATCTAGAATAATTTCTCTACTCCTGTTTGAATGGTTCTAATTATGATGATTTTGAGTGGTGATATGAAACTAATAATCTTACGGTATTAATAAAAACAAATTAAATTGGCATTCTATGCTAGCCCTGATCATGTAGTCCTATAGTCAATGCAGAATGTACTCCTCCCAGCTGAAACTGATTCTTCTATCAGTTGAAAAAAATTGTTCTTATATTTTATTCTGTACATTGGAGTTGACTCCCTAAGTGTATTTTTTAAAACATTGATATTTAACAAATATCTTTATATTTATGGAGTATCTAAAGGTACTTGTCAATGTGGATTCACATAAGGCATGTCATTAACAACAACAACAAAATCTGTGAGTATATGAAGCACATCTTTTCTAAAGCCCCCAGGGACTATAGCTGCCTTTGCATTAGCAACTCTGATTATTATAATTGTCATAATATGGCAAGTACAAACAAATAAGGAATAGAAATTACGCGTTTTTACATAATTTTCCTCCTTCCGCATGTGAAGTATTATTTCTTGATTTGACTCTTTAAAGTGGTACCAAAATTCTGTATTTTGTTTCTTTAACCATGAAACAGGGAGATGTAAATATTTCATTTTTATATATATTTTTAAAGATTTATTTATTTTAGAGAGAAAGAGAGAGAGAGAGAGAGAGCATGAGTGGGAGGGGAAGAGGGAGAGGGAGAATCTCAAGCCAAGTCCCTGCTGAGGGCCGAGCCCAGAGCAGGGCTCCATCCTACCACCCTGAGATCATGAGCTGAGCTGAAACCAAGAGTCGGATGCTTAACCAACTGTGCCACTGAGGTACCCCCCTCCTTTTTAAAGATTTATTTATTTATCTTAGAGAAAGAGAGATAAATATCATTTTAAATTTCCATTGGGCCAGGTATTAAAAACTGAAGTTTTAGGTGTCATTTGGTTCCTATATGTTCTTATGAGTTGTGTGTGAAAGCAGAAAGGGTGCTGCTGTGACTTTTATTTCCCACTTTGTCATTTAGTTTTCAAAATATTTGACCTCTCTGCACCTCAGTTTCCTCATCTGTAAAAGGTTGGGGTCATGCTGTATGTTTTGTAAGGTCCCTCCTTTCTTTCTGTCAGCTCTTGAGCTAGCTAATTTTTAAAACAAAATTATTCCTGAGAGACAAAAAAAAAAAAAAAAGATTGTTCAGTTTAGCAAACTTGACATGAAGGGTTTTTTTTTTTTTTTTTTTTTTGTCTTCTCCCATTGCTGACTTTCTGAAGCTTCCTCTCTGAAGAAGGTGCTGGTGCTGGTGCTGGTGCTGGTGCTGGTGGTGGTGATCGTGCTTGTTCTGCATTTGGTTTCGCCTGTTTTTATAAGCACTTTTATGAGCATCGCTTCAAGTTTTTTAAGATAAATTTGAACAGAACAGGTTTGACACTTGTAAACGTCTCTTGTAGATGAAAAGGTGTAAGGAGACTTCTGAACATGGGGCATATTCAGATCTGCTTCGGCGTCAGAAGGCAACAATGATTGAGAATAGCAAACTTACAGGAAAAATAAGTGAATTGGAGAAAATGGTGGCTGAACTAAAGAAACAAAAGTCCCAAGTAGAGGAGGAACTTCCAAGGGTCAAGGAGGCTGCAGAAAATGAATTGAGAAAGCAGCAGAGGAATGTACAAGACATTGCTCTGCAGAAAATCAGGGCCGAGAGTGAAGCCAAGCAGTACCGCAGGGAGCTGGAGACCATTGGGAAGGAGAAGGAGGCTGCAGAACGGGAGCTGGAGCGGGTGAGAAAGCTCACATCGGAGGCCGAGGCCAAAAGAGCGGCAGTGGAAGAAAACCTCCTGAACTTCCAGAACCAGTTAGAGGAGAACACCTTTACAAGAAGAACCCTGGAAGATCATCTTAAAAGAAAAGATTCCAGTCTCAATGACTTGGAGCAACAAAAAAATAAGTTAATGGAAGAATTAAAAAGAAAGAGAGACAACGAGGAGGAACTCTTGAAGCTGATAAAGCAGATGGAAAAAGACCTAATGTTTCAAAAACAGATAGCAGAGGAACAGTTAAAAGAAAAGCAGAACATCGAACTGGAAGCAAGAAGAAGAATAACGGAAATTCAGTATTCATGTAGAGAAAATAAGTTGCCACGGGCTACGTCATACAGAGGAGTCGTGGGTCTTCAGAAAGAGCAGGACAAACAGAAGACCGAAGAACTCAAGCAGCAGGTCGATGAGCTAACAGTCGCCAATAGAAAGGCTGAAAAAGACATGAGAGAACTGAAGTATGAACTTAATGCCCTTCAGCTTGAAAAAACTTCATCTGAGGAAAAGGCTCGTTTGCTAAAAGAAAAACTGGCTGAAACCAATAATACACTGACGTGCCTTAAGTTAGAGTTGGAAAGGAAGGATCAGGTAGAGGAAGGGTATTCCCAGCAACTCAGAGAACTGGGTAGGCAGTTGAACCAAACCACAGACAGAGCTGAGGAAGTCATGCAAGAAGCTAATGACCTTAGGAAAATAAAGCACAATTATGAAGTAGAATTAGAATCTCTTCAACAGGAAAAAGGGAAACTGCAAAGAGAAGTAGACAGGATCACTAGGACCCATGCTATAGCTGAGAGGAATATTCAGCATCTAAATTCACAAGTTAATTCTTTCCAGGCTGAGAAGGAATCCTCTAATGAAAGAATACGATTCTGCCAGAGAAAGTCAGATCATCTCAAAGAGCAATTTGAGAAAAGCCATGCACAGTTGCTTCAAAATATTAAAGCTGAAAAAGAAAATAATGATAAAATCCAGAAGCTTAATGAAGAATTGAAGAAAAGTAATGAGTGTGCAGAAATGCTAAAACAAAAGGTAGATGAGCTTACGAGGCAGAATAATGAAACCAAGTTAATGATGCAGAGAATTCAGACAGAATCGGCGAACGTGGTTTTGGAGAAACAAGCTATCCAGCAAAGATGCGAAGCCCTGAAAATTCAGGCAGATGGTTTTAAAGATCAGCTACGTAACACCAATGAACACTTGCATAAGCAGACGAAAACAGAACAGGATTTCCATAGAAAAATTAAGTGCCTAGAGGAAGACCTGGCCAAAAGTCAAAATTTAGTCAGTGAGTTTAAGCAAAAGTGTGACCAGCAGAACATTATCATCCAGAACAGTGAGAAGGAAGTTCGAAGTCTGAGTGCGGAGCTGAACGCCTCCAAAGAGGAAAAGCGACTCGGGGAGCAGAAGGCACAATTACAGCAAGCTCAGGTACAAGAGTTAAATAACAGGTTGAAAAAAGTGCAAGATGAACTGCACTTAAAGACCATAGAGGAGCAGATGACCCACAGGAAGATGGTTCTGTTTCAGGAGGAATCGGACAAGTTCAAACGCTCGGCAGAGGAGTTTCGGAAAAAGATGGAAAAGTTAATGGACTCCAAAGTTATCACTGAAAACGATATTTCAGGCATCAAGCTTGACTTCGTGTCTCTTCAGCAAGAAAACTGCAGAGCTCAGGAGAACGCTAAGCTCTGTGAGACAAGTATCAGAGAACTTGAAAGACAGCTTCAGCAGTATCGTGAGCAAATGCAACAAGGACAGAATGTGGAAGCAAATCATTACCAGAAATGTCAGAAACTTGAAGATGAGCTGGTAGCCCAGAAACGTGAAGTCGAATGCCTGAAGCAAAAGATGGATCAACAGATAAAGGAACATGAACATCAATTGGTTTTGCTCCAGTGTGAAATCCAAAAAAGGAACCCAGCCAAAGACTATCCCTTCAAAACAGATTTTGAGATGGCAGTAAATGAGTGCCAACACTCTGCAGACCTGTCCTCTAGGAACGCAGGGCAGCTTCACCCAGGGACCAGGTCTCCTCTGCTGCGATGGAATCAAGACCCACAGCAATCAGAAGAAAAATGGCAGCATCGGGTTGTTGAACAAATACCAAAGGAAGTCCAGTTCTGGCCATCAGGGGGTCCACTTGAGAAAGAGAAAAGCCAGCAGTGTTACTCTGAGTATTTTTCTCAGACAAGCACCGAATTACAGATAACTTTTGATGAGACAAACCCTATTACAAAACTATCTGAAATCGAGAAGATAAGAGATCAAGCTCTGTACAGTTCCAGGCCACCAGTTAGGTATCAAGATGACAAGTGTGAAATGGACCTGGCAAAGCTTTTGGCCCCCTTGGAGGTATACTCTGGATTCTGAGACCTTACCAGCTACCTCATGCCAAGTTTCCTCTCTTGTTTCCTTTTTCTGCTAGACTAAGTTTTTTTTAACAATGTTGAATGAGATTGGCTCTTTATAGTTCTGGCAGAAAATTATGATATAGTTTTCTAGTGATTGGCTTGACTCTTTACTACGAATTATCCTTCTTTAATTTTTAAATGTCTGAGATTAAATACATAGATGTAATGGTTATATGGTTATATTTATGGTATTATATTCTGAAGAATGTTTTTTTTAAAAGCTAGAAAAACCAAGCAGTTCACTTTAATTTCTAAAGTTCCTTTGGACAGATTTCATCTCAAGTCTTTTTTAAATGTACCTTTTTTTAAAGATTTTATTTTTAAGTAATCTATGAACCCAACGTGGGGCTTGAATTTACAACCCCGAGATTAAGAGTCACATGCTCTACCGACTGAGCCACCCAAGTGCCCCTAAACATAGCATTTTAATACCTTAATTGTCATCTAAAATAGACTTCAGACTCTCAAAATAATATTACTTGTCCCCTTTGGTTTGAAAATTTTCCTCTCTTTAATTTCGTTATTGTAGGAATTCTATTTGGATTAAGGATGGGTAAAGTGATGTAATGTTCTTTAGATGACTTTTAACGTCTCATAAATTGCTGTTGCAGATAGCTAAGAGCAAGCAGTATGATATGCACACAGAAGTCACCACATTAAAACAAGAAAAGAACCCAGGCCCTAGTGCTGAAGAATGGATGCTTGAAGGGTGCAGACCATCCGGTGGACTCAAGAGAGATTTTCTTAAGAAAGGCTCAGAACCAGAGACCGTCCAGAACTTGGATGGCGATCACGCGTGTTCAGTTAGGGATGATGAATTTAAATTCCAGGGGCTCCGGCACACTGTGACTGCCAGGCAGTTGGTTGAAGCTAAGCTTCTGGACATGAAAACAGTTGAGCAGCTGCGACTTGGTCTCAAGACTGTTGAGGAAGTTCAGAAAACTCTTAGCAAGTTTTTGACAAAAGCCACCTCAATCGCAGGGCTTTATCTAGAATCCACAAAAGAAAAGATTTCATTTGCCTCAGCAGCCAAGAAAATCATAATAGACAAAATGATGGCTTTAGCATTTTTAGAAGCTCAGGCTGCAACAGGTTTTATAATTGATCCCAATTCGGGTCAGACATACTCTGTTGAAGATGCAATCCTGAATGGAGTTATTGACCCCGAATTCAAAATTAGGCTCCTTGAGGCAGAGAAGGCAGCCCTGGGATATTCATATTCTTCTAAGACATTGTCAGTGTTCCAAGCTATGGAAAACAGAATGCTTGACAGACAAAGAGGTAAACACATGTTGGAGGCTCAGATTGCCAGTGGGGGAGTCATTGACCCTGTGAGAGGCATCCGCATTCCTCCAGAAGTTGCTCTGCAACAAGGCTTGTTAAATAACGCCATCCTGCAGTTTTTACACGAGCCATCCAGCAACACAAGAGTTTTTCCTAATCCCAACAACAAGCAAGCTCTCTATTACTCAGAATTACTGCGAATGTGTGTATTTGATGTAGATTGCCAGTGCTTTCTGTTTCCATTTGGGGAGAGGAACATTTCCAATCTCAATGTAGGGAAAACACATAGGATTTCTGTAGTAGATGTTAAAACAGGAGCAGAACTGACTGCATATGAGGCTTTCCAGAGAAACCTAATTGAAAAAAGTACCTATCTTGAGCTTTCAGGGCAACAGTATCAGTGGAAGGAGGCCACGTTTTTTGAATCCTATGGGCATCCTTCTCATATTCTGACTGATACTAAAACGGGGTTACAGTTCAATATTAATGAAGCTATAGAGCAGGGAACAGTTGACAAAGCCTGGGTCAGAAAGTATCAGGAAGGGATCATCACACTTACAGAACTTGCCGATTCCTTGCTAAGCCGGCTGGTTCCCAAGAAGGATTTGCACAGTCCTATTGCGGGCTACTGGCTGACCGCCAGTGGGGAAAGGATCTCTGTCCTAAAGGCCTCCCGCAGAAATTTGGTTGACCGAGTCACTGCCCTCAGATGCCTTGAAGCCCAAGTCAGTACGGGGGGGATAATTGATCCTATCACTGGCAAAAAGTACCGGGTGGCAGAAGCTTTGCACAGAGGCCTTGTGGATGAGGGGTTTGCCCAGCAGCTGCGACAGTGTGAGTTAGTAATCACAGGGATTGGCCATCCTGTCACTAACAAAGTGATGTCAGTGGTGGAGGCTGTGAATGCAAATATCATAAGTAAGGAAATGGGAATCAGATGTTTGGAATTTCAGTACTTGACAGGGGGGTTGATCGAGCCACAGGTTCATTCCCGGTTGTCAATAGAAGAGGCTCTCCAAGTCGGTATCATAGATGTTTTCATTGCTACAAAACTCAAAGATCAAAAGTCCTGTGTCAGAAATATAATATGCCCTCAAACGAAAAGAAAGTTGACGTACAAAGAAGCTTTAGAAAAAGCTGATTTTGATTTCCACACAGGACTTAAACTCTTAGAAGTATCTGAACCTTTGATGACAGGAATTTCTAGCCTCTACTATTCTTCGTAAAAGGACATGTTTAAACACTTTGCACGGGGGTGATGCTCTCCACTTGATGTGATCTGTCCAGAGCTTGATGATATCAGTTAAATAATACAGCCTAGCAATTATGTCATATACTCAAAGCACTGTTTATTTCTTGAGGCCTGGAAATAGCTGACTGTTCAGAAGAGAGAGTAATTTTTAAGTTCAAAGTAACAAAATATTTACTGTTCTTCAAAATGGTTTCCTTTAGATTTTAGGTTAGTGGTTTTGTTTTGTTTTGTTTTGATTTTGCCTACACTAAAAGAAAGGTATTTTACCTAGAATATGGAGTAAGCTTGATGAACTCCAGCAAGTTCATAGCCTCCTTTCTTCAGAATTCTTCATCACTGAATAGATCCAGCCAGACATTAGGGCTCCCATTTTTAAATGATTCATTACATTCACTGGAAAAGCACTTGAGAAGACATCATGGAATCAAAGAAAAAGATGTAAATTTGTTCCCACATCCATGAGGCTACAGTGTTTCAGATCTCCTTGAAAAGTGAAAAAGTTGCTAGCTTTTCTGTACATTGTAACCTTCTTTACATAATAAATGTTTATCAAAACCTCCCTTTTTCAGGTAGAGTCTGTAATTAAAAGTAGCATTATTGTGTGTTGGAAGAGGGGGAGAGATTTTTCTTCATTCTGTGTATTTTTCATTTGTATGTACACATTCACTGTTCTTTCAGATTTCCATTTTTGATACTTTTCTGTCTAGACCATTGTGATTGTAATGCTAATGCAAAGGCAGCAATTCAAAGATCTTCTAGTGCTTCATGAATAAAATTGAGTTTTTTTATTTGTCATATTGATAGACCAGTTGGGAGGTTAGAATGTCACAGCTTTCTTTGCTACCATAAACATTTTGGAAGTACATTTGCCACATGATGTGATAAACATGGTTAAGTGAATGAATAAAATGCTCAGTAAACTGTGTGTGATGAAAGAAATACTTCTACATTCTTGTTTTCTGTGGAGAGGTCAGTTTAATAGCTCAAGCATTTACTGGTATGTATCTTTTTTTTTTTTTTTTACCACTCACACTTGTCAGAAGTCACTGGAAGAAGAAAAGAAAGAGCATGTTGAAAAAGCCAAAGAATTACAGAAATGGGTATCAAATATCAGCAAGACATTGAGAGATGGCGAGAAGGCTGGAAAATCTACCTTCTCTAAGCAAAAGGTATTCACTGAGTTTCTGGTTTAATAATAACAGTGGGTAGAATTTACTGAGTTGACAAGGTCAATCTAAAAACACTTTACTTCTTTACCTTAATTTTCCTCATTTTTTTTTTACAAGATTTTATTTATTTGACTGAGAGAGACACAGTGAGAGAGGGAACATAAGCAGGGGGAGTGGGAGAGGGAGAAGCAGGCTTCCCGCGGAGCAGGGAGCCCAATGTGGCGCTTGATCTCGGCACCCTGGGATCATGACCTGAGCCGAAGGCAGACGCCCAACGACTGAGCTGCCCTGGCGCCCCTTCCCCATTTTTGTAGGCAATTATAATGAGGGTCAGAGAGGTTAAGTAACCTACCCAAGGAATCACAGTATGTAGCACAAGGAAGTGTCTCTGATTCCAAAGCCTGAACTACATATATTAGTCTTACTGCTTCTTCTAGTGGTTAGATCTGCTTCTTGATTATAGTGAAGAGAGTCCCTAAGGAGCAGGGTCATCCTGTTTTGTGCCCAGAGTAAACCCATGCACTCCTCATTGTAAAGATATGTGGTCTCATTCTTCCAAAGGTAAAGGAAAAGGTTCAAGAACAACAGAAATACAAACTAGGGTATTAACATTTTTGAGGATTCAGTTTAGTTGTGCTTTCCTGGATCTTTGTATTTTACCAAGAAGTGTTCTCTAGTCAATCACCGGAAATTCTAGACTCTTTCCCTTACCTAAAGGAATTCTTCCATGCTCTGGGCTCTCTTCCGTTCCCCATCTGCCAGTTGGATAGCGCAGCTTTTGAGATGTTAGTGCCCCGTGATGTCTGTTGGATAGCACTGCTTGAAGCTCTTTAAGCAGTTGTTCAAGGCATTGTTGAGCTAAGGGCCAGTGTTGATGCTTGCCGGTGATAGCAGTGGAATTGAGGCTGTGTTAAAAAAAATAGTAAGTTTCCACTGAGTTAAGCAACATTTTTCCTCGAGTATTTTTCCTACACTTGCCCTCCTGCCCCTGCCCTGACCTTCAGAAATTATGGGGGCTATCGTCAGCTTCCTCTTCTAGCTCTGCATGAGTGTTCACCTGTCATCAGTTGAAACAGACATTGTTGACATAATTAGGGGGAAACTTCAATGTCTTGTCTAATTTTGGCTATGATATGAGGCAGATGTAACTTATCTGGGGTTCCCTGTTGAAGAAGTTCACAGACCCGAGTGTATACTTGAATTAGTATTCAGTTGAAATAAAACCATATTACCCCGTAGTCTTACATACTATATTTCCTACCAGTGTGGAAGAAATCAGACCAATTTTGTGTTTTAAACTCCAATTGCATTTGGTGTTTTAAACTCCAAACCTTCAAAGTAACTTTATGTGAATATTGACTTTAAAATATCTTTTCCCTCTTTTTTCCCCCCTATTAGATAGGAAAAGAACTAAAATAGGGACATAAACTTTAGCAAGGATTTCTTGGGAGAACAAGTTTCTTTTGAAAGATGTAGATACAAACCTTGGCATTTTCTCATTCTGCAGTTTAAAATCCTCCCAAACCTTACTAAATCCGTTTTAGACCTAGTAGACATAAAAGTAGATGGACTTTTTAAATGCAGATCATAGCCTAAATGGTAAATCTATAAGAAATACTTGATGGTCTTTCTGTTAAGTGAAATTTAAAGTACTTTGATAGAATAATAAATGTGTGTGTTAAAAATCAATATTGCCTCATGATTACCTGTAACTGTGAAAAATAGACTTTAAGTTGACTCTGTTCTGAATAGAATACATTGGGGAAAAATATGCCTTTTCATTTGCCCATCATTTCCTCTCATTTCTGCTCCTCTAAAAGAATGGCAGTCAATTTTTGAAATAAGACTATTCAGAAGTGATACGTTGAGAGATTAGGAAAACATGTTATAACCTCTTGCTTTTCCTCAAACAGATCAGTTTTATTCCCCTGTCACAGATGAATTTTGCAAATTTTAGAAATTACTTAATCTTGGTCTGCAGATCTACAGATTAATGCTTTTACCGTAATTTTTTCAAACGGAAGCAGGGCATACAGGAGCTTGGGGGAGGGCAGATACTGTTTTGGAGTAGTGTCCCACGTTCGTGTATCTTTGAGTGCTGCACCACACAAGGATGACGCTGGGCCAGTGAAGAATCTCTGGCCACCCCGGGATAGTTAAGGCAACCTTCATTCACTGTTGGGCTGGGACACATGTGAGAACTAGTAATGCCGTGGTATTATTTCCTAATGAAAATGAGGGCATTATTGGTTAGAGAAAGAGAGAGAGACTTTCCTTAATCTGCATTCTAGATAAAGTACTCTTCTTTTATCCAGGCTTGTACACTGGTAATAACTGATAGGTTATTGACTTGGGCCACTCAGAAAGTAGACCCATCATTTGGATCTTAATTAAAACTTGATTAGTTTTTTTAAAATTACTATTTTCTAGTCTTTATGAGGGCCAAGTTTGAATATGTTTTCTTAACCTTGCAGATTTCCAGTGAGGAAATATCAACCAAGAAGGAGCAATTATCTGAAGCACTTCAAACCATGCAGCTATTTTTGGCAAAACATGGAGACAAGTATGTTGGTTTTCATTAGCTCTTTTATTCAAAGTAGAGAAGTGGTCTTCATGTTATGCAAAGCCACAGCTGGTAAATTTTAATTGAGATTTTAAAAATCGAACTTGGAAATTTACCTAACATACAACTATGAACATAGCAGTTTGTCATGTTTAGTCACTTATAGTCTTTACCAAAACCCTGAAATGTATCTATTATTCCCATTTATTAGTGGTAAGAAAACGGGCTCAGAGAGGGATTAAGGTGGGTAGGTAGTGAGTGGTATAGATTCCAAGCCAATCTTAATTCTAAGTAGTACTCTCTATGACTTTACGTTTTGGAAAATATGTACGAGTATGTTCATTTTCTTTGCTGAAACTTGTGATAACCTGGTTTCTCATATTTTGGTCTTACTTTTTCCAGCAAGGTACTTCATCTGTTTCAGCTAGTGCCTCAGGCAGAAAGAAACCTACCTGTTTCTTAAATCTTTTTTGGGGCTGTCCCCAAGATTATGCCACAATGACTTTGTATTGTACCTTAGAGAATCAGGTTAATTTCCTTGTTAATTTCATCTTTCTTTATGTTTCAGTTTGTACAAGTTTCACCTTGAGTAATGGTATCTTTCTGTCCCATTTCCATGTTGGAACTAACAATAGGATCTTTCCCTCTGTCAGAGAACAGCATTGTTATTTTAGAAATGTGCGTATGCTAGGAAAGTGCTGATGTATTAGTTTATGTCCTTCTCTGCAGTCTCTTTCTCAGGCAAGGGAAGGATTCCTGGATGTGTAAGGGTCATCCTTAGTTTTCATACAGTCATTCTGAGACGTGAGCAATCTGTATATGAAGTTTGTTTTATGATCATGTGCCTATTTAGAAAAGGATTTTACAAAATCATTCAGCCTAATATGTCATCTTTATCACTTGAAAACTTGCATTCCTCTTTTCATGCTTTCTGGTTATTTTAGAATGACAGATGAAGAAAGAAATGAATTGGAAAAACAAGTGAAATCTCTTCAAGAAAGTTATAATTCCTTCTTTAGTGAATCTCTGAAACAACTACAAGAATCACAAACCTTAGGAGATATAAAGGTAGAGGAGAAGGTAATATAATTTATTTAAAACATGAAGCTGTTTCAAGAGTCTTAGCTTTATTGCATGGTTGTAGAAATATATGTCAATGATAAAGAAATGACCTTGAATTCATGTACATGGAAAAAATGTGGATGGAGTTTATCTAAGTATTTAGAGATTTCAATGTTTATTAAATGCAGTCTTACACTTGCTGTCATCAGTTTCTGTGACATCTTAATCTCTGCCTTGCATGGTAAAAGAAAAAAATCATTCATTTTTCTAACTCTTCTCTTTAAAAGTCATTCTTCTACTGCTATATTAGGTATTTTACTATATAAATATGATGTTATAAGATAGACTTGACTCATCTTTAAAGATGACATTAGAGTGTTATGAACTAGTTTTGATTTTCAGAGATAACCCTGAGATTTATTGGAGGAATACTGGGCCATTCGTTATAGTGAGGATGCCCTAGCATCTTCTTAAAATATAACAGGAATCACTTAAAATTTGGCCTGTCTTTAAACTTTTGAAACTTGACAATACATATTTATAATATTCAACATACTATTCAGTATTGAAAAAGTTATCTTTATATTCAATTCCCTTACTCCCTGGAATACTTTACACAATATTTGTCACATTTTGGGGGTATATAACAATTTTTCTGGTTCATTAGTTTTTTACTGTCTGCGAAGAAGTCTGTATGCTGTAAACATCAATAGCATGGGGTTTGATACTATCTTTCATGTCAGTCGACTAATCTCACCCAATTGCAGAGAGCATGATTTGCCTTCATAGGTATGTGTTCTGTTTTCTCACTGTCATCATTTACTCTCTTGTGTCCTCACTAACCTTGTTAATGTACACAATATTAAGTTTTCAATTCACAGATGCATGTTGTTTTCAAAGCTTTTATCACATCCTGTGCTGTTGAATAGATCACTGACATAGATCACTTGTGCATTTGAGCTGCCTAACATTCACAGCATTGCCGCGCCTTGGTAAGTAGAGGATTTTTATGTTGAAGTGTATTTATTTCTTAAAAAAATGCAAACTGAGTTTCATGAAATTCTGCCCACCCTTGGGTCACAGACTGACCTGAGAATTTTATATTCTCTTTTCAGCTGGATAAAGTGATTGCAGGCACCGTTGACCAGGCAACTGGAGAAGTGCTTTCCATCTTTCAGGCAGTTTTAAGAGGCCTTATTGACTATGACACAGGAATCAGGTTGCTTGAGACACAGCTAATGATTTCTGGTCTCATTTCACCAGAATTGAGAAAATGTTATGACCTTCAAGATGCTGAAAGTCATGGCCTTATTGATGAACAAGTTTTGTGCCAACTCAAAGAACTAAGTCAAGCAAAGGAAATCATTTCTACTGTGTCATCTACCACAATTCCCGTGCTGGAAGCTTTGGCCCAAGGTATGATATCAGAATCCATGGCCATCAGAGTTCTTGAGATACTGCTTTCCACAGGCTTTCTAGTCATTCCAGCCACAGGAGAACAGCTGACCCTGCAGAAGGCTTTCCAACAGAACTTGGTTTCCTCAGCATTATTTTCTAAAGTCCTGGAAAGGCAAAACACATGTAAAGATCTTATTGACCCCTGCACTGCTGAGAAGGTGTCTTTAGTAGATATTATACAAAGAAGTATTTTACAGGAAAACACTGGGATGAGGCTCCTTCCTGTGCGACCACAAGAAGGAGGCAGAATAACATTAAAATGTGGAAGAAACATAAGCATTTTAAGGGCGGCTCATGAAGGTCTTATAGACCGTGAAACCATGTTTAGGTTATTAGGTGCACAGCTTCTTTCTGGGGGTCTCATCAATTGCAACTCTGGTCAAAGAATGACCATTGAAGAAGCTATTGCAGAAGGGGTGATTGACAGAGATACAGCTAACAGTATTCTCACATATCAGGTTCAAACAGGTGGAATCATCCACTCAAACCCCGCTAAACGTTTAACGGTGGATGAAGCAGTCCAGTGTGATCTAATAACTTCGAGCAGTGCTCTTTTGGTACTAGAGGCTCAGCGAGGCTATGTTGGACTCATTTGGCCTCACTCTGGTGAAATATTTCCTACATCTTCTTCCTTGCAGCAGGAATTGATTACAAATGAATTGGCATACAAAATCCTGAATGGCAGGCAGAAGATAGCTGCTCTTTATATTCCAGAAACTTCTCAAGTCATTGGTTTGGATGTTGCTAAGCAGCTGGGAATTATAGATAATAACGCAGCATCGATTTTGAAAAGTATAATACTGCCTGATAAAATGCCAGATTTGGGAGATTTAGAAGCTTGTAAAAATGCCAGAAGATGGCTCTCTTTCTGTAAATTCCAACCATCCACAGTCCATGATTACAGGCAAGAAGAGGATGTTTTTGATGGAGAAGAACCAGTGGCAACTCAGAGCTCAGAACAAACTAAAAAATTATTCCTGTCTTATTTGATGATAAATAGCTATATGGATGCCAACACAGGGCAGAGGCTTTTGCTGTATGATGGAGACTTGAGTGAGGCTGTCGGGATGCTACTGGAAGGCTGTCGTGCAGAATTTGAAGACACACCCATCAAAGAATGTCTTGATGCCTTAAGACTCCCTGGTGATGCTTCAAGTGAAGAAAAGGCTGACAGTATAGCTTCACCGAGTAGTTTTGATCCATGTCATTGCAGAGAACCTAAGCCTAAAGAAATTCCTGAAGATAGAAAGCATGCCATAGATGAAGAGTTTAATGAAATGGGAAATTATGTTACCAGTAGTGAGTTCTGTCAGTCAGGAAACCTGGCAAATATAATTGCAACTGATCATAAAGTCAAGAGTTCATCCAGTGTGTGTGTTTCCAGTTCTACATCCTATTTAACACAGCCTGGACTTGTAGCAGTTGGCATGCTTAGACAAGAATCTGAAAACATACTTAAAAACTGTGAAAATCAAAGTCCAGTTGGAACAAATGAACATGCAGGTGAATGTAGCCATTCTGAAAATATTCAAAACTTTGCAAGTGATTCGATAACAAATCCTATTATGAAATCAAACACTAGTAGGATCTGTGACTTGAATGAAAAAGAGAATGAAGATAATATAAACAGGGATTTGACAATCTTTGACTATTCTCCTAGGCTGAGTGCCTTGCTAAGTCATGATAAATTGAGGAATGATCAGGAAAGCCTCAATGATGCACATACCACAGAGAGCAATGGAAATAAATGTGAAGACTCCACATTGCCACTCAGTGACCAAACCATGCTGTCGGGTCACAGAATGGGAGAGACATTTCAAGAGCAGTTTCTGGGAATTGCAGCTATCAATATCAGTTTACAGGGAGAACACTCTCAACAGAAACCTGTAAATATGGGTGACAGTCCTCCTCAGGTCCGGTCTTGCAATGGTAAATATATTTCAGAAACTTATGGCGAAGATGAAAGACTGCATGCTGCCTCTCAGCAGAAACCTGAAGACAAGCAAACTGGATCCAAAATGGAAGAGTACGCCTGTGCCATGACCCCGCAGGGTGATACCTTTAGCACTGGTGTATCTCCAGTCTGTGGCACACCGCTGCCGGAAGGAACCATCAGTGCTGGCGACTATGAAACGTCACTCCTGGACGATCAGCCGAGTGTGACAGAAAGAGACACTGACAGTGAAGATGATTTTTATGATACTCCCTTGTTTGAAGATGACGACCACGATTCTCTGCTTCTGGAAGGTGACGATCGTGATTGTCTACAGCCTGAGGACTATGCCGCACTGCCAGAGGAGACTGATGGGGCTGCTCCTCCCGGTGATGTGTTTTATGATGTTTCAAGAGAGAATGAAAATTCCGTGGTGCCCCGGGGGGCACTGGTTGACAACTTAAGTGTGAGGGGAAGCCCAGAGTCTCTCCAGGGTGTTCTCATCGCTACTGAGAACGCTGGATTTGATCCTGGTGCAAGAATCCATTCAGATTCAGTTGGCTCACACGAGGGCAATGGGCTGTTGCTGGAAACCGTATCAGAAAGGGAAAGCTCAAATAGCCTCGAAGGGGATGAGTCTGACTCATCGACTGATTATGAAATCGTAGAAAGAAAAGAGAGCTTCAGTGCTTCGTTAAAATTTGATGACACTGGATGTTGGAGAGGGAGAAAAGAAGAACATATCACTGGACAAGAATTTAAATCTGAGACTGAGCACTTAGATTCTATGCAAAATGAAGAAAGTTATGGGGATTATGTGTGTGACAGTAATGATCAGGATGACGAGGACGATTATGACGACGATGATAGTGATGATGAAGAAGGAGTAGAAGGTGACAGTGAGGGGCCCTGGTGCCAGGATGGGGCTGCAGATATGGATATCCAGTTGTGTGCCCCTGCAATAGGTGAAAAGGAAAACACTCAGGACAGTCCGAGTGTTAATAAAAGAATTCTCCCAGATCAAGTGCACAATTACAGTTCTTTAGAAAACCAGCAAAGTGTAAATGCTTTACAGCTAGAATCAACTAGTAAAAGTAGCTTAGTAATGGAAAGAAGCAACCTTCAAGAATATACAACTGAGGTTGTTGGGAAAAGCCCAGGAAATCTGTTGTTGAATTATGAGCTGGCCCTTAAGGATATATTGCTGCCGATCACTACAGACACTGAATCAGAAGACACCTTTGGCTCTGTAGATACTTTACAGAGTACTAATACCTGTTCAACTTCTGCGGTAGAAAATGATCTAATGAACATGAAGGTTAAGTTGATCCAAGGGCCAGAATCTACTGACTCTGTGAAAGGTGGAGATCCATATTTTGAGAATGTGACACTTCAAGTCTACTCATCTTTTGATAATATCACTTGTTCTGAGCCTGATGTAGTAGGAAAGCCTGCTGAGGAAAGCCATTTGTCATCCATAGCCTCTGTAACTGCCAGGGATCATCAAGGAAATGAAAGAGGGGAAGAAATTCACCAATCTTTTCTAATTGAAAAGAAAGGTGACCAAAGCAGTATACTAATAGAAGGTGAAACATCAGTTCATAAAATGTGCTCAGATAAAGGAGAGGTGCCAGGAGAAGGTCTAGAAGAAGATAATAAGTATCTCAGACTTCTGCCTAGTGAAAGTACAAGGGAGAGTCTTTATTGTAATGATCAGTTCCCATTTCCACAAATCACAGACAGTGAAGAACATAATCAGAAAGGAAGCCTGAAAAAAGTAACTGTAACTCCTAAAGATGAACCAAAGAACCTACAGACAGTGGTTAGCGAAAGTCCCGTTCAGTTTGAGAATCTTGAAGAAATATTTGACTCCTCAGTTTCCAAAGTGATCAGTGCTGACATGATTTCAGACACTCTGTTGTCTGAAGTGGATGCAAGTCCTGAGAAAGATTCATTCACTGATGGGCCTGAGAAAGACTCTGACCTGTTCACATATTTAAAACATTGTGCCAAAGATGTAAAGGCAAAAGATGTATTGAAACCAAATGAAGGTATCCCAGGCTGTGTTCTAATAGCTTCCCCTGCCATGAAGGAGCATGTACAGTTCGGAGTAAATGATGCAAAAGCAAAGATGGCTCTTACCCAGGAAGTCTCACCTCTAAATGAGATAGCCCAACAGAGTGGTCTTTGTACAAAAGAAAGTGCCTCAGAAGGGGGAACAGGAATTGCTCAGTTCATACCAGAAAGGAATGAAAGCACACTGTCAATCTTACTTCTTAGAAATGTGGAAGACCGGGGGGAAAATAATGATTTTATGCCACCAGAACTCTGCACAGATGGAGTCAGAAATAAAAACCCTTTAAGCACGGACTGCTCATTCTCAGAAATTAATAATAAGATGGAAATAATTGCAAATTTGCTGCAACAGCAGCAAAAAGAACAAGCCTTGTCCCTAGGACTCCAAGAAAAGGAGGTTCAGATTCCTGAGTTATCTCAGGTATTTGTTGAGGATGTAAAGGATATCTTAAAAAGGAGATTGGAAGAAGGTCCTATGAATCTACAAGAGGTTGGAGAATCGTCAGTCTGTGCAGACACCAAAATTTTAATTCAAAACTTAATTAAAAGAGTTAGCACATCACAGTTGGCAAATGAAGCATCTGGTGTCCCCAGTGACTTTGAAGTTGGTGACTGTTCTGGGGTTTCCCCCATGAATAACCCACCAGAACTGAGAGCAGAGAGTAGAGATGATCCGTTCTGTATTGCAAATCTTAAGTCTGAGCTTCTCCTTGATATACTTAAGCAAAATCAATATAGCCAGAAAATTACTGGGGCATTTGAATTGATAAAAGAATTAACCCAGATGGAGTATGAGCTAGAGAAAAGAGGTATTACATCTAAAGTACCTCCGTTGCAACTTGAAAATATTTTCTACAAGCTGCTGGCTGACATGTACTCAGAGAAAGTAGAACAGGTCAGAGACTTGAATCAAAAATCATCCACTACTTCTGAGATGGTGGATGAAATGTCACACATTCTTAATGATCTTAAAAGCAAAGAAGGAAACCACTGTTCCCTTAATTTACAAAATATAAAAGATATTGGACTAGAAAGCTCGACTGTGTGTCCATCAGCATTGCCAAGCGATGAGAAGCTGGGGGAGCTATGCAGTGATATCCCAGACCATTTGGAAAGCATTTCAGGGTCAAAAGGAATGACTTCTGGAGATAGCTCAATGGAACAAGTAAGTTGATTTTATATTTTATGTAGCTGTAGCTGCATGAAACATTTGGGAATAACCCCATACATTCTATTTGCTTTAAAAAACTACATAAAGGCTATTGAATTAAAATGTCCAAATTTGTGTTTAGTTTTCCACTGAGTTACAGCAGTGTTTACAGCACACATCAAAAATGCATGAGTATTTGGCTTTACTTCAAGATATGAAGCCCCCTTTAGACAACCAGGAGTCTCTGGATAATAATCTGGAAACTTTGAGGAACCGACTTAAACAGTTAGAGGTAAGAACTGTCTGCTGCCTGTTATGGATGGTTGTCAGCTGGTGTTAATTTGGAAAAAACGAATGCGTTGTGATTGGTGTTTTCACTGAATAGTTCTGGGATATGTATTTTTTGCAGACATTTGAATTGGGATTGGCTCCAATTGCTGTTCTCTTAAGAAAGGACATGAAGTTGGCAGAAGAGTTTTTAAAGTCTCTTCCCAGTGACTTCCCCAGAGGACAGCTTGAGGAATTGAGGACAAGCCACCAAAATTTGCAGACTGCTTTCTCTTCCCTCAGCAGTGTGTCTTCAGAAAGAATGAAACACGTCATGCTCGTAATTGACTCTGAAATGGTAGGCATCGAAACATTTCATGCCAAGTCAGCATTTGAATTTTGAAGAAAATCTGATTATTTGAAAATTTAGTCATGAGATGAGATGAAGTCTTATTTTCAGACTGTTAGGGCCTTGAAACAGAACCATTTTTTTGTAGGAACTCAAAATGTGGGGATTGACAGAAATGAAAACATGATTTTATTTTCTAGTCTAAACTAGCAGTTTCCCATGAAGAATTTCTGCAAAAACTTGAGTCGTTCTCACATTGGATATCAGAGAAGAGCAAGTCTGTGAAGGATATTGAGATTGTGAATATACAAGATACTGAACATGTGAAGAGAAGTTTGGAGTTTCTCAAGGCAAGTTTCAAGATAAATGAGATAAATTTATGTACACTTAAAAAACAAGATAAATGGGATAAATTTATGTACATTTAAAAACTTCCAGACTTAATATAACAAATGTTTACAAAAAAATGACTTCTAAATCTAAAGGGATTATTTCCTTTGTCTCTAAGAGATGTTTGTTCGTAGTTGACAGAACCATAAAATAATCCCAACTCTATGGGCGTCATTCCGATGCTTTCCCAGCTGCCTTATCAATCTCTTACCACCACTGACATCTTAAGATTTGTATTTATTTATGTATTAGTCACATTAATAACTGTTAGAATAATAGTTAAATTATTCTTATAAATACAACATAGTTCTTAACATGAATAGCATGCCTCATGAATGATGTTTAGGCTCCTGGCCTGTGAGTCAGAAAGCTGAAATTCTAGCTCATTGAATTTATGTTTCAGATTCCCCATTGACTTGTTTATGTGCAACCACAATTACATGGATATTGTAAATATTAGCAAGTAATATTTTAACGTTGATTTCCCCCTTTAACATGCCAAATGTATGTAAGTTGGGTTTTTATCTTTTGCTGGAGTTACATTTTAAATGTGATATGGCAGCCAAGATTAAAATATTTTTAGAGGAGTGGTGCCTCAGTGGCTCAGTCGGTTAAGCCTCAGGCTCTTGATTTCAGCTCAGGTCGTGATCTCAGGGTTGTTAGATCGAGCCCTGCTTTGGGCTCTGCAGTCAGGGGGGAGTCTGCCTTGAGATTCTCTCCTTCTCCCTCTGTCTCTCCTCCTGCACTCTCTCTCTAAAAATAAATAAAATAAATTAAAAAATAGAAGAATTGTCTTTCCTTATAATATTAATTACCATAGTATTTAAATAATTTCATCTGCTACTAGGTGATGAATAGATTTTTGACTAAACGGATCATGAAAAAATAATAAAACCTTGAGTCCCTTATATAAGAATTATATTTTTAAAATATTGTTAATGCTTGACTTACTTCACTTAGCATAATCCCCTCCAGTTCCATCCATGTCTTTGCAAATGGTGAGTATTCATCCTCTCTGATGGCTGAGTAATATTCCATTGCATATATGGACCACATCTTCTTTATCCATTCATCTGTTGAAGGGCATCTCGGCTCCTTCCACAGTTTGGCTATTGTGGACATTGCCTGCTATGAACATTGGGGTGCATGTGTCCCTTCTTTTCACTACATCTGTATCTTTGGGGTAAATACCTAGTAGTGCAATTGCTGTGTCGTAGCGTAGCTCTATTTTTAACATCTTGAATCTCCATACTGTTTTCCAGAGTGGCTGTACCAGCTTGTAAGTCAAGCAGAGAAAGATGATTATCATATGGTTTCACTCATATGTGGAACATAAGCAATAGCACGGAGGACCATAGGGAAAGGGAGGGAAATCTGAAGGGGGAGAAATCAGAGAGGGAGACAAACCATGAGAGACCGTGGACACCCAGAAACAAACAGGGTTTCAGAGGGGAGGGGTGTGGGGGGACGGGTTAGCCCGGTGATAGGTATTAAGGAGGGCATGTATTGTGATGAGCACTGGGTGTTATACGTAACTAATGAATCATTGACCACTACATCAAAAACGATGTGCTATACAGTTGCTAACTGAACATAATAAAAATAAAAAAATATTGTTAATGTAAACTTTATATTATGGCTTACCTCCCATTTTATAATTTGTACTGTTTCATTCACAGAATGTGTTAAAAGACCTTGGACACACCAAGGTGCAGCTGGAGGCCACTGCCCTTGATGTGCAGTTCTTCATTTCTGAATGTGCACAAGACCTGTCTCCGAACCAAAGCAAACAACTACTGAGGCTCCTAAATACCACTCAGAAATGTTTTCTTGATGTGCAGGAATCAGTAACTGCCCGGGTGGAACACTTAGAGACTCAGTTACAGCTAGAACAAGATCTTGATGATCAGAAGGTTTGCCTTTCTTTGTGGAGTTGGAATTCTTTGTTTTTAGTTCTTCCGTGTGAAACCTGTAATGTGGATACCCAGGGATCTGGAAGGGCAGTTAGTGGACAGGGTATAATGAAGAGATGCTGGAATATATAACAATATTGTTTTCCATAAGAATGCTACAGTTTATTTTAATTTTTATGACTCTCTGAAACCACTGTTTTCAAGTGGGAGTCTTGATTTTTTTCCTGGGAGTAGGAAATATGGATGCACTCAGAAATTTCGATAAGTTGGTGACCATATGGATAAAGAAGGTTAAGTACCTTTTTCCTCTGGGAGGTGGTAGGGCACAGCAGCACAGGGCATGGGCTGTGGAGCCAGAGTGGCTGAGTTTACATCCCAGCTACAGTCAGTCATGTGTGACTTAGGGCGTGTCACTTAGCCACAGTTTTCTCAGTGGCAAATTGGAAATAGTAACTGTGCTTACCTGGCAGTATTGTGAGCATTGATAAAGGAATGAATATAGAACACTTACTACTTTACTTGCCTGGCATGTGTTAGGCTCCTAGGAAACATGATCAATGGCTCTAAGATGCATAACTAGTGTATCAATGATAGGAAAATGAAAGATGCAAGTATTAGTATTGATTTTCTAATCTCTTAATTTAGTGAATTATTAGAGTGCTACATCTAATAACGATAATGAGCAAAGGGATGGCAGTGGATTTAGGCATAGTGATTAAGTAAAAAAAAAATGTTTTTACTTAATGCACTACTTGCATGCAGTGCTCCTTTTATTATATCTTGAAGCACCTAGGCATTGTCTCTAGCATGATAACCTATATACACATATCAAATATGTTAACAGACAAACCACAACTAACTTCTGTTTTGATATCCTTTTGCAGAATTAATTGTGTGTGTTGCAGGTTTCGAGAGCTTAAGAACGTGGAATGTTTCTTCCTGTCGGTCAGAAGTTCCATCTCTTACACATATGCATGGCCAGTATTCTACTGAGCAGTTTCATCCAAACATGATCTCCTTCTTTGTATATGGGACATGCTCTTACTTTCTGTGTCACCTTGCTCAATATGTACCCCACTGCTATCATGTTTACAGCATACTCAGAAAAGCTTGCAAGATATGTTCTAATTTTGCAATTAGAACTCGTAAAATGTGCAGAACTTGCAAAATGTGTTCTAATAACGAGTAATCACAATAGTGAGTTTATGACCACACATTTAAGATGCTTTGATTTTGCCCTGCTTTAGATTATGGCAGAGCGTCAACAGGAGTACAAAGAGAAACTCCAAGGAATATGCGATCTCCTCACCCAAACTGAAAACCGCCTCATTGGCCACCAAGAAGCCTTCATGATTGGAGATGGCACAGTTGAGTTGAAGAAGTATCAGTCCAAGCAGGAGGTAAAATTTGGTTTTGCATCAGCAGGTCTATGTTGATACTAAGTTTAATTACTATTATTAGCAAATCATTTTACCTTTTCTGAGCCAAGGTGAGCTTTAAACTTGATACTAAGAGTTACATTTCCAACTTTAAGAAAGCCAGTAATTTTCTTGACTGTGTTGGTGAGATACTGAGGGAAGGCGATATAAAGTAAGTTGCTAACGGAAATACCTTCGTGATATTGAGGGGAGGCGATATAAAGTAAGTTGCTAATGGAAATACCTTGTGTGAGGAGTTAAAACTTGCATCCAGGGGCGCCTGGGTGGCTCAGTTGTTGAGCGTCTGCCTTCGGCTCAGGTCATGATCCCAGGGTCTTGGGATCGAGCCCCTCATCGGGCTCCCTGCTCCGCAGGAAGCCTGCTTCTCCCTCTCCCACTCCCCCGCTTGTGTTCCCTCGGTCACTGCATCTCTCTGTCAAATAAATAAAATCTAAAATAAAATAAAATAAAATAAAACTTGCATCCACTTAAGGCCAGCTCACTCACTTGTACGAGAGGTGAAATAGGCATTCGTTTGGGTTCTTTCTCTTTCTTCACTTCCTATTCCTTTCCTCTTTCTCTACAATTTGTCCCTCTTCATCAAATGAACAAACAATAAAGATGGGTAAAGATAGCTTTCTTTTGGTGTCAGGAGAAAGAACATTCTCATTGTAAGTAGATAGCTCTTGGTTCAAATCCCAGACACTCCACATTGTTAGCTTTATAAAGAATCTCTTCAAGCCTCAGTTTCTTCATCGGTCATACTTCACTGATTATAGGAGTTAAGGCAATGTTATGTGTTAATTAAGTGACTAGCACAGTTAATGTCACATAGTAGTGGCTCAATAAGTAGTATCTCTTCCCATTCAAATACTTCGAATAATTTGATAAGGCTTAAATTAAAAATATGGGAAAATAATGTGAAAGTTCAAACACAGTGTAATTTGGAGAATGAAAACACAAAGTAAAGGAGGAGGAGAAGAGGAAAAATTCCATAGAGAAATCTAGACAAAGGGAAGCTATAACTGCTGAGGAGAGATCTTAGTCTTGAGCTTCCTAGCAGCTGGGGCAAAGAAGCAAACATTGCATATTAGAGAGCCTTGGGGTTTAGAGGAAGTTATCTTAGTTCACTGGGAGAATTACTTTGTTTTTATCTTGAGTAATAGATATATGTTAAAAAAATAAATGTTTAGAAACTGAATAAATACTATTATCATGTCTTTAAAAGCTCTTATAAGTGTGCTCACATAATGTGATAATATCTGGTGTGTGCAAATTTGTATAGATTATATTATTAAATTCATTATTTTCTTATTTTAAAAGATTTATTTATTTATTTTAGAGAATGAGAGAGAGAGCAGGAGGAGGGGCAGAGGGAGAGGGAGAGAAATCCTCAAGCAGGTTCCCTGCTGAGTGTGGAGCCCGATATGGGGCTCGATCCCAGGACCCTGAGATCATGACCTGAGCTGAAACCAAGAGTCAGCTGCTTAACGAATTGGTCCACTTACATGCTCCTTAAATTCATTATTTTCAGTGTTTTACAAACCATATCCCTTTGTGAAACATGAAAATCTCACAGCTTTTTTTAATGCTGTTTGAGATTTCACATTAAATTAAATATTGTGATTTAAGTAAACCGTCTCAAATTGACTATGCTTTTTCAACCTATAAATAAATGTTCAACTCTCCTCTGTTCACTCCGTTTTTTAGAATTACAACTCTGGAAGAATTAAATAGGTAATAATTTAATAAGAGTTTTTTTTCTGTTGTGTTATAAGGAATTACAGAAAGATATGCAAGGAAGTGCACAGGCTTTGGCAGAAATAGTGAAAAATACAGAGAACTTCTTAAAAGAGAATGGCGAAAAGCTGTCACGAGAAGATAAAGCTTTGATTGAGCAAAAACTTAACGAAGCCAAGTTAAAGTGTGAACAGCTTAATCTAAAGGCAGAACAGTCCAAAAAGGAGCTGGATAAAGTTGTGACAACAGCAATCAAAGAAGAAACTGAAAAGGTCCTTATTCAAATATGTGCTACACTCTTGCTTTGTTGAAGATGATTCGTGTAACAGCTACTTGAATTTTTAAGTGGAATTGGGTGCCAGGAAGCAGTGCTTAGTACCAGAGACTAGAATTGTGGGTTTCCAGTTATATAATTGACCAAATATTACAGAAAGTTTGAAGAATTGGCTTTGTTTAGCTTTTTAAAAAAAATTTAAGTGGGATTGCATGAGCACTCATCAATTGTAGTTAAAATTTTGTAATGTGTTTTTAAGGATAGTGGGAACTTCCAAGTAACTGTCTCTGGCTCAAAGGTTTAATTTCACTATGTTCAGTTTTCAGTGTGTGTCCGTTTTTAGTATTCCCCACTCTAATTTTAAATGATCTTAAATATTTACTTTGGGAATGTCTTGAAACTAGTGCCTCAACCAGCATATAGAATACCTCCTGTGAACTTTCTTTCTCCAGATTGCGGCTGCAAAGCAGCTGGAAGAGAGCAAAACCAAAATAGAAAACCTTCTGGACTGGCTGTCCAATGTGGACAAAGACTCCGCCAGGGCAGGGGTAAAGCAGAGACAGGTGATCGAACAGAACGGGACCCATTTTCAAGAAGGTGATGGCACGTCGATGATGGGAGAGGAGGATGAAGTTAATGGTAACCTGTTGGAAACTGATGTTGATGGGCCACTTGGAACCACTGGGGAGAATCTGAACCGGCAGTACCAGAAAGTTAAGGTTTGTTGTTCTAAACAGAGTGATATTGTCAAATTCTGTCTCTCAGGTCTGTGAAGATAGGGGCACCACCTGAGTTCGTTCTTGAAACCTTAATGACCACCGAGAGTTGAGTCCCATCTTCTAGGTGCATCATTGTGTCAGATATAAGTTACTGTGAGAACTCGAAGCAAGTCAGAAAGAATGAGAACGGAATCATTAGATGTGGCATTCTTCTAAGTGAAGCAGCTTTGTGAGGAATTAATAGAAATAATGATAACTGATATTAATTAATAGCAAATAGATAGCAGTTATGATGGGCCCTGCAGACTCTCCCCATGTGAATACACTGAGTCTGTGTCTCCCCCCCCGCAACCCCCACTCCCTGTGAGGCCGGAGGCTGGATTCTCATTTCACGGGTGAGGACACTGGAACGTACAGAAGTGAAGTAGCTTGCCTGGGCGTGCACATCTAGTGCAGGAGCAGAGGCACCTTTTGGAAAAACCTTTTTCAGAGTGTCACATAACTGATCATTTTTATTTCCGCACGTGGCTTTTGTCGTCACCTGACTGGACTTGAGGTGCCTTTGCAGTGTTGTGTGTTTTCCTCCATGTCTTTGTCTTTGGAGTCTTTGGAATAGAAGGTTTTTATATTATAGGAAATATAAATTAAACCAGAAGAAGAGTGGAAGTATTTATTGTATTTGTAGTTTCCAGGAAGCTATTCCAAACCTTATTGTAAGTATCTCTTAAAATGAAAAATTTAATGAATTCCTTTAGGAGTGTCTTATGAGTCAGTTATAAAGAAGTCAGGAAAGGTTAGTAAATTGACCTAAGGAGTGAAAACACCAGTGGGCAGATTCAAAGAGAAAGAGGCCTCGCAGGAAAGCCCTTGTTTTTAGCCACTGCATGATGTTTGCCTTCTGATCTTTTTTCTTCTAAGAATATGGGTCTCTGAAAGTGCTTTAGAAGTTCCTAATGTCCTGGCAGAGTGGAGAGATAGCCCAAGGGCCTGGCCAAGGGTTCTGTTTCTAGCACTTTCTAGTTGTGCCACATGTCCTAGGCCATGTGGTTTCTTCCTTCAGCCCAGATTTCCTCATTTATAAAAGGAAAGGGATGGATCAGATAGTTTATAAGGTGTTACATATGTCTGTGTAAGCTACTGTGTGCAGAAGACCCACTGGAGAGTAGTGTGTGATTATAGTTCAAATGTCTAAGACACAGTCTGTGGGAGAAAAGTTCTTTGGACAAAAATATTTATCGTGTGCCTATGATGGGGCAGGTATTTTTATAGACAGAATACAAATGTTAATGAGACTGTTCTCAGCTGACTAATGGGGATCAGATTTGTAAGTGAACAGTTTTCCTACAACGGCGCTTCTCAGTCCTCTTTATTTCATAGTATAGTTACTCTTATTAGCCCTTGTTGCCAACACTGTTCCAGGCGTTTGGGATTCCCCAGTGAGCAAAATAAATTCCCTGCCGTGCGTGGTGCTTGCATGTGAGGATTGTGAGGTGAGAGGTCAGGATGGTATTTATTAATGACTAGATTTTATGCACTATGGGGTGTTAGGAGGTAGTCCTCTTTTGCTGAAACAAATGAGTTGAGTTGGGTATGGGTGGGTGAGCATGGGTCGGGAGCCACCTATCAGCATTAAATAGGATCATCTGAGTAGGCGTCCCTGACAGGATGAAATTTGTGTGAAGCCTCAGAGGGGATGTGCGGGAGAGATACCTGAGGGAAGAGCTATTGCCAGATGAGAACACCTGGGGGAAAAAGCCCCTATTGTGCCTCACGAGGTGGGGGTGGAGGTAGTGGTTTGAGAGACTGGGGTTCCTGGAGTGGGGTTGGGGGTGAACCAGATAGTCAAGGAGCTCTGAGATAATATTATCAGGTCGTTTGGCTCCCTGTAAACCATGATGACAGCTGTAGAAAATTACCCAGAAGGATTCTTTTCCTTTTGGCCATATTTGTATGGATATTGGGGTGGATGGGGGAAGCTGCTGTGGCTGCAGAGAAAGGGACTCCAGCTACCTGAGGCCCACTCAGCTGCCCTGAAGGCTGAGGACGCAGTGGCTCTGCACACCGGTCCTCTGTCCTCAGAGTGGATTTTAATTCCTGGCATGTGCCAGGCTTGCCAGGATGTAGTCTACACATGTGGTCTCACGTACTCCTTTCAGCAGACCTAGGATGTGTAGGGATCATTGTCTCCTTTTTCCCCATGTAGGAAGCTGAGGCCCACTGAAGCCCAGTAGCTCCAGTATTCTCTTTGATTATCTATGTTCCTCCAACTCTCTTTGGGCTTCTCTGAATGCATATTGTTCTTGCTTAATTATTGTCCTAGGGGTTTAATAGCCTTAAAATGAACAAATTCTCTTTTTCCTACTCAAATGTATTCTCAGGATCATTTCTTAATAAAAAATATTGTATATCTTTGCTCAGTAATTAGCTAAGGACCTCGGCAGTCCCTTCAGGGTGGTTGTCAGGCAGCAGTGACTAAAATGAGATCGTACTGTAGATGCTTCCAGAATTGGAAGAGAAATTCATCACATTTTTTCCAAACTTCTCAAAATCAGTACTTGTCCTCTGTGACTATCTAAGTACTGTTCTAGAAAATATTAGAAAATCTCCATAAAAATAAGATGAGAGTGGTCAAAGCTTGCTATTCTGGAATGCACCCATGCAAGCGAGGGAACTACTGCACACCTTGACGAGGTTAATGAGCGGCCTGTTGCCGGCCTGTGGATCATTTAAGCCTGTCGGTCCTGAGGCGCCAGGGGGCTCCTGACAGGCTCCATGAACCATGTCACTGCCCTGACCTCACGTGAGGCTGATGTGTGTTCACCACAGGCCCGACACGAGAGGATCGTCTCTCAGCACCAAGCCGTCCTCGTGGCCACGCAGGCTGCACAAACCTTGCTCGACAAACAGGGCCACTATCTGTCTCCCGAGGAGCAGGAGAAACTGCAGAGGAACGTGAAGGAACTGAAAGCACACTATGAAACCACGCTGGCCGAGTCGGAGAAGAAGGTGAAGTTAACACGCTCTCTGCAGGAGGAATTAGAGAAATTCGACGCCGACTACAGCGAGTTCGAGCACTGGCTGCAGCAGTCAGAACAAGAACTGGAAAACCTGGAAGCAGGTGCAGACGACCTCGGTGGCTTGATGACCAAACTGAAGCGGCAGAAGAGTTTCTCAGAGGATGTCATTTCTCACAAAGGGGACTTGAGGTACATTACCATTTCTGGAAACAGAGTGTTAGAAGCGGCCAAATCTTGCAGCAGGAGAAGCGGCAAGACTGCGCAGGATCACATCGATACTTCTGCGACCCACAGAGAAGTCCAGGGAAAACTGGATCATGCCACCGATCGGTTCCGGTCTCTCTACTCGAAGGTAATTTTATTTTTGGATCAGCCTGTGACTATAGTTTTCACTCTGTCCTCTTCACTTCGGTTTTGGAACTAGAAGCGAGAAATCTAAGAACTGAAGCAGAGGACATAAAGTGGTTTTGTCCTCATTCCCCCTTTCTTATTCATCTGCTTACTTCAGCAAATGTGTTTAAAGGTTAAAAGCCTCAAATTATCTATTTAGTTTTTTGGGGGAGTGGTTTCCAGGCAGCCTTAACTCTAAAACGCCAACATCCGATCTGACCACCAGGTGGCGTTTATGTTTTGGTTCCAGACCCAAAGCGCGGCTTGCAGATTTGCCCCCTCTCAGGCTTGGGCCTGAACTTTCATGTCAGATCATTTTCCCTTCACCAATACTGCAATTGTTTGTTTTGCAGATGTAGTTGACCAGTGCATTATTTTAATACTTCACGGCTAACAGACTGTTACAGCTTCTCCTTGTGGACAAGCAGAAGTTTCGTTTAAAAAAAAAACCCACAGAACTAAGAAAACATTTCCCCTTTACAGTATAAGCTGAACAGACTAACCAAGTCGCACAAATGGTTTGAAGAGCATCATTGGTTATTGGCCTTTGCCCATTCTGATCTAGATTATTTGCCTCCTTGTACAACTTCAGTCTTGGGTGACATGGAAGTGATTTATTAAGCACTTTGAAAACTTTCCCATCAAATACATAGCTGTACACATGGTCCATAAAACTCAGAATGTGTCCTGGTAGATCAGCCTCCCCTGGTGATTGGTATCTGAATCCTTCATTCTGTAGTAAGACCCAGCCCTTGTAAACATGTTTTTGAACTGATATAAATCTAGGACTATCTCTTCATTTTTATGGTTACTTTTTGAAGATGCTTCTTCACATGAAGGAAAATATCTTAGTCCTATTGTTTTCACCAACTTTGGTTGAACTCTGGTGTTTTCCAAGTTGCCTAACTCATAGGTCCTAAGGTTTTTAACACCTATACAGTGGGATTTTAATCCCCCACCCTTAATCGCTTCTGATTTTTTATTTTTATTGTTTTTTAGTGCAATGTCCTTGGGAATAATCTTAAAGACCTGGTGGATAAATATCAACACTATGAAGATGCTTCATGTGGACTTCTTTCAGGGCTCCAGGCCTGTGAGGTCACAGCGAGCAAACACTTATCTGAACCCATCGCTGTGGACCCTAAAAACCTGCAAAGGCAATTAGAAGAGACCAAGGTAAGAGAAAGAGACAGAGAGAAAAGTGAGAGATCCAACCCTTCAGTAATCCGCTGCCCCACACTTTTGTGATCATTTCACTTTGGAAAGGGGAACAGAGGATGGGAAACACACTTCTCTTTCTAATGGGAGTTGGGACTCCAATTCATAGTCCACTCATTTCTCTTTCTAATGAGGTTGTATTTTCCACTGTTGTTTAACTGGTTTGACACTGCTGTTACGGCTTGCATCACACCACTCCCTCCTCCCTAAAGAAAAACCAGTATTACCCTGGCCACTTATTTATCTTTATACTTATTTATTTTGTTCATTAACTTTCTCCTTCATTGGAAGTAAGTTCCATGAAGGCAGGTGTTTTTCTCTCTTTTTGTTCATTGCTATCTCCCCAGCATCTACAAGAGTGCCTGGCCCAAAGGAGGTACTCAGGGTTTGTTCAAGAATGAACAGGTAGAAAGGAAGAAGGGATGTCACTGTCCGATTTCAGGTCCGAGGACCAGGACTGGTGTTCCTCTTGAGTGTCCCCATGTTTCTTAGAGACATAAACTCTAGTTATTGCCTAGCACAGTTCTCAGAAAGTGTACCTGCTCCTTCAGAAGTGCAGGCTTGATGTCAGACTTGAATAATTGCAGAACTCTCAGCATACCCACAGTGGCAGAGAGAGTCTATCTTAAATTTAAAGCATATTTTAGAATCTTAAAGTGAGGGGAGATCATTTTTGAAGCACTTTACTCCTGTTCCAGATGACCAGTGATTTGGAGTTTGAAATTTTCAGTCCATAAATCAGTTGTGTCTCCTTTTAGCAGGTGGGTAGCAATCATGGCTGCCATCACTAGAAAGTCAACCCAGTATTGCCAGTTCAACAACTAACTTCCGGAATTCAGCTGCATTTGCGCGTTACAGAATCAGAAATCATTATTGTGCTATTAATGGGGAAAACGGGTGCCCTGCTGAGTGAGCTTAATGCTAGATATTGCCTGAGACTGGCTGCTTCTGGCTAAAAGAAAGCTAAGTCCTAGCCAAGGGTGAAATGTGGCTGGGTAAGGTCCAGGCAGAGAGAAGGGGATGGGAAGTGTGGGCTGGGAGGAGGGAGGTGAGGTGCAGGCAGGCAGGGAAGGTGCCGCTTCTCCCCTGGGCTGAAGAGTTTACCCAGTGTCACCTGAGGCTCCAGGGAGAGGTCCTGCTCTAGTTGGTCATCCCCACATTGGTGTCGCCTCCTGGGGGTGGCTCCCTTCCATTGGATGTGCGTTACCAGTCCTGGGCCTCTTTGTTTGTGTTTATTCTTTCCCACAAGCACAAGACCAGGTCTGTCTGAATAAAGTTTCCCAGTCCCACCTGATCACGGTCGAAGGACAGTGTAGTAGGGGCAGAAGAGAGGCTGCGGTTGTAAAGGCCTGTATTTTGGCAGAAGTTGCCAATAGCGTAAAATAATTATTAAGATTGCCTACGTGACATTTAGTTACGAAGTCAGGTATTTTAGTATAGGAAAGTGTACGCACTAAAAACAACACATTTTAAGTTAGGTCTCTATCAGGAAACTGATTCCATCCTATATGAAAGTAATTTTTCTATAACTAGAGCCAAAAGAAAAAGAAGAACCCAAAAGGATGTAGTGGTTTTTAAATTAAACAGATACCTGGATTAATTGTCTAACAGAGGAAAACTTCCTTGGTATGGGCTGCAGAAGAAGACTCTTCTAGTCATAAGGCAGCCAAAGTAACATTAAAGAGGAGAGCAACGTCTTGAAGGAAAATAAATTCTAATTAAGTCACAGCGTAATTTTAAAAAATTAAATGTGCAATTAAAGTTGTTCTTGGCGTATGTTCTTATTTTCCTCACAGACGACCTCAGCATGTAGCAAGGATACATTTTTAGGAGGATTAGGCAGTTTCCATTTCTTTGATTTTTACTAACATTTAAAAATTATTTTTCTTTAACTAATATAAACGCGTAAGACTACCACAGAAAAATCAGTTTTCTCTACATTTACAATACTAGCATATTCTATTGGATAATAAATGCAACTTGGGGGTATCCAAGTCGGTTCGTTCAAAACCTTTCTGTGCAAGAGCACATTATTAGCATTATTATTCAGAGGACTGGTGGCTGTGTTGTCAACACTCTGATACCACTGAACTGTAATGATGTGAAGACACCACGATGTGAAAACTCTGCCTCTCCCCTTGGAGAACTCACATTCTAAAAAAAAATTTTTTTGGAGGTGTTCATAACCTTATTTCATCTCTTAAATAAGTATGCAATGCCCACAAACTGTGTCTGTGGTGTAGACTTCAGCCTGGTTCTAGGTAAAGTTCCTGTTGTGAGGAATTGTTTATGTTTCCTGTAACTAAACCTGTGAAAGAATCTCCTAGACAGATCCACTCTGATAGTGTCTTTGGCCTCTTGGGACAGTTTTAGGATCTGGTACACAGATCACAAATCCCACGTTGGCCACAGCTTGCTAAGCCTTTTGACGTATATGGGCTGCCCGGATGTCATTTAAATTACTTTGAATATGAAAATTAGTTGAGGAAATTTTTGCCATTGGCTGTGGACATTTGATTTAATCTGAAATGAAGGCTGAAATAGAAAAGGATCTTTTTGGATCTTATACCTGATATTTTTATTTATTTACTTTTCATTCATTTACTTCTTCTAGAAACCTTTCTCAGGGCCTACTATGTGCCAAGAACTGTGCTGGGTGATAAAAAAAAAAAGCTGAATAGAATAAATTACTCATTCTCAAAGAGGTTACAGTCTAAGAGACAAATCCAGTAATATTCACAGGGTATTTATGGGAGTTCCTGCAGGGACTGCTTACAAACTAGGGGTGAAGAGAAAGTTAGGGGGTTTCCCAGCTGACTGTTAACCAGTGAACAAGAGCCAGGCTCAGGATGATGGGGGATAGGTTTCGTGAGAAGGTTAGCATGTAGAGACGTTAAATGCTGGGTCTAGCTTGAGCAAATAGCTAAGAAACAGCTGTGGTTTTGGACATTTCTGGAACAGGAGGTGGAGGAAGATGAGATTGAAGATAGAATTAGAGAATAGATGTCATTGGACCTTTTATTGAATGCACAAGCCTGTTGTTTTTATAACAGCAATGGGAAGCTACTGAAAGATTTTAAAGAGGGGAACGATATGGTCAGGTATGTATTTTAGATAGAACATATTGGGGGGCTGTGTCCGGGAAGAGATTGGAGGGAGGGAGCTCAGTTAGGATGCTTTTTTCAGTTGAGTGCAGTGATCCAGAATTACAGAGCAGAAGTCTGCTTTTAAAAACACATTAAGCAGGTAAAATTGTCAGGGCCGGATGGTGGATTTGCATGTGGAAAGGAGGGTTGAGGTAGAGTCCAGGAAGAACCTCAGAGCTACTACTTGGGTCATGAGATACAAAAGCAGGAGGAGTGCAGGTATAGGCAGTGAGATAATGAGTTCAGATTCAGCGTTCTGAGTTTGAGGGGACTGTTTACACCCAGATGGAAATGATCAAGAGGCAGTTGGAAACCTGGGCCCATGGCCAGGGATGAGTTCATCTACAGTTGGGCATATGGGAATTTGAATTTGAAATCCGAATGTGAGACTGGAAGAGGAGTTTGAGTAGCTTCAGTGAAGTGAAAGCCAAGCATAGGGCCCGGGTGGACAGTTAGCCTGTTTGGACATAAATACATTAGAGGTGTTAGGAATGCAGGGCTGGACTTCTGGAAGATTTATCTGTGGTTCTTGCCTCTACCTCTTCACTCTTCGTTGTAATTGTTGAGCCACATGTACTTAGAGAAATGGGGGCCTCTATTCAGCAAATTCAGGATTACAGTATCCTTTCTGAAGCAAATGACGTTAACCTTTTCCACTTTCTCTCTTCCTATAACCTTTGGGGACAGAATTATTCCAGGCCCATTTCCAAATCCCTGATTACATCTGTTCTTTTTCCCTTCTCGTCACTTATGTATACGAACTCTCCGTGATTCCTTACGGCCCACTCCTCCGGTGTTTCCGTGCTTGCTCCTCTAGCAGTCTCGCCATGGGTCTTGGCTTCCAGAACTTTATGTCTTGTTCCAGCCTGTGTTCAGAGTCACTTCCATTTCCAAGTTCACTGGGTTGTTTTTTTTTTTCTTTCTATGTGAGGATCCTAAGAGCTCTTTGAAGTCATAAATTCCTAAACAGACTCTCCTTTGATCCTAAACTTGCTCCCACTTTTGCTTGTGAATTCCATTAATTGCCTCTGCTCAAAAACACCAGACACTTCTCTTGTCTCTTCTTTTTCCTTGTTCCTGGCTCTTCAAGCAATGATGTCCCATAGAACATTCTGTGGCCATGGGAATGCTCTATAATGTCTCCAGTATGGTAACCACTCGTCACCCTTGGCTACTTAGGACTTGAAATGGGCTAGTACAACTGAGGAATTGAATTTTTAATTTTATTTGATTTCAATTAATTTTAAATTTCAAAAGCTCCTTGTAGTTAGTGGCTACCGTATCTCACAGCACAGCTTTAGATAACCAGTTGTCAAGAGACCCTCCCCAACTCTGTAACCAATTTTGCCTTCCCAGCCCAGAAGGGCCTCTCTCCTTTGTTACTGCTGAAGTTTCCCCTAACTGGTGTCTCTGCTTCATTTCTTACTCATGTCATTTACCTCACACAGTGCTACAAATTTAGCCTTCTCTTAACGCAGCTCTGAGCATGTCAACCCATACTCAGAATCCTTGAACGACTCTCCATTGCTGCAGGATGAAATGTAGACTCTTTAGCTGGATAGTCCTATTGCTGTTTATTCACCCAGACACACTCTCTACCTGGTTGGGACTCTCCCCTGTCCTGTGATGTTTCTGTCCACATCTTTGTTCACTCTGCGGGGACATGTCCTCCCTCTCCACTTCTGCCTGTCTCCGTCCACACTTTCTTCAGGACCCAGCCCAGTACCACCAGCATGGAGGTGGTCCTCATTTCCCTCTCTACTTACCCCTCCTCTCAGCTTCCAGTAGCACTTACAGTTCCTGATGTAGATCATAAGATCCCTATGGGTGAGCTTTGTGTCGTTTGGTTTTGTATTTTCACAAACCCAGCAAGATTTTTTTGAATTTGTTAGATGTTAAGTAACGTTTGTTGAGTAAACAAAAATAAATATGACTTTGTATTGAAATGGAAATCCTTAATTGTTTCCTTACCTGGAGTTAGAAATAGTCCCAAAGGTGTGGGGTTTTTTTGTTGTTGTTGTTTGTTTTTGTTTGTGTTTTTTTTTTTTTTTTGAGTTAGGTTGGTTTTTGTTTTTGTTTTTGTTTTCTGGCAGTTAGTGAGGGTATCGTCCGAGGCTATGAAATGGCGATGAAGGGAGATCTCAGGCTAGGCGTAGAGGGTTGCAAGATCAAGAATCAGGCCAAGTATCATGAACATATATATATATGCTCAGTAGTTTATTTCAAGACTGAATTTGTATTATCCTCACTGGCTGAGGCCTCTGCTAACACCACTTTATAACTGGCCCTATTCTAAGGACTCTGGAGTAAGTTTATAATGACGAAAAGATTTTTATGTCTAATATTACTTTATTGTACTGTAAATAATTTTTTTAATATTGGAAATATATCATTTAATCCTTTTGATTATAATTGAAGCATTCAATCCTTCAGGCTCTGCAAGGACAGATATCAAGTCAGCAGGTTGCTGTAGAGAAACTGAAGAAAACTGCTGAAGTGCTTTTAGATGCCAGAGGATCTCTACTTCCAGCCAAGAATGATATCCAGAAAACATTGGGTAAGTTGTTTATTTCCTTGTTTGCTTTCTCACGGGTAAATTCTCAATGAAGGTATTTTGATACGGAGAACATGCTCACTAGTGTATATTGTGTTGCTTATGTCCTTTCACTGAGAAATGGTGCTTCCCAGTCTGGGAGGAGGCATGCCTTTTGGGGCAGGTATATTGGGAGTTTCATACTTTGAAAAGAGTATGTTTAAAGTTTATTTTTATATTTAGAAAATGTAACAAAAACTCTTTCTTTATGTAATATTCATCACAGAAAGTAGAACTTAAGATTCTTTTGGTGGATGGCATTGGGCAGAGCTAAATGGCCAAAAGAGACTCACTGAGGGGTCTTTGTAGAAAGCAGGAGCATGGCATTAAGAGACATGCTTTAAAACAGTGTTCCCACCTCTCCATTTTCTAGAAGACTTTGAGTGGTCTCCCAGGGCTCTGATTACCCCAATTTTCTCCAGTGATACCAGAAACTTGTATGCAGTCATAGTGGTGCTTCTGTGCCCTCTCACGTTAGAGTTGGTATCTCTTGAGAAAAGAGCTATTGCATGTTATTCTTTGTATCCACTCATCGTATTTAGTTTGGATTAAATGCACAGTGGGGTATCAATAAATGTTTGCCCTCTTACTGTATTTTTTGCTTTGACTTTGTGGCCTTTCATACTACCTAATGTGTAGTTCAAGGTTATAATATATTTCTATGCATGAAATAAACACAATGTTTTATAAGATGGTTGGACCTGTGTTTCACACCAAAGCAGGTGTGAGTTAAAATCTGAGCATAAATTTTAGATGAAGAGAAGGATGGATCTTTGCTTTTCTAAAACCAGTCCTTAGAAGGAAAACTTTTTTTTCATTCTTAAAGATGTCTAAAATTTTTGATCATGCATATACCTTTCAAAAATTTCAGCATACACCTTCATATATGCACGTGTATTTGTTATATACAAATATTACTATCTTATCACATCATGTGTATAATTACAAAACACAAAAACATAAAATTTTAATGTGTAAGATAAAAATATGAATGGAAGTTCTAATATTTTGTTCCTATATCCCAGTGTACCATCTTGTCATCCCACATTGGCAACTACTGCTATTAAGGACTTGGGCATGGAGATTTGGAGGAAAAAGAAAGACTGTAATATATATGTGCTTCTGTTATTTGCAGAGGCATTTTTCCCATTGTCAAGGGTACATAGTTTTGTTTTTATTAGCTTAAAAATTTACATGCTACACGTTATTTTAAGACTTTAAAACTTCTATCTGGCATAAGTTTCTAGGAATATGTGAAAATATATTTAAGATATAGAGGAATTTCTCTAAGATCTGTCTGGCCCCTAGGAAAACCAACCACTTAAAAAAATAACAGTCTTAGAGTAGATTTCATTTTGTACTCTTTTCTTCTAAAATAATATTTACTTAGTAAAAACAAGAATTCACTTCAGTGACAATATTTCATCATTAAGAAATACAAAAATAGTAACACTCAAAATGTGTTGATTTTAGTACAATAGCTGAATTTGCTTGGGAAATCACTTTTCAAGGCTAACCAGATTGCTGATTTACCCTGCTGATGCCTAGAGTTGCCCATTTGAGAGGCAGCTCACCTGCTAATCAATCACCATCTGCAATTCAGAGTATCTTCTCTTGTGACTTCCAAAGAAGGGCTTATTTTTGAACTTCCTGCTTGTTTTGTCTGCTGATAGCATCTTGGTGCATATTCATTGCCTTCCCCTGCCCCTGTCTGCACTCTCCTGGCTTCATCATGTTCTGTGATGGGACCCTTGACTGTCTCTTTAAATTATCAAAGCTTAACCTCTCAATTCAGTGAAAACTTGTCAAAGTGTTTTTTCATGATATATTAAAACAATCAAAGAGAAGTATTGCTTGTATGGATTATGTTCCATGGGCCAAACACAGCATGTAAAATGTTTTACTCTCAGAGAGGGGATTGCAGTCAGAATTTTCTAATTGAACATACAATATATCCAACTAAAGCATTCAGAAATAATTAAAATACTTTTCAAATTATTGGACAATAAGTGATAAATTGATGATTTATTCCAGAGAGAGATTAATACATTAAAAATCATGTTCTTTGAACTTCTCATAGGTCTGCAGTACAGAATGTAGGATGTTAAAGTATAGAACTTTCCTCAATTTGAGTGAAAACTAGGCTAGAACAGCCCGTTTTTTTTAGTATCTTAAGTCTTCAGAATTAAAAGAAAGTTAATCCCATCTGACATAGGTCAACCTGTTAACCTTACTTATTTTTCCCTTTGGTCTGCTATTAAACTTTTCAAATAAATTCTATTTATATTTTAGAAACATAATCTCAACCTATCTTATTTTAAGTGAATTTTCATGATCTATTTTCTCATTGTATTTATCTATTTTCTCATCATATGTGCATCTGTCAGTTTCTTTGCTTTCAAGTACTTTGCTTTTAGACTGTGAAGGGCGACAAAAGCTTAAGTATATGTTTGCGTGTGTGTGTGTGTGTGTGTGTGTGAGAGAGAGAGAGAGAGAGAGAGAGAGAGAATAGCTGCTGCGCACAAGGGAGAGATAATTTTTATATGTAAAGGTTAGTTCTTGATAAATCTTTTTATAGCTGTGTATTGTCCTTGAGAATAGCTGCGTGTGACTGTCACCTTTTTCTTTTTTCCATGTAGTTATCTAGTATGGCTAATTTGAAAATGGCAGATTGAGAACCAGCATTTACTCTAAAGATTAGCTGTTTAGACCACTAACATTTCTCTGGGGCAATTCAAATGTTTCTTCATCCCAAAAGCTCTTTTCAAATGCAGATGACATATATATCAACTATTTTTAAAAAAATATTTCAGTTTTTTATATTCCACTGAGATCTTTTTCTTCTTTTGTTAAGGTTTCAGATGGTGCTCTGATTCTGCATTTTGAATTTATCATTTAAACCTTTTTCTTTTTCCAGTTTTGGTGTGGAAATTGTGTGACTTACCTTAGTGTATTTTTAAAAGGAATAGGGCAAAGAGAGCTTTGTGGCTAACACTTCCTGATCTTTCTGGACTAGATGACATTGTTGGGAGATATGATGATCTGTCCAAGTCTGTTAATGAACGAAATGAAAAACTGCAGATAACCTTGACCCGCTCACTGAGTGTGCAGGATGGCCTGGATGAAATGCTGGACTGGATGGGAAGTGTGGAAAGTTCTCTGAAAGAGCAAGGTCAAGTGCCCTTAAACTCTGCTGCTCTTCAGGATGTGATCAGTAAAAACATTGTAAGTGACATTTAAAAAGAAAAAAAAAACACTTTTAGATTGAAAAAAACAAAACAAAACCCCACTTAAAAAGTCCCAGGGATGGGTAGATTGAAGATAAACTTAAGGATAAAGACAGGAGGTTTCCTGAGTATAACTGTGAAAAGTAGTGCTTGCGCCAAGACACATGTGTGAAGCAGTTTTTCTCTGAAGAAGTAGAGAGAGAGCTTTGTATGCTTTTTCACGAATGTAACTCATTACAGACAGCTTACACATACATGAGGACTAGCTTGTTCATCACAGCTTCAGCCAGCTGCACATGAGGTTAATCAGATCAATCTTGCTGTTGTCCAGCCTTTTAAAAATTAGGACCGTGGATAATCCCTCGGCTCCAGTAGGTCTCAGGGGTTGCTGAGGGGCAGCCGCCTCCTGCCTCTCTCAGGCAACTCGCCGGCTGGTCTCCGCCCTGTCTTGAAGAGATTTGGGACCGTGTGCCTCAAGGGGCAGAGCAGACTGGTCAGTCAGCCCCATCACTTAACCTTCCTTAGTCACAGGCTGTTCACGCACACATTGTTACGTATGGTCATTTTTTAACACTCTGTGACATTGTTTGGAAACCTCATTGTAAAACATAGGACATATTTGGTTCATTTCAGATGTTGGAACAGGATATTGCAGGTCGTCAGAGCAGTATAAATGCCATGAATGAAAAACTGAAGAAATTCATGGAAACCACGGATCCATCCACTGCGTCCTCACTGCAAGCCAAGATGAAGGACTTGTCTGTCCGCTTTTCAGAAGCAAGTCGTAAACACAAAGAAAAACTTGCCAAAATGGAGGAGCTAAAAACCAAAGTAGAACTCTTTGAGAACCTCTCAGAAAAACTCCAGACATTTTTAGAAACAAAAACTCAGGCTCTCACTGAGGCAGATGTGCCAGGAAAAGATGTTACTGAGTTGTCTCAGTACATGCAGGTATGTCTTCCTTCATATTCACGAGGTTGGTCAAGTGCATGAACACTTCAGACCAGCATTATATTAGCATGTATTAGCAGCATTACAATTAGCAATCATCATTTTAATTGCTGATGGATTAATAAGGATCTATGCTTCCCTCCTTCAAAAATCCCAAACCCCATCTTCTCCTTAAAGCCTTTGCTCATTGATTAGAAATGAACACCATTTCTCACATATACACTTTTCCACATATTAAAGATGATATGGGTATCATATGCCAGAACCTGCAAAGAGACAGTCTATAAGGAATGCATTTTCCTTTATTTTTTATCTATTTTTTTAGTTAGATAAATGTACTATCTATTTATTTTGATGTAGTGTTCCATGATTCATTGTTTGCGCATAGCACCCAGTGCTCAATTAAATAAATTTACTTGTGTTCTCTTTCAGCCTAACTGCATGTTTATTTATATTTAGAGTACTGACCATAGTCAGGATCATTCTTCTGTGAAATTCTGAGTAGAGCCATTCTGGTCCCATACGTACCTCTTGATAGAATGCCATCTGGAGATCTAACAACATCTTAGATTGATTAAATATCTAAATGCTTTGTAGGAATCAACTTCTGAATTCTTAGAACACAAGAAAGATCTTGAAGTTTTACACAGTGTTTTGAAGGAGATATCCAGCCATGGCTTGCCAGGTGATAAGGCTCTGGTTTTTGAAAAAACAAATAATTTGTCAAAGAAGTTCAAGGAAATGGAGGATACCATCAAAGAAAAGTAAGCACCACTTGAGAAATTGGATTTTAGTCTACCTGATACTTAGTGAATTATTTTTATTTGCTCATGTGAATACCTGAGACAAAACTTTGGGGACAAGCATTGGGCTACTTTGTAAGTGCTTTTATATTGATATATATTTTTTTGCCATTAAAATTAAGTGCATTTTTGTTAGAATATTTAGGAAGGGAATTTGATACTTCTTACCTAAAAGTAGAAAGCATTACGTAGAAAAATAGTGGTGGTAGTGTATTACTGAAAATAATCTAAAATCACTGTGGTCTCTGAAGCCTTTGGCAAATACCACAATTTTATTTGCAAAATCAGAAATAACATTGAAAGATAGCCCATGGTTCATTGCTTTTGGGGCTTAATTCAGAAACTGCACAATTTCAATATAGTTTTTGATGGCCTTTTTTTTTTTTGGTAAAATAGTTTACTTTTTAAAGAATTGTAGGTAAGAAATGACTCCATGAACAAGCAAGATAAGAAACAAGAGAACGCACCTGAGTTGAGCTAAAAAGCTGTACAGGGATAAACCTTGTGTGACTAGACTTTCTATTTCTGATCTCTTGTTGGTTTAGAATATACGTCTGGTTTTGCTAAAGACCCCACAAAGATAGAAAATAGTTGTCTTTTAACTCTTCATTTCTTCAGAATTCTCTACCGAAAACTTTTGAGCACTGTCTATTACTATTTCCAGAGCTACATTTTCCATCTTGTCACATAATATTTAACTCAACATCACATGGAAACGATATTCTTGGTTTCCCGAGGTGAACTCTAGGTGGTTTCTTCTTCCAGAAGGGTTCAGTTTTAAAACCATGTAGTCATCAGTAATTAGTCCAGCTGCAGTGGACCCTTCTGTGCCAGTATTCCACACATGGGCACATGCCGTCCACATGCCACCCACATGCCATCCACATGCCATCCACATGCCACCCACATACCAGATGGAACCTCACAGCTATTCACATGCTGGTCATGTGCCCTCCCTCCATGGTGCTTAGTATACAGAAAGACCCATGTAGTTCACTGTGGAGCTTTCTGAGTATCTGTCGGGGAGGCAGTCATTACCATTCTTTAGTCACTAGGTCTCACCTCATGTTTGGATAGTTCAATCTGGGCTCTCTGAAGCACCTGGTTTATTCATACACTAAAGTGACTGTAGTGTCGTGTAGAAACCACTAGGTGGCGGCATGTTTTCCTCAGATCAGTGATTTGTAAATGTTTCCTGCTGGTTCTGTGCCTGTTGGCATTAAGCACCGTATAAAGTGGACAGATCAAAGCTTGCTGAATCTAAATAGTGTTAAAACTGTTTATATAGCCTTAGAGTTTATGTAGCATTATAAAGTGCCATTACCATATGGGTTTCGGATTTCTTAACTGGTCCTATCTTTGTGGAGTGTGCCTCAGGAATAAAGTAGTTACTTAGCTGATTTCACTTGGCACCTATGAGACTTTTCGTCCTTTTATCCAGGGTTAGAGTTTGCATGGGAGAAGGGTTTTTTTTCCTTGATTGTAAGCCTGATACAGGAATAATAATAATTTATTTACTAGTAATTATTCCTTCGGAGTATTTTCTTTCTGTGGCTTAAATTCTTCAATAATTTTTGTTATCTAGAAAAGAAGCCATATCTTCTTGTCAAGAACAGATGGATGCTTTCCAAGTCCTTGTTAAGTCATTGAAGTCATGGATAAAAGAAACAACAGAAAGAGTTCCCATTGTGCAGCCTTCTTTTGGTGCAGAGGATTTAGGAAAATCTTTGGAAGAAACTAAGGTGAATTATTATCTACTACTAATTTCTTCTTTGCCTGTGTGAGTAATGAGAGGTTAAAAGATTATTGTGCTTTCCTTTTATCTGATAAGTTAGATCCCAATTTTATCTTAAGTATATTTTGGTGATATTTGGAAATCATGACATAGCTCTAATCCTTTTGAGGAAGAACACAAATTTTGAGTTGCTTTTTAAAAGAGATGTATTAGTGAGTTGCTGACTGTTCTAGTACCCAAGTTTTCTTCCCCACCAAATTTGTACTTACTTTCAGTGTTTTTTTTAATACCATTTCTCATAACATTATGTAAAAGATCTTCAATTCAGCATTTAACTCTAGCTCAGATATATCACTGTAACCAGTATTTGAAGGTAGAAGCTTTTGAATCTCTAGTACAGATACTGTACAAGTCTTTTGTCATCTGATTCAAATCATAAAACTTATGCCCAGTTATGGTGATTTTCCCACTCCAACTTTGTGGAGATATGTGTTTTTAAAAATTCATTGAAATTTTGAAGATTAAAACTCACTATTAAATAGAATTCTGAATCCCCCCCTTTTTTTTAATCATTTCTAGTACATTTCTCCTTGTAACTTGGTTGGTACCAAGTACAGTTTTCAGACTGACAGTTGACAGTTACTTTGGAATCCATGGCAGCTAGAAATAGGCTGACATCCACTGTGGCTCGAGCAGAATGTAGGATGGACCATATCTCACTTCTCACCACTAACAGTGTTAACAGTCACCTGGGCTGTTGGAACACCTAGGCATGGTGCCTTTTTTTCTATCCACTCCCCCACGAATCAGGACCTGCAGTCATCATTGCTTTAAGATATGTTTAAGAAATTGAATTATAATGTGAAACTTTGAAAATATTATGAAGATTGAAAAATATTGTGTTTTTATATCTCAAGAAATTACAAGAGAAGTGGAGTCTAAAAACACCAGAGATTCAGAAAGTAAACAACAATGGGATCTCACTATGTAACCTAATCAGTGCTGTGACTACTCCCGCGAAGGCAATAGCAGCAGTGAAATCAGGTATGTGCTTTGTTTACATCCACGGCAGACCCCCTAAGAACTGGGTCTACCCATGTTACTTCTGTTTCCCTTTATTTTTAAATTAATGCGTAAAATAACCTCAGAAATACAAAGGGAGAGTGACAAGAAAGATGGCATCTGTACATGCCCTAAAAGTATATTCCATGCATGGAACAGTATCTATACTCATCAAATTTCAAATCCCTCTTATGGTTCACTTTCATAGAGACTACTAAAATGTAACCAAATTAATATGTAAGAATAAGGAACATTGTATTGGGGAAGAGGAAAAATCAGGTTCCAATTTGTTTTCTCCCTTAATTAATGGAGATGACTCAAATTCTACTTGAAATATTTGATAAATGAGCCTGGTGTCCTGGGAAAGGAGAGGTGAGGGAAGGAAGCAGCTCTTTTCTGTAGAGTGGATCTCTGCATTTTTAAAAATCCCCATCTATCTTATTTTCTACGCTGTTCCCAAAGAAAACAATTATATAATGTGTTAGCCAGCATACCTAAATTGTAGTCATGATTGAGCCACTCAACAGAAGTGGAGAGTCATGTATAAGTAATGATTCTAAAATTAGTTTAAGTTGTGTATATGGTTTTACGTTTAAAACATATTTATATTGTTAATATCAGGGTTTTTTTTTCATCCAAGAATAGGCAAAGGCAGATTTCATATCTGTATTCTAAGAGTCTCTGAGTACCCTCTGTGTTTTTTCTGCTCCACCCAGCCCCCCAGCTGCCCTATTGTGAGATGTTCCAGCTGGGCTTCTTGCAACCATTTATTCTGCTCTATTAACCCCATTTCAGAGCGTACTCATATATGGTGTGATGATCTCTCCTTTCTCTTCTAATCAGATTTCCTGAAATGTCAAGTGTTTTGTTTTGTTTTTGATTTTGTTATTAAGAAATGGAATTCTATTGTGTTTTTAGTTCTTCAGGTCCACTTTATATTTGCAATAAGTAAGAAGTTTCGTTTTTTTTTCTACTCTTGATAACTACCAAGCACAGGAGGAATTAATCTTGATTCAGGATATTTTCACTTTCAACTGAAATGCCAATGTATGTGATTTTTTTTTTGTTTTAAAGAGACAAAACTCAGATTAAGATCCAGATATTTAAATATTCCTGTTTTAAACTTGTTCTCATGTGGCTAGTTTTAGGAACTGTCTTTGTGTTTTATAGATAGGTAGCCAATACCTATGTGCCTGAGAAAGTCTAACTGAGTTTTTTAATATTCTGCTTATGAAATAGGAACCAAGGCTAGATGTTTATGTAATTAAAGAGGAGTACTAATTACTACTTACTGAGTAGTTCCTATTTGCTAGGCAATCAGTTAACTGTCTTTAATACCCACAGTGGCCTCACAAGTTAGGTATTATTATCCCCACCATTGTGGTGGTGTGGTGATTAATTTGTTCATTCACTCAGCTAGTAATTAGTGGGGCTGGGATTTATATTCAGGTGAGTCATACACCAAAGCCCAGGCATTCCTAACCACTGTGCTCTTCTCTATCTGTGTTGACATAATGTGGGTTTTAGTAATAGAGTTTGTTTTACTTTTAACTTTTCATGTCTTTGTACCTCATTCTGCTTCCATTAAACCCATAATAACACTGTGTAACTGTACCAGACAATTTGAAATCCTTAAGTAAGGGTTTGTTTGTCATTTATGCTTCATGCAACACACACAGCGAGCAACTTTTGAGCTTCAAGGACTTTATTACTAAAAATAATAAAACAGTTGTATTACAAAATTGTTTTTTAATTAATCTTAATGATGAATGTATATAATCTAAACTTCTTAAACTCTAACGTTTAAGGTGATCATGTTACTACTTTAAGAATGAATTCTATATACCAGAAAGGATCTGTAAATTTTGGACCTTTGCTTGATTTAGAAATTGAATCAATATTTTATATTTTCAAATAGTAATAAAATTTTTAAATGATTACCATTTATGCGGTTTGATTTAATGCCCTCTACTATTAATGTATAGAAATACTATAGAAATCTGTGACTACTTCAGTGTTAATATTTTTGCAGGTGGAGTAATATTAAATGGTGAAGGAACAGCCACAGATACTCAAGATATTTTGTCAAATAAAGGTGAATAGTAACTTAAGTGCTTATGATTACAGTAACTTTGGCTTTGTTTTGTTCTTTTTTGAGAGAAAATCTTTTTAGAGATGAACAGTAGTTATATTGAAATGTCAACCTTGAGTTAAAATGGTATTATTTATTTTTAAAAGAGAAAGAGAGAAAGTTTGAGTGGGGAAGGGACAGAGGGAGAGGGAGAGAATCTCAGGCAGAGTCCGCGCCGAGCATGGGGCCCGTCGTGGGCCTTGACCCCATGACCCCGAGATCATGACCTGAGCTGAAGTCGAGAGTTGGACACTTAACTGACTGAGCCACCAGGGGCCCCTAAAACATTATTATTTTATATCATAGTCGTATCTTCATAAATATATTTATATAACATTTCATGCAATTTTGTTAACCTCAAGTTAGTGAAATCTGGTAGTTTGGTTTGGCATTTGGTTATGTTTCTTTCCTTTTGGTTAAATAATTTAAGGTATTTTGTCACTTGAATAACATTCTTTGAGCTATTTTCTTGAGTTTGATTCCTAAGGACTTAATACATAGCATTTCATGGTTTTGGTTTCCCATTCCATTGAAAAATCTCTTTTTCATTTCACTTGTATTATGCAATGTACCTAAATTGTTTGTTATTAAATAGCATTATTAGATAGTTCTAAAGAATTTTTAACCCTTTAGTTCTAAAAATTCTATGACTTTATCATAGTAGGCTTAATATGGACAAAATAGGAGGGAATATCATGTAAAGCAAACTTTTATTTCTAGAGCTTTACTTTAAACGTCCTGAAAATGCATCCATCTGATTTTATTTTATTTTATTACTTTTTTAGGATTGACATCCATTAAAAAGGATATGACTGACATAAGCCATGGTTATGAAGATCTTGGCCTTTTACTTAAGGATAAAATAGCTGAACTGAATACTAAACTCTCCAAATTGCAAAAGGCTCAGGAAGAATCCAGTACAATGATGCAGTGGCTCCAAAAGATGAACAAGACTGCGGCCAAGTGGCACCAGGCACCGACTCCGACAGACACGGATGCTGTGAAGACTCAGGTGGAACAGAATAAGGTATATCCTGCGGGTACATTTACCGAAGACCTGAAAGGGAACAGACTAGCATGCCATTCTGAGGCCTGGTGATCAGGACCCGTGTTCTGATTTCCAGCCCTGTAACCTTCAGCAAATAACTTACCAGTTTTGTTTAATGTGCCTTTCTGTCGAAAGTGATGATAATATACTGTATGGTGACTAACATAACATAATAAATTAAAAAAAAGTGATGATAATAGTCACCTGTTTTACACACACATACATTATAAAGATGAGTGAACTGTTGGGTGTAAGCACCTTTGCCACCTTTTTTTTTTAACAGTTTTATTTTTAAGTAATCTCTACACCTGATGTGGGGCTTGAACCCACAACTCTGAGTTCAAGAGTCGCATGATCCACTGACTGAGCCGGCCAGGTGCCCCAACTTTGCCACCTTTAAATCAGGTTAAGTCTGGGATTTGAACCAGTCAACTATTGGAAAAGATTTATTTAGGTGTATTAGGGATTTGTTCCGTCCCACATAAAATAGGGTAGCTCACACTTTCCCTTTCTTTAATAGATGGCATTTCCTTCCCCAACTGTCAGGATTGGGGAAATGATTTTACATTGTGACAATGATGGCAAAATGTCTGTCTGTGTTTGAATTCTATAACACGTTATCCAGGAAAGTGTTGATTCACTAGTAGATTCTCAAACTTGGCAACCTTTGTCAAGACTGACGTTCTTATCAGTTACAATATTATTAATGTCATTTTCCTTTTTTCCAAAGGGATTTGTTTAAGAATAATAGGAAATTCTTACTAGCTACTGGGGACTAGAGTCATTTTCTCCCTAGCTGTAGTGTTCCTCTTTGGGATTCCTTTATCAGATGGTTGAAGACTGCTTGAGAAAAGGAAAGGAGAATAATTAACCACTGAATTCTGGCCCCTCACCCACTTCAGCACTCCACAGTGGATATTTTCATCTACTATAATTGTGTTTTTGTCTTCTGATGTTGACATCTAACTAACAGAGTTTTTTCCCTTTGTTTAGTCATTTGAGGCAGAACTGAAGCAAAATGTAAACAAAGTGCAGGAGTTGAAAGACAAATTGACAGAGCTGTTGGAGGAGAACCCAGACACTCCTGAGGCCCCCAGATGGAAACAGATGCTGACAGAAATTGGTATGTCATGTCACTCACAGAGTCTGTGATAGAAAGAAGTGCTATCATGTTTTAATCAGTCTTTATCAGAAAAAAATGTATCCACCAGCCTCAGTTACTTTTTAATTTGCTTTAATGTTTCATGTTTAAGATGTTGCAAATTTAAAAGTGTCATTTCAAATTATAGTGTGCTGGGACTGGGCATATCTTGTATTTTTCTTGCTAAACACCATAACTAAATTTATTTATTTATTTATTTATTTATTTATTTATTTTTAAAAAAAACCCAATGTATTTATTTAATATATTTGTCACAAGGGCTCAACCAGAGACTTAATTTAAAAAACAGAAACAAAACAAAAATGACACCACAGCTTAAGATACAGAGTCCTAGACAGAAATGAAGAGAAAGACTATCTAAGGAGAAAATAAAAAGACAACACAAAGAGAGAGACTGGACAGTCAGGGATCTTGGCTGGAGACCTGCTTCGAGTAGGTTTCTTGCAGATACTTCTTAAAGGCTGTGGGGTTTTTCCAGAGCTCGGCAGCATGCGTGTTCAAAGGACTATCAATGTTTGGTTCTCCTGGCAGGCTCTGGATGGACAGCAGGATGGTCCTGACATCATACAGGGCAGACCATTTGTCCTTCAGGATGTCCAGGCAGATGTTTCCCTGGGTGTCCACGTTGAGGTGGTAGCAGGGTGTGAGGAACTTCACCGTGGGCGCGTTGTAAGGGTAGCCACTGGGGAACTCCAGCGAGAGCTTATACCTCAGGTCTTCATAAACTGTGCCTGCTGCCCCATGGATGGTCCCCACCCATTTGAAAAGGTTGTCGGATTCAGGGAAGGCAGAGATGCCTTTGTCACCAGACATCATGAGGGTCATCAGCTCCTGCTGTAGCCTCTTGCCCACGGGGCCCCGGGTGGCGCCCCCGCTGGGCTCGGCTCCTTTGCGGGCGGCAGCGATGCTGGCGGCAGCTGGGTCGCGGTTCTGGGAGGCCATCCCGGGCGGTGCGGGGAGAGAGACAGGAACTCGGAGAGCACGACAGCAACTGCCGACTAAATTTATTTTTATGAAGAGGATAGATACTAGTGAATAAAATGCTGTGTGTCGAGTACCATGTTTTCATCATTTTTTACTTGATTTTTGGTGTTTCTGTTTTTTTATACTTTATTTCAGTTTAAATATTCCTTATATATATATATATTTTTTTTTTGTCTGAAAAAGGTAAGCTCCCTTCTCCTCCCTGGAGTTCCTTTGGGAACTCATTTGGCCCCTGCTTTATGTTCTTCTCTTTTCCAGTCAGGGTTAAAAAGTAACTCCCCACAGAAGTCTGGTGGCTTCCATTCTTCCTCCAGAGTTATCCTCTCATCTCCATCCTGTCCCTATATAAACTGTTTCTCATAAACACAGAATTCTCTTCATAAGTCCTTTTAGCTTATCACCCCTTCCCATTATTATAATGATATGGGAAATGCATGTAAGGCAATGGTACTAATTTTCCCTACTTCATAGTATTGTTTGGAAAATTCAGTGAATTAATGTGTGTACAGCTCAGACGGACAGTACTTGGCACATAGTAGGTGCTGCTTGTTTACTATGATTATAATAAGTTATTTTACTTTCAGTCCTTCTATTATGTTGAGCTAAATATTGTCCTTCCATTAGAGTCAGATATGCTATGATAAATTTAAAAATTGGTAAGTATGTTTTAGTTTGAAAAAAGGTTATCATAAGGAACCTTAATGTTCAAAGGTATAGTTGATCCAACCATAGACTCCTGTTGGATTATAATTTGTCCCTAATTCAGTGGCTCTCTCCTGGGATAATCAGAATTACTTGGGACAGTATTATCAAGGCATTTTAGAGTAGGGGTGCGAGTGAGGAGTGTATATTTCAAAAAAGCTTCCTGTAAGATTTTGATATTTCTCTCTTTCAATTCATTATTTGAATTGCATTATTTTACAGTTAGATTGTGTTTGACTAGAACATGCCATATAGAATGATGTCATTAGGTAATGTTTCAGGGATTGGGTTCTGTTAAAAGCAGCCATTTATTGTATTGTGCTAGATGAAAAAAATCTGTCAGATCAACAAATCTCGCCCGTCAGTGATTGTTTATTGAGTGACTAATATATTTAAATGATGGTCAGTAACTCTTGGCTTCAGGGAGCATACTATCTTAAGGGTGGGAACAGCAGGAAAGGCTTACCTAGCAGAGGTTTTGTAAGGTCTAGTGGAATTGTGATGGAAGGATAGAGCTTCGGGATATCCGGCGAGGAAGTAGAGTGTATTAGGTAAGGGGCTGGTGTAACAGAAGCCTATTTGGATGATAACGGTAGGATCAACAGGACGAGATTAGAGGTGTCATCTCAGGGTGCACACCCTCCAGTATTACTAGGCTAGGGCCAGTTTTGTGGGAGGCCTTGAATGTGAGGCAGAAGTCTTCATATTTTATCATCTAGGTGGTGAGAAGTTAGTTATTGAAGGGTATGAGCACAGAACAACATATTTAAGTGATTGTTTTAGGGAACTTATTTTAGAACCAAATGGGTTGCAGCTGAGGAACACTGATTACACGGAAACCAGTGGGAAGACTATATAGTGTAGGACTGTAGTTCTCAAAGGTGTGCTCCGGGGAGCCACACCATCAGCATCACCTGGGGGCTTTCCAGAGATGCAAAATTTCGGGCCCCACTTCAGACCTGTTGAATCAGAAATTTGGGGGATGGGGTCCAGCAACCTGTGTTAATCCCTCTGGGTGCTTCTAGTGCAGCTGAAGCTTGAGAACCACTAGTCTAGGCAAAACACGATGAGGACCAAAATGGAGTTAGGACACTAGGAATGTAAAGGATAGGTTTAAGGTTTTATGATCAAGAAGACAGGAATTAGAGTCATGAAAGAACATTCTGAATTACTGTACCTCAGTGATATGGAAGAAAGAATAACCTTTCAAAGAAATCTAAAAATCAGAAAAATCCACCAGTTTTGACAGGAATAAAAAGTTGTTGTTTTTTAATGTAAGGGGTTGGTGAGATTTCCTAGTGTTGTAACTTTCAAGCAGGTGGTTGTCATTGTGTGTGATTTGAATAAAAGGGAAGGGGCATAGGTATATAAATCTGGGAGTCATTTGCCCAGCACTGATCATTGAAGATTTGCTATTCAAAGAAAGAGAAAGATGTGTATCATATGACCTCACTAATATGAGGAATTCTTAATCTCAGGAAACAAACTGAGGGGGGCTGGAGTGGTGGTGGGTGGGAGGGATGGGGTGGCTGGGTGATAGACATTGGGGAGGGTATGTGCTATGGTGAGTGCTGTGAATTGTGTAAGACTGTTGAATCACAGACCTGTACAAATAATACATTATATGTTAAAAAAAACAAACAGGGGCGCCTGGGTGGCTCAGTCATTAAGCGCCTGCCTTTGGCTCAGGTCACGATCTCACGGTCCTGGGGTCAAGCCCTGCATCGGGCTCCCTGCTCAGCAGGAAGCCTGCTTCTCCCTCTCCCACTCTCGCTGTCTCTCTCTCTGTCAAATAAATAAATAAAATCTTTACAAAAAAGCAAACAAAGGGTTAATGTTCCTTGTTGTAGTAGGTCAGTTATAGTTGAACAAACAGACTCTATAGAACTTCTAGAAGAAATGTGGGATCTCTGGATCCTGTTTGCCTTAAGGAATATTCCGTATTCTACATTATCTTCCGAAGTCAGATTCAAATTTTTGTTATACTTTTAGTTGACACACAGCTCCAGGACCATAAAATGTGTATCATTAAATGCAATTAACTCTTAGATTAGGCTTTAATCAACTGTATGAGAAGAGTTACAAAGATGGAATGATAGCCATTATGTATCATTTTGAGTCATATCCTGCGGTATTCACATAGACAGTGATGTTAAATGTATAAAAACCAAACACCAGTTTCATTTTTTTCTTTTAGATTCTAAGTGGCAAGAACTCAATCAGTTAACAGTCGATAGACAACAAAAACTGGAAGAATCCTCTAATAATCTAACCCAGTTCCAGACTGTAGAAGCTCAGTTAAAACAGTGGCTTGTAGAAAAAGAACTGATGGTCAGTGTTCTTGGGCCCTTGTCAATTGACCCAAATATGCTAAACACACAGAGGCAGCAGGTGCAGGTGAGTGTTACATGACTTAACAAGACAAATGTTTTCATTATAAATACATTAGCTTTGGGCAGTATGTGCTTAAACTGCCTTGAAGTGTCTTTGTAATGCTTCCGATGCCCGTAAGATACTGTCCTGAGGTTAGTGGGGGAGCCCCCAGAGCACCAAAGCCAGGAGGCCTCCCAGAACAGTCTCCTGAGCCCATGAGTGGGTCGAGTCCCTTTATCATTTCAGTCATCTTGTGGTTTGTGCAGACCCTGTTAAAAAGGGCCTTCTTTGAAATATTAATGTGATTGTATAAATAATAACATTTTTATGAGAAGCTGGTATGTGCTTTTTATTGTTTAGAAATTACTCCTTTGAGGTTTTATTCATTTTGATTGTGGTAGAAGATAATGAAACTTGTAAAACTCATGCAATACGCCCCTGAGGGGTGGAGAGACAGAATAGAAAGAGAAGAAAGAATAAGAGAAACAGAGGGGGAACCTTGAACCACACGTTGCTTAGACTAGTCTAATAAAGCAGATGAATCCACAAGGAGAAAAAAAATCCCTGAAATGTGAGTCAGAGGTAGAAGCAAAAGCTCCGTTGTGGTTCCAGTTGGATTTCCCTACGTCTCCGTATGGTTATCAGAGCAGTGCGGCTAGTCCTGTACTTTGGAAAATACAAATCAGTCTTGGTCGTAGAGCATCAGCATGTCCTAGCTCATGTACATTCTGAATCTGAAGAGAATGAAAGCAGAAGATATAAATAAATATCTGGGGAGAAATAATTGTCCCTAGTCTTGGTAGTCTCCCTGAGGTAGATAAAATGTTGTAGTAACAAAGGGGGATTTCTGGATCACTCATTGTATAATGAGAGTCAGTGCTGAGCTTGCACATTCTGAGCAACATGATTTATTGGCTAAAATTTTTATAATAGGGACTATAAATGTTAATAAACCTTATATCTTAAAAAAGCCCTTGTAAAATAATGCCCCATGAGTTAATATATTCTAACAGTGTCATCGGTGCATATTTCCTTTGGTATAAAATGCTACAGAGCATTTAAAATACCCTGCAAAGAGAGAACTGCCAAGTGGGAAAATACAAATTTGGTGTTTGTGTGCTGTGAACTTGCCCAATAGCAGTGCTTCCCTTCGTTTGTGAATATTTGTACATCAGCTGTCGTTCATTCTGCCCAGACCGCTGTATTTACTCTCTGCTTTTTCCCCTTTGTGAAGGATGTTATTTTACACAAAATGTTATCTCTGCAAAGCCCTGTTGCTCTTTGGATTAATTTAAGATCATTGCCCTGCCCTTGAAATAAAAACTAGGACAACAGGAACTAGAAAAAGTAAAAACTAGGAAGATAAATACCATATCTGTCTGTCTAGAAACTGAAAGCTCCATTTTCCATGATTAATCATCCGATAACTTGGGTGTTTATTTACCCTCGCTACATCTTCGCTTTAGATTCTGCTGCAAGAATTTGACACTCGGAAGCCTCAGTATGAACAGCTAACAGCAGCCGGCCGGGGCATTTTGAGCAGACCTGGGGAACACCCCTCTTTCCACGGGGTCGTGAAAGAGCAACTGGCAGCTGTGACCCAGAAGTGGGACAGCCTCACAGGACAACTGAGCGACAGATGTGACTGGATTGGCCAAGCCATTGTAAAGAGCACACAGTACCAAAGCCTGCTGAGAAGCCTTTCTGATAAACTGAGTGACTTGGATAATCAAGTCAGCAGCAGTGGGGCTGGGAGCACACACCCCGAGGCTATGAACCAGCAGTTGGAAGCAGCCCAAAAAATGAAGCAGGAACTAGAGCAGGAAATGAAGCAGATAAAAGTGGCCCAGGCCCTCTGTGAGGATTTGTCAGCACTGGTGAAGGAAGAGTACTTGAAGGCAGAACTCAGTAGGCAACTAGAAGGCATCTTAAAATCATTTAAGGATGTTGAGCAAAAAGCAGGTTTGTCTGTCTTCTTTGAATACATGTATCTCCCCAGAAACAGAGATCCTGCCATGCCTCTTTCCAGGCCACTGCCCCGAATCTAGGACCCTGGAGGGACTCTGCCCACTCTCCCGAGTTCAGAGAGTGGTTCTGTGTTCATGAGCTGGGGGAGTGGGAGTGGGGGGGGCTACCGCCATACAAATAATGGGCAAAAGTCCACTTAAGCATTGAAACGTCAGGTATTTCAAACCAGTCTTTAAAAGATGTCCATTAATGTTCTTTGTTGCGTGACGGTTTCATTGCACCAGAGAAACAGGTGAGTGCAGTGAATAAAAAAGCTTTGCATCCTTTTCTCCCCTGCAGTTCCTCTGTTCTGTTCTGTCACAGAAAGCTTTTCTAGAGAAATGTGTGGAAAGGAAGCACTGGGCCCTAGGTTCTTCTCTCGCCCCCTTGGCCCTGATTCTGTGACAGGTGCGCCCGTGGGGCTCGGAGGCGGCAGGCGGGAGCTCCTCACGCGAGGCAGGCCTGCTGGAGGACAGCACATTTGGCTACTGTGTGTGTTCTGTTTGAAAAGTAACGCTAAGTGCCTGGCAACTAGTAAATACTCAGTTTACATATTTTTTTAATTGACTGGAATTGTTGATCGTAGCAACGATTTCAGACCTACTCCTTTATTTTGTTGGGATATTGATAATATTGGCTCTGATGATGATGATGATTACTATTATGATCACTTTCATGTGACGAGCATTAGGCTGAGAACTTTACATGTACTATCATTTAATTGCCACGGCAGCTTCTATTAATTTTGCCACCCGGGGAGATGAGGCTCAGAGGTTTAATCATCCGTCCAGGGTCTAGCAGCTCCTGGGAGGTTGAGCCGGAACCTGAACCCATGCAGTTCCTCTGTGCTGCTGAGTGGGGCCTTCATGTTTGTGTAAAAACCACACAAGTGGGCAAGTCATTTCCCTTTTAGACAGTTCTGCCCATTTATCTGATGGTTTTTGTCTTGGCTTTACATAGACTAGATTACATTTTAAGGTAAAATAAACATGTCTGTGATTTCATTTTTAGAGAATCACATTCAGCACCTTCAGTCAGCCTGTGCGAGCTCTCACCAATTTCAGCAAATGTCCCGAGATTTTCAGGTTTGGCTGGATACAAAGAAAGAAGAGCATAACCGTTCTCCCCCAATATCAGCCAAACTCGATGTCTTGGAGTCATTAATTAAAGATCAGAAAGACTTTAGTAAAACTCTGTCTGCTCAGTCGCATATTTATGAAAAAACCATTGTGGAAGGTGAAAATCTCTTACTAAAAACACAAGGGTCTGAGAAGGCAGCCTTACAGTCACAACTTAACACAATTAAAACCAGTTGGGATGGGTTTAATAAGCAGGTGAAAGAACAAGAGGACAAGGTAAAAGATTCACTGGAAAAAGCCCTCAAGTATAAAGAGCATGTAGAGACTCTCCGGCCATGGATAGACAAATGTCAGAATAACCTGGGGGAAATAAAATTTTGCTTGGATCCTGCTGAAACAGAGAATGCTATGGCCAAGTTAAAGTCTCTGCAGAAGGAAATGAACCAACACTTGGGGATGGTAGAACTGCTTAACAACGCAGCCAACAGCTTGCTTAGTGTCTGTGAGGTAGATAAAGAGGTTGTCACAGATGAGAACAAATCACTGATCCAGAAAGTAGACATGGTCACTGAACAACTTCACAGTAAGAAACTCTCTCTAGAGAACATGGCCCAGAAGTTTAAGGAATTTCAAGAAGTTTCCAAAGAAGCTAAAAGGCAGCTTGAGTGTGCAAAGGAACAGCTGGATGTTCATGATTCCTTAGGACCCCAGGCCTACAGTAACAAGTACCTGACTGTGTTGCAGACCCAGCAGAAGGCACTTCAGACCATGAAACATCAGGTAGATTTGGTCAAAGGACTTGCCCAGGACCTCGTGGTAGAAGCCTCAGACTCAAAGGGAACCTCTGATATTTTATTACAAGCAGAAACCTTAGCTCAAGAACATAGTACACTGAATCAGCTGGTTGATGAAAGGTGTTCGTTCTTGGAAACCAAGCTTCAGGGCATTGGGCATTTCCAGAATACCATCCGAGAAATGTTTTCTCAGTTTGCAGAGTTCGATGACGAACTGGATAGCATGGCCCCAGTGGGGAGAGACGTAGAAACCTTGCAAAAGCAGAAGGAGGCAATTAAAGCTTTTCTGAAGAAACTAGAAGCCCTCATAGCCAGCAACGACAATGCTAATAAAACCTGCAAGATGATGCTGGCCATGGAAGAGACTTCGCCTGATCTCATTGGAATCAAAAGGGACTTGGAAGCTTTAAGCAAACAATGCAACAAGTTACTGGACCGAGCTCAAGCCCGAGAAGAGCAGGTTGAAGGGACAATTGGACGTCTTGAAGAATTCTACAGCAAACTGAAGGAATTTTCTACTCTGCTTCAGAAGGCTGAAGAACATGAAGAGTCTCAAGGCCCTGTTGGTATGGAAACAGAGACAATTAACCAACAGCTTGATGTGTTCAAGGTAGGGAATTCTTCATTTTTACCGTTTTTAAAAAAATTTTTAAAGAAAATTTTTATTTCATATTTTTACTGTTTTTTACTAGAAAAATAATTTTTTATTTTTTATTATTAAAAGAAATTTAGAATTGGTACAGAAAGGAGACTGCCTATTTTGTAGAGCCTTCTAATATGGCTGTCATGCAGCTTTTGAGCCTGAATGAGCCCATATGGGGGTAATATCCAGGCATGTGGAGATTTCCAAGCCTCCTGGGGATTTGGGCCCTCATAGGATAAGACCTGAGATAATACCAAGAGGCCAAAGGGTGCTTGAAAAGTTGTAGGCGAGCCTGAAACTAACATTGTAGGGTCTGTTTCTGATGTCATTCACAACTGACATCTGAAGTGAGCAGAGCCATGTTTTAAACTCTAGGGCAGAGGCCAGTCTATAACATAAAAAGCTTGTTCTCTTCATGTTTGTCTCCCAGCATGTTATTTAAATGGTGAATTATAGTCTTTCCCTCCTCTTTCCCTTTTTATAGTCTTCTTATCCTTCTTAATTTAATTTCTTTTGTAAACTTTTTCTTCCAAAAGTTCATATTTTTAAAGGCAGAGTGGAGTTCCATGTCGTAATCCTGGTTTTATAAAACACAGATCTTGGGCTCATGCTCCAGAGGATTAGGAATAAAATATTTTTGATTGGACTGCAAGTTCCTCGGTGCCAGAAATGTCTGCCACTTGATAGCATGGAGTGAGGCTTAATAAAGGGAATATTAGATAAAAATGGTAGGCCATCTTCCGTGTCACTGGATTTGACCTCATTTATGATAGTAAGGGCAGAAGTTGCATCTCCACAATGGACAAAGACAGGTTCAACCCTGCACAGAGGGGGTCCTAACTATCAAGAATTTGCTGCATGGGACTGATACAAATCTTTGGGGTTAGCATGGGTCTTGTTCTAGTCACGAGGTATGTTTTACGTTGCAGTAGGGACTGGTATGACAGTAAGTCCCACCATTTGCCCATAAAGAATAAAATAAGACCAGATAAAAGTAGCATTTGCAAAACTATCGATTGTTTCCCATGAGAAATGAATATGAGTCAGATGCACTAGCAAATTCTATGCTGTTATATTTGACATAGTGTTTCCTTTGCTCATCTTTAATAACATTATTCAGGTGACTGAGTTTTGAAAAATAACTTCTTTTTCTTATTACTATTATGGTTATTTGTTGTTTATAAAAAAATTAAAAAAAATGAGAGGCAAAAAAAAAAATGCCTTTAAAGGCCCAGTTCCTTCAGGTCTTAAAAAATCTGTGATTCTGTATAGATACTGATTTTTGAAAGTGAAGAAAATGTTAACCTTAAAAAGTAAAACTGCCAGTTATTTTGCCAGCAAAAGATGGGTTTATTTGAGAATTGTAGCATGGGACAGGCAAGCTACGGCAAAAGCATAGGCAAGTCTGGAGAACAGAGGAGAGGAATAGCCTTTGATAGAGGAAAGCTAGACGTTGGGAAGGCTGTTTATAAACAAAACGTCCATTGGAGTTCACTGGGATTTGAGAGGATAGTGACTTCTCTCACTGGCTGAGTTGTGACCGTCTCTCATCAGCTGGACTGTTGTGGAGGTTCGGGGAGGAGGAGGTAAGCCTCTCTTCCTCCTGTCTGCGCGGCAATGACGTAGTATCCACACGCGAGCTCTGCCTCTTCCTGTTGGATGTCAATTGAGGACTGAGTGGTCAGGCATGAGAGCTCCCCCTGCTGAACTTCCCAGCCCCATTTTAGGGAGGTTTCCCTTAATGAATTTTCACAAAGGCTACTACCATAGTGTTGACTTTACTTCCTTAATTAGCCTGTCAGACTTTCCAGTTTCTGGTTTGCAAAATTGAGATTTCACACATGAGAATTCGTTAGTAGAAAAACAAAGTTCTGTGGCCCTGGCTGCCTCAGAGTCTTGGGGAGAGTTTGATGAGTGAGTGGAGTTTTCTGTAGAACCCTGGCAAAATTTGAATATTCAGCTTAAATGACAGTAATCAAGTCGCCTTTGTCCTAGTGAAATTGAAGCATGTTCAGTGCCTTTGTGAAACTTTTTATCATTTCTCTGGATTTTCTGTGAATTTGTGTAGAAAAAAAACTACTTCAACCACTTGTAAGAAAATGGGCCAGAGTAATAATATTGGTACTGCTGCTTATAGATGCCTGCCTCTTTGTGTTCCCAGGCATGAGTACAGTGAAAAATGTGGCTCTCTATATAGAGTTCTTTTGAAAGTAAGAAAAAGCAAGGTAGGAGGAGCTCTCTCACCATTGCATTGAATGTGTTTTTGCAAACTCAAAAGCACTAAAGCATCATTACCATTAATGGTTACAGAGCTTGTTTTATTTGATTGTGGAGAGAAATAAAGTGGTCATTTCTTCTCAAATAAACCACTTAGCATGCTGTGTTGTCTCTTTTCTGATTACTTTGGAGGGAGTTGATTGATTTTAATGAAATTTAGTAATGAAGAACATCTTGACATAACTTCAGTGTTTTGAGACCCAGTGACTAGAATAAAAGTTTCCAAGTGGACAAATCGTCTGCATTTAATATATTCCAGGACCAGAGGGGAAAAAATAACAAGAATGTTATTATGGTAAATAAAGATGGTAGCATACACAATCACTAATTCTATTTATTTGTGTGTGTGTGTGTGTGTGTGTACTAAAAAAAAGCAGTTATAACAATTAATATTTATTGAGGGCTTACTGTGTGTCAAACATTACTGTAAACTCTGTCTTTAATCCTGTTAATAGTCCTGAGACATGGATGCTATTATTATCCCCATCTTAGTGTAAGGAAGCTGAGAGCCAGGGCTTAGGTGACTTGCCCAAGGTCACGCAGGTAGTAAGTGTCACCACTTGGATGTTTTGGTAGAAATAATGCAGTGTTTTGTGTCAACTTGATGGCTCATGATGTATATCTGGTATTTTCTCTGGGAAATTTTAAAACATCTCTGCTGTAGCCAAATTTGGGTGGCCTAAGTAACTAGCTGTAGTTCATTTCAGTCCAAAAACTAGCAATACCCACCTAATGTAAGTGTTCCATAAAACTGGCTGCTATGAGAAAAATGAGATAAATGTGTGGAATTGCCTTGGAAACCAGTGTGGAGATGCTGTAATGTTGATGGCAATGGGGTTGACTACCACCACCTCTGGTTCTCTCCAGAGAACCAAACTTGTCATTGTCTAAGTGAGTCTTCCTTGACTCAAGTGGCAAATCAATTTGTGTACAACTCAGATCTTAATTTGGTTTTTGTTGGACATTAGTTTTAACATAATATTTTAGGAAGATTGAAAATTTTTTCAAGTAGAATAATCTGTATTATTAATATAATAATAGTCTGCTAAAAAGAGTTATTTTTATAATTTCTAAAAATAAAACAGAAGGAGCCCTGAAGTACTGGGTCTATTTTTATTATAGACTTTGCAATGTAATCCAGTTTGACATTACTCTATCAGGTAGCTTTAGTTTAACCTAATATCATGGATAGAATCTTATAATAATTTTTCATAATATAAAATTCAGAGTAGGACTGAAACTTAGTAGCTATTACCCAGTTACTTGGTAGGGGGTGCCTTATATTCACTGGAAGTGGAATGGATTATTTAAATTAGGTAAAACAGACTTCTCTGCTTCTGTTTTTTTTTTCCTAAAAATTAACCTAAGAAATAGCAGTTAATATCCTTGAAAGTTCAAAATTAATTCATGTTTAAGATACCAACCCAAACATGATTAAAAGCAAATGCTATTTTGAACCAAATGTCCTAATTCACTGTCTGTGAAAGCTGTTCCAAGTTTTTGAAAATAGATTGGTATTACCTTTTGTGTTAGCTTAAAGTTTTTAAATTATTTGATTGTATGAGTTCTGTTTACCATATGTTTTCTGACTTCTAAATATTAGTCACTGGACTAAAATGTATGAAGTGTGAGGTGTTTTCTATTAAGGTGTTTTCTATTAAGATTACTAGCTTAACATTATTTTCAAATCTAAACTACATTATTAAGTAATATTAATATTTCCACATTTTTATTTATCAAAGACACATGTAACCAGCTCTATACAAGGAACATGTCCCAGCAGTTCCTGTGATGTCATCAACAGCCAGTCAGATCTTCTGATCATCACAAAGTAATCGCTATCACCATATTGAATTGATTTAATTTCAGTGAAGATCAAAGAAACTTGATGTTTTAATGAACATATACAGTCACATCCTAGCTAAATATATACCCTTCCCGCCTCTATCTAGGCCATGGTAAAAAGGCTTGCCTCAGAACAGAACCACTCTGTTGCTGCCCCAAATTGTAATTCAGTTTGTCCCCACAAATAACGTATCACCAGTACAAAGTCTCTCTAAACTGATTTTATTTTCAAAATTGAAATAGAATTACATAGAGCAGAAAATGTTTAGGCCAAACCAAAACCATAGACAAAGACCAGAACACCTGCCTCATACACTGTGATACATGTTCTCTGGTCCAGGTGAAGGCATTGTTTAACCCAGGTGTCTTCATGTGAATAGTGGGTGAGCTAAAATGTCAGGGATCATGAGGCTGCAGAAACAAGGCAGTTGGAGCCCTATTTGTAAATAGTATTGCTGAAATAAATCACTTTCCAAATACCTTCCTACGATATTTATGAAATGATCCTAAAACAACCTCTGTGATGTCACCACATTTTTAAAGATAAAACTGAACTGTCCACAGAATGCTTTAACATAATGGGTTTTAAGTGTGCCCATATTGTTATATAGAGGCCCGTGGCGAATAGTTTCCCTTTTTTGTTGAGAACAAGAGGAAATGAAATAAAGCTGTTGTAGAAGGTTTTTCTTAGGGAAAAAAAAATTCTTACTTACTTGACTGGATTTCTGTTAATATGACTAGATTAGTAAGGCAGTTGCATGATATCTTCCTCTGGTATTTTTAAAAATGAAAATATTTTCACTGTAGAAACCACAACATGATGCATGGGCCTTATGGGAAGGTCACATCATTTAATCAGCTAGCATCAATGTGGCATTTAAGATTTTAGGAAGAAAGAATATCATACACGCTGGGCAAGAGAGAAGTCCCACCCAAGCAGAGACCACCACACCAAGCTACAAAGAGCTAGAGCTGATCTGCTCTGAGATATTGTAATACCTCATATTCTCACTCACAAAAACTAGCAGAACATGGGTGCCCTCTTTCCTACATCAAACACAAAGATCTACTATCCTGTAAGGGTCATCTAAAGGGAACCTGGGCAATGTGTGTTCTCTTTCTGCTTTTGCTAAGTAACACAGTACTCTTTATGCTGTGTGGTCCTCTCTTCTATTGCTTTATTTAAGATTGGGAATTAAAGTAGGTTGTTATGAGGGCAGTTTTAGCCAGAGATTTTATATGGGGAGGGGGATTTTTTTTCTTTTCTTTCTCTCTCTCTCTTTTTTTTGTTGTTGTTTTTAATGGGATAAAACTATATCACCATTTTAAAGGGATCCCCCCAAAGTGCCAAACTATAGCATCTACTGTCATTATCGTAGACCTCCCTTACATAAAGGTGATCTACATAATTTATTAATGTGGAAAGTGGCTTAAAGGTGTGAGTGTGTCTGTGTATGTGAGAGAGAGAATTTGTTTTGTGGTTATGAAATTATATATTGGTTTCTTGTTAAGAAAATTTGACCTGTAAATGTTTTTAAATGGTTGCCTGGGTCTGTAATCATTCATTAAATAATGTCTCAGAGAGGTAAATACTGTGATTGTAAAGTTAACTGAAAAGCTTTTGGAGCTGTCCAGGAACCAGGATACCCTGAGAAAATGTCTCGTGCTCACATATCCTGTTGCTCACATTTCAAGACTACTTTATTTCTTTTAGTAGTGTTTTAGTATGAAAAGTGTTTTCAGTTTTTTTGGTTTGGTTTTTGGTTTTCTGAAGGACGTTGAATGGGATCATTAACAGATACATTGGTTTTTGCTTGTTGGAAGGCTTTAAAAAAAACTTTAACTTTTAGAAGTTATATATGCACATATGCATATATTTCAATTAACAGTGTTATATATAGAATCACTTTCTGTTACAGAGTATTTTTTATCTGCTATCATCTGAAAACCATATTGAAGATAGAGGAAAAATAGTATTGTAGTAACTTACAGGAAAAATAGCAAGTGCCTATTAAAACTATAGCCTGACATTCACATCAAGATAAATTCCCATCAAGATCAGACAGTAAGTCTGTTAAGTGTTTTTGAAGTTGTTTGCTTTTGTGGTAGGTTCTCATATCCTACTTTCTTTTGAATATAAACTATTTCTATTAAAATATTGCATATTCATCTGATAAATATCCTCGAAAATCCTTTAGTTATTTATGTGAAGATGTTTATTAGTTTGGAAACTAAAAACATGGGATTCTTTCAGTTTTCATTATCTAATGGTCTATCTGTTTTAGAAAGAACAGAAATTGTTGCTCTGAAGGCTTATTTTTGTATCATAGCAAAAAAAAAAAGCAAAAAACAAAAAACCCAACAAACCATGTATCTCTTGTTTGGCGTCTGATCCAAAGTAGCTAGCTGTTGGGCCAGGAAAATACTTTTGTCAATTTTCATGGATAATATTACATTTATTCACATATTCTCCACTTACTGCACCTTGAATTTCTTAGTATTACCAATCTTTCAGCCCTAAAAACTCCATGTTTCAGTTGGTAAAATTAGTCTTTAGCTTTTCTATGAAATGGATTGTTGCACTTAGTGATAAGATTTTTCGAGAACTTTATTTTTCAATGACTTAATTTCACTTTAGAAATAGAAAACGAGGACGCCTGGGTGGCTCAGTTGGTTAAGCGACTGCCTTCGGCTCAAGTCATGATCCTGGAGTCCCGGGATCAAGTCCCACATCGGGCTCCCTGCTCAGTGGGGAGTCCGCTTCTCCCTCTGACCCTCCCCCCTCTCATGCTCTCTCTCTCTCTCATTCTCTCTCTCAAGTAAATAAATAAAATCTTTAAAAAAAAAAGAAATAGAAAACGAGAAAGTGGTACTATTTTGCTATTATGCAGTTAGAATTTGTGTACTTCTCCAAAATCATCTGCCTTTAGAAGATACTTTAGCTAAAGTATATCTAGTAGGCAACATAAAGTAAGTAAAGTCACATTTTGGGAACATTTAACATGATTTCTGTATGTATGAAATAATAGTGTTGACTATTTTTCAGAAAAACTTTGTTCATTTTATTCATTGTGTATTATGAAAATGTGAGAGGTCTAGATATGATTAATATTTAACAGTTTTACATATCTTTATATCTATATATCTTTATAATATATAAGATATGTATTATATATCTTAATTTTATTAACATTAGAGACTATAACATTTAAAGTAGGTGTATAAATCAAATTTGGGAGGGAAAGATAAACCAGTCTAGTTTTGCTCTAAAAATGTAAGCGTTCTTTAGTTATCCAGATACACCCTTGGGGTGTGATTTTTTTTTTTTTTTTTCTGAGGGTGGGGCGGGGCAGAGGGAGAGGGAGAGAGAGAATCTTAAAGAGGCTCCATATCCAGCATGGAGCCAGACGCCGGGCTCGATCTCAAAACTCTGAGACCATGACCTGAATTGAAATCAAGAGTTGGATGCTTCACCGACTGAGCCACCCAGGCACCCCTGGAATGTGGTTTTAAGTAACAAAGATATATACATACATGTATACATAGATATGTGTGTATATATGTATATATACACACACGTGTGTGTATGTATATAATTGTCATAAATACCAATATATTATTAATCGTTCAAATTTTAACTTGAATCAATTATTAGGATTATCATTTGTAGAATTAGTTGAAATTAGTTGAATAAAATAGGAATTTGGTTATTAAATAAATGGCATATACTTAAACATAATCACCAGAGGGCATTTTTTCATAACACTCCTTACTTCCAGACTGTGTATTTTGCCCATTTTCTCACCCATAATCTCCACTGTACTATAAGTTGTATAAGGACAGTGGTGCTGAATCTCCATGCACCAGTGTTTTGCCAGTGCTTACTGTGGTGTTTGGTAGATAGTACTTTTTTTGATGAATGCTTGAATTTATGAATGAATTATATATGTAGTTTAAAAATGTAAATTTAAAAATGCACTATCTACCTCAAATGTGAAAGTTACACATTGCTCTTCTTAGCTCTCTATAAAGCCAAAATAATATTGTGATAATGATTCAGAGTTAAGAGTCTAAGGTGAATTAGGGCCATTCTTTTTTTTTTTTAGGGCAATTCTTATGAAAAGTTCTATGAGGATCTCAGGATGTTTAGGGAAAAGTACTCATCCACATTGCATGGAAACTTGAATATTAATATTGCCATGAATAAGTAGCTTTCCAGTCTTACATATCAGGATAGGGGCAGTTGGGAGTAAAACCCTTGGTCTGTCATAATCCTCAGCCTAGTGCCCAGTCTACTGTTCAAACATGGTAACTGTGTGCACTTTTTTCTTTTTCTTATTACTAGCACCTCAGAACAGCCTCCGTGCTCAAGTACCATAGGATCAAGGGCTTGTTATTATAGTTCACTACTTGGCTATGAAAAATGGGCATTGATATTCTGATACTGATAGATATTTTTATACATATTTTTCTTTATAAATGGCTATATATAGATATATATTATTTTCTTTTCCCAACTTAATGATGGCCACATACTGAATTGCATCAAATAATTGTTGAATGGGTGTTATTACCTATAGAGTTCTGGTTAGAGATAGGTTTTGTTTTGTTTTTAAAGATTCAGTTCTTAAGTTTATAAAAATAATTTTAGAATAATGTTTTCTCATTAAAAGTACAAAAGTTCCCTGCCACATCTTTTCTCTAAAATTACCAGAGAATGTATATAAGGTTATTTTTTTAACTAGAACTGCCTTCTTCAGGTCAACACAGTTTTATTTATGTTCAAATGATTATTTTGTGAGATTGAGAAAAAAAATCTGCCTTTATCCGTAACTGTATCTGCTACTCTGTTAGTGTTGCTTATTTTATAAAATAAAGAATGGATAGATTTTATTTATTTAAATAATACTACTAATTTTTCCTGCAAAGGTTTAGGTTTGTCTTGCTGAATTTATTTCCAAACAGTGTTTTTAAAGAGTGTTCAGTATAGATAACAATCTGCGGATGTGATTTTGTTTATTAAATATCCAGAGTCACTGGCTGTCCTTGATCTTTGCCTGGGCCTTGCATTAAGCTCCAGGGACCTGGGTGGTTATTAGTAACTACTGATATTCATGTTAGCAGTGCTCAGGGCTGTGCCCATAGGAATAATTTACTCTGGAGAACAGTTAAGACTTCAACTTGGGCTTTAGAAAGGAATGACTCAACACTGGACTCAAAGTGATCTGAACTTTGCATCGCAAATGCTACTGAAACAGAGTCTGCAACTGCAGCGTGTGAGGTGTCGTTTGAGGGTGTGGTTTCAACTGAAGGGGACCTGTCTAGCCCTTTTCCCCTCCATTTAATATTCAAATGAGCACGGCGACGAGCGTTCACAAAAGGTTTTCTTCAGGGAGTCCCTGGTGTCAGGTTCTGCCTCTGCAAGCCCTTCAGATCCCTCCCCATTTTGAACTACGTATTGGTGGGATTTCGGGGCTCTCTGAACCCGAGTGGCCCCTCTCCCCAGTTCCGGGACTGGGTCTGAGGTGCGCTGATGTCACCACCAAGCTGTTGCATTGCAGCCTCCCGGCCTCGAGGTACCTCCCCCTGAAACAGCTCTCCTGCTCCCGAGAGGAGGCCAGGAGTCAAAGAAAAAGATGACTGCGAAGTTAAGTCGTGGGAGGGCGTAGCAGCGAAGTGATAGAGCAGCCTGCCCAGAGCGCGGCTCGGCAAAGGGACGGAGCAGCTGTGCCTGAAGAGAGAGGGCGTTGCTGGAAGCGCCCTGGCTCGGGAGGATGCCTGCCGGGGACCGCACTGCCCGGAGGAGCTGGGGACAGCGCAGGACCTCCCTGCTGGAGTTCCTTCTCTGCCTCCGCCACCGGCCACCTCTGCCTCTCTCCAGCTGTAGCTGAAATGAAAGCCAAACCGCGGCTACAGTTGGTCAGTTTCAAAGGCTAGAGTAGTCTCGGTTTTCAGCCGATTGTGAATTGTGCTGCTTGTGCCTTAGAGGAAACCCGGAGCTCTTCTTTGCTGCAGTTTCCTCAGGTGGAATAAGCCTTAAGGAAGATCAGATAAGACTCTTTGGAAATGACTTTTTTTTTTTTTTTTTAAGGGGAGATTATAGTACCCCGTGCTTTCTAACTGTTTACTTTAAACGGTTGCTGGATTGTCCTGGCTTGGCTGTCCAAAAGTCTATTTTTTTTTTCCTTTGGGTAGCCTCGAAGAAGCTTAATATGGGAAGAAAAACTGCCTTTTGAATCAAGATTATTTATAGCTACACCCAAAAAAAGTAAAAGAAGATTTTAACTTTCTTAACAGCATTAGACAACTTATTTTTCTCTGAAGATTTGTTTTGTGCCTTGATCTGAACAATACATGGTCCCTGTGTTTGTCTTTTAAGTTTCTGAAGCATGGTTTATTTATAAAGGAGATGGAGTTTTGCAAGCCATCCTTAAGTGGATTACAGTTAAACAGAGTTCTACCGATATTAACATTCAGCCTGTTAAAAATGCTGGCTCATTTGGAAATTTTAACCTGGAAATCTCAGATGCAAAATTAGACTAAAAAGGGAAATGGACTGACAATGGAATGTTTTGATTGTTTGAGCCACTGTTAAGTGTGTGTTTTGTTTTGTTTTGTTTTGTTTTCTGTTTTGGAGTGTGTGATTGGGAACTTGGGGGACTGGGGAAGGGGGAGGAAGGAGATTTCTGTTCTGTGTTCTTGATGCACTTTATTTTTTAGAATCATTTTAAAAACAACCAGGTAAAAAGGATAGTTGCATTTAGAGTGATGCACTGATGATGATGATGACCTTATAAACACCTCATAGATCACGACCTGTATTATTTGAGCATATGTCTTTATGCTGAGGACACTTTATAGCTCTGGTCAGAAGTATACTTTTTTGAAAGATGCTTTACCTTCCTTCTTATTTTCTTTGTCAAGAGCTGCAATATTTGTTTTAACTGTCTACAAAATGGGGAAGCCACTCAGCAGACCAGACTGTTTACGTCAGAATCCCCCATGTGTAGGGAAAGGTGAAGAAGAGGAGGACCTGAATATTGAAGACTGTTACGTCCCACAGCGGTCAATCTATGACACTGTTAGACTAAATGAACAGATAGACTCTGGTTCAAAGGGTAGCCTGTCTTCCAGGCATTTTACAGATCGGACTTTACCCTACAGTCACAGAACACTGGATGTTAGTTCTTTATGCTCTAACGGTGCCCTTGCTTCTTCCAGTGTATTTGAGCTGAGAGGTCGTGAAGCTAACAAACTAGATGAAAAGATGATCTTTGATGCGCTCAAGTTAAATAGCGATATCATTCGAACCACAGGATTACCCAAAGCCAAATCCCATGCAGAGAAGAAAGAACATAGACGGTCATGGCGAATGTTTGTCCCAGCCAATTTTGTGGATTATGCAAACAAAAGTGAAAGCTCTTTTATTGAACCTACTGATATGTCAGATGCTGTTACCAAGGCCAGCAAGTGCAGATGGGGTACTAATTCTCTAACGTCGGAGGAGGATGACTCTGGGTTATGTAGCCCTCCAGCAGAGAGGGAAGAAAAACAGGGCATTTTAACAGGAGACCAGTCACGAATTAGAAGCTTGTCTTCTGCTGAAGATATTCATATAGCAGAGCAATACAGACCATTCTTTTCTGTTTATTCCATTAGTGAACAGAAAATCCCATTGCTTTCATGTAGAAGTGCCCACCCTGATGAAAATTTCAGAATGATTTTACATGATGTTTCTCCACTAGAGGAAACAAAATGTGTCAGTGGTCAAAGGGAAATCCATGGTGAAAATTGCTGCCTGCAGAATGATTTGAAAGAGAGCACTGTTAAGTGTGATCTCTTAATTACGCCAAGAGATGGAGAAAGCCAGTGTATTTCTAAGCCTGGAGACGAAGGGAAAACATATGGACCGGGAGGTTCTCAGATCACAGCACAAAGTAGGGAACTGGTGAAAGATTCTTCTGAGGTTTTACATCTCTCTCTCACAGATCTGGAGGGAAATGATGCAGGTTGTGGTAGCACCAGTTTAGTAAGAAACGTGACACTGTTGACACCATATGATCCAGAAGAATCCAACGTAGCATCTAAAGAGGAAGTGGAGGTGCCCCTTTCTGCCCAGGAGATGGAGGTGGTCCACAGGAAGTGTTCCCCGAAATTCATACCAGTAAGAAAGCAAGCAGCTCCCCGAAAAGCAAGGGCCCAGGCAGGAGTATTGGACCCAGTCTATAATGGCTTTCAGTCAGTTCAGGTAATTAACGGGAATGTGAAACTCTGCAGTGCGAGTAGTTTGTGGGTCTGTTTTAAAGTGGTCACTAGTGTTTCTAATAATGCTCAGATCCAGTCTTATATTTTGGGGGTTTGCCGAGTACCCTACAAGGTTCCAGGTATTGATAAGTTGATCATTATAACAAATTAATTAGGGACCATTTTTTTTAGAAGAATGATTATGCCCTGCTGTTTAGAGTCCTGTTGATTGTGCAGGTGGTGGCTGTTTCCCTGCGTTTAGAATGCTTCCCCTGGGAGTTTATGTTAACATTATTAGGCTTTCCCACAAATTGTGGTTTAAGACACTGCCACTTGAGGGGAGTTATTTTGGATTTATTAAGGTTGGCCAGGCCTAGTCACGGAGGTACAAACACACAGTATTATACTGTTGTGGTCTGCGAAGTAGTCTGCTCAAATTAAGGACATTTTAAACGTGCTGGAAATCTTCTCTCAGTAGCTCTGAATGTGGAAGTAGAGAAGTTGTGCTGTGTTTTGCAGTCGTTATAGCTCCTAACTTGTTGTGAGTGGTGAATGAGGTAAGAAAGTAAAGGGTGCAGCCTTGTCCTAAGTAAGGGTTGTTTGTCAAGCCTGTAATTATTTTCTTCCCACTCAGATTGAAGTTCAGCTATTTTGGTATTTTTACTAAGCTCTTCTGGTAAACTTTGCCTCAGAGGTAATTTTATTTTATTTTAAGCTTTGTGCTTGTGTGTTTATGGGTTAGATCAGTGGGAAAGCCTCTCTTCTGAGGTATTTGTTACCACTGAGAGATAAGGAATTTAGACAGTATCAAAAAACGTCCTCTTTCCAGCCTACGAAAAAATTGCTCCAGTCAGCTTTACCTTTTCCTTGAGCACATGTTAAATGGCATACTAGGTTAAAAGCTTAAAAGCACTTTTTTTTATGTAAAGGATTTTGCAGTTTATTTGTTAGAAAGCAATTAAACTCTTAAGAATATATAGAGTCTTCAGTATTTCTCTTTTTTAACCCATAGCATATTTTTTTGTAGCACTTTAGAAAATTACACAGACTCACCCAGACCTACTCTGGTACGCATGCTAAAATTAATTTCTTTAAAACCAAAATGAGAGGTGAAGGCAATTTACTAGAACATTATATTAAATTTTTTGTCCTGAATGTTATCTGAGAGGGAGAGTAGAATTTTTCCCTGGCAAGTTCCTGGAATTAGGAAGTAGCAGCTTTCTTACCATTCCCCGTTCTTTTCTGTAAGTAGCAAAACATATCCATAGCTGTTAGTTCCTAGAAGTGGTAAAGAAAAGAAAAGAAGTAGAATGATAGTACCAAATTCTATTTTCACCACCTTGCTGCAACTTTATATTGACTTATTAGGTAACAATACATTTTAAAAAATATGAAAGATAATATTTTTTTCTCAGTGATTTGAGTTCTTATTTCTTTGGTTATGTGTAATTGACTGTTCTAATTTATAGTACTGTTATATAGAAACAACGAGCCAGTGCGGAAATTGTCTGTAAGGATTTTATGTAGAAGCAGCAGCTTGGGCTTTTAGCTGAGAGGAGACTTTTAAGGGAAATGATCATTTATTTGTTTGCTATTTCTAAATTTCCTCATTCATGCAATAGCACAGGACTATCTTGAGTGCCATGCCTCAGGCCAGATCTGAAGAGTTTCTCTTGTAGCCTCTACATCTTTAAAAATTACTTTCCATAAGGTGTCTGTAATTTTTTAAGTACTATTTTGTTATTTGCCTTTTTAATGTTTTCATATACTCTGTTAAATTGTTCATTTACTTGGACTATTGATATATCGTGCCCTGTAGTATAATGACTCAAACCCCAAACCTTGTCTTGTCTTAATATCTAGCTGAGACTTTCCTTCCTTTGTTAAATTAATTTTCTTTATGGCATCTCTTAGGCCCTATATTTAAAACATTTGTATCTCTATGAAAGAGTTGATGTACTATCAGTATAATCCCTTTGTGGGGTTAATGTCATCCATGCCATTATGGAAATATAATTTTTCTGTACTGATACTCATCCAGCAAATAATTATGGGGTACGTATTACATGCTAGGTACTGTAGTAGCTCCAGGACATAGAACCACTATAAGGAAAACAGAAATTTCTGCTTTCGTGGAACTTGCATTTTACTCTAGCGCATGAGATTTTTTGGCAGTTACAGTCATTTGGGGACCGTAAATTGGATGGGACTGAGAGTCGGAGGGAGAGTTCTGGCAGATGGTTGGCAGTGAAGGCAGTGACCAGAGAGTAACCAGACTTGCTGTGCTGGCGACATGAAATGTGTGAGCACGTTCAAGGGGTGAGGGCTCCGTGCTCTTGTAAGGCCACTGGTGTCTTGATAGGCATTGAGGGGGCTGGGTGGGTAGGGACCCATTCTATTGCAGTGCCTGCCGACATGCCTTCTCTTTTCCTAGCTCTGTATTTTGGCCTCGCTGGCAAGCTATAGATCGGCCTCTTGGCTCCCCTCAGCACTTTGTTGTTGACCTTCATTTCCAATTTGAGTCTCAAACTTCAGCAGTTGCCTGTTAAAAGCAGGTATCCCTAGAGGAGCTCATAAAGCTTCTTGCCCAGTAAGGCTTTTCTCAGGCCCATCTTATCATTTTGCTCCTTGGCATTTTCCGTACCTTTTCCACTAGAGTTAAATAGGAATGATAGAAAATATCTAGTTTTATGCTAATGAAGCAATAGAAAGAGGACAGATAAACTCTTTTCTTGGTTTTATAGGTAATCTGATTAAAGGTACTTAGAATATCATTCTTTAAAATTCCTGGGTGATTTTGATGATATTATAAATTTACACTTAGTTTATTCTTACTGTTATTCATAAGGTAGCTGTGACATATGATGAGATAACAAAAATTATTTTTACCTGTAATACTGGATACCTGCTAATTGAACAAATGTTTGTATTTGGTGGTTGTTAGATAATTTGTATAAATTATTGCTCTTCCAACCACAGGTATTCCAAAAAGAAGAGATTGAACCTTTGCAGGTTAAACAGCAAGATGTAAACTGGTTAGGTCAAGGCCTTATTCAGAGTGCTGCTAAAAGCACCAGCACACAGGGTTTGGAGCATGACCTGGACGATGTCAATGCACGCTGGAAGACTCTCAATAAGAAGGTAGTTTCTTCATCCTTTTTGTTATTATTTCTGTTGATTATTTATTCTCTAGCATTTGTTATGACAACTAATCATATTTCTAATAGCTAAACTTCCCTACACATGCCTGCCTTTTTATATTGCTGTAAACTGGATGGTCTAAACTCAAGATGCCTGCAGGTGGTCAGTGGGCAGCATAATGACAGAAGTGAGCTGAGTGAAATAGGACCTCTGCCTGTCATTCTCTTGACTTTGAGAGAGACACAGTAGTGCCAGTGTGATGGCAGGGGGCCCATGATCCATGACCTTGTGTTGAGGGAGCACACACACCTTCAAATGTACAGGCAGTACCTAGCCTCCAGCAAATCATTCCATGTAGGGATCTAGGTTTACTTTTGTCAGAGAGTCTACTTTCTTTCTTTCTTTCTTTTTTTTTTTAAGATTTTATTTATTTTTGACAGAGAGAGAGAGAGAGTATACAAGCAGGGGAAGCGGAAAGCAGAGGGAGAGGGAGAAGCAGGCTCCCCGCTCAGCAGGGAGCCCGATGTGGGGCTCGATCCCAGGACCCCGGGATCATGACCTGAGCCGAAGGCAGATGCTTAACCGTCTGAGCCACCCAGGTGCCCCAGAAGCTGATACCCTAGTCTACTTACTTTCAAAGGAACTGGACATCTCACTTTATCGGTGAAACTTAATTTTCAAATTTTGGCAACTAATTTACGCCATATAATAGGTCACACTGTGCAGGTGAAAGCAACTGTGTCTCTTTGTCAGCCTTGGGCTAAAGGCTTTACTACCCTCGCTGTAGACTCTTAACTCTAAATATTTTACTTACGAGATGTAGATCCCACCTCTTTCTAAATGTCCATGAGGGAAAAAAACCCTGGAAAATAATTCTCTGATACCTTAAGGAGATAATGCTGAAACACAATGGCAGCCCTTCACATGATGTAAATGATCAGAACATTGTTATGGGATGGCAGTGCTCATCTGGTGGTGGTGGTTTTTGTTCTTGTAGTTTTCTCTGCTTTGAAATCTTAAGCAATTGTTGCCAGATCTCAAAAGCACATTTATCATTCTTTAAAGTCTGATTCATATTGTTGTGCCCTTCAAACACAATTGGAATATAGTGTCAGGTGTAAATGTATTGTATGGTACTTGAAATATCTTGCCAACTACTTTTTCAGTCCTGAAGAAAAAGATCTGTGAGAAGGGCAATAGGATATCTCTCTGTAGAACACAGAGACTCCATTTACTAGAATACAAAGGCCCTGGTTTGTCAAAAAAGGACTCTAGGACTTGGAGCTAGCAGAATTTAATCGGATACTTTACAGGTATTTTGCTTAGCAAAATATAAATCTGTTTCTCTCTACTATAATAGTTTTTTTTTTTTTTAGCGTAGTCTTTTAAAATATTCATCAGTAGGAAGTAAAAAATCAATCAAAAGGATACTGATAAAAATGAATTAGGCATTGTTTCAGTAACCTTATAATACTTGAATTATTCATGGCTAGCCATAAATGTATTTGGTATTTCCAAAATCTCAACGATTTCATCTTTTACATTACTGTTTGGGATGGAAACCTTTTCTTCTTGGCTTGCTTGCTAGACTTTGACTCCTTTCCACCACAGTCCTGCCCACTGTCAATGCTTTGGGCAGATTTTAAGTGAAAAGGAAAAGAAAATTTGTGACCAGATGGGAAGATGAGCATGAAAAGTGGTGGCTGGTGGGCAAATTTCATTTTTTAGGAAACAAATAAACAAGTTGATGCAACTGCAACTTTGCAGGTGGCTCAGCGAGCAGCCCAGCTGCAGGAGGCCCTGCTGCACTGTGGGCGGTTCCAGGATGCCCTGGAGTCCCTGCTCAGCTGGATGGTGGACACCGAGGAGCTGGTGGCCAATCAGAAGCCCCCGTCAGCCGAGTACAAAGTGGTGAAGGCCCAGATACAAGAGCAGAAGGTAAGTCAGTGATACTTTTGTGTTGTGTTTCATGTCAAACCGTAATGAGAGTAAAAATTGTCCTCATGACTCTCTTTGTATTAACAGAATATTCTAGTTGACTGGTTATTGATGCTCTGGACGTTATTTTTTAGTCATTCAACAAGTATTTACTGAACATCTGCCATGGGTCCGACATTGTTTCAGGTGCTGGAGATAGTCACTAAATAGAAAAGATGAATGTTCCTCATTGACTTTAAGGTTTAGTGGGCAGGGAGGAAGAGGGGGAGACAGTAGAAGTAAGTAAGTTGTGCTGAGTTATCAAGTGATATATAAAGAAGAATTAGGAAGTGCCAGAGCAAGGAAGGAGGACAGGAAGTGCTGGGGTGGAGGTGTGTGTGTGTGTGTGTGTGTGTGTGTGTGTGTGTGTGTGTGTGTGTGTGTGCAGTTTCCAATAGGGTAGTCAAGGAAAGCCTCACTCACTGAAAAGGTGACTTTGGCAGAAATACCATCTTCTTAATATATTAGATCGATCTATATGAAATGGGCTTTTTTAAAAAAGTATAGTTGACAAAGTTACATAAGTTTCAGGTGTACAGTATAGTGTGATTCAACAATCTCTATGTTATGCTACGTTCCCCACAAGTGTGAACTACTATTGGTCACCATACGACGCTATTACAGTACCATTGACTATATTTCCTGTGCTGTGCCTTTCATCCCCATGACTTACTCATTCCATAACTGGAAGCCTGTATTTCTCACTCCTTATTTATAGGTTAAATACAGGCAGTTTCTTGTGACTCAGCCTGTGCTAAAGAAGCAAATATTTGATTCGTATATGCTAAGGAATATGCTGTTGTGTCTTTTGACACTACTAATAGAAGACCAAGTTGGAAAGAAAGACCCACTTGTTAGAGGGATGATAACATACAAAAAAAAATGTTGTGCTCCTGATGGTGGTGGTCAGTTAGGAAGCATTTAGTGACATTTTCAGACAATTTGTCAGCCATGACTTGAAATGGCATATGGGAGGGGCCTACCACACAGCACATTGGTAAGATTTTTCCTGTGTGGAACTTTAAAAAAGAAGGGAATGGATCAAGAGGTTTAATTTAGTTTTGACATTCAGTACTCTTGCTAAAAATTCTTTGAAGATTCTAGGGTATTGGGAATTAACCTGTGAGAAATAGATTTAGAGATAAGGATTATAGAAATATAACAAGAAACACATTGCATTTGCATGATTTTTAAATAATATATACATAATATGTAATAGGTAACAAAGTAATGTATATTTAATAAGTATAATATAATATTATATATAATAATATAACTGCTACCGTTCAGTATTTAATTTAGACCTCTGTTATTCTCCCAAAGTCAATGACCTATGTTTAGCCAACAGAACGTATTTGTTGATTTTGCTTTCTTAATTGCTAGAGGCTTTGCTATTAAAGTTTATCAGAAGTAATCCATTTAATTAGTTGTCTTTACTGCCTAAGTCACCTGTTGTACCTTGATTTTACAATGACTGTAACCTGTATCAAGAGAGTTGGCATGTCTTCCCCTTCTTTTTAAATGTGTTCCTCTTACCACCTGATTTGGTGGTCCCAAAATGAAAGTGAGAGGATACTCTTCTAGCTTCTTACCCCGAGGTAACTGTGCATTTCTTTAATCCTTAACTATCAGTCAGGATCAGATTAAGGAAGCAGTGAAGAAGTATTTAGCATTTCATATACCTGTGCCTTCCTCCCTGCTATTAACACAGTCCCTGTGCTTAGCACTTACTCATGAAAGAATCATTTTGATTAGATTAGAGCAAGGTAATCCTGAGTTCTGGCTACTGTCAAACATTCCATCCCAGGCTTTTTTGAAATATTTGCTTAGAATTAAATTGGATTTTTTTTCTGCTGCTAAATCCTGAAATGCTAGTCTTATTTAGCCAGCTTTGGGGATTTCTGACTTATTCCATCCTCTCTCTCTTCCTTTTGGAGATGATATTCCGAGGCTCTTTTTGGGTTTCCAGCCTCATGAAGGATTTTAGGAGCTAGTTCCACCTAGTAAAGAGAGGCAGGGGCCTCGAGTTTGAGCCTCACTAGCTTGTGAACTTGGTCTGAGTCTCAGCTCCCCTGTCTATAATGGTTTGTTTAACATGGGGAAAGGTGTTGAGAACAGTAATGATTTATAATCTTGTCTCAGTAGGACAGGTGATCATTGAAGGTTTAGGGGGTTCCCATTTTATTCCAATAAATGGGATTTTGTACTTCCAGTGCAGTTCAGTTATCCTTCAGCGGCACCTTCCACCCCATTATTTTATATTAAAAAAAATGAATAATGAATGGGCTTAATGGCCTTATCAATATTAGTTTTATCTGTTATGAAAAGCCCCAATCACAGTGTCTGACACAATAGCAATGAAGCACTAAACAAAATGAGTTATTTTTAAAATCCTACTTCCTGTTTATGTGAATCCATACAAAATACGTATTGTCATGTATGAAAAGTACTTAGACTGCGTTTTCCATTAGTTAACACAATTATTCCTTTACTCCCCATGCCACCCCTTTTGCTTTTGGTATTGAATGTTCTGTCTCAAGCTACTCCAAAGATTGTTGGATGACCGCAGATCCACTGTGGATGTCATCAAACGAGAAGGAGAAAAAATTGCTGCAGCAGCAGAACCTGCGGATAAAGTGAAGATTTTGAAACAGCTGAGTCTCTTGGATAGTAGATGGGAGGCATTGCTTAATGAAGCTGAAACGAGGTAACTTAGATACTTCCAGCAGCAAAGGCTTTCCTGCTGAATGTTTGCGTTTTGATAATGCTTTTCTTCAAATCGTCATTTTCCTATGTTTACTGTATATGTGAACAGGGAGCAGCGGCCGTGGGGCCTGTCTCTTCATTCCTTTAATGGTAAGGTCTTGGAGTCACCAAATAATTTCAGCTCTTTATTTTAAGAAAAACGATTCCCTCAGGAGTAATTTATTTATGACATAGTGACTGCCCGCCTGCTGTGCATCAGGCACAGAGCGAGGCCTTGGGTTATAGAGGTGAGCTGGACAGCTCGTCTAGGTCCTCAGGGTACAGTCTAGTAGAGTTTTATAGCCATTGGAAAGTAATGACAAATGTGAGGTTTCAGAGCAAAAATGTAGGGTGTTGTGGAAGCGTATAATAGGAAGAACTGAGTCTGGGGGCAGGGAAATGACAGTTAAGCCGTGTTTTAAAGGACTAGGAGTTAGCTAAGAAACGAAGTAGATGGAAGGGTGCTGTGGTGTTTGTGAAGGCTAAGAGATCTGGAGCATGGTCTGCAGGGCATGCAGTCAACCTGTTTTTTAATTACATTTTTTTTCATTCTCCATGTTGGCATCACATTGACCAGTGTTGAGTAGTAGCTACACTGAAGTGTAACCATAGCCACATAGACTGGTTGAGTTGAAAATAAATGAACCACTGAACAGAATGATTATTTCCATAAATGGCTACCTTCTTTGGAACTACAATGGTGAAGAGAAGGATTTGTCTAATCTTGAATATCGGAGTAGAATTAATTATAGTTGTAGGAAGGACCATAGAATAACATGCTCCTAAGGAGGCTAAAAGCTCCATGACCTTTAGTATGTTTCAGGAGATTATCCTTCTGTGTAATGCCCAGGACATTGTGCCCTGGCTGCCGTGGGACATACTCTAGGTACTTTGTAAAAAATAAATGAATGAGGGCACCTGGGTGGCTCAGTTGGTTAAGCGACTGCCTTCAGCTCAGGTCATGATCCTGGAGTCCCGGGATCGAGTCCCACATCGGACTCCCTGCTCGGCAGGGAGTCTGCTTCTCCCTCTGACCCTCTTCCCTCTCGTGCTCTCTATCTCTCATTCTCTCTCTCTCAAATAAATAAAATAAAATCTTAAAAAAAAATAAAAAATAAATGAATGAATGTCTAGATCCCTGCTTTACTACCACAATGGCTTTCTTGTCCTAAACCTTCCTCACAATGGTATCAAATGGAAGGGTAGTGGTCATATGATTCCTACACAGTTTAATAAATTCTTGTCCTAAACCTTCCTCACAATGGTATTAAATGGAAGGGTAGTGTCATACTTGATTCCTACACAGTTTAATAACATCACACACAATTTAAATCAAGGTAAACTAAACTTAGTGGCAGAATAATTTATTTTCACTGATTCTAGATGATTGGATATTTGAATGTAGTGATAATTCAGAAGTCAAAAATATTATTGTCATTTTATTCATTTTTTAAAGATCAAATGTGTTTCATCTGAAAGTTTTAAGACTTATAGGAATATGTAGTTTGTAATAAAATGATACAGAAATTGTATTCAGTAGCATGTGCCAATTTTCTAGAATTCCTTTGGTCTCCATAGAAAGTGAATTTCTTAAATCATGTGACTCCCTAAGAATCAAACATGATAAAAAGTTATGACAACAACTCTTGGTCCCAGGATTTGATACTGAGTCAGGTTCTCGGTATAGAGACCAGCACAATCTCTTGCCCTACGTGAAAACTGACCCCAAGGGAAGTAGGTTTTCACTTTCAAGGTACCTTTTTTAACTGAGGAAGCAATGGGTTTTCTAGAAGCATTTCAAATTATGTAAAAGTATATTTCAAACAAGTAAAAGTCTGAAGAATATTTCTCTCCTTTCATGATATTTTAATCCATAAATATTAACTGTTCCTTTTGGGAAATATACTTGACACTGTACTTGGGGTGAGGGGGTTGTGGAGAATATACCTGACACACAACTTTAGTAGGAATCCCTATTCATTCCATGGGGGGGGTTAGCTATATGAGGTCTTCAAAATTTGAATCCAATTTTGACCAGTTGATTAAGGCAATTGCAGTAACTGGTGCTCTGATTGAAGTTAATTAATATATAAAACACTTAGAACAGGGCTTGATGCAGATTATGTGTTCAATAAATTGTTATATTTATTGTCATTGTTATTGCTCTTATTGTTACTATAACATTTGGTATTACTATTATCCAGCTATTATTATTGTAAGTATTGTAACCAAATTTCTCAAGAGTTTCATAAGATTTAGGTACTTGGGATTGGTCTGTGGTTCACTTTTAATTTTATTTAGTAGGAGAACTATTTTAGCATGTCCTTTAAATGTGAGAGATCTTAACTTTAACCTTCTAGATGTTTTCACAAAAAATATTTCGAAGGCAAGAGCATGAGTAAAGATTTTTGTTGAATATTTCACACATTCTTCATCCCTAACTGACCTCTGTCTTGGCACTTGTATAGGAATCGTCAGTTGGAAGGTATCTCGGTGGTAGCACAGCAATTTCATGAAACCCTAGAACCATTGAATGAGTGGCTTACAACCATAGAAAAGAGGCTGGCGAATTGCGAGCCCATAGGAACGCAGGCGTCTAAACTTGAGGAACAAATTGCACAGCACAAAGTAAGATACCCATTGCTCATTGGTAACGTTCAGTTTTCCATCTCCTCTGTGGTACTATGTCATAAATTTGAGTTACATACTGTTGTGTTATGCATGATTGCAAACAGCCCATTTCAAATGTCATTCTTCCGTTCTGTTTAT